>NC_139633.1:12736319-12743819 GCF_964638095.1 Poromitra crassiceps
TTTCTATTATGCTCTACTTGTGCTTTGTTTCATGAAAATTTACAAAAATAAAGTATAAAAAAAACAAAAAAAACAATTTAGTAATAGTAGCTCGGGTGGCTGAGGTGCATACAGTACCATGTGTGTGTAGGCTTAAAACATGGTGGCTGAGGTGCATACAGTACCATGTGTGTGTAGGCTTAAAACATGGTGGCTGAGGTGCATACAGTACCATGTGTGTAGGCTTAACACATGGTGGCTGAGGTGCATACAGTACCATGTGTGTAGGCTTAAAACATGGTGGCTGAGGTGCATACAGTACCATGTGTGTAGGCTTAAAACATGGTGGCTGAGGTGCATACAGTACCATGTGTGTAGGCTTAACACATGGTGGCTGAGGTGCATACAGTACCATGTGTGTAGGCTTAAAACATGGTGGCTGAGGTGCATACAGTACCATGTGTGTAGGCTTAAAACATGGTGGCTGAGGTGCATACAGTACCATGTGTGTAGGCTTAAAACATGGTGGCTCAGGTGCATACAGTACCATGTGAGTAGGCTTAAAACATGGTGGCTGAGGTGCATACAGTACCATGTGTGTAGGCTTAAAACATGGTGGCTCAGGTGCATACAGTACCATGTGTGTAGGCTTAAAACATGGTGGCTGAGGTGCATACAGTACCATGTGTGTAGGCTTAAAACATGGTGGCTCAGGTGCATACAGTACCATGTGTGTAGGCTTAAAACATGGTGGCTGAGGTGCATACAGTACCATGTGTGTGTAGGCTTAAAACATGGTGGCTCAGGTGCATACAGTACCATGTGTGTAGGCTTAAAACATGGTGGCTCAGGTGCATACAGTACCATGTGTGTAGGCTTAAAACATGGTGGCTGAGGTGCATACAGTACCATGTGTGTAGGCTTAAAACATGGTGGCTGAGGTGCATACAGTACCATGTGTGTAGGCTTAAAACATGGTGGCTGAGGTGCATACAGTACCATGTGTGTAGGCTTAAAACATGGTGGCTCAGGTGCATACAGTACCATGTGTGTAGGCTTAAAACATGGTGCCTGAGGTGCATACAGTACCATGTGTGTAGGCTTAAAACATGGTGGCTGAGGTGCATACAGTACCATGTGTGTAGGCTTAAAACATGGTGGCTGAGGTGCATACAGTACCATGTGTGTAGGCTTAAAACATGGTGCCTGAGGTGCATACAGTACCATGTGTGTAGGCTTAAAACATGGTGGCTGAGGTGCATACAGTACCATGTGTGTAGGCTTAAAACATGGTGGCTCAGGTGCATACAGTACCATGTGTGTAGGCTTAAAACATGGTGGCTCAGGTGCATACAGTACCATGTGTGTAGGCTTAAAACATGGTGGCTCAGGTGCATACAGTACCATGTGTGTGTAGGCTTAAAACATGGTGGCTGAGGTGCATACAGTACCATGTGTGTAGGCTTAAAACATGGTGGCTGAGGTGCATACAGTACCATGTGTGTAGGCTTAAAACATGGTGCCTGAGGTGCATACAGTACCATGTGTGTAGGCTTAAAACATGGTGCCTGAGGTGCATACAGTACCATGTGTGTAGGCTTAAAACATGGTGGCTGAGGTGCATACAGTACCATGTGTGTAGGCTTAAAACATGGTGCCTGAGGTGCATACAGTACCATGTGTGTAGGCTTAAAACATGGTGCCTGAGGTGCATACAGTACCATGTGTGTAGGCTTAAAACATGGTGCCTGAGGTGCATACAGTACCATGTGTGTAGGCTTAAAACATGGTGGCTGAGGTGCATACAGTAGCCTACCATGTGTGTAGGCTTAAAACATGGTGGCTCAGGTGCATACAGTACCATGTGTGTAGGCTTAAAACATGGTGGCTCAGGTGCATACAGTACCATGTGTGTAGGCTTAAAACATGGTGGCTGAGGTGCATACGGTGCATACAGTACCATGTGTGTAGGCTTAAAACATGGTGGCTCAGGTGCATACAGTACCATGTGTGTAGGCTTAAAACCTGGTGCCTGAGGTGCATACAGTACCATGTGTGTAGGCTTAAAACATGGTGGCTCAGGTGCATACAGTACCATGTGTGTAGGCTTAAAACATGGTGGCTGAGGTGCATACAGTACCATGTGTGTAGGCTTAAAACATGGTGGCTCAGGTGCATACAGTACCATGTGTGTAGGCTTAAAACATGGTGGCTCAGGTGCATACAGTACCATGTGTGTAGGCTTAAAACATGGTGGCTCAGGTGCATACAGTACCATGTGTGTAGGCTTAACACATGGTGGCTGAGGTGCATACAGTACCATGTGTGTAGGCTTAAAACATGGTGGCTCAGGTGCATACAGTACCATGTGTGTAGGCTTAAAACATGGTGGCTGAGGTGCATACAGTACCATGTGTGTAGGCTTAAAACATGGTGGCTGAGGTGCATACAGTACCATGTGTGTAGGCTTAAAACATGGTGGCTGAGGTGCATACAGTACCATGTGTGTAGGCTTAAAACATGGTGGCTGAGGTGCATACAGTACCATGTGTGTAGGCTTAAAACATGGTGGCTCAGGTGCATACAGTACCATGTGTGTAGGCTTAAAACATGGTGGCTCAGGTGCATACAGTACCATGTGTGTAGGCTTAAAACATGGTGGCTCAGGTGCATACAGTACCATGTGTGTAGGCTTAAAACATGGTGGCTGAGGTGCATACAGTACCATGTGTGTAGGCTTAAAACATGGTGGCTGAGGTGCATACAGTACCATGTGTGTAGGCTTAAAACATGGTGGCTGAGGTGCATACAGTACCATGTGTGTAGGCTTAAAACATGGTGGCTCAGGTGCATACAGTACCATGTGTGTAGGCTTAAAACATGGCTCAGTCCTGTGTTGCACATCATCACATCATCCCATCTCTCTCCACTGTACTCGGTTTACTGAAGCAGAAATGCTACCAAAAATAAGTGTACGTCCGTACGTTGTTACATTTACATTTAAGCCTTTTTGTCTCAAATCAAATTTTCCAAATGATTATAATCAATTCATTTGGAAGTCCACATCATGTGGTCAGATTTGCATTCAAACAACAACAAATGCAAACAACTAATCATGGCTTCTCTGCAAACAGCTGTGGACACTCGTATTGGGTTATTTACACATGCCAATCATGCTTGGCCACCGTATAATGAAAAATCAGGCTAGCTCCTGTTTACAATTCCGCAGGAATGTGGTCGCAAGCGTCCTAAAGTCACTAACGTCTACAGAGTCATCTGTCTGGCACAATGACAGCCAGATACACATCGCAGGGAAATAGGGAAAACAGGGGGAGGAGGAGAAGTGAAGGTGAGGAGTTAAGCACCTTAGCTAGCAACAAGTGAGGAGACGCTGATACTGATAGCATCTTCTGCTTTGACACCAAGATCATTCAAACTTCTGAATGATCCAAGACCAAGGATGCACAGCCCAGCACAGCAAATCCTGGGGCAGGAGGGCAAAGGTCAAACCGGAGAGGAACTTTCAGTCTTTCAGCAGTTGTCAGTATTTTTGTTCATCTCAAAATGGTTTCCGAGGCAAAGATGAACAGTTTGATGATAACATTTGTAATGTCAGAGCAAAGATATGCTACACGCTTTGCAACACAACAAAACAAGCCTATAGGGCTCATTCAGACAGATTTGTCTGTCCAGAGTAGGCAGGGTAATTGTAATTATTACTTGAGCTAGTGGCTAATTTTAATCCCGTCTAGAACAAGCCTGTACTGTATGTGATTTTCACCCTTGACCTCACTCATAATTCCACCACGCTACAGTTTTCCAGCACACTGGTGTGATAAGTGTAGTCCCGCTGAGACAGACACCTCTGCCTTTCAACTCCTTTTCAGATGAGTTGGGCACAAGCCGCTGATTACCGACCCAGGCACTTCCTGATTACAAAAAGCTGCAGTTTCATTTTCGCTGTGATGGACCGTTCTCACAGGACTTATGGGTAATGTAGTCTGTCTGACCATGAGAGTTATGGGTAATGTAGTCTGTCTGACCATGAGAGTTATGGGTAAGTGTTCTGTCTGTAGTCTGACCATAACTGAATTAAACCACTGGCATCACAAAGTGATGTGTGAATTTGTGGATGTCTGCCCACTCTACATGCTTATATCTGCAAATTGGCATTGGCTATATTATATAATTAAGCAATATATCACGAGAGCAAGTGTGTTGTGGTGAATATATCCCGCTGATCAGCTGTTATCCCACGAGGCCGCAGGCCGAGTGGGATAACAGTTTATCAGCGGGATATATTCCACAACACACGCTGCTCGAGTGCTATATTGCTTTTATAAAACGGTTTCCAAGTATGATAATATAATAATAATAATAATACTATAAGTCCGACTCCGACTGGCATGTCATTCTGATAGAGTCAGTTGAAACACTACTGTAAGGCGGGACCGCAAGAACATGCGGGTGATTTGATTGGATCGTTCTGGAGACTGAAGTTGACATTGGCCAATCCTGGCGCTTGCTGAGTAGCTGAGAGCTTTCTGGAAACCCCGACAGGCAGCTCCAGCGCAGCATTGCATTCTCAGCGCTTGCTGAGAAGCTGAATGCTTTCTGCAAACCCCGACACCAACTAACGTTACGGGGTTAAATGCGGGGTTAAATGCGGGGTTAACAGCCTTTCTTTTGCAAAGAAGACATTAGCCCGCATCTATTCTTGTACAAAACATCATTTTCTGCGAAGTATTAGTAAAGTTATAAGCGAAGATCGATTCACAAGGATCTGACAGCTGTCTCCGCCATTTTTCTTTTCTACGTCGTCATTTGAGGTAAGCCTTATTATTACTCTCTTAGTAAGAGAGTTGCCATGGCAACCAATAACCCATGGCCATGGGTTATTGAACTCGGTTACTGGAATTATACAATGGCTGTGAACCAATCAGATTGCTTGATTTGAGAGAGCCGTTTTATAATCCTATATATATATAGATATATATCTATATCTATCTATATAGATATAGATATATATATATGTGTGTGTGTGTGTGTGTGTGTGTGTGTGTGTGTGTGTGTGTGTGTGTGTGTGTGTGTGTGTGTTAGGGTTGTGCGATGTCAAAAAAATAGCCATCGTGATTGTTTTAGGTGAACCATCATGATGGACGATAGCATCGTGATTGACGGGGTGGGGGGAATAATTATTTATTTATTAAGTCGCTGCCGTGCTGCCATTTGGCTAGGCCGCTGCAATGCTTTCACATTAACAGCACAGCTGAGCTCTACAGAGACCAGCGGGCTTCGATAGGCTACTAGTAGCCTCTCTGTGCTAACAGCACAGAGCCAGGCGAGTGAAGCAGTGGGGCTGTCACTCACTACCAGCAATTTGAACGGCGCAAAACAACTAACGTTAACGCTACAGATCCTCACCAACAACGTGTGTGTTGAATTTAACTAGGTGGCAGAAAACTGACTGACTGGCTGATATAACGTTAGATTCGTGTGGGCTTTTGAACCTAATGAGAGAGTTGAGGCTACAGCTGCTGGCTGGTGCATACAGTACCATGTGTGTGTAGGCTTAAAACATGGTGGCTGAGGTGCATACAGTACCATGTGTGTAGGCTTAAAACATGGCTCAGTCCTGTGTTGCACATCATCACATCATCCCATCTCTCTCCACTGCACTCGGTTTACTGAAGCAGAAATGCTACCAAGAATAAGTGTACGTCCGTACATTGTTACATTTACATTTAAGCCTTTTTGTCTCAAATCAAATTTTCCAAATGATTATAATCAATTCATTTGGAAGTCCACATCATGTGGTCAGATTTGCATTCAAACAACAACAAATGCAAACAACTAATCATGGCTTCTCTGCAAACAGCTGTGGACACTCGTATTGGGTTATTTACACATGCCAATCATGCTTGGCCACCGTATAATGAAAAATCAGGCTAGCTCCTGTTTACAATTCTGCAGGAATGTAGTCGCAAGCGTCCTAAAGTCACTAACGTCCACAGAGTCATCTGTCTGGCACAATGACAGCCAGATACACATCGCAGGGAAATAGGGAAAACAGGGGGAGGAGGAGAAGTGAAGGTGAGGAGTTAAGCACCTTAGCTAGCAACAAGTGAGGAGACGCTGATACTGATAGCATCTTCTGCTTTGACACCAAGATCATTCAAACTTCTGAATGATCCAAGACCAAGGATGCACAGCCCAGCACAGCAAATCCTGGGGCAGGAGGGCAAAGGTCAAACAGGAGAGGAACTTTCAGTCTTTCAGCAGTTGTCAGTATTTTTGTTCATCTCAAAATGGTTTCCGAGGCAAAGATGAACAGTTTGATGATAACATTTGTAATGTCAGAGCAAAGATATGCTACACGCTTTGCAACACAACAAAACAAGCCTATAGGGCTCATTCAGACAGATTTGTCTGTCCAGAGTAGGCAGGGTAATTGTAATTATTACTTGAGCTAGTGGCTAATTTTAATCCTGTCTAGAACACGCCTGTACTGTATGTGATTTTCACCCTTGACCTCACTCATAATTCCACCACGCTACAGTTTTCCAGCACACTGGTGTGATAAGTGTAGTCCCGCTGAGACAGACACCTCTGCCTTTCAACTCCTTTTCAGATGAGTTGGGCACAAGCCGCTGATTACCGACCCAGGCACTTCCTGATTACAAAAAGCTGCAGTTTCATTTTCACTGTGATGGACCGTTCTCACAGGACTTATGGGTAATGTAATAATAATAATAATAATAATAACTTTAATTTATATAGCGCCTTCCATAAAACCCAAGGTCGCTTCACAAAAGTGGGATACAGATAGAGGAGAGAGGGGGAGGAAAACAAACAAACAAACAAAACAAACAACAGGGACGGTTGAACTAAACTGAACTAACTAATGTGGAAAGGCCATGGAAAAGAGGTGTGTTTTGAGGTGTGTTTTGAAACTGTTCAAGGTCGGGGCATTACGGATTTCGGCAGGGAGAGCGTTCCAGAGGGTGGGGGCAGCCACGCTGAAGGCTCTGTCCCCAAAGGTTTTGAGTCTGGTACGGGGGATGGATAGCAGACCCGCGTCCGAAGACCGCAGGTTCCGGGATGGAGTGTGTTGGTGAAGGAGGTCGGACGGGGATTGGGGGGCAAGTGCGTGAAGGGATTTGTAAGTGAGAAGGAGGAGTTTGTACAGGATGCGGAACTTGACCGGGAGCCAGTGGAGGTGAATGAGGGTGGGGGGTGATGTGCTGCCAGGGCTTGGTGTGAGTGAGAACCCTGGCAGCTGAGTTCTGCACGTACTGGAGCCTGTCCAGGGCTTTGCTTGGAACCCCGGACAGGACTCCATTACAGTAGTCGAGCCGGGAGGTGATGAATACATGGATGAGGGTTTCTGCCACGGAGTCTGAGAGTGAGGGACGGAGACGGGAAATGTTTTTGAGGTGGTAGAAGGCGGACTTGGTGATGGATTTGATGTGGGACTGGAAGGAAAGGGTGGAGTCAATGATGACGCCCAGGTTGCAAACT
>NC_139633.1:12751319-12766319 GCF_964638095.1 Poromitra crassiceps
CGACCCAGTTACATGGCGTTGCATTCTTAGACATTGCCGTTTTATTTTGTATGTTGTTACATAGGCTACAATTGGCCAAATTATTAGTTAGCTTGATTCTAGAATTGTGCCAGGTGTAGAAACTAAGCAGCCATTTTATCCAATGATAGCCTAATCTCGAGGGGACTATTTTGTCTCGCCGGTTCTCAACTCATATTCAAGGTTATGAAAACTAGATTTTGATTGCAAAATGCATGGAAATATAAATGAATGGTCTTGTTTTGTTTCTTTGGCAAGTGACCATGGTATAAGCGGGTTAATGCACTTCGAGGTGTACATTATCACTTTTTAAGGGACTTCGCGCCTCGGACCGGTTCACGCTTCTCGCGTCGTCCCTTAAAAATTGATAATGGACACCTCGGCCCCTATTCTCCCACAGGCCTTCGGCGCTAAAACGGGCCTTAAACGCAAAAAAACGTGCCTTGCGCCTGTTTTGGGACGATATCAATATGGCTTTACGCTGCCAAATGCGCTTTAGGCCGAATGGGCGTGGCGCAGTCCCAGAATGGGCCAAAGTGGGCGTGTCGGCGCTAAATACCGGCCTACTGATATCTTCCGACCTGGCGTACATTTAGCGCTTTGCGCCTTTGAAAAGCAGGCCTATTCAGTGCGCCAGTGTCAAGGAGTGCTCTTCTGCCTCTCCCCTGTCACCCTTCTCTGTCTCTCTCTGAAACCAGGCCTATTCAGTGCGCCAGTGCTCTTCTGCCTCTTCTCTGTCACCCTTCTCTCTCTCTCTCTGACTCCCTCGCTCAGACAGACACAACACATAGCAGCACCCAGCTTCCCATAGGAAATAGCAGTTGTAAGTTTACTGCCTGTGAATGTCCCAGCATGCAATTGGGTCCTCCATTTCGCTACTAAATAGCAACCAAATGAGCCGAAATAGATATAAAAGGTAGATCTAAAATAATGTTTAATGGTAAGACAACCTGCAATTGTAGAACATTTCAATATTGGACCAAATAAAACATCGAAATGAAACACCACCCTATGTGAAACATATATGTCCTCTTGAGCCTATATATACCCTTTGTGGATTTAACGTGATTTAGATAAGTGACAGCGGAACGCGGTTCTGTCATGTGCTATACTGTGATGTCCGCTCCAATAACTTGGCCCTACTTCACATTTAGTTTTACAATAAAAACACATTTATGCAATGACTTTACATAATGTAGGGTATATTTATGTGCATCATTCTACCTGCAGCAGGGGAGAGAAAACGATATCTTTCTGGACAAACTTTCACCAATATAAAATGAATCTCATCATATAGGGATAGGCTATATTTTTCTAGCTGATGCATTTAGAACATTCTTTTCACTTTGATCTTGCTATAGTGTAGCGTATTTACATGCTTGCAGTATTTAAACTGCAGTTAGATTGGTTTGAGAAGCATAATAATATGGAATAATATCCTATAATATGGAGACAGTCAGACTGGATGAAGGGAGGGGGGGGGGGCAGAGCGCTTGGCTTTCGTCTGGTTTTGTTGGACCACTGGAATGGAGCTTAAAAGGCAAGCATGCGATTCGTTTATTGCACTTATCCAATGAACTGACGGTGCATAATTTTACGCTTAAAAGGCGTGGTTGTAATGGTTGAGGCTGCGTCTAGCGCCAAGACCAAGATATCAAGTGCGCTGGTCCACGCCCACTGATTTGCGCTGCGCCAGGCGCTCGGCCTAGAAACAGCGCAGATGCAACGATAGGGGCCCATGTCGTGCATTAACCCTTACATATATTATCAATGTTATATGATTTTGTCATGAATTCCATGACTGTCCTAACCCTGTGGTGGTGAGGTAACAGACAAACTATGATCAAAACAGTCATACGTCTACATTCTCTAGTTGTGTTCTTCTGTGTGTACTTCTTGTAAATTAAATAATGGTGAAGTTTAAAGACCCCCTAAACTAAAAAAAAAAAAAAAAGTTTTTTCTTCTTGTTCCTTCAGTTGGAAGTTTGAGCTTCAGTGTGCAGGATGATGTCTGTGCAGAGTTTGACACTAGAAGACAGTTTCCACGTCTGCTGAAAGTGGAAAGTTTCTCTGAGCTCAATGAAAAGGCAGTTTTCAACAAGCAAGATTCGTGACATCACAAATCCTGGAGCCAATCCCTGTCCAGTATTCAGCAGTTAAAGCCCCAACACATTCTCACTCCCAACACGTCATAATACTGCAGATCGGTCAGGAACCCTTCTTGTTGTCACTTTGTCACGAGCTGGGAGGGAGAATGTGTTGAAAGCCTGTGTTGTATGCTGTGAGTGGCTAGTTAGCTTCTAGAGCACCCTGATTGGTTTCTTTGGATTTCTTAATGAGGCAGAAGGAGGGGAAGTCATTTTAAAGATTTTAACAAGATAATTTAACTTTTTTTTGTGGGAAATCAGATACAAATGATTATTCAAAGTAGAGTATTTTATATACATGATCTTGAAGCATGACTTTAGGGCGTCTTTAACCATACATACATTTGCTGGGGACCCCCTGGTGGTCCCCGGACCCCACATTGAGAATCGCTGGCCTACTACAAACAAACACAAGGACACCCAAACAACGCACACACACACAGTCACGCAAGCTCTCTCTCTCTCTCTCTCTCTCTCTCTCTCTCTCTCTCTCTCGCTCGCTCTTCACTGTCTCTTCCAGTCTCGCCTGCTGGCCTTGTATGGCCTATGCACACCCACCATATGCTAACTGCTGGAGGGGTGCTGCCATTTGTAAACGATTCAACCTTTTAATAGGCTAAGCATGAGGTGGACTAACTGCTGCTGAGTCCCTCTGGATGAGAAGCCAGTGAGGGTTGGTGCTGTGATTTAGACATCGTTTAATTGTACTGTCCTATTATCTGCGTGGCTCATGTGCTCAAGTCAGGTTTGTGCGTGGTGGACAACGTGTGCATGTGCGTGTGTGGTTCTCAAAACAAGCTGGTGCCAGAGCTTAGCTGATAGGCTAATTAAGCTCACCACATGGAATAAACGTTTCCTCTCTGCCTGCCATTTGTCACACCTGGCACGGAAATGTCACTGGGAAAAGAAACACTCACACACACACACACACACACACACACACACACACGTAGACGCAGACATACACACACACACACACACACACACACACACACACACACACACACACACGCAGACACAGACACAGACACACGCACAGCAGATACTCAGTGGGAGAAATGCTGAGGCAACAGAGCTACAGTAGCGTATGAGTAAGTGGGAATAAAAAAAGGAGGAAGAAAGGGAGCGGGGGAAAGAGAAAGGGAGACAGACAAATAGCAGAAGAGTAAAAAAAAAAGGCAGAGATTTGAGCAAATGAGGAGAAATCATGGGAAAATACTGGTGAGAAGAGGAAGGGAAATATTAGATAAAGAAACTATGAAGAGATGCAGTGAAAAATGAGAAAAAGGGCATTCCTAGGACATACCTGACACCCCCCCCCCCCCCCCCACACACACACACACACACACACACACACACACGCACGCACGCACACACACACACACGCACGCACACACAAACACACACACACACACACACACACACACACACACACACACACACACACACACACACACACACACACACACACACACACACACACACACAGCAGGACAGCTTCAGTGTAGAGTGTAGACACAGCCCCCAGACATTTTGACATTAGCACCAATATAAGCAGCAACACAGATCCGCTGCGTACCTTCCTGCATTAGAGCGCTGTACTCCTACAGTCCAGTGTACAGGAGAGTTAACGGGGAGGGAGAAGGATGATGACAGAAACGATGCGCAGCGCCTCCCTCTGGTTTGGGGGGGGAACCATCCCGTTAGATTGAAACAAAAGCCTGCTGTTGCAGAAATGGATGGATGATGCTGACAAACCACTGCCAGCAGGTTTACCACAGTGTGGAAAATGACCCACCGGTTCATAAACTCATGACAACAGCGCGGTGTTACAGGTCACACTGTACATGTTACAAGAGAAGACATTCATCGGCTCAATACCTGTTTTCCCCCCTTCTGTTTGTGTCTGTTTCTCACTTTTCTCTCTCTCCACCGTGAAGATCACACGAGCTCCTCAGCTGTCCTGACTTCGTCCGGATTTTTCATTTAACTGCTCTCAGTCCAACGCAGCCGACAAGATAGTCACTGAGCGCGGATATTATATTTGCCACGGAAAGTTAATTTATTCAGCTGGGCTCATCAGGCTGTAGCGTACTTGTCCCTGATTATAGAGAAAAACAACGGTGTCTGTCGGTGGACAAGTAATATATTCTGTATATGCCCGACCACCGCGTAACACCGGTAACACCGACTACCGCCGCAAGCCTACGATAACTACAAACATGGATTAGCTGGTGTACATTGGAGTGGAAGAGTGTGGCACACACAAGCGTCGGTTGGCAATCCGCTGAGCTCGCTTGGAAAAGTCAATTGAAAATTGCAACTGATTATTGTTACGGGTGTTTGGATATAACCTCTTTTTCATCGTAAAAGGGTTTGCATTGTTGGAACTGCGATGAAATTCTACTTCTTGAATTGATTGCGGTTGGAAGCAAATTGACTCTCACCCTGAAGCACATACTCATGAGCGTAATGCAGGTGTACTGTAACAGGGCTTCAAATTCACTTTGCAAACTGGGGGGGGGGGATTCCACCCTTATGTTCTTCAGATAGGGGGGATTTATAGATTTTGGGGGGATCTATAGACTTTGGGGGAGATTTTTTCAGCCGATACTATAACCGACAAATATCTGCTTCTCCTGTCCGATAAGCGATAATAATTTCACATTTTTGTATTTAAAAAAGGAAGTTCACCTGTAGTTTATGCACACCTGAGTCAAAATGACTATAGCTTTTGTCATTGTGTTTTATCTGCAGACTAAGCAGTCATAGGCTTTCGGTTTTATCAAAGCCTAGTTATTTTTCGTATTGAGTGATAAACTACTAAAACACTCATATCATATTATATCAGAAGTGTTCTTTGTTTTGTGTTCACAATAGTGATGTCAGTTAGATTTGGTTACATCTGCCTTTCTTACTGTCATGTTACTGGCAAAGCTGTTCGAATTTTGCATTGGGGAGAGTTCTATTGAAGTGAATGGGCAGGCATGGAAAGTCTGTCCCACTATAAACCATTATGTGTCGTTCCACTTTATTGAAAATGTTTCCAACTGATTAAAGAAAAGACATTATGTAATTTTGACTGATGTTTTTATGTATTGCATCAAATATGACATGTTTTCTTTAATCAAGTGGAAGCCTTTTTCAATCAAAAGTGAAAGGACACAGATATTATGGTTAATAGAGGGACTGACTTATGAAGTATGAAGTTCTTTGAATGTGGGGATATTTGGTCACAAGAAGCGGTTTGCTGCTTTCAGAGTGGGGAGGCGTCAAATGTGTCCGAATTCAGCAACGTTGGTTCCGCACTGTTGGCTTAACATGATATACATCGGCGCAAACAATTGCGCGACTTCTCCTGCATTATAAATGACAGATCTGCGGAAATTGACAAAAATATGCACGATTCTCGCAATCCCGCGCCGAATTTGAAGCCCTGTGTAATGTCAGAGCACGTGGAAATGGTGGAACGTGTAAACGTCATTGAAGACCACCAAGCTTCAGCGTTCGGGATGCCGCACCACCAATCTGGATCGTTATTCACCCCATGCTGAAATTCATGCATGCCACATGGCGTGATTTCCACAGATCAAAGGCGAGTGGAATCAAAGATCTTGCACTTTACTGAAGCACGCTGGCATCAGAGGCTCACTCCGACTTGCCTTCATCTTTGTTCCATTGAGTCCTCTTATCTGTCTCTTGTCAACATGTCACTTTAGTCATCCTTAACTAACACCAATCTTGGTACCAGCTGTCCTGGCTTTCTTCTGCTCTCCTCTCACGCTGTTCTCTCACCCCTCATCTCCATCTCACTCCTCTGTGTTGACGTCTCTGTCATCTGCTGTATTACACGCTACAGCGTCCGTATGGGCCCGTCCTGCCCAGCACAGCACAAACATGTCGGCCCCATATGGAGGCTCCCCACAGGGGGAATGTATCTGGGACGGCTGGTGGGCTTTGGGACTCTGCAGCGAGATGACACCAGACTGGTGGCGCTCACGTGCTACTGTACAGTAACAGCTGGCGCGTCACATGGAAGGCCTCCTGCTGGGAAGGTGTAACTATCTATTGTTTGTTTATAGAAACTCTTGTTGAAGCTAGCTCGTCTGTGTCTATTTTGGCGCATCTGTCTGGCAGTGTCTTCTTCTCAAATTCTAATTTTCACTTCATGGTTTCCACAGGAAGCTTAAAGAGCAGAACAGCTGCTATGACTGACGAGTCGTAGGCATAGTCTCTATAGTCAACCTTTCTTAGTATACCTAAACTGGTGACTCTATTATGTAATTTAATTCTTCACCATGTTACTGCAAACGCGGCATCTGCTCTTATTTTATTATTAGTAACAGTAACAGGGCAAGACCAACTCACTGTGTTGCTGTTAAATCTAAGAGCAATGTTCCATGCGGGAGAGATAATAGGAGAAATCAAACCGCATTCAGGCTTGCGCCTCTTAATCTCCCCTCCTCCAGCTCAGCCTAACTGACATTTCCCTCCAGCTCAGCCTAACTGACATTTCCCTCCAGCTCAGCCTAACTGACATTTTCTTAATTTATTCTTCTCAGGATTCCAACATTTTAATTAGGTCACTCCAAATCTCCTCCCACGCAGCGTTGTTGGAAAAACTTTTTATTTTACCATATTATTTGTCATTTGCCTCTCCTCTCTCTCTCTCTCTCGTTGTCTGTCTGTCTCATCCTTTCTTTCTCGCACTTGTCATTTTTGCTCAGCGGGCTATCTTACTAATGATACATACTGTAGTTACAGTACTAATGCTACATACTGTAGTGGTTATTTTACTAATGATACATACTGTAGTTACAGTACTAATGCTACATACTGTAGTGGTTATTTTACTAATGATACATACTGTAGTTACAGTACTAATGCTACATACTGTAGTGGTTATTTTACTAATGATACATACTGTAGTAGTTACTAATGATACATACTGTAGTGGTTATTTTACTAATGATACATACTGTAGTTACAGTACTAATGCTACATACTGTAGTGGTTATTTTACTAATGCTACATACTGTAGTGGTTATTTTACTAATGCTACATACTGTAGTGGTTATTTTACTAATGATACATACTGTAGTGGTTATGTTACTAATGATACATACTGTAGTGGTTATGTTACTAATGATACATACTGTAGTGGTTATCTTACTAATGATACATACTGTAGTAGTTACTAATGCTACATACTGTAGTAGTTACTAATGCTACATACTGTAGTGGTTATTTTACTAATGATACATACTGTAGTGGTTATTTTATTAATGCTACATACTGTAGTGGTTATTTTACTAATGATACATACTGTAGTGGTTATGTTACTAATGATACATACTGTAGTGGTTATCTTACTAATGATACATACTGTAGTAGTTACTAATGCTACATACTGTAGTAGTTACTAATGCTACATACTGTAGTGGTTATTTTACTAATGATACATACTGTAGTGGTTATCTTACTAATGATACATACTGTAGTAGTTACTAATGCTACATACTGAAGTGGTTATCTTACTAATGCTACATACTGTAGTTACTAATGCGACATACTGAAGTGGTTATCTTACTAATGCTACATACTGAAGTGGTTATCTTACTAATGCTACATACTGTAGTTACTAATGCTACCTACTGAAGTGGTTATCTTAAGCTGCGTTCACACCGACCTATTAAAGTGTGTCGCTGGCGTCGAGTTTACATACAAAGTCAATGCAAACGAGCGATTGAGCGTATATTCGCCTGGGAGAATAATCGCTGGGCGTCCGAGCGGCAGAGACAGAGCGACAGGGAGAAAATACGCTCGTCGCTCGAGATGAAATATCCCAACTCGAGCGAAAATACGCTGGCATCAGTCGCTCGCTGTTCAATGCTGATTGGCTGATTGCTGTGTGAGAGCGAGTCAAGGATCACTCTGGCTTGGAACAAACCGCTGGTTTATTGTGTGGCAACAAACCACATTGACAGGCTGACAGCTGACATGAAGTGAAGTCTGTACTACCGGTATGCAGCTCGCATTAGGAGCACGCTGATAGGCTTTAGCTTGTAAACAATGACGGTGGCTTGTAGTGGACAAACAGCATGACATTGCGTAACGTTATATCCCCCACATGTCCGTCATTTCGTGTGCCTGTTGATGAGCGATTTAAACAGAGCGACAGAGCGATTCCAAAGGGTTGACTTGAGCGACAGAGCGAAAAATAAATATCTCGGTGTGAACGCCCCTTTACTAATGATACATACTGAAGTGGTTATCTTACTAATGCTACATACTGTAGTTACTAATGCTACATACTGAAGTGGTTATCTTACTAATGCTACATACTGTAGTTACTAATGCTACATACTGAAGTGGTTATCTTACTAATGCTACATACTGTAGTTACTAATGCTACATACTGAAGTGGTTATCTTACTAATGCTACATACTGTAGTTACTAATGCTACATACTGAAGTGGTTATCTTACTAATGCTACATACTGTAGTTACTAATGCTACATACTGAAGTGGTTATCTTACTAATGATACATACTGAAGTGGTTATCTTACTAATGCTACATACTGTAGTTACTAATGCTACATACTGAAGTGGTTATCTTACTAATGATACATACTGTAGTGGTTATCTTACTAATGATACATACTGTAGTTTAGGGCTGTCACTTTTTCCCAAAATAAAGTTCGAACAAACTTTAATTGCCCGAAATTCGTTCGAATATATTCTAAGTTTTTTGGTTAATTAAAAAAAAAAAAAAATCAGTCCAGGCCACCGGCCATCAGCCCGACGTGTTAGCTTGGACGCTCACAGTCACAACACTGCCTCACAAACTTGGCTGCATCCAACTTTTCAGACCCTGGAGACAATCTTTCTCAGAAGAGACTAACGCGACAAATCTGGAGACTTTTTCTGACATGGGATTAACATTACCAGCAAGCAGCAGTTGGTTAATTTTGGTTCATTAAAAAAAAAAAAAAAAAAAAAAAAATCGAACAGTCAATTTACATATCGAACATGAACCCCTCCCCCACATTCGAAGTTGCATTCGAATTTCGAATAAAAAGTGACAGCCCTACGGTAGTTACTAATGCTACATACTGTAGTGGTTATCTTACTAATGATACATACTGTAGTGGTTATCTTACTAATGATACATACTGTAGTTACTAATGCTACATACTGAAGTGGTTATTTTACTAATGCTACATACTGTAGTGGTTATTTTACTAATGATACATACTGTAGTGGTTATTTTACTAATGCTACATACTGTAGTGGTTATTTTACTAATGCTACATACTGTAGTGGTTATTTTACTAATGATACATACTGTAGTGGTTATTTTACTAATGCTACATACTGAAGTGGTTATTTTACTAATGCTACATACTGTAGTGGTTATTTTACTAAAGCTACATACTGTAGTTACTAATGATACATACTGTAGTGGTTATCTTGCTAATGCTACATACTGTAGTGGTTATTTTACTAATGCTACATACTGTAGTGGTTATTTTACTAATGCTACATACTGTAGTGGTTATGTTACTAATGATACATACTGTAGTGGTTATCTTACTAATGATACATACTGAAGTGTTATCTTACTAATGCTACATACTGTAGTGTTATCTTACTAAATACACACTGTAGTTATCTTACTAAATACATACTGTAGTTATCTTACTAAATACATACTGTAGTTATCTTACTAAATACATACTGTAGTGTTATCTTACTAAACACATACTGTAGTGTTATCTTACTAAATACACACTGTAGTGTTATCTTACTAAATACATACTGTAGTGTTATCTTACTAAATACATACTGTAGTTATCTCTAAATACATACTGTAGTGTTATCTTACTAAATACATACTGTAGTTATCTTACTAAATACATACTGTAGTTATCTTACTAAATACATACTGTAGTTATCTTACTAAATACATACTGTAGTTATCTTACTAAACACATACTGTAGTTATCTTACTAAATACATACTGTAGTGTTATCTTACTAAATACATACTGTAGTTATCTTACTAAATACATACTGTAGTGTTATCTTACTAAATACATACTGTAGTTATCTTACTAAATACATACTGTAGTTATCTTACTAAATACATACTGTAGTGTTATCTTACTAAATACATACTGTAGTTATCTTACTAAATACATACTGTAGTGTTATCTTACTAAATACATACTGTAGTGTTATCTTACTAAATACATACTGTAGTGTTATCTTACTAAATACATACTGTAGTGTTATCTTACTAAATACATACTGTAGTTATCTTACTAAACACATACTGTAGTTATCTTACTAAACACATACTGTAGTTATCTTACTAAATACATACTGTAGTGTTATCTTACTAAATACATACTGTAGTGTTATCTTACTAAATACATACTGTAGTGTTATCTTACTAAATACATACTGTAGTTATCTTACTAAATACATACTGTAGTTATCTTACTAAATACATACTGTAGTTATCTTACTAAATACATACTGTAGTTATCTTACTAAATACATACTGTAGTGTTATCTTACTAAACACATACTGTAGTGTTATCTTACTAAACACATACTGTAGTTATCTTACTAAATACATACTGTAGTTATCTTACTAAATACATACTGTAGTGTTATCTTACTAAATACATACTGTAGTGTTATCTTACTAAATACATACTGTAGTGTTATCTTACTAAACACATACTGTAGTTATCTTACTAAATACATACTGTAGTTATCTTACTAAATACATACTGTAGTGTTATCTTACTAAATACATACTGTAGTTATCTTACTAAATACATACTGTAGTTATCTTACTAAATACATACTGTAGTGTTATCTTACTAAATACATACTGTAGTGTTATCTTACTAAATACATACTGTAGTTATCTTACTAAATACATACTGTAGTTATCTTACTAAATACATACTGTAGTGTTATCTTACTAAATACATACTGTAGTTATCTTACTAAATACATACTGTAGTTATCTTACTAAATACATACTGTAGTTATCTTACTAAATACATACTGTAGTTATCTTACTAAACACATACTGTAGTTATCTTACTAAATACATACTGTAGTGTTATCTTACTAAATACATACTGTAGTTATCTTACTAAATACATACTGTAGTGTTATCTTACTAAATACATACTGTAGTTATCTTACTAAATACATACTGTAGTTATCTTACTAAATACATACTGTAGTGTTATCTTACTAAATACATACTGTAGTTATCTTACTAAATACATACTGTAGTGTTATCTTACTAAATACATACTGTAGTGTTATCTTACTAAATACATACTGTAGTGTTATCTTACTAAATACATACTGTAGTGTTATCTTACTAAATACATACTGTAGTTATCTTACTAAACACATACTGTAGTTATCTTACTAAACACATACTGTAGTTATCTTACTAAATACATACTGTAGTGTTATCTTACTAAATACATACTGTAGTGTTATCTTACTAAATACATACTGTAGTGTTATCTTACTAAATACATACTGTAGTTATCTTACTAAATACATACTGTAGTTATCTTACTAAATACATACTGTAGTTATCTTACTAAATACATACTGTAGTTATCTTACTAAATACATACTGTAGTGTTATCTTACTAAACACATACTGTAGTTATCTTACTAAATACATACTGTAGTTATCTTACTAAATACATACTGTAGTGTTATCTTACTAAATACATACTGTAGTGTTATCTTACTAAATACATACTGTAGTGTTATCTTACTAAACACATACTGTAGTTATCTTACTAAATACATACTGTAGTTATCTTACTAAATACATACTGTAGTGTTATCTTACTAAATACATACTGTAGTTATCTTACTAAATACATACTGTAGTTATCTTACTAAATACATACTGTAGTGTTATCTTACTAAATACATACTGTAGTTATCTTACTAAATACATACTGTAGTTATCTTACTAAATACATACTGTAGTTATCTTACTAAATACATACTGTAGTTATCTTACTAAACACATACTGTAGTTATCTTACTAAATACATACTGTAGTGTTATCTTACTAAATACATACTGTAGTTATCTTACTAAATACATACTGTAGTGTTATCTTACTAAATACATACTGTAGTTATCTTACTAAATACATACTGTAGTTATCTTACTAAATACATACTGTAGTGTTATCTTACTAAATACATACTGTAGTTATCTTACTAAATACATACTGTAGTGTTATCTTACTAAATACATACTGTAGTGTTATCTTACTAAATACATACTGTAGTGTTATCTTACTAAATACATACTGTAGTTATCTTACTAAACACATACTGTAGTTATCTTACTAAATACATACTGTAGTTATCTTACTAAACACATACTGTAGTTATCTTACTAAAGACATACTGTAGTGTTATCTTACTAAATACATACTGTAGTTATCTTACTAAATACATACTGTAGTGTTATCTTACTAAACACATACTGTAGTGGTTTTCAGACCGAATCCTGCTGCTCCCAAAAGGAATAATGGAGAAGTAAATACATAATTGAATCATGGAGATAAATAAATGAGCAGGGTTAAATAAATAAATGTCTTTTCTGTGTCTCAGTGATTGGAGAAAATTGGAAGATTTGTGTAAACCCGTTGTGGGAACGCTGACAACAGACAGATCAGCTATGTGAAGCTTGAACCGCACAATTTATGCTGTGTTTGTGTGTGTGTGTGTGTGTGTGTGTGTGTGTGTGTGTGTGTGGATAGCTTGTATCATGCATGATTGTGTTTTTGAGATTGAGCACCTCCTGCATCCCATAGAGAATGTGTGTGTGCATGTTTATGTTTTTTTTGTATCAAGTTTCTTTTTTGATTGCCCCCCATTTGCTCCCCAATTGTACTTGGCCAATTCCCCCTGTTGTCATGGTTGTTGCTCCACCCCCTCTGCTGACCTGGGGAGAGTTGTACACTAGCACATGTTTCCTCTGATACATGTGCAGTTGCCAGCCGCTTCTTTTCACCTGACAGCGAGGATCACACTATTCCCCCCAGTTGCCCTCCCCCCTGAACAGAGGAGGCGATAGTGCAGTGACCAGGACACACCCTTAATTCAGCTTCCCACCCGCCAACATGGTCAATCGTGCCTGTATGGATACCCCAACAAGCCGAAGGTAACACTGGGGTTCGAACCTGCGATCGTCGTGTTGGTAGAGAATGCACTACCGCTGCACTACCCGCACACCCCGTGTTTCTATGTGTTGTGTGTTGGTGTTTGTTGTGTGTATGATGTGTAAGATGTTCCTCACAGCAGCAGCAGCAGTCGTGGCTTCTCTCCAGGCCTCGGCGAAAACAAGAGGAAATGACTTGTCTACAAAGCATCTGACGCGGCAAAACTCCTTTACACGCTTTCCATTAGCACAGCAGGGCATTTACTATGACTTAAGTGCTTTGCTGAAGGGGTCTGACTAAGATCTGAAGGAGAGGCCCTCTGGTTGCCAGTCTCTTTTACTAGACCCTGGGACCACTCAGTAGGTGTAAAACTCAAAGGACTTTCAGATGAGACAGAAAGAAGCAGGACACCGTGCAACATGAAGGTCAATAATGTCCACTACATTAATGAGGAGCTGAACAAAGAGTATCACCACAATCAAGTGTGCACAGATTCCATAAAGCATTTTCCAGCAATGCAAGATGAGCCGAGTTTGTCCTTCTGCAAGAACCCAACGAGTCTGACGTCGAGATCAAACGAGAGAGACGGAGATTGAATAAGGAGATTTGAAATTGCAGGAAAATAACAGGATTTATTTACTTCTGTGTTTGACGTGCTAATCCAGTTCTTTCAGATCCTACGCGCTTGACAGTCCCGCTCTCGCGCTCTGATGTGCGAGGCAGGAAAAAACACGTGGCCTGGGAAGTCCTGATGCATCACAAAGCAACGCACCGACTGACCTTCCGTTTCAAGTCTTTCCTGGCCGAGTATCGTCTTCCTGTTGTGGGGACGGGATGTAACGGGTAACGTCATTCACACCTACTCACACATACATGCCCTGTACACACATCAGATGTGAATAGGCACAGGCACACGTGCACACAAGCGCACACAACTGCCACTCCCACACACACCCAATGTCATTCATTAGGCTTTGTATGTGGTCAGTCAGTCCACTACTCCTGCCTGCTCCTCCCCTCCTCAGCTTGGAGACAGAGTGGCTCTCCAGTCCTCCAGAGGAATGCCAGCATATCCCATTCCTCCTCAGTCCAACCACCAGCAATCAGACTTTCCTACCACTACTCAGCAGCTAGCCAAGCCATCCATACTGTTATACCAGGTCCACATTCATACTGCCATACTGTTCTACCAGGTCCACATTCATACTGCCATACTGTTCTACCAGGTCCACATTCATACTGCCATACTATTCTACCAGGTCCACATTCATACTGCCATACTGTTCTACCAGGTCCACATTCATACTGCCATACTGTTCTACCAGGTCCACATTCATACTGCCATACTGTTCTACCAGGTCCACATTCATATTGCCATACTGTTCTACCAGGTCCACATTCATACTGCCATACTGTTCTACCAGGTCCACATTCATATTGCCATACTGTTCTACCAGGTCCACATTCATACTGCCATACTGTTCTACCAGGTCCACATTCATATTGCCATACTGTTCTACCAGGTCCACATTCATACTGCCATACTGTTATACCAGGTCCACATTCATATTGCCATACTGTTCTACCAGGTCCACA
>NC_139633.1:12771319-12783669 GCF_964638095.1 Poromitra crassiceps
CCTTTGAGCAACGTGCGCACATCAGGAAAATAGTTACCAACTCATTACAGTCCCCTTCTATTGCTGTTAAATTGCAGTCATTTGTGTCGTTTAGGCAAATAGACTGAGTGCTAAGCAATTATAATGGCTCTGTTCTGTCCAAATCTCTTTCTCAGCAGTTAAGACAATTATGTCTGCATTATTCTATATGCCTCTGGAACATATAATGTGCAGAACTCCAATATTCATAAGCACACACTGACTGGTGCATGCACACACACACATGCCAATCACTGTCACAAAGGTAAATCCATATAGCGGCAGGCAATGTTTTACTTGTATTTTCCGTGTCTAGATAAAGCTATTGCTGTGCTTTTTCTTCTGATGCTGTAGTTGGCTGCCATAGATTTAACTGAGTACTGTATACTGTATACAGTATATACTGTAGCCTATATATGAAGAGTATACAGTAAATAGAGTGTACGTTTGTGTAGATGTATATATTGTCTGGAATGAATCTGATGCAAAAAAGAAAAAAGAAAAGAAAAAATCTGCCCATGGGGGCAGTACAGCAGTATTCTACATTTTTAGGCCACGCCATTGTGACATCATCAGCATTCCTTCCCTGCTTCCCACTGGTGATGTCACCGATGATGTCATCAGTGATGTCACTCAAGGAATTGTGATGTCATCAGTGATGTCACTCAAGCAAGT
This sequence comes from Poromitra crassiceps, assembly GCF_964638095.1. Classification (NCBI taxonomy): domain Eukaryota; kingdom Metazoa; phylum Chordata; class Actinopteri; order Beryciformes; family Melamphaidae; genus Poromitra; species Poromitra crassiceps. The sequence continues at coordinate 12,772,013 of NC_139633.1, forward strand.
CTGCTGCTGTGTTTTGCCTGTCTGATTGTCTGATTGAGTGATGTCATAATCACTGATGATGTGGCATGAGTTGATATGTTTGGTCACACCCCTCATATATATATATGTACAGTATATATATATATATATATATATATATAATGTGTGTGTGATTTGTAAGTATGTGCATATTTACAACAAACTATGGCTATGCAGCAGCAGAATTATGTTTATGTTATTTCTGAGCCAGATCTTTCTAGCAATGGCAATGACTTGCTAGAATATAAACAACAATTTAAAAATACAAAGTGCCAATAATATAATTTGGAAGGAGAGCTTGTGAAATTGGTGATGGGCAAGACATCTCATTAGTGATTACAACAGCAGAATAAAATGGAGCTAATATGATCAGATTTCCTGCCCCACGATAACATGTTCGTATTGCGTTATGTTGAATTTCGATATATCGTCCTATCCCTATGTGTATAGATTGACATGCACTATTTTAGTTTCGTTTTCATTGCATTGGACTGCACCACACACAAAAAACATGACAATAAACTACTACTATTGCTAAGCTGCCAACACTATTGGTTGGTGTACTCAGATCTCAGCCTCAGCCATCTCACCTGTCATGGACAAGTGACAGGCAGGCAAGGTTTGTCCGGAGATACCTAAACCACAAGTATGTACTGTCTGCGGACGCAGAGCCGCTGGAGGAGTGCCACCAAGACCTGCTCGGCTTCAATGACTGGCCCTGGGTGAAAAAGACGTATTCATCCATGCGCTGGCTAAACTCAGCGTTACATCAAAAGATAGTTGTAGGCCTATTTGCTGATGTAAAACGCATTTCACCCGCAGCAGTTAGGGGGAACTTGGGCACAAAGACAGAAGTTAAAAAAAGCCCTCACCCCCTGCAAGCCACATTGGCCCATTCCATGGAGAGAGAGAGAGAGAGAGAGAGAGAGAAAAAAGAGCGGTATTGTTCTTTGTTTCAGCTCTTTCACACACATTAAACACACACACACACACACACACACACACACACACACACACACACACACACACACAAACAGACTTGAGGAGAGTGCTGTAACCAATAAGCAGTCAATGATTTTCCTAATGGCTCTTCTCTATGGAAAGGCAGTTCTCATGAGGATGGTTAAAACCCTGAGAGCCAAGCGTAAACTCCCCTCCTCCTACTACTACAGAAGCCCACATCTCTCTCTCTCTCTCTCACACACACACACACACACACACACACACACACACACACACACACACACACACACACACACACACACACACACACGTACGCGCAGTGCTCTGCAACTCTGACTTGGCAAGCTCTCTCTCTGCTTGAACCTCTCTTTCTGTCTCTCTTTACATCTGGCTCTCTATGGTGATTAACCCTCTGTCTCAGTTTACCTCCTTTGCCACAGCACTTCCCCCCCTCCCCGCATATCATCATTTATCCAACTTTCCACTATTTTTCAGCCATTTAAAACAATTTTGGTCTGTGTCTCTCCCCCTATCTTTCACACACACACACACACACACACACACACACACACACACACACACGCACGCACGCACACACGCACGCACACACGCACGCACACACACACACACACACACACACACACTTACACTTACACACTCACACACACACACACACACACACACAGGCGCGCGCACGCACACACACTTTACAAACTGCCATCAAGGAGTCTTTTCAGACTAGTGAAACACAGGGGCCTTTATGTCCTATGAAAAGTTGATGTGTATGTGGGAATGTATGACGAGGTGTGCATAAGCATAAGCATGAGAATATGGTGACTGGTGGTGAGACATAGACAGAGAGGAAGAGAGAGAGAGTGAAATGTGTCCATTCAATTCACTTTCCAAAAAAAGCCTGCTTGTGAATACATAGAGATACATAGATATATACATAAAGATAAATACATAGAGATACATAGATACATAAAGATAAATACATAGAGAGACTCTGATCACCAAGACTGCATTGCACAAGAATGAGCAAGAAGTCACCCACTCTTCCTCATTCCCACCTACTGTATATTAGCAGCAATAGCAAAAAGGCATTTGACATTGTGCTCACACAGCCACCCATCCTCATTATGTTGCCTTCCTGCCTTTTCTCCTACATACATTGTCATCTGTGTGTACCTCTGAGGAGAGAGTGGAGAGAGTGATGAGGATAGAGCCAAGGAGAGGAGAGGAAATGGGGATCAAATAAGTGGAAAGAGAGAGGAATAAGATGAGAGAAAGCGAATCGAGCGAGAGAGCACGCCAGCACGGCCAAGCCCCCGGCCGCGCGGCAGCGTCTGCGGAGCGGCGCTGATGTGACGGCGCGACGACCATGATGATGGCGCTGATGATTCACCGCCGGTAGGAAATCAGAGAGGAGAACGTATCATTATCACACGGCTCAATTACAGCGCAATCTCTCTTCCCCGGCAGCCTCCGCAGGGCTCCTCGTTTAGGCTGATTTAGGAGGCCCGCGGCGCGCTGGAGGACCGGCCAACCACTCGGCGGCGTGGTGAGATCTCCCTCCTACAGACGGCGGGGGGGAGAGGCGCGACGGGCGGGAGAGAGGGGGGCATGGAGGGAGGGAGAGAGGGGGGCATGGAGGGAGGGAGAGAGGGGGGCATGGAGGGAGGGAGAGAGGGGGGCATGGAGGGAGGGAGAGAGGGGGCGTGCTGGGCTGAAGAGACTGAGAGGAAACGTTCAAGGAGGATGCAAATGTGAAGGTGTGTGTGTGTGTGTGTGTGTGTGTGTGTGTGTGTGTGTGTGTGTGTGTGTGTCTTCGTGTGCGTCAGATCCCTTCCTACTTGAGGTCGGTGAAGCACGGCGTTGAGTGGGGACAGACAGGAAGGACAGACGGGATCTGAATGCACTTCTGATGCAGACAGCAGACAGCACCTGCTCAGTAATGAGCAGGGCTGGGTATCGACACTCATTTCCCGATTCGAGTCGATTTCCGATTCGATATATCGATATTTCAGTTACAATACCAATTTTGCTTGGATATGAAGGAGATTCTCCCTCTAACCTGGTGCATTATTAAAAATATTAACAGATGTTTACGAGATCTCGTTGCGCTAAGAACCAAACCATGTGAGTCTAACGGGGTTAAAGCTTCAAGCATCCGCAGGAAAATACATTATATTAAAAGATCAAATGAATCGATTCGATATATTGATTTTATAGACCTCTTATGTAGGTTGAGGCGATGTCTCGTCATAAACGCTGGGGTAGCTGGCTGGGGGTGTGGTCAGGGTGGGGTAAATCCCCCGTTCTCCCAATTCAGCACATGTAGCATTTAGCTGCTAGCCCAGCCCAGGCAGACATGATCGGGGATTTAACCCCCACAGTAAACGCACATCTGAACAGACGTCTATCTACCTGCTCTAGAATCCCCAATCCTATGGTGTAGAACCGCAGCACCATCCTTTGGTGAGTCAGCCCATGGAGATATATGGGTGGTTTTACGCCACCCGCGCACCAGCCGTATAACATTTTGTGGGCGTTCCCACACTGTATCTATGTTTGCAAACATGGGCGGAGCCAAACTAGAGGCAAAAAGTGACAGCTAGCAGTGCCGGACATATTCATACCTAGTGGAAAAGTCCTTATTCCAGGGATCTCTCCAGGTTCCCTCCTACTTGCAGAGAGTATTGAAGGCAAGAGTCGGAACTGTGGCCATTTTGGCCTGAAGAAATACCTCCTTGGCCAATAGCAGAGAACCATGACAGCCAATCAGTGGTGTCTCCTTCAGGCCAAAATGGCAAGATTTGCTGTGCATTGGTGTTGTAATGGAACAACCTATTAACGTTCGACCTTATGATTGTAAGTTCTTTGCTACCGGTTTCCTCTGATTTTCTACCTCCGCAATGCGCAGGCAGCTGCAGTGACGTAACCCGTGACGTCCACTGCAAATTGGTGTATGAATCCAGCCCAATATGAGTGTGAGCTGTCTGTCTGGACTCGCTGCTTTAGCTGAAGAGCGTGAAGGTATTCATGTGATGCAGCCAGCGCTTTATGCATTTATTTACCCCGAGTGTGTGTGGGGTATGTACAGTATGAGAGGGAGCCGCAGGGAGGAAATGTGTATCTGTGCTGCGTGTGTGTGTGTGTGTGATGGAGGGGGGGGGGGGGGGTGAGTGAGTGTGTGTGCATACTAAAGACTAGAGACATTTGCATGACGCAGTGGAGGAGTGTTTGATGGGTTTATGCATTCTGTAGGGTGTGCATGTTAGACCAAGGGGAAGGTGAAGTGTGTTGGTGTGTGTGCACGACGTGCGTTAATGTATAGAGCTCAACAAGCACGTGACCTTTTCGTGACGTAATTTGCCCCGGAAGTAAGTTCCACATTCATTTCCTCCATACATAAAATAAATCGATTTTTTTCCCCCCTCCCGCCCGTTGTTATGTTATTCTCCTGTGATTCACTCTGACCCCTGAGAGACGAGATGTTCAATTAAATATGACCTCGACAACCCCCCCGACATGACTCTTTACAGTTAACAGAGGTAGCTGTTATGTTTTCATGACGCAATGGGTAAAGCATTAGGTCATCGGGTACCTACCTATGATGCTAAAGTACCAATGAAATAAACGTGCCATTTTACTTTCTGGAAAACAGTATACTGATGATCTCATACTGCATTAGTAGCTGTAAATACACATTTTGAACTAATAAAAACCTTCAGATCTTCTTTGGGGGAACAACCTCGTGCCTCCACACCTCTCCAGTCAAATAGAATTGCCTTTCTCTCCCCGACTCATTCCAACGGTTTAGACTTTTGAATGATCCCTCACTGCATTATGTCTCGTCATCAGGAAATGCATCAAATCAAGGAAGTAAAGATGCCATTTCATTGGGTCTTTATTAAGATCTCAACTGTTTGTTTCCAAAAGCATCAACCACTCTCAAGAGTGAAGCAAAATGTTATGCAAAAGAATATAATGGAACTATCTAACAGAACCGCTTTGCCTGAAGCAAGCCGTCCCACTGGACCTATCAGGGTGAAAGACGCCCCAGACTAGGCCTAAATCAAAACCCAGTTTAAGTGGCAGGGCAGCACCAGGATTATCGAGCAGATTCCCCTCGACCATGCTATTCGTTGTAATCCTAGATCAGAGCTCCAATTTAGAGATGTTTGATATAAAAAAAAAACAGCTTGATCAGTGCCTTGGGGTCGGCTTACCTCCCCTCAAAAACCTGAACTTCACCAATAGAGGGGAAAATGACAGGCCTGATCCCTGTACGTGACCAGGCTATGATCGTTTCCAGGAACAAGGAACCGTCTCCATCCACCACTGTCTCGTCTTTGCCAGCCGGCCCAAAGCTTCACTAACGAGCCGTCAAACCAAACCACGCTCCCCTGAGGATTACGCCGGGATTTGAGTCCACGTCGGATTTGTAGAGGGGATGAGACGTTTATCCCCCACCCCCCCTACATTTCTTCCTCTTTTCAGCTCCAGCTTTCTTCCATCTTGCGTAGCCGTCCTTGGGTATGTTTCTCTTTCTCTGCCTCTCTCTCTCTCTTTCTCTCTTAATCACAGATAGAGAGACAAGTCTTCCGGGCTGTTGGCATTCAGCTCCAGTAGGAGGAGGACGAAGGAGAAGAAGGAGAAGAAGAAGAAAACGCCGCTGTCACTTCCTCTCCTGGTGCTCCAGTGCGATCGGAGTCACAGAAGCTTTTCCCTGACAGGCCCATCGCCCCTATCTCCACCCAGCCCACGTGTCATCATGGCCACACTCTTTTCTCTCCCTGTCACAAACCTCCTCCCTGTCTTATTAGGAGAGCACAGTACAAGGGGATTAGTGTATGGCATGTTGAGGAGGAGATAGCAAGGCAGTGGCTCAGGCTCAACGTCATTAGCCTGTGTGGGTGTGATTATATGTTCCTGTGCATTTGTGTGTTACGTGTGCATTTGTGTGTTACGTGTGCATGCGTGTGTTACGTGTGCATTTGTGTGCTACGTGTGCATTTGTGTGCTACGTGTGCATGTGTGTGTTACGTGTGCATTTGTGTGTTACGTGTGCATTTGTGTGTTACGTGTGCATGCGTGTGTTACGTGTGCATTTGTGTGCTACGTGTGCATGTGTGTGTTACGTGTGCATGTGTGTGTTACGTGTGCATTTGTGTGTTACGTGTGCATGCGTGTGTTACGTGTGCATTTGTGTGTTACGTGTGCATTTGTGTGCTACGTGTGCATTTGTGTGTTACGTGTGCATGCGTGTGCTACGTGTGCATTTGTGTGCTACGTGTGCATTTGTGTGTTACGTGTGCATTTGTGTGCTACGTGTGCATTTGTGTGTTACGTGTGCATGCGTGTGTTACGTGTGCATTTGCGTGCTGCATGCCAATGCGGCGTCGGCGCGCTGATTGCCGAGGAGGAGCGGGTAATCTAGCGTATGTTTTCCCCCCGATGACGGGGCTGTCAAGTGGTTTTCAGTGAAATGTGAAGCATTACGGTTGAGAGACAAACACACTGACTCCATACTGTCTAACAAGGAGGCTATTCATGCTATATGTTGCTTGCTTATGGGCTGGATTAGAGATGCCGGACCGCCTCACGCTATGACTCACATGTAAGACTGAAGAATGAAACAGAATGCATATGACAGACTGACTGCCACTGCAGCAAAGCTTCTCATCTTCTCACACTTCCCAGCTTGGCAGCCCAAACCATAATAAAAACAAATCTCTTGTGTCCCGCTGTAGCAGGAACATATATAATCCTCCCTGTGAAATAGAAATGGACTACACATGAATGAACACATACTGCAGCTAATATATGTCATGTCTAATAACAACCAAAAATGGTAGTGTATCAGATGGCATTATTGGGATGCTGGGGTTAGTAGTATGGAAAGAGATTAGTGCCAGCAGAGATTGTTATTTCAATTGCAGAAATGTCGTGCTCATGTCGTGCCTTTTCTCAATTCAGATTGAGCTCTCGGAGACACAAACTCAGAACTGAGAAAACGTGAAAATGTAATTAAAAGTAAAAAAAATCAATTTATAATCACATTCCAATTCGAGCCAATGGATTCAATTTATAATTGCGACTTAAAGATCACATTTTTGAATTACACTTATTCAAAATTGTCACTTTTGTTCTCAATTCAGCGGTTCAATATGAGCACGACAAACTCAAATTCCAATGCAATCTCTGCTGGCACTAATCTCTTGCCATAAAATAGATGTATTTAAAGGGATAACCTGGACCCAGTAAACATGGAGGGACCTGAGTGATGGGCTTAACAACCTCTCCATATGGACACTAGGGTCTGGTCCAAACCTCATGATGTGCACTCATTCTCTGAGCTCATTGACACAGCATACATCCTTCTAGGCCTGTGCTGAATATCAGCATGGATGCCAGACTTTAGATCAAACTCATTTAGCTCCCCCCAGCCCCGTTCTCTCTCTCTCTCTCTCTCTGTCTCTGAAGGCTGTCTGCTAAGCCTCTTACCTATGGGATTATTGGCAACGCTAGGTATTATATAGCTTCATTCATCTGGATGATGCCTTATTAACATGTTGGGCAAATGAACCCATCTGTAACGTCTGCCGATGATGAAGGGAGGATGAGGGGAGGAGAGGGGGGGGGCTGTCTACCAGAGGCAAGAGAGACTGCTGGGCTGGGTTGTGTGTGTGTGTGTGTGTGTGTGTGTGTGTGTGTGTGTGTGTGTGTGTGTGTGTGTGTGTGTGTGCGCGTGCGTGCGTGCGTGTGTGTGTGTGTGTGTCTGTGTGTCTGTGTGTCTGTGTGTCTGTGTGTGTGTGTTCTGGAAGGGACACAGGGGGATGACACAACACTAATTGGTGGTAATAGTGGGATTTGTTTGAGTAGGCTTGACACGGGAGAGAGAGGAACAGTAGTTGTGATCTTTGAGTTTGCAGTTTTGCAGACGAGACATACAAAGGCATCAAGCTGAGCAAACACACACACGCACGCACTTACACGCACGCACACACACACACACACACACACACACACACACACACACACACACACACAGCATACCACATCAGAGATAAAGGGGAAACGTTAGTGTGTATCTGTATGTGCGTGTGACCGAGTGTGTGTGTGTGTGTGTGTGTGTGTGTGTGTGTGTGTGTGTGTGTGTGTGTGTGTGAGAGAGAGAGATAGAGCATGAGATAAAGACTAACAGAAAAAGAGTGCATGCACGAGAGAGAGAGAGAGGGGGGGGGGGGTCGAGAAGGAGAGAGAGGGAGAGAGAGAGAGAGGGAGAGAGAGAGAGGGAGACAGAGAGAGGGAGGTAGAGAGAGGGAGAGAGAGAGAGTGAGATAGAGAGAGGGAGACAGAGAGAGGGAGAGAGAGAGGGAGATAGACAGAGGGAGACGATGTGTTATGTTTGCATGTGTGTGTGTGGTACTTTACACTCTTCCTCTTCATGGCTGCATTACTTTAGTAGTTGCAGGTAAATTGATGCAGAATACTGTACATACAGTACTGTGCTGACAACATGCTGCTGGTTATTAACTTGATCCCATTAGCCTATTAAATAATAATACCATAATGGAACTCGCTCTATTCTCACTTCCCAAGCAAGAGATGACATCATTGACAGGACAGCGTGAATCATGCTAGCGTATTTGCTGCTTCTACTTTTTTTTTTTTTTTTTTTTTTAACCTTTATTTATACAGGGAGAGTCTCACTGAGAGCAATGCTCTCTTTTTCAGGAGTGCCCTGTTCACATTCACACACACATTCACACCTGGAAGCTGACCAGTACAACCACAGTCTGATCTGCTGGCCACTGAGCAGCTCCACTGGAGCGGTTGGGGTTAAGGGCCTTGCTCAAGGGCACCTCAGTGGTGGTAATGAGGGAGGGGCAGGCGCTGCCTTTTCACTTTCCCCACCCAGATTTTATCCTGCCGGTCCCAGGGATTGAACCGACGACCTTCCGGTCACAAGCTCACTTCTCTAACCGTTGGGCCACCACTGCCCTGTATACTGTAAAGCTGTGTTCACACCAAGATATTTATTTTTCGCTCTGTCGCTTGATTCAACCCTTTGGAATCGCTCTGTCGCTCTGTTTAATTCGCTCATCAACAGGCACATGAATTGACGGACATGTGGGGGCTATAACGTTACGCAATGTCATGATATTTGTCCACTACGAGCCACCGTCATTGTTTACAAGCTAAAGCCTATCAGCGTGCTCCTAATGCGAGCTCCATACCGGTAGTATAGACTTCACTTCATGTCAGCTGTCAGCCTGTCAATCAGCTGTCAATGTGGTTTGTTGCCACACAATAAACCAGCGGTTTGTTCCAAGCCAGTGTGATCCTTGACTCGCTCTCACACGGCAGCCAATCAGCATTGAACAGCGAGCGACTGATGCCAGCGTATTTTCGCTCAAGTTGGGATATTTCATCTCGGGCGACGAGCGTATTTTCTCCCTAACGCTCTGTCTCTGCCGCTCGGACGCCCAGCGATTTTTCTCCCAGGCAAATATACGCTCAGTCGCTCGTTTGCATTGACTTTGTATGTAAACTCGACGCCAGCTAAAAACTTTAATAGGTCGGTGTGAACGCAGCTTAAGTAGCGACATCACTGTATACTGTAAGTAGCTTCTACTGTATACTGTAAGTAGCTTCTACTGTATACTGTAAGTAGCTTCTACTGTATACTGTAAGTAGCTTCTTCTACTGTATACTGTAAGTAGCTTCTACTGTATACTGTAAGTAGCGACATCAGAGCATTTATAAGTTATAAATGCTCTGATGTCGCTACTTACAGTATACAGTAGAAGCTACTTACAGTATACAGTATGTTATAAATTATAACAGACTGTATACTGTAAGTAGCTTCTACTGTATACTGTAAGTAGCGACATCAGAGCATTTATAACAGACTGTATACTGTAAGTAGCTTCTACTGTATACTGTAAGTAGCGACATCAGAGCATTTATAACAGACTGTATACTGTAAGTAGCTTCTACTGTATACTGTAAGTAGCGACATCAGAGCATTTATAACAGACTGTATACTGTAAGTAGCTTCTACTGTATACTGTAAGTAGCGACATCAGAGCATTTATAAGTTATAAATGCTCTGATGTCGCTACTTACAGTATACAGTAGAAGCTACTTACAGTATACAGTCTGTTATAAATTATAACAGACTGTATACTGTAAGTAGCTTCTACTGTATACTGTAAGTAGCGACATCAGAGCATTTATAACAGACTGTATACTGTAAGTAGCTTCTACTGTATACTGTAAGTAGCGACATCAGAGCATTTATAACAGACTGTATACTGTAAGTAGCTTCTACTGTATACTGTAAGTAGCGACATCAGAGCATTTATAACAGACTGTATATTGTAAGTAGCTTCTTCTACTGTATACTATAAGTAGCGACATCACTGTATACTATAAGTAGCGACATCACTGTATACTATAAGTAGCGACATCAGAGCATTTATAACAGACTGTATACTGTAAGTAGCTTCTTCTACTGTATACTATAAGTAGCGACATCAGAGCATTTATAACAGACTGTATACTGTAAGTAGCTTCTACTGTATACTGTAAGTAACTTCTACTGTATACTGTAAGTAGCTTCTACTGTATACTGTAAGTAGCTTCTACTGTATACTGTAAGTAGCTTCTTCTACTGTATAGACCAGAACAGCACATCCGGGTAATTTGCAAAACTTGAAGGCCGCGCCCCTTTTTAGGGGATAACACAAGCCACTCGCGTTGACTTCAATGTAAAATAGCAGTACCCAAAACATCTATAGAAAAATAACAGAATTAATTTCCTTTATAAATGACCCAAAGACACCATGACATGACAATATATTTCAACTCGGCCGGCCATAGAATGCGCAAGATACATCGACATGAGGTACTTGCCTTATATGAACGCTGTATCCAGTTTCCACCAGGTTACATGCATCGTCCACATTGACGGTGTCACGCCTACCCTATCGCAGACCAGTTTTTTGTTTTTTTTTTATTGTTAGTGAAACTATAACAACACAGCAACTCTTCGGTATATCTCTATCAAATTAAACCGTTTTAAATAGTTTGTTTGAAGTGGTTTCGGCTTCTTGTACCGTCGTTTACTATGGTGGGTTTCCCCTAAAAAGGGGCGCGGCCTTGGCGCTGGACGCTTGAAGACGCGACGCAGTTCTGGTCTATACTGTATACTGTAAGTAGCTTCTTCTACTGTATACTGTAAGTAGCTTATTCTACTGTATACTGTAAGTAGCTTCTACTGTATACTGTAAGTAGCTTATTCTACTGTATACTGTAAGTAGCTTCTACTGTATACTGTAAGTAGCTTCTACTGTATACTGTAAGTAGCTTATTCTACTGTATACTGTAAGTAGCTTATTCTACTGTATACTGTAAGTAGCTTCTACTGTATACTGTAAGTAGCTTATTCTACTGTATACTGTAAGTAGCTTCTACTGTATACTGTAAGTAGCTTATTCTACTGTATACTGTAAGTAGCGACATCAGAGCATTTATAACAGACTGCTGTTCAATGGCCATTCCTCCTTTGCAGAAAGTCAGCAAGGAGACAGACGAGGCAGAGGGCGAGACCGCTGCCTGCCTGCTGTAACTAGATTACAGCCAGACCTTACAAGAGAGGCCTA
>NC_139633.1:12783869-12791369 GCF_964638095.1 Poromitra crassiceps
GGCAGAGTAAGGGAGAGAGAGGCAGAGAGAGTGAGGGAGAGAGAGGCAGAGTAAGGGAGAGAGAGAGAGAGAAGTTGGTCTAATACGATGATTATATGTTGTCACTGCCAGTTGTCAGGACACTGCATCAGCCCACCACTCTAATGACAGCTTGTCATACCTCCCCTCAAAACACACACACACACACACACACACACACACACACACACACACACACACACACATGTGTGTGTATGTGTGTGTGTGTTCTTCCTCAGTAAGAGGTAAATAGGCCTGCTGAATATTTGATGTCTGCGGGGACTAAACAGTGTCTTTTGTCCGGTTGCTCAGGCTATTTGTGTGAGACAGCCTCATGTCTCCTATCTACTGTCCAGTGTCAGAGACATGTCCTGTATGTTACCAGGCACTAATACTGACACCTGGAGTCATTTTTTACTATGATTCACTCTGAAAGAGTTTATTCAAATATTGTCCCACCGCCAATATGGCACTTTGGATCAAAAGACGTTAACTGTCATCAATCTGCTTTGTTAAATATGAATAAGTTGTCCTAATAAAACATAGATTATGCACATAACTTAAAGAATTAAACTTGAAAATATTTTTTTAATCAAATATATCGATGAGATGGAAACTACAAAAATCGGTTGATTTTAGCATCATGATGAAACTTGCATAAAGTAAAAAAGAGATGAAATACTCCTTTGTTAAACTGAATGCGTGTCTGAAAAGCAGAACACAACAGAAACTGAATGAAAGCAAAACAGGCGATACAAATAAATCTGACGACACGGTCGTTTGTGTTTGGCTGTAATCTTCTCGTAACGCATTGTTCACATCTTTGAGCCCGCGCTGTGAAAATATACATTCAAGCCTCCTCCTCTCGCTAAATCTCTTTAAACACACAAAAACACACAAAGAATTCATAAAAAAAGAATATAGCTCCAAAGCCCTCATCCTCCTCTCTGCGTATTCGTCTGAAGAGCAGACAGGCACAATGAGAGCTGAGCCGTGGCTATATAGAGCCATAATTATACTGATAACATACATACATAAATGCATTCAACCTCTCGGCACAGCGCACTGACTGACTGTGATTTCTTAATCTCCTCCCCTCTGCTCTCCTCCGCACGCATGTCTTCTCTTCATTCTTTTCATTCCTCCCCCCTCCCACTCTGCCATTATTTTTCATTCATAAGCAGAACGAGAGAGAGAGAGAGAGAGAGAAGATGAGAGGAGAGGGGGAGAAAGGGATCTGAGAGGGAGAGAGGGAAAGAGATAGATGAGAATTTGAGAGAGAGAGAGAGAAGAGGAGAGGAGAGGGGGAGAAAGAGAGATCAGAGGGGGAGAGAGGGAAAGAGAGAGATAGATGAGAATTTGAGAGAGAGAGAGAAGATGAGAGGAGAGGGGGGAGAAAGAGAGAGCAGAGGGGGGGAGAGGGAAAGAGAGAGATAGATGAGAATTTGAGAGAGAGAGAGAGAGAGAAGATGAGAGGAGAGGGGGAGAAAGAGAGAGCAGAGGGGGGGGAGAGGGAAAGAGAGAGATAGATGAGAATTTGAGAGAGAGAGAGAGAGAGAGAGAGAGAAGATGAGAGGAGAGGGGGAGAAAGCGAGATCAGAGGGGGAGAGAGGGAAAGAGAGAGATACTGTAGATGAGAATTTGAGAGAGAGAGAGAGAAGATGAGACGAGAGGGGGAGAAAGAGAGATCAGAGGGGGAGAGAGGGAAAGAGAGATAGATGAGAATTTGAGAGAGAGAGCGAGAGAGAGAGAGAGGGGAGGAAATCATATGAGATCTTTTGGCACTTAAACTGTTTCACTTAATGGCACTCGGAGGGATTGGCGGTTGGGGGGAGGGGGCAGGAATGAGTGAAAAGAGTGCGAGGGGAGAGACAGATTAAATCATCACCGTCACATCATCCACTCAAACGGCTCTGCTGCTCCTCCTCCTCCTCCTCGTCCCTGTCTGTCTGTCTGTCACCGCAGGCTCTTCTGTTCCCTCCGCCACGATATGTAGACAAACCTGAGACATCTGCACCACTCTCTCTGTCCACCCAGTCTCTCTGTGCTACTCCTTCCCCCCTCCCTCCCCCCCTCTCTGTCTCTCTATCCCCCCCCCCCCTCTCTCTCTCTCTCTCTCTCTCAAATAAAGACCTACCTAGCATCTGATAAATGGATTTATAGACAGTGGTGAATACCACAGGCCACAATTAATGGACTCATAGAATGAACAGGATATGAAGAGACGGGTGGAGAAGGGAAGGTAGGAAGAGGTGGAGGTCAGGGGAGGGAACGGGCTGCTTTTTGGGGGTCTCTCTTTTTGGGGGTCTCTCTCTGTCTGGAGGGAGTTGTTTTGTTAATGGGCCATAGTGATAGCATAGATATTACATTACTATAGATGGGTCACCGCAGGCTCCGCCAATTCTAACAAATGGTAGCAGCAATTCTCCTAAATGGGCGTGGTCAACCATTGACTCAGACCTGCCGAAAGTCTCCTAAGTGGGCGTGTCCGTGGAAAACCATGGGCGAAGTCCACGTGACAAAATGACAGGAAGTGAGTTGAAGTTGGGCCGTCTTGCTTGAATCCCATCGTCTTTGAGAGGTGTGAGAGCACCACACAATGGAAACGACCTCTACCGCATTGCTGCATACACACAAAAACATGCACACGCACACACACACACACACACACACACACACACACACACACACACACACACACAGTGATGTGTCTCGCTTCAGTGATGAAATCTGACAGTCAACTGGACTCGTTCAACACAATGTAACCCCCAAAGTTTGACACAGATGAACACACACACACACACACACACACACACACACACACACACCAGTCAAGTGCATTTGATCCCGAACCAAAAGGGAAATTGACTTTGTAGAGAGAAAGAGATGAGACCGCTGTGTTGTGTTTGTAATGTGAATCATCTATAAGCTGCATAATAACATGGTGGCTGATTGTAATTTTAAGTGATTAAAAAAAATTGGTCTCTTTGTAGGCATTTCTCTCCATCTCTTGGAGCCCCGCCCCCCCCACCTCCAGCGACCCCTCCCCAGGCTCCACCCCCCCACCTCCACAGGCTCCACCCCCCCACCCGTCTGCTGTTTTATGGCTCCCTGTAGGACAGGGCTCTTTTACAGGCCGGCTGGACTTTAGAAGGCCCTCGTTTAGCAGCATCCTGCCTTAATTAAAAAGCCCTTTGTGCTTTCTGCCTTTAACAATGAGAAGAGAGAGAGAGAGAGGGGGGGGGGCAGGGAGATGAGCAAGAGAGAGGGGGGGGGCAGGGAGATGAGCAGGAGAGAGAGAGAGGTTACGCAGAGTGAGAGAGGAAGAGAAGGAGAGAGAGTGGGCAGAGATGGAGAAAGAGAGAAGGAAGAGAGACAGAGACAGCACAGTGGGAGAGAGAGAGAGAGAGGGGGGGCAGGGAGATGAGCGAGAGAGAGAGAGTGAGGGGGGGCAGGGAGATGAGCAGGAGAGAGAGAGAGAGAGGGGGGGCAGGGAGATGAGCAGGAGAGAGAGAGAGAGAGAGAGAGAGGGGGGCAGGGAGATGAGCAGGAGAGAGAGAGAGAGGGGGGGCAGGGAGATGAGCAGGAGAGAGAGAGAGAGACAGAGGGGGGGCAGGGAGATGAGCGAGAGAGAGAGGGGGGGCAGGGAGATGAGCAGGAGAGAGAGAGTGAGAGAGAGGGGGGGGCAGGGAGATGAGCAGGAGAGAGAGAGAGAGAGGGGGGCAGGGAGATGAGCAGGAGAGAGAGAGAGAGAGAGGGGGGGGCAGGGAGATGAGCAGGAGAGAGAGAGAGAGAGAGGGGGGGGGGGGCAGGGAGATGAGCAGGAGAGAGAGAGAGAGAGAGGGGGGGCAGGGAGATGAGCAGGAGAGAGAGAGAGAGAGGGGGGGCAGGGAGATGAGCAGGAGAGAGAGAGAGAGGGGGGGGGCAGGGAGATGAGCAGGAGAGAGAGAGAGAGAGAGAGGGGGGGCAGGGAGATGAGCAGGAGAGAGAGAGAGAGAGGGGGGGCAGGGAGATGAGCAGGAGAGAGAGAGAGAGAGGGGGGGCACAGAGATGAGCAGGAGAGAGAGAGAGGGGGGGGCAGGGAGATGAGGAGGAGAGAGAGAGTGAGGGGGGGCAGGGAGATGAGCAGGAGAGTGAGAGAGGGGGGGGGGCAGGGAGATGAGCAGGAGAGAGAGAGAGAGGTAATGCAGAGGGAGAGAGGAAGAGAAGGAGAAAGAGAGAAGGAAGAGAGACAGAGACAGCGCAGTGAGAAAGAGAGAGAGAGAGAGATGGTAGTGAATAGGAAGTGATAGGAAGACAGGCAGATAGATAGTAAGGTAGACAAAGAGAGGGATGCAGAGATACGGACAGAGAGGAGATAGCTGTTAATTACAACTGCCATTAACAAGACACCAGTCAGCCTCCTCAGGGAGAGGGGAGAGGGGAGGGGGATGGGAGGGAGGGTGGGAGAGGAGAGGGGAGGGGGATGGGAGGGAGGATGGGAGACGAGAGGAGGAGGAGGAGAGGAGAGGGGAGGGGGATGGGAGGGAGGATGGGAGAGGAGGAGAGGAGAGGGGGATGGGAGAGGGAGAGGAAGCAGAGGAGAGGAAAAGCAGGAAGAAAGGGGAAGACTTAACAGTTTGGTGCTAAATAGGAGAAGTGATTGAAAAAAATCATGTGGGTTTAGTATTGCATGGCTCATCCTTTATCATGTGTCTGTGTATGTTTGTGCGTGTACATGTATGACTATGCTGCTCTGTATGTGTGTGTGTGTGTGTGTCCATATTTGTGTGTGTGTCCATATTTGTGTGTGTGTGTGTGTGTGTGTGTGTGTGTGTGTGTGTGTGTGTGTGTGTGTGTGTGTGTGTGTGTGTGGCTGTCTTTGGGATGATTGAGCAGCAGAGAGGCTGCTTACTGATTACCTTCATGTAGAACAAGCTGCTATTGACTGGAGAGTGACGGATGGCCCTGAGCGTGTGTATGATTTTGTGTGTGTGTGTGTGTGTGTGTGTGTGTGTGTGCGTGTGTGAGAGAGAGTGAGAGAGTGACACTATTTTACCCCTAGTTCCCCAAACAACAAACTTTCTCTCCCCAGTTGTTTTTTGTATCTCTGCTCTCTCTCTCTCTCTCTCTCTCTCTCTCTCTCCCTCCTTTTTTCCTCTCTCTGTCTATCTCTCTTTATCATTCCAACTCTTTTTTTCCAAAACCAATCACACAATAACAGAATATGATGGATGGATTTTGTGTGTGTGTGTGTGTGTGTGTGTGTGTGTGTGAGATTTGTAGAACCTGAAACAAATCCATCATAGAAAGTGACAGTGAGGAAAGACGACAGCATCAGAACAAATTATTATTATTATTATGATCAGAATTAACCTGCTTCCTCCTAACAGTGGTCCTCATTCATCTATACCCATGTTAAAATGTGTTTAAATTCACTTTGACCTGTCATGTTCCCTTGGCTTGTTAGCAAAGATATCCACAAAAAAATAAGCTAGGTCCAATGTAACTTTGATGTGGGTGTTAATTTTAATGTAATGTTTAATATTCCTGGAGCACCATTTTTCTTGCTGCTCCACAGTACAAAAATACAGAACCTTGAGGAATCGGAACATCATTTTCACTAATTTAATATTGTTTTCATATTGTTCTTCCCTCCTTTCTTCCAACCCTCCCTGCCTTCCTGTCCCTCTCTCACATCTGTCTCTATAATATCTGTGACTAATATGTCTATGCCCCTCTCTCCTCCTCTCTCGCTCCTTCAGGCTTCTCTGCAGAATGTCCAGTAAGGAGCGCCACCTTGAGTCCAACTGTCCGTCCTCATATATAAAGACTGAGCCGTCTAGTCCCGCCTCCCTGACTGACAGCCTAAACCACCACTCCCCCGGCGGCTCCAGTGACGCCTCGGGCTCCTATTCGTCCACCATGAACGGCCATCCCAACGGCCTAGACTCCCCGAGCCTCTACGGCTCCAACGCGGGGCCCCTGGGGCCCGCCGGAGGGCCCGGGTCCAAGCGTTACGAGGACTGCTCGTCGACGATCGGCGAAGACTCACAGATCAAGTGCGAGTACATGTTGAACTCCATGCCCAAGAGGCTGTGCCTGGTGTGCGGGGACATCGCGTCAGGGTACCACTATGGAGTGGCCTCCTGCGAGGCCTGCAAGGCCTTCTTCAAACGCACCATCCAAGGTTGGTCTCCACTCTCTGTTTGGGTCCATGCTTCACTCTGTGTTTGGGTCCATGCTTTGGCCATATCCACATTTTAATATTGCCATGTGACTGCCCAAATGTCGCAATATTCTTTCCTTTTTTATTTCTTTATTTTATTTTTTGGGAGGGGGGGGGGGGGGGGGGGACAGAAAACATGTCATGAAATCAAAGTACACAAAATGAGAATAAAATAATTTAGTAGGCTAAGTACATACTTTTTCATCATATCATTGTCACCTGACATGGGAGTGAACTGGGGTGGAGTATACAGTATCAATGATTTCATTTTCGGTTGAATGGGGTCATTAGCCAATCATTATCTCCATACAGTCAACAAGGTTTTGGTTTGGGGTGATTTCCCCACATCTCACCTGCTCATCCCAACATCCCCAGCACGTGCCATATCGTGAAAAATATTGCATATGTCGGTAAATATGGAATATCCACCCAAGCCTATTTCTGTCTCTGTCTCCGTACTTTAAGTGCACCATCGGTGGGTGGCTTCTAGAGCTGCACCGATTAATCGATTAGTCAATTGACAGAAAAATAATCGACAACTATTTTGATAATCGATTAATCGTTTTGAGTCATCTTTTAAGAAAAAAGGTCAAAATTCTCTGATTCGAGCTTCTTAAATGTGAATATTTTCTGGTTTCTTTACACCTGTATGACAGTAAACTAAATATCTTTGGGTTGTGGACAAAACAAGACATTACAGGACGTCATCTTGGGCTTTGGGAAACACTGATCCACATTTTTTCACCATTTTCTGACATTTTATAGACCAAACAACGAATCAATTAATCGAGAAAATAATCAACAGATTAATCGATAATGAAAATAATGGTTAGTTGCAGCCCTAGTGGCTTCCATTCAGTCTTTATTTGTCTCCTTCTGTCTTCCTGTATTCTTAGTCAAGTCTTTCTGAAGCCATGGATGTACATGAAGGCACATAAACCCAGCATGACCAAAGAATACAATGAGGCTTGAGGTCAGAGGCCAAAGGTCAAGTTGGAGTGTCCCTTATATTCATTTGAATAGGCTCCTTTAAAAGGCGAGAGCTTTCACAGAAACACAGCACCCATCCAGCCTCAAAGTAAGCTCTCTGTGATTCAAATAAATACACACACGCAAACACTTGAACCATCATGTTGACCTCCTCTTCCATCACATATTTTCATTTTAGTAGATATTTTTGGTGATTTTTTGTTTTTTTTGCAATTATTAGATAGTAAAGAGAAACAATGAAATGTAGGGCTGTGCAATAAAATCGATACGGCAATATATCGCAA
>NC_139633.1:12798869-12801369 GCF_964638095.1 Poromitra crassiceps
TTGGCAAGTCTAAATGACTGCGGTAGGTGTACTCTACTTCCGTGTTTAAAACCGGAAAGACGATTATGAAATGGTGCTTCCTTGGGCTTCTGTCTCTTTCTGAATCTGTCTCTTTCAATACATAATTTGTAATTGCTGCATTCACATGAAAAACAATTACAGTATTTTCTCTAGAAGCAAAAACAGTGCCCCAACTCGCACACACACACACACACACACTCACACTCACACACGCAAACGGATATGCAAGACAGCAGATTGTCTGGCCAGGGTCGGTAAACATGTTGTGAGCTTATTGGTCTGCACTCGGTCGTTATATGCCAACAAGAGGCCATCTTGGGGTCAGAGGTCATACATGGACTTCAACCCTAGGTTGTCTGAGCCACGAACAAAACACACAACGCCTAAGGGCTCCCTAATGGGCTGAGTAGAGTCTATCATGTGTCTGTCTACACTGAGTAGAGTATATCTTGTGTGTGTCTACACTGAGTAGAGTCTATCTTGTGTCTGTCTACACTGAGTAGAGTCTATCATGTGTCTGTCTACACTGAGTAGAGTCTATCATGTGTCTGTCTACACTGAGTAGAGTCTATCATGTGTGTGTCTGTCTACACTGAGTAGAGTCAATCATGTGTCTGTCTACATGAGTAGAGTCTATCATGTGTGTGTCTACACTGAGTAGAGTCTATCATGTGTCTGTCTACACTGAGTAGAGTCTATCATGTGTGTGTCTACACTGAGTAGAGTCTATCATGTGTCTGTCTACACTGAGTAGAGTCTATCTTGTGTCTGTCTACACTGAGTAGAGTCTATCATGTGTGTGTCTGTCTACACTGAGTAGAGTCTATCATGTGTCTGTCTACACTGAGTAGAGTCTATCATGTGTGTGTCTACACTGAGTAGAGTCTATCATGTGTCTGTCTACACTGAGTAGAGTATATCATGTGTCTGTCTACATGAGTAGAGTATATCATGTGTGTGTCTACACTGAGTAGAGTATATCTTGTGTCTGTCTACACTGAGTAGAGTCTATCTTGTGTGTGTCTACACTGAGTAGAGTCTATCATGTGTGTGTCTACACTGAGTAGAGTCTATCATGTGTCTGTCTACACTGAGTAGAGTCTATCATGTGTCTGTCTACATGAGTAGAGTATATCATGTGTGTGTCTACACTGAGTAGAGTATATCTTGTGTCTGTCTACACTGAGTAGAGTCTATCTTGTGTGTGTCTACACTGAGTAGAGTATATCTTGTGTCTGTCTATACTGAGTAGAGTATATCATGTGTGTGTCTACACTGAGTAGAGCCTATCATGTGTCTGTCTACACTGAGTAGAGTCTATCTTGTGTCTGTCTACACTGAGTAGAGTGTCTGTCTATATCTGAAATGAAACCTTTCCCTCCTGTGTCCTTCTTCCAACATGCCGTGCCACAGGCAACATAGAGTACAGCTGTCCTGCTACCAACGAGTGTGAGATCACCAAGAGGAGACGCAAGTCCTGCCAGGCCTGCCGCTTCATGAAGTGTCTGAACGTGGGCATGATGAGGGAAGGTAAGAGACAAGGTCTTAACCTCACTTCTATTTTTCTCTGTCAATGTGTCTAGAGCCGCAACGATTAATCGATTAGTCGATCGACAGAAAATTAATCGACAACTATTTTGATAATCGATTAATCGTTTTGAGTACCATTTTAAGAGAAAAGGTCTAAATTCTCTGATTCCAGCTTCTTAAATGTGAATGTCTTCTGGTTTCTTTACTCCTGTATGACAGTAAACTGATATTATCTTTGAGTTGTGGACAAAACAAGACATTTGAGGCGCGTCATCTTGGGCTTTGCTACCATTTTCTGACATTTCATTGACCAAACAACTACCGTAAATTCCAGACTATAAGGCGCACCGGAGTATAAGCCACAGCAGCAAAATTGCCTGTTTGTTACATATATAAGCCGCACCGGACTATAAGCCGCGGGTGTTTTAATGTTTTTTTTTTTTTTTTATTGTGTTTTAATGTTTAATTACCATATGTAAGGGTTCGTGCACAGAGGGGATTGTCGGGAAAGAGATGGCTGTTTGAGGAAGCTCCCATTTATTAACATTTCAACAAAACAACATAACACAACACCACCTGTGTTTTTTTTTACAGTGCACACAGTGTCCGCGGTGTGGTGAAAAGAGGGCAAGAGAGGAAATTAAAACAGAAGTGGATTTATAGTTAGAAAGAGTGCTAAAGAAGAGAGAATTCCGTTTTTTATTTTATTTTTTGCTGAAAAAATCCATAGATAAGCCGCACCGTTATATAAGCCGCAGGGGCCAAAAAATGCGGCTTATAGTCCGGAATTTACGGTAATCGATTAATCGAGAAAATAATGGTTGGTTGCAGCCCCTAAACGTGTCACATTGTAACATCAACAAAGCATTTCAACACTCATTTTGAGACATGAGTATAATGACTGTAAACATCGAGACCATCGCCAAGATGGCTGGCAGCCTCTCTCCAC
>NC_139633.1:12813869-12823869 GCF_964638095.1 Poromitra crassiceps
AGGCTAATCGGCCCAGCTCAACAGCCAGCAACCTGCAATGCAAAACTAGGAACAGTATGCAGGCCAAAGTAGATACACAATACTATAGGCCCTAGGGCCGTCACTATATATATATATATATATATATATATATATATATATATATATATATATATATATAATATAACCCATCTCAACGTGAGCCTTGAGTTGGGACGTTGTCCTCGGCAGCTAAACAGTCATACTCTAATAACGTCAGCTTGCACGCACACACACACACACACATGCATTTTTACATTTTCAATTTTCTGTTCTCTTGTAAATTTTATTTCCATAATAAACCATTCACAGAGTTTCATTATCGGAAACTCTGTGCATGGTTTAGCCCGGCATCTCTCGGCCTGTCTCGGAGGGGAGTCCCCAGATGGGGGTCCGCTGCTGTGGCCTGGGTGGGCCCGTCCCCCGCGTGGCCTGCTCTCACGCTCTCAGTCACTATGCTGGTGGCTGGGGGCTGGGGGGGCGGGTCGCGTGGGGGCTGGGTCCGCCCGGGCCGCAGCAATGGGCCCCTAGCACAACGACCTCACAAGGTTCCTCCTCAGCCAAGTCACTGGGGCAATCCATGTGGCGATCCATGTGTGGATTGCCACCATATGGTGGAAAGGTTTTCTTGCGTTCACTGGGGGTGAGGGGGTGCCGCTGTGTCCCGGCCTGGCCTTCCCTCCCACGCCTTATGTGGGCGGGGGCCGGGTCGGGGGGCATCGGTGCTCTTCATCACTGGTCGAGGGCTGCCGGTTGGTTTAGAACAGCTTAGGTAGGCGATAGATTAGCTACAGCCTAAGGCTGACCTGTTAGTGTTCAGGCTAAAATCAGACTAGAGCAGGGTAGGATAGGCCAGATTAGGCTGTAGATTAGCTAGATACTATGTCCCAGTTAGCTCTGGTTAATGCTTAGAGTAGTCAGTTGTCTGATCTTCTCCCCCCCCCCCCCTCTCTCTTTCCCCCTTCCCCCGCTTCTTCCCTTCTTCCCCCTTCTTGTTCTCCTCTCTTTCCATGCTCTTTCCTCCCCCACATCCCACCGCCCCCCCCTCCCTTCTCCTGCTCTCTCCTCCTTCTCCCCCCCTCTGCTCCTTCTCCTCTTCTCCCCTATTTTCCTGAATCCCTGCCACTTCCTGCTCTCCCTTCTCTCACATTCCCCCTGCTCTCCTTCCCCTGCACCCTCCCACCTCTCCTTCTCTGCCTCTCTCCTCCTCTCTGTCCTCCCCCCTCTCTCACATTCCCCCTGCTCTCCTTCCCCTGCACCCTCCCACCTCTCCTTCTCTGTTCTCTCCTCCTCCACATGTCCCATTTTCTCCCCACCCTCGCCCTAATCCGGGCCCGTATCCTACTCCCTCCCTCCACCCTAGACCCTACCTCTACTCTACCTCCCCTGTACCCTTCCACCTCTCCTTCTCTGTTCTCTCCTCCTCTCTGTCCTCTCCCCTCTCTCACATTCCCGCTGCTCTCCTTCCCCTGCGCCCTCCCACCTCTCCTTCTCTGTTCTCTCCTCCTCTCTGCCCTCTCCTCCCTCTCACATTCCCCCTGCTCTCCCTCCCCTGCACCCTCTCCTTCTCTGTTCTCTCCTCCTCCACATTTCCCATTTCTCCCCACCCTCGCCCTAATCCGGGCCCGTATCCTACTCCCTCCCCTCCCCCAACCCTAGACCCTACCCCTACCCTGGCTCTCCCTCCCCTGCACCCTCATCTCTCCTCCTCTGTTCTCTCCTCCTCCACATTTCCTATTTTCTCCCCACCTCCCCCCTCTCCTCCCTCCTCCCTCTCCCTCCCTCCTCCACTCTCCTGCTTTCTTCAAATGTTCAAATGTTATCTTTATTCTGTATATTCTTGTTACTGTGTGTTAGCTAGAATCAGCTAGACATACTTTCTGTGAAGCCCTCTGAGACATGCTTGTGAATTAGGGCTATATAAATAAACTTGACTTGACTTGACTTGACTTGACATGCCCAGTTGCACACACACACAGATTTTGCCCTGCCACTCTGCATTTTGGTTTTCATCATTTCAAAATAGTGACCCCCCCCCTGAGCCAATTATACAATCCTTTGCATCTACGGTACATGAAACAAATATATTCACATTGTTGTGTACGTTTTGTATGCTGCTTATTTGCGAAGATAATTAACATTTATGGGCGTCATCTTCCCAGATGGGAACACAGCAAACACGGGAGCTCCAGCCGGCCAGTGGCCCAAGGCAACGGCCAATCACAGCTCGTGTGCTGTTCACGTCAGCCGGCCAATCACAGCTCGTGTGCTGTTCACGTTAGCCGGCCAATCACAGCTTGTGTGCTGTTCACGTCAGCCGGCCAATCGCAGCTCGTGTGCTGTTCACGTCAGCCGGCCAATCGCAGCTCGTGTGCTGTTCACGTCAGCCGGCCAATCGCAGCTCGTGTGCTGTTCACGTCAGCCGGCCAATCGCAGCTCGTGTGCTGTTCACGTCAGCCGGCCAATCGCAGCTCGTGTGCTGTTCACGTCAGCCGACCTGGAGTCACATTTTTGGGGGCAGCGTGAGAGCGGAGTGAGGGCTTTCATGTTCCAGTATCAATACAGCTTTACTTCTCTCATCAAATTCAACAACATCTTCGCAAATATTCTGCTCTTTTGATGCTGTTTTTGTATGATTGCACCTCAACGTGTGTGTGTGTGTGTGTGTGTGTGTGTGTGTGCGCGTGCGTGCGTGCGTGCGTGCGCAGCTCTTTTGGATTAGTTCTGGCAGTTTAGCTAAGAAGGTAATCTTCACTGGATAATGCTTTACAATGCCTTCTCCCTCGCTTTGAAACAGTGATGTCTTAATAAAAGTGTGTGTGTGTGTGTGTGTGTGTGTGTGTGTGTGTGTGCGTGCGTGCGTGCACAACCCTGCTTTCTTCTGTGTGTGTGTGTCTCTTTCTGTTTGTGTGTACACGCGCACATTCATTCCGTCGGTCTTCATGCCCTGATGTATGTGTGTTTGTGTGAATCTGTGTGTGTGTGTGTGTGTGTGTGTGTGTGTGTGTGTGTGTGTGTGTGTGTGTGTGTGTGTTGGTCACCACAGCGATTGAGATTGCTTTCCTGTTCTCTCCGTATTTAGGTCCTTATCCTCGCAGCCCCGACTCAGGCCCCCTCAGGGCATCCAAGAACAGTGCCTGCCTAAAAAGCACACTGGGCCACTAATACAAGAGTCACAGGAGGGATGGAGAGAGGGAGAGAGAGGAGAGGGGGAGGCGACAAAGCAAGTAGGAGAGAGAGAGGGATGAAGGGATGAGGGAGTAAGGGAGAGAACGAACGAACGGAAAGGTGCAAAACTATACGCTTTATTATACTTATACTCCTTTTACATAAAGAAAAACGCTTATATGCATTTTTTTTAATGCAGGTCAACCCCTAAAAATAGGTGATGGACTGAGTGTCACCAGGCTTTATGCGCAGTGGACTCATCTCTGACCATGTAGACAGTACGGCCTTATTCTTAAATAAACTGATGACATCGGTAATTAGGGCAATCGCCTAATTAAAAAATCTGGCTCCGTCAGGTCTTTACACCGCCTGAAAGTTTCGGCTCGATTGCACGTAAAACGGCATGGCTGTGGCCGGCACAAGAATTTAAACAAGCAAACAAACAGAGATTGCCCACATTGCTAAATTCATTTGGTGATCGAGTAGCTCTGTACTCAACCAACCTGTTCTGAATTATTATTATTTATTTATTTTACATGAAAATATTAAATTCCACAGTTTCCAACCTCGCATGTGTTGTAGTTTAGGCGATGATATGCGATGGAGTGACGCTCGCCAAATGCACTCAGATCACCAAATGTGCACCGCTGGAACTGTGTTCAAACTGGACTTATTGGACCAAACTGACCAGACTGGACCAGGAGTGAAGTGCCGATTATACCTTTCACACTGAAGACAAAAGGCATCTAGATGTTAGTGATGTTACTGGGTGTTTTGCCCGATCTAAAAGGGGCTTTAAACTAGCGAGAGGGATGGGAGAGAGACAAGGATAGAAAAGAATTGCTGCAAGGTTTATGGATGGAGACAAGGACTTTCTCTCTCTCTCTCTCTCTCTCTCTCTCTCTCTCTCTCTCTCTCTGTCTTTCCATCTACCTTTCATTCTCTCTCTCTCTCTCGCCTCCCACAGCTCACTCCCTCACTCACTCACCCCCCTCCTCTTCCTCTCTGCTTCGTTTTCCCTGTAAACTCCACAGATGCCAGTTGAGAATTCCTCCACTGCTGTGAAATTCAAAACAAGGCTTGTAACCAGTTTATGGTCTTCTATGGGCCCCCTGGAAATATAGGAAAACACAGAGAGAGCTACAGACCGAGGAGACGAGCGGAGAGAGAAGAGGGAGAGACTGTGAGAGGAGGAGAGAGAAGAGGAAGAGACTGTGAGAGGAGGAGAGAGAAGAGGGAGAGACTGTGAGAGGAGGAGAGAGAAGAGGAAGAGACTGTGAGAGGAGGAGAGAGAAGAGGGAGAGACTGTGAGAGGAGGAGAGAGAAGAGGGATAGACTGTGAGAGGAGGAGAGAGAAGAGGGAGAGACTGTGAGAGGAGGAGAGAGAAGAGGGATAGACTGTGAGAGGAGGAGAGAGAAGAGGGAGAGACTGTGAGAGGAGGAGAGAGAAGAGGGATAGACTGTGAGAGGAGGAGAGAGAAGAGGGAGAGACTGTGAGAGGAGGAGAGAGAAGAGGGATAGACTGTGAGAGGAGTAGAGAGAAGAGGAAGAGACTGTGAGAGGAGGAGAGAGAAGAGGAAGAGACTGTGAGAGGAGGAGGAGAAAAGACAAATGTAGAGACAACATGCAGAGTGAGTGATGGAGGATGCAGAAACAACCAATTACAACCAAAATATTGTCAATCCAGGTTTGATTCTTTTGAAAAGCTGATTCAGATTTCCACCTCCTCTCCTCCAGGGTACATGACACCTCTCTCTTCCTTATCCACCTTTAAGTGGTAACCACGGTAACATCCAATCCCCTGAGAGATAGGCCTAATTAAATTAGGACTCCTTTGTGTCAATTAATTAACGAGACGGAGCGAGAGATAGGGCGAGTGAAAGAAAGAGAGTAAGCCAGAGAGAGAGAGAGAGGGGGGGGGGTAGGCTTTTTACTCAAATGGTGTCTCTATAAATTAGGCTTTGTTGAAGAGTAGAAGGGGTGAGCGAGTGAGCTTAGCGAGCTCGGACAATAACACACAAGTGCCTGCATGCATAGTGCACGTGCACACACACACACACACACACACACACACACACACACAGATACATACACACACACACACACACATAGACACTGCATGCATAGTGCACGTGCACACACACACACACACACACACACACGCAATGGAAGCACCAGACTCATCACCACTTAACACTCAGAGTTCATGTGTCCTCTGCTGTCTGTCCTGATGTCCTGAGTTGCACAGTGGCACAATGTGATGACGTCACTGCTGACGATGTCACAATGTCTATGAAATCACTGATGATGTCACAATGTATATGATGTGATAGGAATGGGATGTTGATTATGTGTTTGTGTGGGTCAGAATCCGCCATATAAGATCGATCAATGATGAGGTCACAATGGCATCACTGATGATGTCACAATCTCTATGACATCACTGAAGCATTCCGAACAGCTAGTAGTGCCCAGCGAAGTGGACTGCACAGGGTATTCAGCCATGTTAAGTCCACTTCACTGGGAACTGCTAGCCGATCGGAACGCAGGCCTCGGTCAAAGGCCTCGGTCAAAGGCCTCAATGTCTGCCTTGACCATGACTGTTAAGCTGAACAAAGCAGAGAGAGATCTGCCTCCAAAATAAGACAGATCTCTTATGACATCATCACTGATGACATAACTGATGACATCATCAGGGGGAAGCAGTGAATGGATGCTGATGATGTCAAAATGGTTCTGAGTGTTGAGACGCAAAAACAGATTTTTTTACGCTATAGTGCCCCGCAGGATTCGAAGCGGGAGCCGTCGAGCAGCGAAGGAGGTCGGCGACTCGGCGTGCTGGGGCAAGGCCGAGAGCTGTTTTTATCTGGCATTGCTGCTAGCGCTAGCTGCTAGCCGTTAACGGATAGCGTTAGCTGCTAGCCGTTAGCTATAGATCGTCAGCGATAGCGTGAAAGCGTGGTATTTTTGCTTAAGGTTATCATACTGTCAGAATCTCATGCCCTTCTTTCTCTGTTAGATTTTAGTTAGAAGATGGTCGACTGGAGGACATCAAAATGCTCAAGTTCCTCCTAATCTTTCCTCAAGCTCATTTATGTATATTTACAGTATATATCATTTATATAATATAATTTATTTATATATTATGTGGATTAACTCTGTGTTTGTGTGTGTGTGCGTGTGTGTGTGTGTGTGTGTGTGTGTGTGTGTGTGTGTGTGTGTGTGTCTCCCCGTGTCTCTCTCTCAGGTGTTCGGCTGGACCGGGTCCGTGGTGGGAGGCAGAAGTATAAACGTCGGATAGATGCAGAGAACAGTCCGTACCTGAACCCACAGCTGGCTCTGCCCCCCAAAAAGCCATGTAAGAACACACTCGCACGCGCACGCTCTCTTGCACACACACGCACACACACACACACACACACACACACACACACACACACACACACACACGCTAACTCTAATTGCTAACATTAAAATAGCCTTTTTCCTTCTGAGGGTTGGCCTACAACCAGCATCCATCCCTCTATTCACCAAGGAGATGGATGTGCCTGCAGGCGTGGGAGCATAATAACGCAGTACACACTGACGCACAGTGCCGGGCCAGCACCAGCTCACTAGCCTACATAGATATAACGCAGTACACACTGACGCACAGTGCCGGGCCAGCACCAGCTCACTAGCCTACATAGCGGTCAGTGTAGGACACACGAGAGATGGTGCACCATATCTCTCTCCACAAAGAGAGACTGTTAGAAAGCTGTCTCTCACTGGGTGCGTTCAGGCAACATGCAGGAGCCTAGGTGAGCATCCAGGAGTGCAAGGGGACACTTTTTCCACGGGTCTCTATCCTTACAGAGACATTTGGACAGTAAAAAAAAACACACGCACGCACGCACACACACACACACACACACACACACACACACACACACACACACACACACACACACACACACACAAGGCAGGAAGCAGGAGGCAGTGGGACGCCCATCTGTTTGGGACCACGTTTATTGCCCCGTCTCTACTGCTACCAGTTTGTGCTCGTAACATTTTAGATGTGTAATATTTCATTGTAAAGGTATTCATTTAGCTCCGGCTGGATTGGCGACTTTTTTTTTCTCTCTTCCTTTCTTTTTGAAAATATAGAGCCATAACCAAAGTCTGAGTATTGAAACATTAACGACAGAGAGAGAGAGAGAGAGAGAGAGAGAGAGAGAGAGAGAGAGAGAGAGAGAGAGAGAGAGAGAGTGAGAGAGAGAGAGAGGCAGAGAGAGTAAGATAGAACCAGAGAGAGAGAGAGCGCCTAGCCAGTCCCCCTAATCCGGATTAAATCCAATCTGGCAACCACATCAAACTAGAGTTAGCTCTCTAGCTAACCTTCTGCTCACACACACACACACACACACACACACCTACATACACACACACACAAACCTACATACACACACGCACACGCAGTGTGGATTGAGCAGTGTTTAGCAGCTTGGTCCCCAAAGCCCATTTTGCTTCAAGCTGGAGCATATTCTACTTTAGGCCAATATGCTGAATGGCTGCACGATAGCTTACTGGGACTCCTGCACTACTAATCATAGAAATGATGGGATAATACGAGTGTGTGTGTGTGTGTGTGTGTGTGTGTGTGTGTGTGTGTGTGTGTGTGTGTGTGTGTGTGTCTGTGTCTGTGTCTGTGTGTGTGTGTTTTCAATATACATGTGAGCATGGTTGCGTGTGTGTGTGTGCCTGTTTGACTAAAAGGCTTAACAGGCAGGATGTCCAACCAATTTCCATTCCCCACTTAATTAAAGTAGCCTAATAACTGTAGCTTCAGTTTTTAATAGTTATCATTTTTCATCAAACAGTTTGTCACATTGTGGGGAAAACGGTCGGCATGGGAACGAACACACCCTTTGTCAAATATATTTAGATTAAAAAAGAAATAAAAGGCTTTTACACTTGAATTGCAAAAACAATGGGAGTTATAGGGTATATAGATTATCTCCTTTTCTTTCTCTCTCTCGCACAAACAGTCAATATACACACGCAAATTCCCTCTGTCTGTCCCTCACACACACACACACACACACACACACACACACACACACACACACACACACACACACACACACACAGTCTATCTGTCTGTCTGCAGCCCCATCCCCAGCCTCGGTGTCCCCATTGATTGTGTGAGAACAGAACAATAGCCCAGGGTTTGGAAATGGGCTTCCATTGATTCTAATTAGGGAAACATTAAATAAGATTTACCCACAGATAGTGCAGTGTGACTGGGATTGGTTGGGCTCAAACGACCCTGGAGCTGGAGCTATGGGGAAGTGGGTAGAGAGGATGTGCGTGTGTGTGTGTGTGTGTGTGTGTGTGTGTGTGTGTGTGTGTGTGTGTGTGCGCGTGTGTGTGTGCGCGCACGTGCAGAATTGGGTTGGAGGATGTTGGATCAATATAGCCCCCGCCCCAACCCCCACCGTTCCTCTCCCTCTCTCTCTCTCTCTCTCTCTCTCTCTCTCTCTCTCTCTCTCTCTCTCGCTCTCTCTCTCTCTCGCTCTGTTTATCTCTATCTAACTGTCGCTCTCTCTATTCTTCCTGTCTGTCTTTCACTATCTATCTCTCTATCTGTCCATGGTTCTCTTTCTCTTTCTTTCTCTTTTATTTGTCTCTTTTCGTCTATAAGCTTATCTATTTTCGCCAATCTCTCCCTCCCTTCCTCCCTCTCTCTCTCCCTCCCCCCTCTCTCTCTCTCCCCCCCCCCCTCTCTCTCCCTCTCTGTGTTATTACTCCCATGCTTGATTAGCCAGTGCATTAATTGTGAAGCCGGGTATCAGTCTGTTACTAATGGGCCATAGAGATCTCATCACCACATGTCAGCATTACCAGCTGAGCTGTTTGGCTCTCAGTATTATCTTTCCCGTCTGTACGTGTCGGAGAAGCTTCTTAAGACGCCGATAGAACTTTTTGGGCAACTTAAATCAACAGCAGTGCCCCAAGAGGTAATAATCACCTTTAATCACACCTTGGCGCATGTTGTTGTTGTCTGAAAAATATATATATAGAGAGATGTTTGATCCTGCGTCCAGTGTGTCTTCATCTGTAGTTCTGCCAAACCGCCTGAATCAAGTCAATTGACCCTGCTTTGATTCTTGAACAATTCCACAGGACATTGAGTCGTCGGCGAGCTTCTTCTGATTAGTTTTGCTTCCACTGCAGATTTGCACACCATCAGCAGCACACTGCAAAAAACCCACGTCTCTCCAAAATGTCACCCTTTTAGGAAGTGAAAAAAGGTGTTTTGATTTGAGAAACTTCTCGTTGATTCATTTTCATCAGGTATAGCTTTAGAAATGGCATATTTGGAGTTACACGGTTTCTTCGAGGTTCCAACCATTTGATGAACAAACTCTGCTCACATGTGGGCTCCTCCACTCTGGAGCTTTCCACGGTGCTGAATCTATGTTGAGGAAAATCCGGCTCCATTAGGTCACCAGCAGGGGGTGCTCTTTACACTTCGTGAAAGATTCAGTGCGATCGCACCTAAACTGGCATAGCCGTGGCCGAACACAAGTCTGCTCACACACACACACAGACACTGAGCATCTTATTATAGGATGAATCGTTCAGACTAATTTTTAAGAAAAAATGCTAAAATTATCTGGTTCCAGCTTCTTAAATGTGAATATTTTCTGTTTTCTTTAGTCTTCTATGAGTAAACTGATTATTTGTTACGTTGTGGACTTAGTTGGTCAGGACAAAAGAAGACATTTGAGGATGTCATCTTGGGCTTTGGGGAAAAAGTGATCGACGTTTT
>NC_139633.1:12831369-12836369 GCF_964638095.1 Poromitra crassiceps
AGGGGTTTCTATTAATGGGTCCTATGAGTGATTTTGTCAGTATGATTGACTGATCATCGATATCAAACTTTGTACTAACACATCATGTACACATACTCAATAACTTAGTCACATATGCATATGACAGTACGACCTTAATCTCTCCTGTGTGTCTTTTGGTCAATTTATAAAGGCTTTTCTCTTAGTTCAGTCAGTCATCTAAAGATAGATGATCATAATTACACACCGGCCAAACTCCATTTCAAATCATCATCATCCTATTCTATCTGTTGGAGCACGCATGTACACACACACACACACACACACACACACACACACACACACACACAGTGTCTCTTAGTTCAGTCAGTCAGTTAGCCTTATAAGCCCTTTTCAGACATGCAGTGAACTCCTGAAGATATCCAGACGTTACTCGTTATGTATGAACGTGCGACCGTGCAAACGGTTCTTAACCACCCAAGCCCCGCCCCCTAGTACTATGTCCGCGTCGCTCGCAGAGCAGTGCACGTTTGAATACTACAGCATAATGTCCAGAGCCAGAGAGTGGGCAGGGTGATGACGTTGGAGCCAGAGAGTGGGCAGGGTGATGACGTTGGAGCCAGAGAGTGGGCAGGGTGATGACGTTGGAGCCAGAGAGTGGGCAGGGTGATGACGTTGGAGCCAGAGAGTGGGCAGGGTGATGACGTTGGGATGACTTCTGTTATATTGTTAAATGGCACTTTTACAAACCATTAATGTTCTCGTGCTATTTAATTTCATGAATGGACACAGTTTATGTGGCAGGATTATTTGGAAGAGAAAACGCCAAATTGGTGAGTAAACAAGTAAAAGTGTAGTTGGTTTCTTTTCCTCCTGATCTGCCTGTTTGAATCGTGAAAATGCAACAAGAATATCATTTTCTTGTTGCATTTTCACTGCTGCATTAGGCTATATATTCAAGAGAAAATTAATTGAAAATCAATCAGATATGACTTGACTTGCCACTTGTAAAATCGCCTTTTCCAGCATTTAACGTTATTGCGACCACTATTTGGCAGCCGACCTTTGGGCGATGTGCAAACAGGGCGCTCACTGTCACCACAATAATTTGTTGAGTGTTTTTTATTCATGGAGTGAATTGCTTTCTGAAATATATCTCTGATGTAGTCCACATCCAATGCACAGTCGCAATACATTTCAATGTCCATACCTGATTGAACGGACATAGTCCAGAGTTCATGTGTGAAAGTGGCTTTAGACAGTTAGTCGGTTGGTCAGTTAACCATTCAGTCAGGCAACTATAAGCAAATAGCCAGTCAATGATGAAGTCAGCCAGAAAAAGAGCCAGTCAGCCAGCAAATATTGATTCATAGAAGTGTCCTGCGCCTTTTAGCAAATCAAATGTTGGGTCTCAGCAGTCAAGCACAGCCTCCACACATGTGTGCATGCACGCGCACACACGCACGCACACACACACACACACACACACGCATGCACACGCTCACACACAACACACACACGCGCGCGCGCGCGCATACGCGTACAGACATAAACACGCACATATACATGGGCACACACCCCATTGACTGTGAGAGTGCAGCTCACAAAATTAACCCTGACACACATTATAACACGTGTGTGTGTGTGTGTGGGGGGGGGGGGGGTGGGCGTGTCAGTCTAGTGTGAGAGGGATTTAATAGGCTGGGTTTGTGATGATGTCACTCCTGTAAGACCCTCCTCGTTAAGTCTGGTGATGTCATGAATCAGTGAAGAGGTCGTTAGGCTCCAGATCAGAGTGTTAAATTGAAGGAGAGCTCTCTCTCTCTCTCTCTCTACAGTATATGCATCCATTTCTCTCTCTCTCTCTTTCTCTCTCCTTACCTGTTTCCTCTAAACGTCACTCTCCCTCCTCTCTCTTAGCCTCTTGAGGAAAATACCTGTTCTAGGTACATGTGCACACACATTATGCTCATACACAGAAGCATACAAACAAACACACACACACACACACACACACACACACACACACACACAGACGCACACTCAGGTCTGTCCTCATTCTGTCTGCTCAGGCTAGTTCACCTTGACAATCACAGCATGCTGGGTGCCACACACACACACACACACACACACACATACACACACACACACACACACACAGCATACAGCACACATACATACACATGCAGCATATAGTTAAAGTATATGGTGGACAAAGTACACAACTCAATTACTTGAGTCAAAGATACACTCGGCCAAATATGACTCCAATAAAAGTGAAAGTTGCTGATTTTTTTTTTTTTTACTTGAGTTAAAGTACTGGAGTACTTGTTTAAAAAAATACTAAAGAATTCAAAGTATATGTCTTTTTAATGTCAATGCATTGTTGTATTATTGCCATAATGCATTTACAGAACCTAATGACTCTGAAACAACCTATTGAATGCACTGAGTGACGGAGCTGCGCGATCCGAGTAGCGACAAAAGCTTTTACTACAGCTTCATTTTGTGGCAGAAAATTCTGAAAATGAAATGAATTTCCATAATTCATTCAAGTCAATTTGAAATGAAATGATGGATGTGGAAATATTTATTTTTCCATTCTTTGTGCGTGGCGGGGCAACATGCTGCTTGTTTTAATCTCATTAAAAACCAAATGGAAATCATAGTGTGCCAATATGCATCATCTTTTGTAACATGCAATACAAATGTTAAGGAAGCTATCTTGTTTATGATTGGATAAAAACAGTAAGGAACCACCGAACCTGTGATATAATTGGCTCCACCTTCCTCCATATGTGAATGAGATTCAACTCATAAATGTGATTTGGTTATTAGAATCTGATTTAGATTTAGAATTAGAATTAGATTAAGTCCATCGCCTCTATCAATTTTGTTACTTCCGTGTACTCTAGTGTGCATCTGTGTGTGTGTGTGTGTGTGTGTGTGTGTGTGAGTGTGCGCAAAACTGCGCATGCATGTGCATCTTTGTGTATGTGATATCCGATTCCTATTGATTTTCTCTGAGCTCTGTTGGGTGTGTTTGATTTCCATCTCAGCTCTTCCCTGAGCTGGATAACGCATTTAAAGGCCGATGTCTTGGTTTGTGTGTGTGTGTGTGTGTGTGTGTGTGTGTGTGTGTGTGTGTGTGTGTGTGTGTCTCTCTATATTTGTGCATAGGAGACGTCTTGGTCACATGGTCGCCTCTTGCAGCCCACACAAACACAGCGCTTGTTTGCAGATGAAAACAAATATTGATTAAATCAAATTAGGAAAAGAATATTTGATATCTGAGCCTAATGTTTGGATGAAGTTGGGCTTTCTTTATTGGATCAAGGCTGTGGCTATTGGAGGTATGTCATCAATATGAGACAACAGAGGGAAGGAAATATTTCTTTTTTCTTTCTATTCTTCTTTTTCTTTTCTTGTTTGTCCCTTTTTTGTCTTTTACTTTGGTATGTTTCATTTATCCTTCTCCCTCACTTCCCCCTTCCTCTTCAGTCAGAAGTATGGGT
This sequence comes from Poromitra crassiceps, assembly GCF_964638095.1. NCBI lineage: Eukaryota > Metazoa > Chordata > Actinopteri > Beryciformes > Melamphaidae > Poromitra > Poromitra crassiceps. The sequence continues at coordinate 12,834,864 of NC_139633.1, forward strand.
TCAATATTTCAGTTAAAACAAAGTGAGATCAACTCATTAATTTAAATGAACGCTAAAATGCATTGTGCTGAATCAAGATCTCTTAAAAGCTTTTGCATGGTCACTCATCGTCTTCATTATTCCAAGTCCAGGTTGCACAAGATCTACCCTTCTGTCTCACCACTATGTGATAGGTGTCAGGTGTCAGAGGGTACACTATCTCATGCTTTTTGGTTTTGCCCTTCACTGTCTGGATTTTGGGCCAAAATATTTGATTGGTACTCTTAAGGCCTATAGAATAACCCTTCGACCGGTGGCGGAACTCGCCATCTTCGGCTGCTCGGAGTCCTCTCTGCTCCTCAGAGCAGCTGTGCAGCAGTCTCTGACACAGGGGATGACTGTCGCCAAGAGACTCATTCTGAAGGACATGTTTTCGGTTATACGTATGGAGAGACTCCGGTTCCTGAGGACCAATTCTCTTGTGAAATTCTCTGCTATTTGGGACCCATTTCTGGCCTACTTAGACGAGGTTGAAGGCAACAAGTAACTTTCCCAGCTGACTTTTCATGGACCCCTTGCATGGGATCCCACGCACATCTCTTACAAGCACAATAAGCACTTGATGTGGCTGATAGCACAATGTTGTAACATTGAAATGTTGATATATATATATTTTTTGTTTTTGTCTTGTTTTGTTCTGTTTTGTCTGAGCCTGTTTTTGTTCTGAAAATTGTAAAATTAAATATAAAAAAAAAGCATTTGCATGAACACATACAGCCAACTAAGGTGCTGCTTGATGATGTCACTAGGTTTACAGTACAGTACGGTGGAGTGCAGGGCAGGTTAGTCAAGTGTTGGTAGTAAGTGTTGGTAGCTGTTGTGTTTCTGACTTGGATTTAGAGGGTGACACGGGAGTGCTTTTTCACTCCCGTCCCACTCCCGGTAGAATGACTCTGCCCTCTGTTTGTTTCGTCGTCACCGTGTTGACAGCGTTTCCATGACGATGTCTCTCTACGATGACACACAAACACAGCTTCAGGTGCCACCTTATGAAGCACACGTTTAGTTTTCAGAGCGCACACACAGAACACACACATCCACAAAGACACACACACGCGCACACGCACACACACACACACACACACTTATATTGGTTCCATCAGGTCTCACCTGGATGCCGACACACACCTTATGCCTGTAGAGTAGAGTGACCTGACACATCTCACCGACGTACGTACACAAACACACACACACACACACACACACACACACACACACACAACGCACTACCAGCTGTCAGTGTGTGTGTGTGTGTGTGTGTGTGTGTGTGTGTGTGTGTGTCAGACTATATCAGAGCAGCATTTAAAGACAGAAGACATTAAAACAGCACTGGCTTGGAGAGTATTTGTGTGGAAATATCAAAACATGAAGATGTCAAATGTTCACCATGTGAAGGGTTTCTGCAGACCACCACACATTTGAAAGCACAACACCGTCCTGAACAAAGCACGAACTGACACTTCTACA
>NC_139633.1:12846369-12881369 GCF_964638095.1 Poromitra crassiceps
TAGATAGATAGATAGATAGTTGATAGATAGATAGATAGATAGATAGATAGATAGTTGATAGATAGATAGATAGTTGATAGATAGATAGATAGATAGATAGATAGTTGATAGATAGATAGATAGATAGATAGTTGATAGATAGATAGATAGATAGATAGATAGATAGATAGAGGGTAGCCATTTACTTCCCTCCTTTACATTCACAGATTTCCTTTTTATTCTTTTCCTCTGATTTCATTTTTCCATTTTCCACCTCGTTATACCTTCTCCTATATAACTCTGGATGTAGCTTTTTTCCTTCAAAACTGTCTGTCAGCATTGTGTGTGTGTGTGTGTGTGCGTGTGTGCGTGTGTGTGTGTGTGTGTGTGTGTGTGTATGTGAGAGAGAGAGAGTGAACACACGTGTCTCTCTCTCTGTGTAAGCTCCTCAGTTGTGTACACATGGTTAATTCCCCCAACAGACTTCTACACACGCACACCGAAACACACACACACACACACACACACACACACACACACACACACACACACATACACACACACACACACACACACACACACACAGAGTGGTCATTCCTGCCTGCATCAGCATTGTATTGGAGGAGGGAGGGAGGAGGATACAGGGGTAGGAAAGGAGAAGAGGAGAATGGATGGATGGATGATAGAGTGATAGAAAGAAGAATACAAAGGAAAGATAAGGGAAATGATGGGGAAACAGAAACGGTGGAGAAAGTAGTTCTTGCAAGTAATGCTTTGTGTCTTTGTATTACTTTGCCTGCACATTCCCTATCTGTGTTCATCCAGTTTGAATACACCCTCAGAAATATTCAACATTGTCTCTTGAGCAGTACTCATACCATAGATAATAATAATATAATATAATAAATAGGGACATAGCTACTGTGAGGTCACCCATCGGTTTTTGGACTCGTGTTTTTAAGCCTCGAGGTTGACATTTTCACCGTCGCCATCTTGGTTATTTTGATCCAAAAGTGACGCACATTTGGTCCCTGTCAACCAAGCCCTAAAACATAGCCTGCTTTTTTTGTCTATTTTACAGAATGAGCATCCTGCTGTATTGAGGAAGCCTTGAAACTAGTGATTGAGATCATAAATTCAATAGGAAAGTGCGCACACACACACACACACACACACACACACACACACTCCTTGACACAGCCCCGATGGCGCTAGTAGTGGGTAATTAAAATGTAAATATTGATATTTTATTATTTGAAATGGCTCCACAGCAAATGCTCTTAATGTCACTCCATCTGTCGTCTCCACGGAGACTGGGGGTTGCCCTCGACGACCGTCTGTCCCCGCCCCCTGTGACAGCCATAACACCCGACGACCGCCGCCGCGATGCCACCGCTCCATTTTGGCTCTAATTAAGTGTTAAATATGAGCGCCTGCACACACACACACACACACACACACACACACACACACACACACACACACACAGAGTGACAGTACACATATCCTCTCTCTCTCTCTCTCTCTCTCTCTCTCTCTCTCTCTCTCTCTCTCTCTCTCTCTCACACACACACACACACACACACACACACAGTGACAGTACACATATCCTCTCTCTCTCTCTCACACACACACACACACACACACACACACACACACACACACACACACACACAGAGTGACAGTGAGTACACATATCCTCCTCTCTCCCTCTGTCTCAGTCTCTCTCTCTCTCTCTCTTACACACACACACACACACACACACACTCTGTCACACAGCACTCATCTCCACTCCGGCGATGGGAAGACTTTTAAGTGTTAATCTTGCAGTGCTGCTGATGGGGTCTAATGTATGCAATTAACAGTCATCCAGGGCTGAGGGTTTGGTAATTAGCTGGCTGTTCACACTGATTAGAAGCTACCGCAACCCTGCTACTGCTCTGCTCTCCCCCAGGCCGTAGAGGGGTGGAGGGAGGGGGCGGGGGGTAGCTAGATGATACGGTAGCCCACAATATGAGAGGGGATGAAGGTGAGTGTGATGACGTGTGTGTGTGTGTGTGGGAGAGGATGGACAGACAGATACAGGAAACGACAGTAAATTGAGCGAGGTTTATGGAGAGAATGAAGCTTGGGCTTGCTCAGTGTGCGCAAGATGGCCGGCCAAACAAACTATATAGTCAGTGGAATTCTACAGTTTGGCTGTAACGTCATGACTGCCTCTGTTTACATCTGCGTGCTAGCATGTCTGCTAACAGTTACCTCTGCCATTCTTTTGGAGTGTCAATAAAAGAACGGTACAAAACTGCGACAAGTATAAATGTGTCTGTGGCAACGTGTTGGACGGTGGTTAGTTTTCATGGTGAGACCATGGGCGCTTCCATGACACCCTCCCTGTTTCCAGCTGCCGGGTGCCTGTTTCCGCTCAGGACCGTTCATAGCGAAAGAGACTGAAAATAATCATAATAATTGTTGTGACTTTGTACCTACCTATGTCTTGTAATGATGCCCCCCAGCATAATAATTTCACGTGCATAATTGTACAACGGAGTGACAATATCTTGAATCTTGAAAGAGAGAGACCGCTAAAGCGCCGTTCAATGACCAAATAATAAGAGTTCTGGTTTGGACGTTTAGCCTTCAAAACAAAAGCGGCCGCTATGCAACCACATACTATTTTTTGCAATTTTGGCTAAAATAAGCCCGTACAGTACGAGTGAATTGACATTCACCTTGTTTTTGTAAAATATCGCCGCTATGCAACCACACAGCGTTACTATTTTTAGCCATTTGGGATAAAATAAGCCACTAACGTTCCCACTCTTTGACAGCGGCGCACACCTCCTTGCTAGTGAAAGAAATGTAAACAGGAAGTTGACAACCGGCTACCGCTGAGAATCATGGGAAACGTAAGTCCAAGGAAAAGGTGAATAGTCACAGTGAAGGCAAGTTTGTCTTCCATCTGAAATGAAACATGAAGCTCAATTGGTGATATGCAATTTCATATGGGATCAACTCTCTACATGAAGTGTGTGTGTGTGTGTGTGTGTGTGTGTGTGTGTGTGTGTGTGTGTGTGTGTGTGTGTGTGTGTGTGTGTGTGTGACTGTGTCTTTAAGCCCTTCTAAATTAGCTGGTTCTCTGGGTAGATTTGTTTCCATCTCGTTGCGCATCTCTGTGTAATTGGGTCAGCTGGTGGATGTGCATGTGTGTGTGTGTGTGTGTGTGTGCGCGCGCGCGCATATGTGACAGCATTTGTCGTCAGTGCGCATGCTTTTATTTTTGTGTGTGTGTTTCTTGTGTGTGCGCCGTTCTAGCTTGGCCAAGACCATCACAGGGGGTCCGTGTTCATTTGGGCCGGCGTCTGGCCGTATGGTACAAAACAGTTTGAGGCGTGCACACACGCACACGCACACGCACACACACACACACACACACACACACACACACACACACGCACACACACACACACACACACTCAAAAAGCAGCAAAAGGGAGCACAGCATGCAGCAATGCGCACACTAACACAAATTTAAACACAAACATACAAGAAGCGTTGAGAGAGCATGTGTCGCACAATACTGGAGTCATACACAATGTGCATACAAAGCAGCAGCACGCACACACACATACATACATACATACATACTGTACACACACACGCACACACACACTCAAAAAGCAGCAAAAGGGAGCACAGCATGCAGCAATGCGCACACTAACACAAATTTAAACACAAACATACAAGAAGCGTTGAGAGAGCATGTGTCGCACAATACTGGAGTCATACACAATGTGCATACAAAGCAGCAGCACGCACACACACACACACATATACTGTACACACACACACACACACACACACACAGGGCAATGTGTGTGTGTGTGAATGTGTCTGAAACTGTTGGAAACCTCACGTGTCCCAATGCAATCTGTATCTCAGTGGGCCAGGAGCCTGAAATCTGTCCCCTGCAGAATACAATAGAATGTGTACATGCTGCACATAGCCAAGCCACTCTCCTCCTCTCACCTGCAAGGAGCCAAGCCACTCTCCTCCTCTCACCTGCAAGGAGCCAAGCCACTCTCCTCCTCTCACCTGCAAGGAGTCAAGCCACTCTCCTCCTCTCACCTGCAAGGAGCCAAGCCACTCTCCTCCTCTCACCTGCAAGGAGCCAAGCCACTCTCCTCCTCTCACCTGCAAGGATCCAAGCCACTCTCCTCCTCTCACCTGCAAGGAGCCAAGCTACTCTCCTCCTCTCACCTGCAAGGAGCCAAGTCACTCTCCTCCTCTCACCTGCAAGGAGCCAAGCTACTCTCCTCCTCTCACCTGCAAGGAGCCAAGCTACTCTCCTCCTCTCACCTGCAAGGAGCCAAGCTACTCTCCTCCTCTCACCTGCAAGGAGCCAAGCTACTCTCCTCCTCTCACCTGCAAGGAGCCAAGCTACTCTCCTCCTCTCACCTGCAAGGAAGTCAACCACTTCTGATTGTTCAAAACAATCCGAGGACCACTTTCCCAAACAAATAAGGGAAGAATACATAACATGACAAAAACAGGAGAAAGAATGAACTGGTCTGTATGTGTGTTATGTCACAGTCTGCTGTGTGGTGATATTCAAACAGAACTGGAAGAGGCCAGATTCCACAATAACATTTTCACTGCATGCAGAACATTTCATTCAGATATATCTCTCGATGTGTCATTTGAAAGTAGCCATGCCCATTTACCTTTGTCAAGGATTTTGCCGATCTTGGATCTATTTTACCCCCGCCATAACTTGGCTGCTACATTCGTCTTCATGTCTAATTTCCACCAATATTTGAACGTACGCTCTCGCTTAAAACCTCGGCTCGCTGCAGCTCGTCAAACATGGACTCGCAGCCCGCTAATTTTCTGAGCTTCAACTTCAACCCACTAGAGGGCGCTCATGGCCCAGAGTGGTTGAGAAACATCGAGCTAAACAACACCTGCAAAATGTTGAATGGTCCATTTATTACGACTTCAAAATTGACTATTGGCTTCATGCCTGCCCGGGCACCGCACACTTGAGTGTGAATACAAGCGTACCCAAACACTGAAGTGGACTGATATTTCTTTACTGTGTGATGACCACCACTTATCCTATGGTTTGTTAGGACTTTGTTAGCCTGGGAACCTGACGCTAGCTACCAGCTAGCTCATTTGTTTGTTTGCAAATTCAATGCAGTGCAATGACTGGGTTTGGCGATGCCAGGCTAGTTCATCACAGTATAGAAAACAAACTCGGCCACGGAACGAATGCAATGGTTCCCAGTGTGAAAACGCCTTAAATGTGCGCCTGCTGTTGTCCGTTTGAGTCAGTTGCCTCGGCTCTCAAAGAAACTTAAAAGTAGCCTATTCTCAGAGGCTAACTGTCATTTATATTTCCCATTACCACACATGCCCCCCCCCCACACACAGGGCCCCTACGCTTTGCCTAGGGGCCCTGTGGCAGTGTTGTTGGGCAGCACCACAGCAGATATAATGTCAGCCACTCTCCAGCAGTCACTGAGCTAACAGCTGGAATACACTGTCTGTAATAGGTGTCACGCTAGTCGTCTTTGGCTTATTTGTTGAATGTGTAGCTTTAGGCCGCCCTGACACCCCGCGCAGCACAACTACCTTTCAGAATGCTCTTAGTGTGAACTCCGTCTTTGCTCCATCGTGTTACATCTCTGCGACAATGTGTGAAGCCGTTCCTCACAACCACCTAAAAGACTGATGTGATGGTTCCATCTTGATAAGTGTGTGACTCTTTGCTGTTGCATTATTGAGACAGACTGAGAAGCTTCCTATTAAACGTGCCCTGAGGCCACGGTCATGAGTGTCCACAGAGAGAGCGCACGAGCTGCGTTACAGCCTGCTCATTTCTACACAGCTCATTTCTCATTCTAACACGTGTCAGCTATAGCTAACCTGAAGTAACAAAGCTTTTTTTTTTTTTTTTCTTTTTTGCAATTTTTTGCAATTTTCAAAACGTAAAACAGAAACAACAACAAAAGGCTCAGACAGAGAAAGAAAAAACAAACATAGTTGTAACAAAGCATTGTTGAAAATAAAATGCCCAAGAGAAATTGATTTCTCTAACTGCTCTTGAGAATGAGAAGCTAAAGTAAAGAAAATCACACTCAGGTGTTGAAGTAAGCAGTGCAGATTTGCAAGTCCGGCCCTTCTCCACCCCCCCTCTCCCCGACACTGTGCGCCAAAGTCTCACCAATGAGGAAATGCGTTCTCCGTTCATTTCCAGATGTTTGTTAAACTGTGCGCGCGTGCGCGCCTGTGAGCCTGCGTGCGTGTGTGTTTTACCGGCTTTGAACTGCTGTCGACCTCGAGATCTCTCTCTCCCTCTCTGTCTCTCTCTCTCTGTGCCTGTGTCTCTGTGTCTGTCTGTGCCGAGTCTGTCGCCCGGGGAGCTGGGGGAGTGGCCTATAGGCTACCTACTAAATCTCGTCTGCACACAACTCGTGCTCAAACACACATATTCACTTATAGAAGCAGCTGCACTGCTTAAAAGAAAAAAGAAAAAGGTGTGCCGGCTATACCCATCACCACAGCATTGACAATAACTGAAAAGCGTGTCATGTGATCACAGCCTAAACAGGCATTTCAAAGATACAGTATATCATGTAATCACAACTCTGCAGTTTTTTTTTCTTTCTGATTTCCCCCCTATTTTCTCTCCAATTGTACTTGGCCAATTTCCCTCTGCTGCCCCGGTCGCTGCTCCAGCCCCTCTGCCGATCTGGGGAGAGCCGTAGACTAGCACCATGCTTCCTCCAACACATGCACATGCCAGCCGCTTCTTTTCACCTGACAGCGGGGGAGCTCTTCACCGGCAGGGCGTAGCACGTGGGAGGATCACGCTATTGCCACCAGTTCCCCTCTGCCCCCCGAACAGGCGCCCCGACCGAACAGAGGAGGCGCTAGTGCAGCGACCAGGACACATACCCTCAAACACAGCAGCCAGTCGTGCAGAACTGTGCAGTTTGAATTCAGAATTTAGAATTAAATCACACGTCATCCCTCCTGCTCTCCAATCTGTCCCTGTAGCCTTTATCTGACACATCATTTATTACAGATATACACAAGCACTACACATACACACGCATACTGTGTGTACGTACAAACACACACACACACACACACACACACACACACACACACACGTGCACAGGTCCTCATAAGCATCACAATCAGATCTCACTGGTACGTACATGTATTTGCCCTGTAACCATGAGAAAACAAATATAGGGGCTGCTAGATGTGTTTGTGCATGTCTGTGTAACAACTGGGGCATGAGAGAGGGCTATCCTGTGTGTGTGTGTGTGTGTGTGTGTGTGTGTGTGTGTGTGTGTGTGTGTGTGTGTGTGTGTGTGTGTGTGGTCCCGGGTGTAAACGTGCAGTCAGGACTCATTTGGCAGACAAACAGGCCGCAGGGTGGCTGGGGAATCGACGTGTGCGTTTGTGTGTGTGTGTGTGTGTGTGTGTGTGCACGTGTGTGTATGTGTCTGAGAGCGAGGGGAAGAAAAAAAGAGCAGGAGAGCGAGCACTAGAGGTTAAGTCTGCATGACTGCACTGCAGCCTCTTTCTGTCACACCAATGTATGGCACACACACACACACACACACACACACACACACACACACACACACACATCCACACACACACACATCCACACACACACACACACACACACACACACACACACACACACACACACATACACACTTACTATATTCATACATATATTGTGTTAATACATGAGCACATGCGTCCATACATAAAGTACACAAAAAGACAAACACACACATCCACACACAAACACACACACACACACACACACACACCTTCACAATACACAGCACACAACACCATATGTCCCATAGACGAGCCATAAACAAATACAAACACAAACGTATACAAAATAGCTTGTCAACAATAGACAGGAAGGGAAAGGAATTCCAGCCAATAAGGAAGCTTCTTTTATCAAGTGAAATCACAGGTATCAAAAAAGGGTCTTCCCTTCACCCCCCCCCTCTCTTTCTCCTTCCTTCCTTTCTTCTCTCCTCTCACCCCATCACGCTCTCTTCCTCCTCTCTCTCTCTCTCTCTCTCTCTCTCTCTCCATCAATACCTCTCTCTCTCCATCATCAGCACTAAATTCCCATTGATGTTTCTTTTCTTCTGCTGTATCGATCGCTCCATGAGAAGGAGGGGAGGAGGGGGAGGAGGGAGAGATGGCGTTATCTGTTAATTAATTTGTCCTGAAGCCGGACGCCTATTAATCAGACAGATAAGAGGCATTGGATGGCTGAACGGCACAGACAGGCTGTGAGGGAGGGGCGGGGCTCCAGGAACACACACACACACACACACACACACACACACACACACACACACACACACACACACACACAGATAGAGATGTGGACAAGCACATGCAGAAATGTGTATGCATGGGAATGTATGCTACTCATAAAATGCAAACACACACGAAACATACATGTACAATGCAACCATGCACTGTCAAATACGCCACAATAGGCATGATGACTATATATGAGTGAGTATATGCACACACACACACACAAACAGACTAGCACACAAAAATGCATGCGTGTGCACGTACACACACACACACACACACACACACACACACACACACCACATCCTGATAAAAATCATTGATGGACCTCAATAAAAAAAAAGCTCCACTTTCAGCTCAATAAACTAATCATGGGGCTTTTAATTATTGGTGTTTTCCGTGTGTGTGTGTGTGTGTGTGTGTGTGATGGGGAGGGAGATATTTGTGGTTGATAGGGGTCTATGTGTAAATCTAATTATTTACCAACAGCTAGTAATATGTAGTGTTTCGGATAATGCTTACACTCACACTTGCACACACCCACACACTCTTTGTGTCTGTCTGTGCGTACGTGCGTGCGTGTGTGTGTGCGTGTGTGCGTGTGTGTGTGTGTGTGTGACTGAAGACCCCCTTAAGAAATTCACCTCTAATCCCGTCTGATGATTTCATTAAGTCGAGGAGAAGGCACTGCCAGTTGGCAATGATACTGCTCCTTTCACTCTGTGTGTGTGTGTGTGTGTGTGTGTGTGTGTGTGTGTGTGTGTGTGTGTGTGTTTGTGTGTGTGTGTCTGTGTCTGTGTGTGTGTGTGTGTGCGTGTGTGCAACTGTGATGTGTGAGTACAGCAGTGTATACAAATGTGTCTATACGTGTGTGTGTGTGTGTGTGTGTGCGTATATTCTGTGTAAAGAGATTAACAATACTGTTATATTATAACACCATTTTAAATAAAATATTGTATGTACAGTGATTGTGTGTGTGTGTGTGTGTGTGTGTGTGTGTGTGTGTGTGTATGTGTGTGTGTATCCTAATGCGATGATGAGAGATGTTAACGGTAGTAGATATAATGAATTAGCTCGTTACAAACAACAATAGCCTGCAACCTGCGCATAATGAGACGCCTGCCATTACCCGTCAACACACACACACACTCTCTCTCTCTTCCTCTCTCTCTCTCTCTTTCTCTCTCACACACACACACACACACACACACTCTCTCTTCCCCTCTCTCTCTCTCTCTCTCTCTCTCTCACACACACACACACACTCCCTGCCATCTCCAGAGGAGGCACATCACAGCAGATGTTGTTGAAGAAATATCTCCCCTCTCATCAGCCTGTTTCCCCCGGCAGGGCGCTCCTTTTAAACACACACGGACGCCTGCGTGCACGCACACACACACACACACACACACACACACACACACAGTGAGCTCTGACAGGTGCGCTCACCTGGGCCACTGTCTTTGTCTTCCTTATGAAGGTGTCTCACACACACACACGCACACACAGACACACACTCTCTCTCTCACACACACACACACACACACACACACACACACACACAGGCAGGCAGGTGTGAACAGACAGGTGTGTGAGGAGAGGACAGCTGTGAGGAAAGGTGTGAGTGGGCAGGTGTTCCATTAAAGAGCGAGTGAGGGAGGAAGTGAAAGGGAGAGAGAGAGAGAAACAGACGGATACACTCCTAGAAAATGATCCAAAGAAACACAATCAAAGAAAGTGAGATTAGATCAAGTAAGGAAGAGAGAGAGAGCGTCAGTATAGACAGGTGCAAGACCAAAGAAAACACACACACACACACACAGACACACTGATGGTCCATCACACAGACACAGACACACTGATGGTCCATCACACAGACACACACAGACACACTGATGGTTCCATCACACATACACAGACACACACATACCACTTTCATACAGAGACGGTTCTGGTTCTGGCTCTGGTTCCGTTCTGGAGTCTCAGAACCTTGGTGCTTTCTGGCGAACCAGCCGCGTTCACACCAGTTTAAGCGGAACCAAAGTGGGAGGACATTATTTGGTAGTCCTCCTTCAGTTTTTTTAGTTTATTCATTATTTGGTCTGGCGTTCGAGTGAACCCAGCCTTGGCCATCTCTTCCGCAAGTTCGCCATACAACTTGCTCTTTCTTGTACTGCTTTCTAGCTTTTCTTTAAATTCGGTAGATGCCCAAATCGCCACTAAACATTTGGTTTCCTCAGCAGACCACTGCAAATTATTTTTCTCCATGTTGTCACTGCCTTCTTTCTTCTCCTTCCTGCTCGTTTTCACAGCCTAGAATAAGACACGCCCACTGATGATGTCACGGTTCCCAACGAAAAAACAACTATCTTTTGGTTCCGCTGAGAACCAACTTTTCAGGTTCCGAACCAATTATTTTTTCGGTCTGAACGCGCCGGCCGGTTCAAATTTGGGTTCGGGAACCGGAACCGGCACGGAGCCCTGCCAGTGTGAAAGCCCTAACAGATACACTGATGGTTCCATCACACAGACACACATACACACAGACACACTGATGGTTCATCACACAGACACACACACAGACACACTGATGGTCCATCACACAGACACACACACACACACACACAGACACACTGATGGTCCATCACACAGACACACACACACACACAGACACACTGATGGTTCCATCACACAGACACACACACACACACTGATGGTTCCATCACACAGACACACACACACACACAGACACACTGATGGTCCATCACACAGACACACAGACACACTGATGGTTCCATCACACAGACACACACACACACACACACAGACACACTGATGGTTCCATCACACAGACACACACACAGACACACTGATGGTCCATCACACAGACACACAGACACACTGATGGTTCCATCACACAGAGACACACACACACAGACACACTGATGGTTCCATCACACAGACACACACACACAGACACACTGATGGTCCATCACACAGACACACAGACACACTGATGGTTCCATCACACAGACACACACACACACACACAGACACACTGATGGTCCATCACACACACACACACACACACACACACACACACACACACACACACACACACACACACAGACACACTGATGGTTCCATCACACAGACACACTGATGGTCCATCACACACACACACACACACACACACACACACACACACACACACACACACACACACACAGACACACTGATGGTTCCATCACACAGACACACACACACAGACACACCGATGGTTCCATCACACAGACACACACACAGACACACTGATGGTTCCATCACACAGACACACACACAGATAAAGAGGCAGAGATTGAGATTGAAGAGAAGGAGAGAGACAGACAGATGCAGACATAGAGAGATAGAAAGACACGGATTGACACCGGAGAAAGCAGGTTTGAGGCTGTAGCTACAATTAGTGTGTGTGTGTGCATGTGTGCGCGCGCGTGTGTGTGTGTGTGTGTGTGTGTGTGTGTGCGCGTGTGTGTGTGTGTGTGTGTGAGCAAGCGAGCTGCACAGCAGCGATGGCCAGCATTGATCCATGGAGGTTGTGTCAGGGGGAGATAAGGCCTGCCTCTCCCCAGAGGAGAGCCCCCGGCACAGGAGGAAGAGGAGGAGGAGGAGGCCTCTGGTCAGCTGGCTGATGAAGGGGGGAGGTGGGGGAGGCCTTGACCCTCTCCCCTCGCTTCAAAGCCAGCTTTATTTGCTCTGAATTCTCTCCCTTTCTTCCTCCTCCGCACTTTTACGTTCAGATTCCACTTCAGTTACTTCACCAGCAAGACCGTTGATCACACATAGTATTGCCTCATACATTTTCATTACCAAAACAGAAAGTTGATCGGTCTTGTCTTCCCACTGGTCACTTAATGTCAGATTGAGACAGAATTCTAGGTTCAAACATTCAAAAAGGTTCAATAAATTCTTGAGAAAGATCTAAAGAGGTCTATGTACTGTGTTGCAGCAATATCTACTGAAATTAGCATGCTAACCAGCTAGCCCCGGCCCGTCTTGTCCTGTAATACCATGTGTACCTCAAGAGGCGATAGTGAGTCACTGTAGTGTCGAGTCTGCCCTCAGACCAACATGAGAAGAACAAGAAGCCCCTGGGAATAGAGTACCACAGGGATGACTTCAGCCATATTTGTGTTTACTATGCTATTCACCTTATGTAGCCCCGCCCACTTGACCCATTGTATCACGACTTCCTGTTCAAAACGCCGGCTGTTTTACCTGCTCAAACTAGTCCGACTCACCTGGTCAAACCTAGTTGGACTCACATTATGAGTCAGACTAGGTTTATGAGTCACAGGAAGTGTAAATACAATCGGAACCTCTGATTGTATTTTACACTTCCTGTTGGTCTCTCAAGCCAGACGGTCTCTTCTGCATGAGGTGAACAGAGTACCGCAGGAATGAGTCCTAAAACCCGGAAGTTGGCGTCATGCTGGTTTCTCATCTGGAAGTCAATGGGATTTGTGTGTGTGGGGATTTTGGTGACATGCCTGAAAAAAGGTGTGTGGTTAACAAGGCTTTATGAAACTGAGACGTTGGTGTTCAGCAAGATCATCTTCACAAATCAACACCACTTTTGTGATTTTTGAAGTGTGAATGTGATTGCCAAAAATCAAAATGCCCCCCCCCCCCTCTCTCTCTCTCTCTCTTCCTATATGGAATTTGCATTTGTATCAGATTTGATTACCATTTAACATATTTCTCTCCCCCCATCTTCCCTCCCCTTCCTCTCCCCATCAGGTTTCTCTACGCTGTCTTTGGCAGACCAGATGAGTCTACTGCAGAGCGCATGGATGGAGATCCTGATCCTGCGTGTTGTGTACCGCTCGCTCTCCTTTGAAGACAAGGTTGGTTGTGTTTGATTGTGTCTTTCTCACATCAAACCAAACCTCTCCAGGTACACAGATGTATTCCTGACCTCTTCCCCTGTCTTGTGTTTAGCTGGTGTACGCTGAGGACTACATCATGGACGAGGACCAGTCTAAGCTAGCAGGCCTTCTGGACCTGAACAACGCCATCCTCCAGCTGGTCAAGAAGTACAAAGCGATGAAACTAGAGAAGGAGGAATTTGTCACTCTCAAGGCCATTGCTTTGGCTAACTCAGGTAAGAGGTCCTTCACTCTCCCGCAGATGTTTAGATGTTTGTGGTGGCCATTTTGTGTCCCTCCTCATGGACATTCAGTCAATCTCAAATGACGCGAACGTGTTCCAGGAATAGTGATTCATACACACCACTAGCCCCGTAGCAGTAAGGATGCAGCCCACTAGGGGGGGAGGGGGCGTGCCGCACGCCTGGTGGAGAAAGAGTTAATCCTAGGAATCTCCAGTCCCATGGGACTCATTTGAGCTGAACCATCAAAGCACTGATTTAAATACTCACACACACACATGCACTCATGCACACGCACCCACCACCAGCAACCACGACACACACTCTCACACACACACACATGCACTCATGCACACGCACACTCCACCAGCAACCACGACACACACACACACATGCACTCATGCACACGCACACTCCACCAGCAACCACGACACATACTCTCACACATTGAGACAGTTAATCTTTTCCAGGAAAGCTACGCCATCAGCTGTCCCACCTCCCCCAAAGCCCCCCCCCACACACACACACACACACACACACACACACACAGTTGTCCCCTCATACACACGTTCAAACATTACAGATGCATACACACACACAGACGCACACTACAAACAACACACACAGACGCACACTACCAACAACACACACACACACCTTAAACTTGAAGCTCCGACAAAGTGGCGATCCCTTTTACAATTAGCATAGTCGTCTCTTCAGATGCCTGTTAAATAAGGTCCAATCATTAGGACCCAAAGTCTGTCGATAAAGCCCCCCTCTCTGATGTTGTCCAGCTGCATCGACAACTGACTGACACACACGCATGCACGCGCGCACACACACACACACACACACACACACACACACACGTGTGTGTGCACACACACACACACACACACACACACCTTCTTCCTCCCATGACCCCGTCTTTTGAACTTTGTCTTGGAAGCCGGCCAGCTCTCAGTACTCTTTAATTACAACAGGGAAGCTGTCAATACAATGTGTTTAAATGGGAGAAGCAATGGGGCAGCTTTGAATAGGGAGGGAGGGATCATTTGTTCTGATTCTGCAACCATCCACACACTCCAACACGTGCGCACGCAGACATATACACACACACACAGACACACACACATACACACACATACACACACACATACACACACACACACAGACACACATACAAATTCACTCATAAACAATCACATAAACACATTTTCAAAAACATTGGAGCCAAGTGCACATAAAAAAAAAGACTGGCAGTCTGGCACACACTCAAACAATAATACATGTATATAAGCATACAGAAACGCACACCACACATACCACACACACACCCCCCTCATGCACACGCACAAAATATTGACAGATTGTTGTCCTTAGGGTCACGTGTGACAATCAATCTCTTGGCTGTGTGTGTGTGTGTGTGTGTGTGTGTGTGTGTGTGTGTGTGTGTGTGTGTGCGCGCACGCACGCTCACACACCCTGCTGCCTGAAATATGAGAAAGCTGATTGGTTCTGCCGGCTGGACAACAATGATGATGATGATGATGATGATGATTGTTTACTATTTGGCAAGCAGGTGACGCAGAGACCTTGCTGCCTCAAAGTGCACCCTTGGAAACGGCGAGACTAGAACTGAGCGAGTGAGAAGTCTAAAGATTGAAGCAACCGATTTCAAAAGCATGAATGAGGTGTTCAATCAGGTGTTTCAAGGCGTTGCAATACATATAAATAAATGAATTGAGCGAAGCAGTCAGCAGCGTGTGGTCACAAGCTGTGTGCGTTAGCTCTCCAAACGAGTAACAATAACAGAGAACTTTTTCTTCTTCTGTCACCAAATGAATGCATCAGGCATTTTGGAATGAAACTCTTCATTTCTTACACGATGTGCCACAACATCCTGTAGCTCCTGTGAATCTGAAACAACATCCTGTAGCTCCTGTGAATCTGAAACAACATCCTGTAGCTCCTGTGAATCTGAAACAACATCCTGTAGCTCCTGTGAACCTGAAACAACATCATGTAGCTCCTGTGAATCTGAAACAACATCCTGTAGCTCCTGTGAATCTGAAACAACATCCTGTAGCTCCTGTGAACCTGAAACAACATCCTGTAGCTCCTGTGAACCTGAAACAACATCCTGTAGCTCCTGTGAACCTGAAACAACATCCTGTAGCTCCTGTGAATCTGAAACAACATCCTGTGAATCTGAAACAACATCCTGTAGCTCCTGTGAATCTGAAACAACATCCTGTAGCTCCTGTGAATCTGAAACAACATCCTGTAGCTCCTGTGAACCTGAAACAACATCCTGTGAATCTGAAACAACATCCTGTAGCTCCTGTGAACCTGAAACAACATCCTGTGAATCTGAAACAACATCCTGTAGCTCCTGTGAACCTGAAACAACATCCTGTGAATCTGAAACAACATCCTGTAGCTCCTGTGAACCTGAAACAACATCCTGTAGCTCCTGTGAATCTGAAACAACATCCTGTAGCTCCTGTGAACCTGAAACAACATCCTGTAGCTCCTGTGAATCTGAAACAACATCCTGTAGCTCCTGTGAATCTGAAACAACATCCTGTAGCTCCTGTGAATCTGAAACAACATCCTGTAGCTCCTGTGAATCTGAAGCAACATCCTGTAGCTCCTGTGAATCTGAAACAACATCCTGTAGCTCCTGTGAACCTGAAACAACATCCTGTAGCTCCTGTGAACCTGAAACAACATCCTGTAGCTCCTGTGAACCTGAAACAACATCCTGTAGCTCCTGTGAACCTGAAGCAACATCCTGTGAATCTGAAACAACATCCTGTGAATCTGAAACAACATCCTGTAGCTCCTGTGAACCTGAAACAACATCCTGTGAATCTGAAACAACATCCTGTAGCTCCTGTGAACCTGAAACAACATCCTGTAGCTCCTGTGAATCTGAAACAACATCCTGTAGCTCCTGTGAACCTGAAACAACATCCTGTAGCTCCTGTGAACCTGAAACAACATCATGTAGCTCCTGTGAACCTGAAACAACATCCTGTAGCTCCTGTGAACCTGAAACAACATCCTGTAGCTCCTGTGAACCTGAAACAACATCATGTAGCTCCTGTGAACCTGAAACAACATCCTGTAGCTCCTGTGAATCTGAAACAACATCCTGTAGCTCCTGTGAACCTGAAACAACATCCTGTAGCTCCTGTGAACCTGAAACAACATCCTGTAGCTCCTGTGAATCTGAAACAACATCCTGTAGCTCCTGTGAATCTGAAACAACATCCTGTAGCTCCTGTGAATCTGAAACAACATCCTGTAGCTCCTGTGAATCTGAAACAACATCCTGTAGCTCCTGTGAATCTGAAACAACATCCTGTAGCTCCTGTGAACCTGAAACAACATCCTGTAGCTCCTGTGAACCTGAAACAACATCCTGTAGCTCCTGTGAATCTGAAACAACATCCTGTAGCTCCTGTGAATCTGAAACAACATCCTGTAGCTCCTGTGAACCTGAAGCAACATCCTGTGAATCTGAAACAACATCCTGTGAATCTGAAACAACATCCTGTAGCTCCTGTGAATCTGAAACAACATCCTGTAGCTCCTGTGAACCTGAAGCAACATCCTGTGAATCTGAAACAACATCCTGTGAATCTGAAACAACATCCTGTAGCTCCTGTGAACCTGAAACAACATCCTGTGAATCTGAAACAACATCCTGTAGCTCCTGTGAACCTGAAACAACATCCTGTAGCTCCTGTGAATCTGAAACAACATCCTGTAGCTCCTGTGAACCTGAAACAACATCCTGTAGCTCCTGTGAACCTGAAACAACATCCTGTAGCTCCTGTGAACCTGAAACAACATCCTGTAGCTCCTGTGAACCTGAAACAACATCATGTAGCTCCTGTGAACCTGAAACAACATCCTGTAGCTCCTGTGAACCTGAAACAACATCCTGTGAACCTGAAACAACATCCTGTAGCTCCTGTGAACCTGAAACAACATCCTGTAGCTCCTGTGAACCTGAAACAACATCCTGTAGCTCCTGTGAATCTGAAACAACATCCTGTAGCTCCTGTGAATCTGAAACAACATCCTGTAGCTCCTGTGAATCTGAAACAACATCCTGTAGCTCCTGTGAATCTGAAACAACATCCTGTAGCTCCTGTGAACCTGAAACAACATCCTGTAGCTCCTGTGAACCTGAAACAACATCCTGTAGCTCCTGTGAACCTGAAACAACATCCTGTAGCTCCTGTGAATCTGAAACAACATCCTGTAGCTCCTGTGAACCTGAAACAACATCCTGTAGCTCCTGTGAACCTGAAACAACATCCTGTAGCTCCTGTGAATCTGAAACAACATCCTGTAGCTCCTGTGAATCTGAAACAACATCCTGTAGCTCCTGTGAACCTGAAACAACATCCTGTAGCTCCTGTGAACCTGAAACAACATCATGTAGCTCCTGTGAATCTGAAACAACATCCTGTAGCTCCTGTGAACCTGAAACAACATCATGTAGCTCCTGTGAATCTGAAACAACATCCTGTAGCTCCTGTGAATCTGAAACAACATCCTGTAGCTCCTGTGAACCTGAAACAACATCCTGTAGCTCCTGTGAATCTGAAACAACATCCTGTAGCTCCTGTGAATCTGAAACAACATCCTGTAGCTCCTGTGAACCTGAAACAACATCCTGTAGCTCCTGTGAATCTGAAACAACATCCTGTAGCTCCTGTGAACCTGAAACAACATCCTGTAGCTCCTGTGAACCTGAAACAACATCCTGTAGCTCCTGTGAACCTGAAACAACATCCTGTAGCTCCTGTGAATCTGAAACAACATCCTGTAGCTCCTGTGAATCTGAAACAACATCCTGTAGCTCCTGTGAATCTGAAACAACATCCTGTAGCTCCTGTGAACCTGAAACAACATCCTGTAGCTCCTGTGAATCTGAAACAACATCCTGTAGCTCCTGTGAACCTGAAACAACATCCTGTAGCTCCTGTGAACCTGAAACAACATCCTGTAGCTCCTGTGAACCTGAAACAACATCCTGTAGCTCCTGTGAACCTGAAACAACATCCTGTAGCTCCTGTGAATCTGAAACAACATCCTGTAGCTCCTGTGAACCTGAAACAACATCCTGTAGCTCCTGTGAACCTGAAACAACATCCTGTGAACCTGAAACAACATCCTGTGAATCTGAAACAACATCCTGTAGCTCCTGTGAACCTGAAACAACATCCTGTAGCTCCTGTGAATCTGAAACAACATCCTGTAGCTCCTGTGAACCTGAAACAACATCCTGTAGCTCCTGTGAATCTGAAACAACATCCTGTAGCTCCTGTGAACCTGAAACAACATCCTGTAGCTCCTGTGAACCTGAAACAACATCCTGTAGCTCCTGTGAATCTGAAACAACATCCTGTAGCTCCTGTGAACCTGAAACAACATCCTGTAGCTCCTGTGAACCTGAAACAACATCATGTAGCTCCTGTGAACCTGAAACAACATCATGTAGCTCCTGTGAACCTGAAACAACATCCTGTAGCTCCTGTGAACCTGAAACAACATCCTGTAGCTCCTGTGAATCTGAAACAACATCCTGTAGCTCCTGTGAACCTGAAACAACATCCTGTAGCTCCTGTGAACCTGAAACAACATCCTGTGGCTCCTGTGAATCTGAAACAAGGAGTTTGCGTCACTGCCTAGAGTCTCTGACTGCTCTGCAAGACAACAGAATGCTAGCATTAGCAATTTGAAGGGCACTGACACTAATTAATTCACAGGATGCTAATCGTCTGCATTAATGAAGGCAAGCCTTAAGAAATGTTAGCGAACGTGCTTCACATGTAAAGACAGCTAAACTAGCCACGGGAAACGGGATGTAGGTGTGTGTGTGTGTGTGTGTGTGTGTGTGTGTGTGCGTGTGCATTGTGTGTTACATGTTAACATGTGTTTGAACAGCCTCATGCGCTCCTGCTCATTAGCTACTGCTGCTTGACTTGTGAGTGTAGTGCGGGTCACGGCACAGGCCGTAGCATAGCGTAGCGTAGCATAGCCATGCCTGCCAGGTTGAATATTGAACAACTCAGCATTCGGCACAGCACACACTACACGCACCTCATTAAACGTCAGTGGCACTTGTCTACATTATAGCTTGTCATTAAGCACCAATTATGACAATTATTTGAAAGGAATAAAGAGGAGAAGGGAATAGTTTTAGCATGAGACATGACTGTACCTGTAGTGTGTATCTGTTAGTTACTATTACAATATGAATTTGTAACGTTATCATTCAGGAAGAGATGGGCAGTCTAAATATTTGCCCTAAGCCTAACCCCTCCAGTGTGCCACATCATTCAATATTTCACATATAGTCAAAACATGTGAATTTGAATCCAACTCACAAGCGCAATAAACATCTTCTCTCTCATCTTTATTGTAGCTTTCCACTGTGTACACAGTATCAGCCAGCAGGAAAGTATGGAAACAAAGACGTTAAATACAGATGAGTGGACCACCCACTCTCTTATTTAAACTGAGGAAAAGTAGAAAATTCGAGAACCGATGGAGGCTGAGTGTTCTATTGATCCCTATAGAATCCGACCCACTGGCTGGTCTGGTGCTGCATACTGATACATGCATTACACCCTATAGATCCAAACCTGTGTGTGTGTGTGTGTGTGTGTGTGTGTGTGTGTGTGTGTGTGTGTGTGTGTGTGTGTGTGTGTGTGCATGCACATCTTTGTGTATGTGTCTTCTCCTATCTTACGTGGAATGTATTTTTGCTACTATGTGTGTTTGGTGTTTCATAATGTACCACTAAGTGTGTGTTTGTGTACATGCTTTCTAATCAAATGGCTGCTCAAGCTGGCATTTTCGTTAACCCAGTAGATGGTGTGTGTGTGCGTGTGTGTGTGTGTGTGTGTGTCTAAAGAAATGTGTGTACTGTGTGTAAGCATTTTGGTGTAAGAAGTAGTCTGTTGGATCACAGGTCAGTTTTCCACACTGTTAAGGCCAAAGCCCCTCTGGCAGCCCACCGACAATACTGAACTACAATCTGGGACACACACGCATACACACACACACACACGCGCACACACACACACATTTTGCAGACAAATCATCACTGTCCTGCAGAATACGGTAGTTCTACGGTTAGGATAAAGTGCTGAAAATGGTCAAAATATAGCGCACATGTACACTTGACATTGATTTGTTTAGGTGAGCCTTCTTTTTAGGTGGCTAAATTACATTCTTGCTTCGTGACCCCAATTCACAGAAGTCCGTTTCCCTGTCAGCTGCACTGCTGCTTCTAACTGGGAGCGCACTGGGTGCATTCTACTGCGGGTAGGCCGCTGACTATCAATAAGTACCTCATACAACCCCACGTCAAAAAACCACAACTATATCCCTTTAAGGCAGACATTTCCTTCCAGTTATGAAGATACCCACAGCAGTTTGTTACTCCACATACCGTACATCTGATTGCATGTGCATTTTAAATGCGTGGACGCACACCTATGTCCCCTCCTCTCTGACAGCGCTGGGGTGCGTGCACGTGCACGTGCGTGTGCGTGTCTGATGGCCTGTCAATAGTAGCCTTGTGATTATTATTTAACATGCATGTAGTCATCGATCGTAGCCATTGATCGGAGGCTGCGAGCTAAAGGCCAGCTCACATTAAGACTTTGGCTCCCTAAGGGCCGATACAGAGCATTACTATAGAGGGACGTCCTCAGCTGCCACTGCCACGTGTGCTGAAACACACACTCCATGCAACCAAACACACGCACATGCACACGCACATGCACACACACACACGCACACGCACACGCACACGCACACACACACACACACACACACACACACAGACTAGACTTTCCTGCACCTCTCCATCATGTTACAAGTCTATCTCTTTTTCTCCGCCCACTCTCTCCATGTCTGTTCATTCATCACACCCACAGGTCCACACTTTAGACCCAGAGAGAGGAACATCCCCAGCATTTAAAGTCCCATTCCTCGATATGACTTGCTTAAAATTTACTGTACAATTTTGCCGTTTCGCTGATCAAACCAAACAGCTTCTTTCATTAAGTGCTTAAATTGAAAAAGTCAGTTTTTATGTATAATAGGTATAACCACATAGTGTTAGGAAAACAATATTTTTAGAAGTAAAGTACACTCACATTGATTCTTGGAACTTCGACAGCTGGAAAATAAGCATTTTGAAAATTGCTCCTCATTCTAAAATTTGAAACATAGACTGTAGATCTTTTTCTTTCTTTCTTTTTGCTTTTTTGCTGTGCTGTTTTCAAACAAATGTAAGTTGTCAAATTGTCAAATTCACATCCCACGTTATTTTTTTTTAATTAAAAACATTTTCGACCACATGCTATGGCTTTCAGTGGCATCCCTAGCTTCTAGCTTCTGTTTGGATTTTGGACTGGGCCTTTAACAGCTAGCCCTGGTGTGGCACTGAGCAATACCAGAGGGGAGAGAGGGGGCACAGACACTGACAAAGACACAGACTGTTGTAAACCAAAGGAGCTGTGGGAGCTTCTCCATACAGCAGAGCTCGCCTACCTTGATTTCTGGAAAAAGCAGAAGATAAGCATTTTAGTCACTCACTGCACACTAGGAGGCTGGAATACCCATTTATAACGCATTTCTACAGCAGCAAATAACGCACTTTGTATACAACCTATCCCGTTTCTCTATACATGTCCCTGTGCATCTTGTTTTAATCATTGATCAAGTAAACCACCCTCCAATCTCCTTGCATTTGATGTGTTACAATGTAACACGTCCACGCATCTTATATGTAACAGTTACATATAAGATGTGTGGACGTATAAATTAAAACATTAGCACTCGTGTAAATGAAAAAGATTGGTTAGTAAATGTAAAAGTCCGTGGAGCTCATTCATTTTCTCCTTGTGTGAGCACTGAGAAAAAGACTACGGATACTTTTCAAATGCTTCTCGATACATTTTGTATATATTTCCCCCACATTTGAACAAAGTTGACTGCAGCTACTGTAGCTCCCCTCTGCCTGTGTTCCAGAGCCCGAGGAAATTGAGGACACAGATGATCGTTTGAACATGCGTCCATTGTCATGTCTTTCCACACTTGCGGTATACATTTTGAACACTAAATGAATCTCAATGTTTCCACCCTGCTCCTCCAGACTCCATGCACATTGAGGACGTGGACGCGGTGCAGAAGCTCCAGGATGTCCTCCACGAGGCCCTGCAGGACTACGAGGCTGCCCAGCACCCGGAGGACCCTCGACGGGCAGGCAAGCTGCTCATGAGCCTCCCCCTGCTCCGCCAGACCTCCACCAAGGCCGTGCAGCACTTCTACAGCATCAAGCAGGACGGCAAGGTCCCCATGCACAAACTGTTCCTGGAGCTGCTGGAAGCCAAGGTCTGAGCTCAACCCCCTGAGCTTCCCAGATGAACTTTGAACGACAACTTTGACTGACCTCTAGCTCTTTACACACACACACACACACACACACACACACACACACACACGTCCCTGTGATGTGTCTGCTGACACGTCCACCTATGAACAAACGCGTATCCTACACCTCATACCTGAATCCCCATACCTCTGCCCTCTTTGACGAAGGGGCGCTCACTTGACCCTTGACCCCTTGTTTAGGGGGAGACCCATGACTGACACGACCCCTCTGCTCCCAAGGGAAAGAGGTATGTCCTGTATAAACGATTAACAATCACTTAACGGTTACCACGGCGATGCTGAACACTGACGACGGGAAGACAGACAGTCGCTTATGCATATAAGAATGATTAAGAAGTGATTATTAATGACAAAAATGCTTAAAAGGAGAGCGACACGTTTAAAAGAAATGGACCACTCTTAATTTTAGTTCTGAGAGAGACTGCACTCTTGGCTCAATTTCCCCTCCCAGTTTCCCGCGACACCGTTTTTTTAAGTGTTCAAGAAGAAAATGAGGGGAATATATGAACATTGAAGAAGTATCAAAGACGTTTGTTGTTGTTGTCAATTGACATGATTAGATTTGAATGGAAGGACAGAGAGAAGAGAGAAAAGAAGAGGAGATTTGCCCTGCCAAAGGATGGAACTCAGAGGATGCCAGCAAACGTTACTGTCATAACCCAAATACTTCCTGGTTCTCTAAGCCAGTGGTTTTCCATCCTGGCCCTCGGGACGCAGAGTGCTGCTGGTTTTTTATCCTACCAGGTAGTTAATTGCAGTGGAATGCATTCACATTGCAACCCTAACCCCTAACCCTAACCCTAACCCAGGTAGACAATAGTTCCTGATTAGACGGTTAGAATGAAACCAAGCAGGACCGTGCATCTCGAAGCCCAGGGTTGAAAACCACTGCTCTAAACACTTCCTGGTTCTCCCGTAGTACAGTTCCTGGTTCCCCATGACTCCCCTACTTCACCTGCAAGTTAGATATCATATTTGTTGAGGACCTGTGTCCCTGGCCACCCAGACCTGTCAGTATTATCAGAGTATTAGGAGTGTTCACACGCTTGACTTGGGCTGAATATAACTTAAAACACTTTCAAATCGTGTAA
Source organism: Poromitra crassiceps (assembly GCF_964638095.1). Taxonomy (NCBI): domain Eukaryota; kingdom Metazoa; phylum Chordata; class Actinopteri; order Beryciformes; family Melamphaidae; genus Poromitra; species Poromitra crassiceps. The sequence continues at coordinate 12,870,478 of NC_139633.1, forward strand.
CTGCTTGAGGTGCGTTTGATTTACTGACTTCAGAAGTAGAAATATCGCTTAGTGAGCTAACACAGCAGGACAGGCCTGATCTGGTTCCTGCTTGGTGACAGGTATCAGTGTTTGTAAGCTCAGTTCATATCCAGTCTGATGTGTTCAATCAAATGCTCCTCTTGTGCTCGTTCAGTTATTTGAAACTTGTTCAGCTGCTTGGTGACCCAGGCTTCCAGTTGACCACAGACCAGTCAGTAGTGATCGTAGGCTCTCAGTCTGTCAATGTGCCATTAAGATAACTCCAGTCCGTGCCCATTACCTGTCCAATGGTACTTCTTCATTCAAAAAAAACAACAAAGCGTCACTTGAACAGTACTACCCTTCTTGCTCCGTTGCGCTCATGTCTTCCAGATCGTCCCATTGGTCAGTTTGGAGATATTTGTCCCCGTTCATTCAGGGAGTGATGGGGGATCTTCAGTCGCTCAATGCAATACGAACCAGAGGGAACAGAACAGTGTGCTGACAAAACTGACTGAAGAATAGCTATTGTTGCTTTGAGACTCCTTGTTTTTCTTTTTATTTCTAACTTGAAAATAATATTAGTGATGATAACAATACTAAGGCTGTAAATAATTACGATTGTCATCCTGTATATGACATAAACACGGCTTTGTTTTTGTTATTAATATTGTCTTCTTAAAATTGACTCAATCAATATGTCTTTCCTTTTTTCTATCAGCTTGACCACTTTCAGCAATTATTATATATATATAACAAGTAATAATGTATTAACAAATCAGCGTTTATCTTAGAAACTCTGAGCAATAGTGGTTTTAAAAAGGAGGGGTGTGTGCATATGGACAAAGTATGCAATATTAACATTATGTGCCAGTCTTAAAATTTGGGAGGAGGGAGGGAGGGAGGGGAAGGGGGATCTGAGGAGAGTTGTAGCTTCTCTTTCTCTCTGTGTGATTTGCCATAAGCTATTAGATAACAGTCAATAATTCCTTAGAGACAGTTAAGCAGGAAGAGTTAAGGACCAGGAATGCCAGGATGAGATCCTAATGTTGCTTTCACATTGTGGCAGGAGGATTCAAAACAAGTGATACGACGAGCTGAACAGTGAACGATCCAACATGCAGTTTGCAGTTCCCACACGGTTCTGATATTTGCACCTTTCTTGTGACCAAGCTCTTTTTGCCATTGCAGTTTACAATGGCTGGCATTGTGAAAATGCTTTAAAAAAAAAAAAAAAAGTTCCTTGTTGAAATTCGACAGTTTGTTGTTGCAGCTGCGAGATGGATTAAACCAGCGTTCTCAGCTTGTCTCTTAATGAAATGAATAATATGCAGTTTCTCTATCCACCATCCAAAGGTGTGTGTTCCATCAGCCATGTAGGTGAGTGTGAGAGCAGCAGAGAGCAGTGCTGAGGGTACTGATGCTAGCAGAACCAAACTATCCAGTTCAAACAGCATGGTATTGACTGCTTTGTATCAGCTAGCTCTTCCTCTTCCTGTCCATAGACACTTTTTTCAGCACCATAATACAACATTTCAATACTGTAATAATCCACATACTAGATTGCTGATGGAATTGTATTACAGTACGTTTCTTTTCTTTTTTTACAACATTCACCAATTGCTAGCTTGTGTTTCAATTAGTGTTGTAATTTAAATCTGCAACATGACCAAAAACACCTCCACTTTATTTCAGTGGACAACTAACAATTGTGTAATTATCAGTGGAACTGTGAATTTAATTACCCTGATTTAACTTGTGAACTATCACGGTTTTTAAATTGTCTTGATGTTATTTGATAATGGTTCACAATTATTTTTGGAAGATTTGATATTAAAAAGTTGTCTGCTAAATTGCAATGGAGTGTCTCGGGTCAGGAAAAGGAAAGGCAGGCCAATAGGAAGCCGGTTCAGGCTTATTTTAATGCCAGGATCCAACATTACGTTTTACAGTCAAGTGGAAGACATTAAGTTCACTGTTATAATAAGAAAGCATATACGGTTGACTGATCACAGAACAGTTGAACAGGTGAATGTGGTCTAGGGATTTTTTTAATATCATTTATGTCATTTCTAAAGCAGAATAAGAATGCCAAAACGTGTAATCTAGATTATGGTGTAATCTAATATAAAATGGCAACTCGTCACAGCTGAGGAGTGCTGCAGTTAAGTCTAGTTAATCTCTAACATCACACGCTCTGTATCAAACATCAGTATTATTAGTAAGGGGTATTTTCTCAGCCTTCTTAAACATTGTATATTGTAAATTATACAGATTATAATTCTAACGTAAGACATTTTATTGGAAACAAAACTGAAGAAAAAAAAATGAAAAAAAATGTAGTTCAGCCTCTATGTGTGTTTCATGTTTGCTGTGCTTTTTTCTATCAAGGAAAAAAAACTTGTTTCTTTTTGTTTGATCTGTTTTTGTTTGGAACTCCTCTTCCGTTCTTTCTTTCTCTCCTCCTCCCCGTCTCTGTTATGTCCTCTAAGGCGTTGCTATGTACTTTTTCTCGTGGTGGTTCCCGTTCTTGTGCCGTGTGCTTCTTCTTTAGACAACACAGAGTAGAGTAGAGGCCATGTTGTCTGTCTGTCGGATCAGTCCGCAGGGGGTTCTGGGCACCGGATTCTCCCACAACGAACCGACCCGGAATATAAGGCTCTCCTAGAAACTTACTAGACCACCAGGATCAAATTACAGTATCCATCTTTACCAAACTATACATAAATAAATAAATAAATATCAAGTATCTAAATGAAGAAACACCATACAAGTATTTAAAAAGGGATAATTTGTGTAACTGCTCTTTCTTGTAGAATAAACAATATACTGTATATCTTTAGGTTTAAATACAGATGAAATGAAAAAGGACATTTGAGTAATTCAGAACCGTAGGTGACTCTTTTTTGATAAACTCGCTGTACATAACTGCCTGCGTTCCATACAGCTCAGCTCAAGGCTCAATCATATCTTACTATTTCAGCTGGATAAAAGGGAAATGATATAGATGAAAAACATTTTCTTTAGGTTAAATGTTTCTGTTGAGGTTTTCTTCCTGTTAGGTTTTATTTTTTATTTTATTATTATTTATTTTCCTATCAATTTCTGCAACATCTTGCTTTACAACAAATAGTGAGCAGAGACAGATTATTATTATTATTATTATTTATTTATTTTTAAGATAGGACTGAACTGAGGTTTATCTCGTTCTGCGATGGCCATCCATCTGAAGATGTGGTCATGGTAGAGGAATGTTAAAGGAAAAACATGACATCTTTAGTTTCAGCCTAGCTGCTGTTTTCTTCACTCCTTGCAAGAGGGCGGGGAGGTTTCTGCATAAAACCACAAGATCCAGACTCAAATTAAAAATGTCAGCTTCCTTTAACGAGCGTTTTGTTACGCCTCTTCACACTCTCAGACAGAGATTCTGCTACCAATATCCTAACTCCACAGATCAGATCCTAAAGGCACATCAACAGTCGTGAACTAATATACATTTAGGAAGGAAGGATTAGCGCACAGGTGATTAGACAGACTTGTAGGTCGGATCCGCAGTGACAATGTTGGACTCATTTATGAGTGTCACTGACAGTAACCTCAGTGCTTCTCATCGTCAGAAAGATATTGGCATTTCTTATTATCATCTTCTGTACATTATTATAATAATCTACATACAACTTATGGGCGAAAGGTGCTCTTTTCTTAATGTTTTGTTTATGTTCTGTTTTCCTGTTTTTATCTGTTTGTCGGTCGTCAATCCTGGACAATTCAAGGTGATGAAAGACGTTACCAGTCTCCCTGAGTTGAGTAAAGCTGAGTTGAATTTGGTAATAGCCATGTTGGTTTTTTACTCAAACTGGCACGTTTTTTCTTTTCAGAGGGAAATTTCAATAGCTATTGATTTGTAAAAAAATAATAATAATAATAATAATAATGATACAACTTTCGTTAAATATCATAGCTTTCTCACATGCTAATCAAGATGAAGTCATTACAATGACTTTATCAGTGCATAATTCCTCCCTTGGCAGGAAATGAAACTGCTGCATTTTACTTGGCGCCATTTTCATCGTACAAACACGCCATTTTCTTTGCCGTGTTTGTACTCGAGTTCAACTCATTTCTCACCAGCAGAGTTTACAAAATGGCTCCTGTAAAAAATGGCTGCCAGGTGGACTTTCAACATTAAATGAAAGCAGGATTGTTGCGTTATTTTAAATGACTAAAATAGCAAAAATCTCAGTTCTACCAGCTACAACCAGGAAGGAGATGGTGTGTTTCTTCTTTCAGAAGCTTTGATGGAAATAGCTGCCGATATTCAACATGTTATTTAGATGTATAGGAAGGAAATGGTTTCCCTCTAACCTGATTTTTTTTTCTATTTTAAAAGCAATATTATGACTGTACAGCGACGAGGCAAGAGTTGCACTTCTTTGTGTTGGGTTATAGATCCACATGCTGATGTATCTATTGGAACTATTCTGCAAGTATTATTAAAACCATAGAAATAACAAGGTGAACAATTTAATGACGAACCAAACTGCTTTTTTGTCCATGAGAAGCAGTGGGAGGATTGTATGGGTTTTTTGCAGAGCCATTGATAGAAAGAGTTTGGCCTGGTTGCACTATGGGCACCACGTTATTGCCCTTCTTTGGAACTAAGATTTGTTAGCTGCAAATACTCTATGTATCAATACCCTCTAGCTGGAATAGAATGACAAGTTAGTTAGTGCAGGACTGTCCATCTCCGCATGGCTGCCCTGGAAACTGCTATGGCCAAACTGTGGCTATCTACAGCTCTGCAGTGTTTAGTCACTTAGTTGTATTTACTCCCCAAAAATGTAACTGCCACATGTGCTGTGGAATAGACCCCGCAGCCCGAATCTGCAAATATTAAGAAATATTTAAAGAGACAGAGAAAGATGAGAGAAATTTGGAAGAAAATTATTTCAAGAGAAAAAAAAAAAGACCCTTGCGCGGCAGAGGAGAGTTGCGGAGGAGAGAAGATCCCGTAGTGTTATTAAAAAACATGTCTGTAGATTTTAGATGTGCTTCACATCAGTAAATTTAAAAAAATAAATAAAACAAAACAATTACCTGTATATTTTTGTGACGTGTATCATACAAGTGTGCTCCGACGATAATGTCCATTTGTGTAAATGTATTTATTTGACATTGTATATATTGTTCAATGCAAAAAGAGAGACCTATGATTCTGTAACTTAAACTACTATGGGTTGAAACATTACATGTGTTACTCCAGACTATGCCTTTCAGGATTATTACAGTAGAGCAATATCGATTAAAACCAGGCTTCCAGTTTTGACCCCTGTCTCGTTACTGTCTGCTTCTTCACCTGTCTCGTTACTGTCTGCTTCTTCACACACACGTTTTCCTCCAACCTGATACGTTACTTAGCATAAAACAATGAATATGGTCTATCCATATAAAGCAGCGGAGGAGGACGCAAGCTCGTTTCCACTCCACAGCTTCTGGACACTGAGCAAGGCAGTGGGGGTCGGAGGTCAAACCCACCCTCAGATACTCGTATCGGGAATATGGGATGTTCAATTGCACTCTAGTATACCCAACCACTAGGAGGAGTAATAATACTATAGGAGTTATTTTGTGATTAATTGTTTCAGGCTTGTCTACCTCTACTTCAGTCAGCGATTCAATACATTTCCCAGAATGCCTTTCGACATCTCTCAGGGAACAGGAGTGAACTTGCCCCATCTGCCATGTGCAGATGGGGAGAGCGATACCGCTAGTGGATTGAGGCTTTAGCAGGAGTGATGCCCCTTTTTCAAAACACAACGGTCTTCTGGTCGCATTGCATTGTGGTCTGGACTGTCACTGTGGTCTGGAAGATTTAATTCAGTAAACTGTAGTTTGCTGACGTCACATAGTACTATCAAATTTCTACCCCATTTCAACCAATCATATCACGACCGATCACGACATGGCAGCTGTCAATCAATCTTTATTTCAGGAGAATTTTCTCCTCCAAATGAAAGAGAAAATGGCGCCCTGTCTGTGTCTGTCTGGCAGAATTTCTAGCCCATAAACTAAGTGCAAACTTGGTCAATTGTATGTAACGTTAATGTAAGGCGTCGCCCCTCTGAGATTCCAGGCCGACAGGCAGCACCAGGGGTGGACTGGGATCATAATTCAGGCTGGGCATTAGATACCAAGCAGGTCAGGCCGCTATGGGAAAAATTTGGGCCGTTTGAAGCCCAGTTTCGGTCGTTTGAAGCCAGATTTGAGCCGTTTGAAGCCCAATTTGGGTCGTTTGAAGCCAGATTTGGGCCGTTTGAAGCTCAATTTGGGCCGAGTCCAATTTTACAAAGAGATTACACTTTAACCCTGAAGTGTAATTATTACTTCAGACTAACTAATAGAGTAATAAAACCACTAGTAAACCAGTAGGCGGTGCCTGGCCTGCTGTTCAGTGAGTGGCCTGACTGCGGGCACCAAAAAAAAAAAAAGAATTGCAGGCCAGGCCACTGGGCATTTGCCCGACGTGCCCAATTATGCAGTCCGCGCCTGGGCAACACTCATGCATCAGATTGTCCACTCCGCTCCACACAGAAGCAGCTGGCTGCCTGGTGCTCTGCGGATCCCACTCGCGTAGCGCCACAACACGCTGAATCCCACTCGATTTGGGGGCGGAACACACCAGGATTGGCCAAAGCCAAATCCAGTCCTCAAAATTGTCAAATCAAATCATCGACATGGTACTATGGCCCACCTTTCAACCTGTCAATCTCAGACAAGTTTTGTTTTGCAGTCTGAAACGGGACTCCGACCCACGTGCCAACAAATTATAACAAAGAATGCATATTTTTACTTGATTTGAACATGTGACCTTCCGGGCACAAGCCTACTTCTCCACCACGTCACCCCGTTATTGTGCGAAGTATGAGCCAGCTAGCTCTCTTGAAAATGAAAGAATGGAATGAAAGATGAATGGATGGGTGGAGGGGAGGAGGAGAGAAGAGGAAGTGGTGACAGCTTGCTCCGGTGGGTGGCTAACGACTGGCCATTCTGAATGCACAGATCACCTGCTCGTGCCAAGGGCATTACACACACACACACACACACACACACACACACACACACACACACACACACACACACAATAATTTTCCTTGACCTCAACTACAGTGGTACAATTTTTTTTTTCCGATCAATTTTCTTTTTTATTACAGTGGTACAATTTGAACTTTTCATTAAGATGTCATTATTACACTGTATTGGTTAATGCTAAGTTGTCATAACAAAGACATTGGCAGGTTATGTTGTCTTGGTTAAAGTCAAGTTGTCATAACGAAGACACCTCAAACAATGTCAACATTGCATTAACAATGACATAATTTACCAAATGACACTTAATGACATCAGTCATAAACATTCATAAAGCCTCCTTCATGTTCATGACAGGTGTCATCATGTCATGGTCATGACAGTGTAATGTCATGGTCATGACAGGTGTCATCATGTCATGGTCATGACAGTGTCATGTCAGTCGTCATACTGCACCCTCAAGTAAAGTGTTACCCACATTTGTGTTGGAAAGGCAGCAAGGTTTTTAAATGAACCAGTGTTTTGTTTCAAATTTACGTTGACATTGTCGACGTAAAATGTCACATTTTAGAAACGTGTTATGCCCCACATTTTGTTTCAAATTGATGTTGATATCCTACATAATCCCTGTTTTTCAGACATGTAAAATGGCAACGTTTTATTCTGGCTATTGGGTTGGTTTCATTTCTCTGTCCATCATCTCTAACTTTCTCACCATTTTCTTTCTTCCATCAAGCCCTCCCTCCTTCCTCCTTCTGTGTCTCCTTGCCTCCTTTCCTTTCTCTCCCTCCCTCTCGCTCAGTCACTTCTCCCCCCGCCCCGCCCCACCCCACCCCACCACATCTCCCTCCTTGTTTCTCCCTCTCTCTCCCCCTCCCTCTCTCTCTCTCTCTCTCCCCTAATAGCCAGCAGCAGTAAATGGGATGCAGAGGCCAGCTATTTAATGTAGCAGAGAGCCGTCAAGCGTTTTAAGAAGCCTTTTTCTAACTGGGGGAGCTCTGACCCACAGGCAAATATTTTTCAACCAGATGACATAAGAAGATATTAACCGAATGGGACCCAATAGCGGAGAAAGAGATTTTTATTCCTTTTCCCCCCTTCTCTCTCTCTCCCTCGTTCTTTTCTATTTGGGCCGCCAGTCGGCCAGCCTTCTCCTGCACATATGTTTTATTTTACTCGCTTTGCCTTTCGGAGTTCATTCATTTTATTTTATCTTTGATTCATTATTATGATACGATAAAAGCTACTTGAGCATTTCAGCTGCCGAGGGGCTCTTATCGTTAACCTTGTGGAACGCCTGTAAGAGTGGGGCTCCGCACGTCGCATCACTAATGGACGACTTAACTCCTCTCACCTCCTCCTCCACCTCCTGGCTTCAGCTCCATCTCTCCTTCCATCTCCGTCTGTCTGTCTGTCTGTCTGTCTGTCTCTGTCTGTCTGTCTGTCTGGCTGTCTCTGTCTGTCTGGCTGTCTGTCTGTCTCTGTCTGTCTCTGTCTGTCTGTCTGTCTGTATGTCTGTCTGTCTGTCTGTCTGTCTGTCTCTGTCTGTCTGTGAGCACCATTCATCCCTCCATCATTCTCCTCTGTGTCTCTCTCGATCTTCTGTTATCTTCCCTCAGTCTCTCACTTTTACTCCTCTTTTTCTCATTTTACATTGTTGGAATGCATAAGTCTAAGTAAATATTGTTAAGATCAATTGTATCTGAACTATTCTTCTTTTACCTTTTCTTTTCTTTCTCTATGCCATGGCCAGAGGCATTATGTTTTCTGGTTGTACGTCTGTACAGTATGTCCAACCATCCTCGTTAATGCGATATCTCATTCAGGAATGCATTGAGGGAATTTCTTCAAATTTGGCTCAAACATCCACTTGGACTCGAGGATAAACTGAGTAGATTTTGGTGGTCAAAGGTCAATGTTCAAGCTCACTGTGACCTCACATCCGTCCGTTCCATGCTCGTTAACGCGATATCTCAGGGACGCCGTGAGGGAATTTCTTCAAATTGGTTACAAACATCCACTTGGACTCGAGGAAGGGGCGGGGCTGGGGTTAGAATGGGCCATAGCTAGGAAGAAGGTCCTACAGAGTCGGGATTTGAGGGAGTGGCTAGGGGGTGTGGGTGGTGGGAGGGGCCGTGGTCAGTAAGGGGTGAGGCTAGGGAAACTGGGCCATTGCTAGGGATAGGCTGGCCGTAGAGAGTCGGGTTTGAGGGGTGGGTAGGGGGAGTGGCTAGGGGGATGTGGGCGGTGGGTGATTGGTGTGATGACGGAAGGGGGTGGGGCTAGGGGAAAGGTGCCGTAGCTAGGGATAGGAAAGTCGTAGAGAGTCGGAGTTCGAGGGGTGGGTAGGGGAGTGGCTAGGTGTACGTGGGTGGTGGGAGCGTAGGGTTAGGGGTAGGACCATTTTCCATGTTGAAAACGATTAGCCATGTTGTTGCGGTACTCCAAACATTCCCTAAAGTGCCATAAGGCTGAATGGCCACAACACTGCGCCATGGGTGCACCAAACACCAAGGTGTTTGTGCTCGCATGAGTCTGGACAGACATGGATGTAGACTGCAACTTAACTTGTTGGCGGAGGCATACAACCGCGAGGCTGTTATTTCTATTATATTTCTTATTTGGTACAAAAAAAATCAATGATATTTTATTTTATATTTTTTTCACACTAGGTGCGTTCATTTCTAGGGTAGAGACACTGAAGGCGATGAACCGAGCTTTGCACACTCAATTCTAGAACTTTTCCCACACACACACAAACATACACAAACACACACGCACACGCACACGCACACGCACACACACACACACACACACACACACACACACACACACACACACACACACACACACACACACACACACACACACACAAACACACACACACACACACACACACACACACACACACACACACACACACACACACACACACACACGTAGGATGTAGAAACAGAGGCACCCCTATATATTTAATTTAGAAAGGATATTCAATTTCTGGAATAATTTTCATTTTAGGTTTCATTCTGTTCAATTGTTCATTGTTAGCTCTGTTTGTCTAGAAATATGGGGTAGAACAGTTGCGTGTTTATACCAGCAGGTGGCAGTATAATCACCGTTTCTGGCTGTTGCTTGGTCATGTGATTGTGACGCAGTGTGGACGTCCGCTTCCTGTTTTTATACTGAAACACCGTGACCAGAGACCCAGCTCTTTGAAAGCACACAGTACAACTGATAAAACCATATTTTCCAGGTGAGCTAATTGGGGCAATAGTCAAATTGGGTAAATAAGTTAGTTAGGACTGTGCAGGGACTATTTGGTTCAAGTTGTGAGGTCTTTCCAAATGTTAAGGACGAGGAAACATTAGCATGAGCTAATTAAAGCATTAAAGTACTCTGTCAGATAAGCCTAGTCTCAACACCAGAACCATGAGAGTTCTTACGCTGATACACTACGTTACTGCATGCTGCAGAGTATGCGGAGCGCAGCGATTCAACGTAATATTTGAGTCTGGGGAGAGACTAAGAGAAGCCATGTTGTGTTAGCTATGCTAATTAGCATCATTAGTACTAACCAGTGAGGGAATGTTCTAGCTAACATATTAAGATGGTTGTGAATGGTACAGAGGTACAGTGAAAACATACTTTGTGTGTTGAATGCTGAAGGAGGCTAATGTTGTGGTATTTATTTACCTATCACAGACTGATGACATTTGGTGACTTTATTTTATTTGGTTGATATGTTTATTATTTTATCGATATGTTTTATGTTTTCTTATACTGTTTTACTGAAGCACCGTGACCAG
>NC_139633.1:12891369-12916369 GCF_964638095.1 Poromitra crassiceps
AAGCACACATGACGCTGTTGGCAGTTTGAGACGATGCGTTCTTGAGGGTATTGCGCAATACCAGCGCAGAGGCCACCTGCAGTACTACACAAATAAAAAGCTCAGCTGATTTAGGTGCAGCCAATTGTGCTCTGGAGCTTTCTGCCATTTGTCGCCATAAATGTCCGTAAAGTGGCACTTATTGAAACCTACTACCCTGCTTGTAGGCATCAAAAGTCATCAGAAATTAATTTAGTGATGAAATAAAACTTTAAATTGTAAAAAACTTCCCGGAGCTTATGGCGTCTTCTCTGCTGCGTTCTGCCTCCGCTTATGCCGAAATGAATGCTGGGATACGTGCCTTGCCAAGTGGACACAAGTAACCAACCAGAGCATCCTCTGTAAAGTGGGCATGTCGAGAACACATCCGGGAATTTTAAGCATTCTTGGCGAAATGTGAACTTTGCATTGGAACAGTACTTGGGCTGCGACTGATGACGTTTCACGGGGACACAAGAACGCAAGAACACACAACCCTTATTGAGAAACGGCCCTGATCTCTGTTCTTTCCTTCCTCCTTCCTATCCCTCTCTTCCTCCTTTGATTCCTTCTCTCCTCTACTTTCTCTCCCTCTTCTCCCTCACCCACCCCCCCTCGCCTCTCCTGTCTCCCTGTCCCTCCTTCCACCCGTCCTCCTAGTTTACTGGATCTCTCCATCCATCCCTCGTCTCCTTCCTTTCTCTTCTCCCCATCCACCTTCCCTGCCTCCCTTCCACTCTCATTGCCTCCCTCTGCCACCTCCCCTCATCCTTCTCTCCTCCTTTCTGTTCCTCCCTACCTCTAGTCTCTAGCCCCTAGCCTCCTCCCCTCCTCCTTTCTGTTCCTCCCTACCTCTAGTCTCTAGCCTCTAGCCTCCTCTCCTCCTCCTTTCTGTTCCTCCCTACCTCTAGTCTCTAGCCCCTAGCCTCCTCCCCTCCTCCTTTCTGTTCCTCCCTACCTCTAGCCTAGCCCCCCTAGCCACCTCCCCTCCCCTCCCTTTGCTCCTCTCTGCCTCGTATTGATTAGAAGGCGAACCTCTAATCTCCTTAAGGTCATTAGGAGCACTTAATTAAAACCTAGTTAGAATGCCTTTGTTCAACCAAAGCAAATTGCAGCTGTTCAAACGCGATTAGCACGATAACGTAAAAACTTGTCGGTGGGGAAAAATATAAGAGAGAGGCTCTTTTTTTTTGGTCTAAATGTTTACACAATTTGAATGCAGAGCACTTAAGCACACAGTGGAAGTCTAAACTATGCTGCTGCTGGTGGTGATGGTGGTGTTGTGTGTGTGTGTGTGTGTGTGTGTGTGTGCGTGTGTGTGTGTGTGTGTGTGTGTGTGTGTGTGTTTGTGTGTGTGTGTGTGTGTGCGTGTGTGTGTGTGTGTGTGTGTGTGTGTGTGTGTGTGCACATTCGTGCATCTGTGTGTGTGCGTGCGTGTGCGTGTGTTTGTGTGAATGTGTACATGCACTTGTGTGCTTGTTGATGCAGTTGTTTGTATTTTGCTTGGGGGATATTCAGTTTTTTGAAACTGGAGGGCTAACTGGCAAGTTCCTGAGAAAATATTTGTAAATTTGTAAAAAAAAATATATATATACAGATTTTTTTAATCTGCTTCCCTTCATGTTTGTGCATCTTGTTGCCAACTTATTAATCTTTTGTGCGTCACACCCAGCAAGTTTGTAGGAGAAATTTGGCCTGAAGGTGTCGCTATGGAGCATGAACAAACCCACTTTGGGGTCCATGCCGGTGTTCTGTGAATGCCGTCTTGTAAAATAATGCTACTGTAATGCAGATTGATAGCACTAGCAGAGTCTATCAATTTGCGCTACCCTATCAAGAATGCTACATTATGTTTCCATTTCCAATTGTGTATCCCATAAGCTTTACTCTCATAGTATTATGACATATTTTTATGTCTTAATTAAAAACAGGGGTAGCCTAAGTTTAAGCCTGAAAACATTTTTATTTAAGATTTCAGGGGTATAGTGATAGATCATAGATCAATATCTTCAAATCAAATAATGCTCCCACTACAGAATAATTTCATGTTAGACATACTGTAGTACTCACACCACTGTAACAATATGGGGAGCATGTATTTTTCTTATTACCCCAAAGACAATACGTGCTAATTCTTTTTTTTTAAATAATTCTCTTTTTATTTAGAAAAGTCTGAGATCACATATTTCCTTCAATCGGAACATTTTTCCATAGTAGAGTAACCATTCATTCTTTTACATTCAACATTACACATTCATACATTTCGCGATTGTGCATTGATTTATAATCACAACTTGGTTCCCACACGATCAAAGGATTTCTGCTACGTTTCCTACTCCTCTCATAACTTTTCCTGTTTTATATTACTAGTCGTAAACAAACGAGAAACAAAATAAAAACAAGAACAAAAGACACCGCTCTACTAGTTTGACAGAAGAGGTACAAGGTTCGATACAAAGTCTCGTCTTTTACTGTAGGTGTTATAAACTCAATCCACTTTTCCCAAATCCTCATAAATCTGTCCTTCTTGAGTCTCAGCGAAAACGTAAGTCTTTCCATTACAAATATGTCATATACTATTTCCACCCAGTCGTTCATTGTTGGTACTTGAGGACGCAGCCACTTTTTGGTTAGCGCCTTCTTACTGGCAGCCATTAACATTCTAAACAGTAAAGCATCCGTTCTACTCAGCTCAAATGTTTCGTGACCCAGATAAATCACTTCACATCGAAATGGGATTTCAACCCTAAAAACAGCTTCCATGGTCCTGTGTATCTCTTGCCAATATTGGCAATCCCAAAATATATGAAAATGATTTGCATTCTCACTTCCACACCGTCGCCAACATCTTGAACCTTGAACCTGGTGTCTCTTCTGTAGAGGAGTGATGAAAAAACGCATTATATTTTTCCAACTAAACTCTCTCCAAGTTTGAGAGGCAGTTGTCCTCCATTGTAATTCACAAATAATACGTGCTAATTCTATCAATTAAAATTCTATGCGGAGAAATAAAACCCACTATTTTAAATCCCAGCTTGTTAAAAGTTATGAATCAGGTGGTTTGAAAGCTTTAGAACTTTAGGTCCTAATCTGAGGGCGGTAGCGCATCATGGCACTAATGCAGTCCAGAATCAGAATAACTTTTATTGCCACAATATGCAAGATTACATGAGGAATTTATCTTAGTGTAATTATGCAGCATAGAGGTCATATCAATATCTAGGCATAAAAAGAAAATATCTAAAAGACAAAATCACAAAATTGCAAGTGCAGTCCAATATATACAATATATACAATACAAATAGGAGTGTAAAGTAGGCATTACATAGGAATTTACAGTCCAAGTTAAATAGGCATTCAATATGAATTTACAGTTCAAGTGGTGCATGATAGTTAACAAGAGTAATCTAATGGAGGGGGGCCTCATGTCAGTGGGGGGGATTCAGCTGTGCTCAGGGCAGGGGTAGTGGAGGGGTTGGTGGAGTCCTGTCCAAGTCAATTTTCCTATTTTAACAGTGCTATTTATCCCCTTTGCGCTGCCTTGAGTGCATGGCGTTAATGGGCTGGGTTAAGTACCTGAATTATTCACAGGTGTGGTCTGGGCGTAACATGAACTCAACCAATCAGAGTGTCATCTCCCATTCAAGAGCTGATTGTGCTTGGAACTTGGCAAACAGGCTGCATGCTTGCACCAGGAAAGATTATCAGCTGAAGAGATTCATCTGCTGGGATCTCTGATGAAGGCTCTGCAGAGCTGAAACACGTACTGTATAGGTCCCTGTTTTAAACTTTGTTAGCCATGCTACAATAAAGGCTTTTTAATTATATTTTCTTAAACAGTTGTTGTCTTGGATTTTTTCAAGTTCTCCTGCTCTCCACTCCTTTTTTACCTCGACAAGGATCCCACTTTAACTTTTACTCGTGCTTCTCTGCACCCACACCAAAGAGCACCTGTTTCAGTGATTTTACCAAGGACCCAGGCAGCGCTTCCTCATCCCCTCTCTCACACAAGGATTGGTATTGGCCCCCATTGGTGTACTGCACTGGTTAAACTAATGAGCGCTTCTGCTGTTTCTGCGGCTGTCAAAGGTGTTCGTCCATTCACTTCTCACTTGGTGTATTGCATAGCCTATCAAAGTAGGCTACAATAAAGCAAATAAAGACAATAAATTAGATGAACACCTTTTGACAGCCGCAGAAGTGCTCATCATTTTAACAAGTGCAGTACACCCTCCGAACCGATACATGGCGCTGTGGAGCAGTTGAACCCTGAAATGACACAGCCGAAGAATGCTGTTTTTGCAGTGTTTTTGAGCTGAATTTAATACAAGGTCTGGCATGTTTACACGGGCTCGGTATTGGAAACTACGCAATATTTAGGAACACAAATTGCCCATAGCGACAGACAACAGCCTGTGTGTGTGAGACAAGTACGCTACTGTTTTATTGTGATTGTTACATGTATGAAGATGTAACAGAGCCTGCAACGCCATATTGGGGTGCTGCTTTGAGACTACGATTGAGTGTTCAGCGAGTGGCTAGGTAGATGGATGGATGAATCCAGTATACACGGCACGCAGACGCCCGCCTGATTTCCAGGTGTCCCCGCCCCCACACACACACACCTGTGACAATACATTAATGTGAGTGCAATATGTTCAGTCCTAATTATGTCCTATCCGCACTTAAACTACACTGTCTGTGGCCGTTGCTTAGCGACCGCGGAAGCGTTCCTCTGTGCGCCCTGAGAGCCACTTGTTTGAAAGCCAGGCAGACGCAGCCAGCGTAGGTGGGGGTGCCCGGGTGAAGGAATACTAGCAGGCAGGGGGTAATTATCTGAAGCGCACGTTAATGCCTTGCTGTCATGGACAATCGTTGCTGCTCTGTCATCAATGCTAAACGGGGATGTCGCCGCCGTCTTCACTGATAAAAGTATTCGCTGCTGTGTTTGTTTTTGTTCTCACGCCGCCCCCCTCGTGCTCTCAACTTCCCCAGAACACCGTTAGAACACCGGGTTCAGTGTAACGTTGCACCGTTACTTTCCTCCTGCTGCCTCCTTCCTGTCTCGAGCTGCTGGCCAGATGGCGGCTCGAGCCTGTAATCTCCTTAGCAGTGCGCGCGGCGGCGGCGGCATGTTCTGAATGAGAGGGGAAACAACAAAAGGCTTCGTCAAGTTCAGTTGTGCTGTCATTCAGTTTTTTGTTTGCTAAAGCGGCGGAGGAAACAATTTCATTCCAGTCATGTTTGGAAAGGACTATTTTTTTCAACTGGAGAAGTATCTGACTGCCTTCACCGAAAGACAGGTGTGTTGAGAAGTATAGGTAACTTAGCTTTGTTTTGTGAAGTTAAATGTCAGACCAGCACGTTGAATGTGTGGTGGAGAGATAACTCAGTAGAGTAGCCTGCCATTCACAACTATAACGTTAACAGGTAGATAAGCCATCAGTAGGCCTATCTACCTTTTTCATAGCCAGCGAAATCTGACTAGATTTACATGTTTGTTCAGAATAACGTCGGATAGCAGGCTAGTAGTGCCTGACTGTACACCTCCATTTTCTAGGGGGACATGATAGAGAAGAGAGTACCAAGTAATTCAACACCACACATGATTGCAGTGTCGGCCTCTTTTTTCTGTGTGTCAAAATAGAAAATTGAAGCTGAGGAGAAGTATTGTAATGAAGAGAGCTTTGGCCTAAGCCTCAATTTCCCACACACTTATATGAAAAATCGTCCAATTGGATAAAAACCTGGAGCCTAGATGCCAGCAAAGACATGTTTAATTCAATTGAAAATGAGGGAGAGAGAGAGGGGAAGCAATGTAGGCAGCAGCAGTATCGGTTGAGCTGTGAGCTGGATAGGATAGTGCAGGCTTTGGCTTGGGAATAGCCTGCATGGCATTTCGCTCTTCTCAGATTTGTCTCATGTTGGATTTTGGTCTGACCACATCTCCCCCCCCTCTCTCCCTCTCTCTCCCTCTCTCTCTCTCTCTCTCTCTCTCTCTCTCTCTCTCTCTCTAGACTGTGAAATCCTAGCTATCATGTGAAGGCTTTGGTTGTAGTCTGTGTGTGTGTGTGTGTGTGTGTGTGACACTGCTACAGACAGCTAAGCTTCGTGGCCTCACCTCCGGGGGCACTGGCCTGTAAAAAAAATGTCCCTGTAACCCTGGAACCATGAAACCATGAAAGTCATCACTTATTCAAGCGCTGCTGGGAGGCTTCCGAAAGAAATCCAGGTTCCAGGACACCCCTCCGCCTCCGGGAATGTTCCGGAGCCCCCGTCTGAGACTCTAGAACCTTGGAACATCCCGGAGCCCCGGGAGAATCCAACTCGGGAATCTTGTGCGGGCAAAGGCCAGTGCTGGACAGAACAGGAAGGAGGGAGGGAGAATAAAGGAGGAACATGGAGCATGAGAGTCAGCCGGGGGAGGATGGAGAGAGGAGAGAGAGAGGAGCGATGGAACTTAAGGAATGAGTGCAAAGGAGAAGTTTGGAAGGAGGGGAAAGGAAGTGCGAAAAGAGGGATGGAAGGAGAGGACGATGAAGGTGGCAGGAGCGAGGCAGACCTGTCTCTGATTCTCTCACGCCCAGGAGGAGAAGGTGAGATCAGTCAAAGGAGGAAAAGGATGGGGAAAAGGAAGAGTTGGCCTGTCGTTGGACAGCTGTTCCTCCTGGAGGACATCCCTGAAGGAAAGGATGGAGTTAGACAAGACAAGAACATCATGATGAGAAGGACGAGATGGTGTGACGTCTTCCTCTGGTTGCCTCTCCTCTTCCTCAGCCTGTGTCCAGAACCTGTGTCATCGCAGGTAGGCAGGGCCAAATCTCATTTCTAATTGGTCAGAAAAGTGTGGCATTGTAATCGATAAAAGTTAACCACTATCGATAGGGAATATTTTTTCTCTAGCAAACACACTGATCTTATTCATAATAAGTTATTTGTGGCAACCCACCTCAGTATCAAGCTAACAATGAGATTCTCCCAAATGCTGAAAATAGTGTGTCTACACTTGTTACTGTAACTAAAAACCAAACACCGTATTGTGCATATGACCATTTATTCTAAGGGCAATTTCCCACGGCTGGAGAACCTCGCTGCCTTCAAACCCGTGTCCACCTCCCCGGCCCGCTCCACCTGCGGGGTTCCAGAGCGGAGCACCTACTGCCACTCCCCCTCCAACCAGACGGAGCTTCTGGGCTGCTCCCAGGCCTTCTGTATCCAGGAATGTCCCTACAGGTCCACCACACCTCCATACGCCCTGCTGCTGCTGCCTGCACACAGGTACTGTACAGGAGGTCGTTTGAGTCGCTCAAATTCACAGGCCTTGGCAAGTACAATTAGTAATGAGAAGTACAATCTGTTAATGCATCATGTTCAAACTATGGGAAATGTAACTGCTCTGTAGACAGCAGTTACATTGCCAAGTTGCCAAGTAATATAACGTTTAAGGTCCATTGAGAGAAACATTAACATATTTTAACTGCATCCAACCAGGGGTACCTGTGTAACTGAGGACAGCAGTGACCCTCGTCCTGAGACACAGACAGAGCCTGGGACTGGACCCAGTACCAGTTCAGTGGGGGTTTCTTCTACTGGCTCCAGCAGTGTGGTGTTTCGGTCAGTCCAAGAGGGATGTCTGGTCTCTCCCCCCTCGCAGGACCTGGGAACATTGGGATCCCTCACCCTGGCGTTGTGGGTCAAACCGAGCGCTCCTGGAGAGATGTGAGTTTTATTTTTGCAGTTTGCAATTTAAAGGATCATACCAGCGTTTTGTTTGTTTGTTTGTGTGTTTGTTTGTTTTTAAGTTTGTGCCAGTCATCTTCTCGGTTGTCCACCTCCCTTAAATTATTGGTAGTGGTGTCTGCACGCACAACATAGTTGTAGATACAGTACCCGGGTTCGATTTCCTACTTTCAGAAGAAGGCATTTTCAGCGTTCAGCCTTGCTCAGTATGAAAAACAACTTCCACAGACTTGAAAATGGCGCAAGTGAGATAATCATTGTAACCACGAAGCTTGAATTTGGTTTAGTCAGACTTTCTGTTTTACCTGTATTTCATTGCCCGAGTGTTTTCATACAAGTGTTTTTATGCCCCAACTGATTACATCAGAATCCATCACCAGGGAGATATTCAAATTATGTTTTACTCGCACCGTTCAAGAACACTTGAGTATGATTCACTGCTGTTGATTGGCTGCAGAGTCAGACGGAGCAATGCTTGTTGCCATGTGAGACATGTCCAACATGAATCTGTAAAATTGATTACATCTCTGGCTACCTGCAGGCATGTCTGTTCTGTTTGGCTATTTAAGACCATTTTCAAACATTGAAGATGAAAGGAGAGCCCTGGTGTTGTTGCTGTTGAGGTAATAACAAGGAGCAACCAGATCAGCCCTGCGTGAACTCGGTAACCTCAGTATCGCCATTAGGAAATGTTATCAAACGACTATGTCATGTCCTAGTTAGACATGTGCCGTGTGTGAGAGACAGGTGGATGCGAGTGTATTGGCATGTCGTGGTGTTCCAGGCAGAGCTGAGACGGTGCAGAGTTACCGTCAGATCAGTTGGCAATGCACACGCAGATCAGTTGGCACTGCTTGGCAACTCAATCTCCTCGTGCAGCATAGAGAGGCACACTTAAAGGAGATAGCTGCTAACACAACATGGAATGCTTTCATTAAATGCGTCATGACACCAGAAAGAGGCTACATGCACGACTAGCTTGTATTGGGCAGTCGTCCAGCTTCCTGTTAATAGATGATCAGCGGGAAATGTAAGCTGTTTTTGTTGTAACGTAAGACCAACAACAACACTATCAAACACAACACACCTATAGATCTTGATAGACTTGCTAACTGACATCACCTAATCAATCAGGACAGGAAACGGGTTTTAAGGACATACAGATCCTTTCCAAAGAATTAGAATATCGTGGAAATAACATGGATAACCGTGGACTTCAGCGCATTGTCAAGCAAAGACGATTCAAAAATTGGGCAGAGATTCAGAGGGAGTGGACTGAGGCTGGAGTCAGTCATAACTGAGAAGTAACTGCTGATTTTCTTCACACTATAATCTGGAGCTGTAGGCCAAAATTATGAAAGATTAAACAAATAAAGGCTAGAAATATTTCACTTTGTGTGTAATGAATCTATAATCTATGAAAGTTTCACTTTTTGAAAGGTATTATGGAAAAAAACTAACTTTCCGTGATATTCTAATTTTTTGGAAAGGATCCTGTATATGGGTGACTATATAGCCCTTTTCCCACATGCGCTTTGTACCGCAAAATGACCGGAACGTGGTCTAATGCCTGCATGTGAGAAAGGCGCCGTGCCGGTATAAGCGCGACCCCGTCGTCCCCGACATTTCACCAGTTTCGAGCCAGTCAGAAGAGCGGTATGCTCTTAAGGGGACGCAAGTGGAAACGGGTCCAGTCATTTTCCGCGACAGCGGTCCTTCAATCATGGGCGAGGAGTAGCCTACACACGTTGCTTAATGTTCCAGCGGGCATAATCTAATCATTCGCGCACATTAAAGCAAACTGGCTAGCTGATCTTGTGATAGCCTAATAAGAGCAGTATGTCAGCTTGCTCATTTCCGAAGGCAACCCCGGACACATCAAACGAAGCCAGTCTGTAAAAAGTGCTTCAACGCGACGCAGGTGAACGGATAAACATCGAACCAGCAACTATTTATCTCAGACACGGATCCCAACTTCTTCAAAGTGCATCATCTAATCATTCGCGCACATCAAAGCAAACTACTTCCACATTTCGCTTCGTGCATTTGCTTTCTCTACATACATACAAGCGTTGAGCAGCTTGCAAGCCTGTCTCGCTGTGTCTGTCCGTGGCTGCTGCTCTCGAGCAGAGAGGGGAGGGGGTAAATCGGCTGTGTTTATTACGCTGGCGGCTTGACGCTGCTCTTAAGTCAAACGAGTGTGATTTATTGTGTGACAACTGACAAGCGAACTTATTTCGAGTTTTGACCCCCCAAATAAGCTCCCCCCTCCCCCCGCTCCCCCAACATACAGGCAAATTCGCGGATAGATTCCCACATGCGCGAGCCGAAGTGTGAAGGGAAATGTCCGATATTGACTTACAGGTAATTTTCCGGTACGCATGTGGGAAAACGGCTTATGTGGATGAACAAGGAAAGGCAAAGCTAAGATTGAAAGTCATACCAGCAGGGCGCTGTCATTTCTTGTTTGTTATTAATTCATATTCAAACCACAATCTTGTGAATGATTTGTGAACCAAATCTAAAAATTCCGGTGATATATGTTTTGTTAGCCTTTCATGAGGTCAAATATGTCACTGTTCACATATTCAGCACCTTGGTGAAATGTTACTGTATACGGAGAAGTAAAAGACTTATAGTAACAATATTCATAGTATTCCCATGATGTCACAAGCATTTTCCTACCAATATGGCGCTATAATACACACAGCTCATTGGCTGTTTGTGTCACTCGATTGTAATCACCTGTTAATTGATTACAATCACCTGTTATTTTCCTACCAAGATGGCCGTGTGGTGATGTAACAGAATACTATCAATAGCTGCACACTACTAGTACACAAGCACCTGGATGGGCACAACTCTGAGAATGAAAGTGAGAGAGAGAGAGATCAGATCCTCTCCTTTGTATTTTATGCTGTGATTCTTGTTTGCGAAGTTGTCTGTCTGGGGATTCCGATGACAAACAGGGTCTTGTTGCCTTGGTCTGCCGAACATGACACCTGTATGGCTCAATGCATCTGAATGGAAGTAATATGTCTCTGTGCTCGCTCGCTCGCTCGCTCTCTCTGTCATACTCTCTCTCTCCCTGTCGCTGTCATTGGCTATCAGTCTTTTGTTGTAGGGGGCGATCATGGCTGCCATCAAAGAAGCCAGATGAAAGGAGGCCTCTATCCTCACCTCTGTCCATCTCTCCTCACCCCTCTCACCCCACCCCACTCGCTCTGTCTTTCTCTCTGTCTCTCTCTCCCCCTCTGTCTTTCTGTCTCTCCCCCTCTGTCTCTCTCCCTCTCTGCCTCTGTGTGTTTTCATATCCCTCCTCCATCTGAACAGTGAACAGAGGCAGCCACCTGTTGTTACACACCGTAGTTATCATTATAGAGCAGCGCAGGAATGAGTGCGGAAAGTAGCACGTTGGATCTTACAGGAAAGAGTCAATGTGGTTTTAGAATGGGGATTTCACTTAAATGCATAAAATAAGGTCTGTGGTAGGCCTGCACGATATGAGGAAAATCTGCGATGTGCGATAACATTGTTCAATATAGCGATGACGATACGACTTGCGATAAATAAACAAATATTAAAGTATCCATATTAGCTATACAGTTCCTATGTCTTTCTGCTTTAATAATGCTAACATAGACCCCAAACATAGCCTATGCCCACTGAATAAAGAAATGAAATACACACTGACACTAGCTGAAACTACTGTACACACAGCGTGTTTGGGCTTTGGCAGAGGGGCGGAGCGCACTGTTGCAAGGGAAAGGTGTACGCTGGATTTACAACACAAGACAAAATGGTCAGATGCTGAGTGGGAATGCATGACGCATGTAAATAAAACCACCTTTGTTATTCATTGCGTTTCAGGCAGTCTTTGCGATGTGTTTATTGTGCATGTTCATATTGCGATGACGATGAAAATACGATTAATTGTGCAGCCCTAGTCTAGTCTGTGGTTAGCAAACGCTTACAGTATGGGAGCGGTGATTTGGGTTCAGCAGGATAATCTTCACAAACGTGAATCACTTTTATGACTTTCGAAACGTAAATGTGTTTTTTTTAAACGCAATTTTTTAGAACACGCTTCGAAAGGCGTAAAAGTGATTCACGTTCATGAAGAT
The DNA here is from genome assembly GCF_964638095.1 of Poromitra crassiceps. Lineage (NCBI taxonomy): Eukaryota > Metazoa > Chordata > Actinopteri > Beryciformes > Melamphaidae > Poromitra > Poromitra crassiceps. The sequence goes on from NC_139633.1 coordinate 12,903,252, forward strand.
TATCCTGCGGAGCACAAATTACCGCTCCCATAAACTTTTGTTAACCACAGACCTTATTTTATGCATTTACGTGAAATCCCCCTTCTAAAACCCCGTTGACTTTTCCCCGTAAGATCCAACATGTCCGGGACCGTCCCTCCGTCTTCCGACTAAAATTACATAACATGGCTTCACTTCCAGAAACTGATCCTGGAGTCAGAGAAGGAAATTGCAGCTTCCACTTCCACCACTTTATATTGTTTGATCATTGTCATTTTGTGCTTATTTTAGATCTTTTTTGTAAAGCTTAAAAATGCACGTATCGCAAAAATGATCAAGGATAAGGAAGAAAGACTGTGAGTCTCAAACAGCCACATCGGCATTGAATTTAGTGACCCTGCCAGGTTCAGCTTCTCCTGATTAAGAGTCTGAAATCTAACTCCCTGTGACACACTTTCAGTCACGTGACCACACTTTCAGTCATGTGACCAGTCACACTTTCAGTCATGTGACCAGTCACACAAGTGGGTAAACACAGTCAGCGACCGATGAAGAATGCTTAGTTCCTTCAGTTACTCTGCTCATTCCTGCTGCTGCTGGTCATTTAACCTGTCTCTCAACACTGGATTAATGCTGTAACGTAGACGGCAATTAGTGTGATGATGACTGATGTATATGCTATGATTCTGGTTAATCACAATCATTTCCCCCAATTTGATCTAGTTCTATTAGAAAAAGATCTCTACAACATCTTATTCACCAAGTGAAGCTTAGCTTGAAAGAAAGTGTGACTTTTCCCTTTTCTCCTGCAAATGCCACCAGGCAAGCATGTCAAAGCCTGGATTACCTGATACTGAAGTATTGACACAGAACAGGACTTAAGAAGCAAATGGCAAACACTCCACCACCACAAATACACTCATTGTTTGTGAGCCTTGGGCTATTTAGAGTTTCCTTCATCGTCTACTTTTTGTGTAAATTAAATTTTGTTCTCGTAGGGTTGATACTGATATAGATGGAGAATTCTTTTCTCTTTACTGCAGTGTTTAAAAATAACGAAGACCAATTAAAAACTGTTACAGCCTCAAAATCATTGTGCCTTAAGAGGGAGCACTCTCTTCAGTCAATTGAATCACAATGTAAACAAAGACAGTAGTATGGTGACTAGAGCTGCAACAATTAATCGATTAGTCGGTCGACAGAAAATTAATCAACAACTATTTTGATAATCGTTTTGAGTACAATTTTAAGAGAAAAGGTCTACATTTTCTGATTCCTAAATGTGAATATTTTCTGGTTTCTTTACTCCTGTATGACAGTAAACTGATATTATCTTTGAGTTGTGGACAAAACAAGACATTAGAGGACGTCATCTTGGACTTTGGGAAACACTGATCGACATTTGCTACCATTTTCTGACATTTTATAGACCAAACAACTAATCGATTAATCGAGAAAATAATCGACAGATTAATCGATTATGAAAATAATCATTAGTTGCAGCCCTAATGGTGACCATGATGTCAAAGTCCAAAGACAATTTTAGAGCTTTAAATAGCCCCTCAAAACATTTTCCAGCTGTGACTCTCACTTAATAAATTATACTTTACTCAGTTTTCCTTCTTCCTCTCTCTCTCTCTCTCTCTCTCTCTCTCTCTCTCTCTCCCTCTCTCTCTCTCTCTCTCTCTCCCTCTCACACACACACACACACACACACACACACACACACACACACACACACACACACACACACACACACACACACACACACACACACAGACATGCACACTGTCTTGCACTCATGCACACACTTGCCTTTTTGTGATTTATTGGGTGTGTTGGTCTGGGTTCATAAAAGCCATGATTTCCCATAAAATGTCACTGATGGTGGTTAATATGACACTCTGTGTGTGTGTGTGTGTGTGTGTGTGTGTGTGTGTGTGTGCGTGCGCGTGCGCGTGCACACGCAGACACCCAGTGCAGCAGTAGAAACCTAGTAGTCATGTAAAATATTGATATTCCATGTGTAAATGTCAGGAAGAGAGACTTCTGTGTGGTGGCGCTCGATTCCAGGCTTTCTGGAGTCCACTCTGCTTTTTCCCATCTGAATGAACTCCTACCAGGACTTTTCCTGGCTCAAAACGGGCCTTTTGGAGGGTGACTACGCACAACAGTCCCATCATACAAGCATCCTGATCATACAAGCCGTCCGATTACTGTTGTGTGACTTTTGGGTTACAGTGAGAGAGAGCCAAAGTGAAACGTCACTTCCTGCTTCAGCACTGTACCAGAGATTTTCATCCGCCATTTATTTTCCCATAGACATTTCGTAAAATGCCTATAAAAATAGTTGTACTTGTTCAAACCAAACGGTTCAGATATATTTAGAAACAGGAGAGGCCACATGACATTTCGCTCTGACCAAAACGTAAAAAACTGCGGATTTAAAGAAAATATTTTTTCAATGTTGTTTTTTTAAGTTTTGGTCCAAGTGAAATGTTCTATGGTCTCTCCCGATTCTAAATATATCTGAACCGTTTGGTTTGAACAAGTAAAACAATTTTTATGAGCATTTTACAAAATGTGTATGGGAAAATGAATGGTGGATGAAAATCTCTGGTACAGTGCTGAAGCAGGAAGTAGGCGGTCACTTTGCCTCTCAATACTCGGGGTTACCCTGACTATACATTCGGTGTCTCGTCATAGACGCGTGGTCAATGGGTAAGAATGGGGGAAATGTTCCCGTTCTCCCCATTCAGCATAGTTAGTATTTAGCTGCTAGCCCAGCCCAGGCAGACAGGATCGGGGATTCAACCACCGCAGTAAACGAACATCTGAACATGTGCCTGCTCTTGAATCCCCAACCCTGTCAGCCCATTGAGATATATGGGTGCGCGCCAGCTAGGGCTGTGAATCTTCACTGGCCTCACGATTCGATTCGATTACGATTCAGAGGGCTACGATTCGATTCGATAACGATTATCGATGCATCTCGATGCATCTTAAATCGATGCATCACTTCTTTTCCCGAATGCATGATTTTTTTTCTCACTTTGTTTTTTATCACTGTGTGGCTACTTTTAAAATAAAAGTGCATTTATAATTGCATTGTATTATGATCCATAATTAAAATAAACAACTGCATGTACTTCCATTATATTTTATTTGCTTATATATATAAAAAAAAAAAAAAATAATAATAATCAATTTTTGACATTTGTGAATCGATGCAGAATCGTGCAGGTCCGCATCGCGATGCATCTTATAATCGATTATTTTTGACACCCCTAGCGCCAGCTGTAGTGACATTTTGTGGGCGTTCCTTCCCACACAGACCGACTGTATCTATACACTATACAACACCCCAAGTTTCAGATATAAAGTCATTCCAACGTACAAATGTGAGACTTGAGGTTTGAAATTCTCTACATTGATACAGTAAAAAAATGCTTGATTTTGAGTTGGTGTGTAGTCAGAGTTGTCCTGATCTCAAATATATCAGTCATTGTCAGAACTCACGGGAATTTGTTTTGAAAGCACCCCAAGTTTGAGAAAGAAAGCCATTTGAAGGTACAAATGTGGGACTTTAACTTTGAAATTCTCTAAATGATACAATAAAAATGCTTGATTTTTGAGTTGGTATGCAGTCATGGTTGTTCTCAACTCAAATATATCAGTCAAATACCAGTGATTGTCAGGAGTTTTTTTAGCCTTGGCCCTTTGGGGGGTGGCTAAAACCTCTTTGAGGGTGCCAACCATTCCTCTATTCCTCTCAACTCCCAACATTCAAATTAGGGATGTTCATCAATTATCGGAAATCGATAATCGATCGTTAAGGATTGGAATCGATCCTGTGGCATTTGGATCGATTTTTTAATTATTAAAAAAAAAAAAAAAAATTTTTTTTTTTTTTTTTTTTTTGGACTAGGTTTGGGTGGAATTCGTTCCTCCTCGCCCCACTCCATTGCACAGCCGACTAACGTGAGGTGGAGCTTCATATAGTCTCTAGTTTTCTGGCTGGGCACGGGCCTTTGTGCCAACAAAACTGTTTTAAACATGAGAAATTCACACCGGCATGCGCCGGGGACAGCAGTGTTGGAGAGGAGACACATTGAAATAAAGAGTTCATTGAGGAGAACACGTTGTCTTTCGTATTTTCTACCATAGGCATTCATTTTGTTAAAAAAAAAAAAAAAAAAAAAAAAAAAAAAAATTGAAAATATTGAAAATTTTCTAAGTATTAATAAAATCGATAATCGATAATTGATCGTTAATTCTCACCGATTATCGATTTTGGAAAATTTTCAAAATGAACATCCCTAATTCAAATACTGTTTTATTTTATTTTATTTTTTATTTTTGTATTCTTATATTTTGCGTTGGCTTTTTTGTTTGTTTCCTGACACTGTGTGTGTGTGTGTGTGTGTGTGTGTTACCCCTCTGTTCCTCTCAGGGTGCTGCTGGAGAAGAGCTCAGGGGGCCGCTTGGTTTTTGTCCTGCTGGTGTCTGAGCGGGCGGTCACGCTGCGCTACGGTCAGCCCGGCGGTCAGCCGCCTCTGAGCGTCCACTTCAGAACAGAGGGCAGGGTCACGCCAAACAGGTGGACACACCTGGTGCTGCAGGTAAGCTGACACCTCTCAGAGGTTTAGCTGCCCTGCCCCACCGCACCAATGGCTGCATCTGGATCAGTTGTTTATTGATGTTACTGATACTGTAGATTGTAGAAGATGTGATTAACAGATTACACTTGCGGCAGGAACTGAGGAGCAGTCACTTACAGTATATGAGGAATATTATGATTATGGGTGTGTGCGCGCGCGTGCGTGTCTATGTGCATCTGTGTCTGTTTTTTAATCTGCAAGGGAAGTACCATCAGGTTTGTGTTGAACTGGTCAGGGTTGTGAACGAGGAATTCTCTCTCTATTTTACTCTGTCTCTCTCTCTCTCTCTCTGTCTTCCTCTTTCCATACCTCTTTCTCTCTGTCCATCTCTCTCTCTCTCTCTCTAGGCTGGGCGGTAATTATACTGGCAAACATCTGTTTTCACACAGATGCTGGGGCCAGGGGCACACACACACACACACACACACACACACACACACACACACACACACACACACACACACAAATGTGTCTGTGCGTTCCCCCCATACCATAATGGATCCTTTGTCTTATAGGCATAGGAAAATGTGTTTGAAATCCATTGAAAACCAAATGTAAATTCTTGAAAGTTCCATTTGTTATCTTTACATTATCCAACCCTATCAGGTATATCAGGTATCAGAACAGCATTGTGATCACATGATCTGCCCAGAAGGTATCAGAACAGCATTGTGATCACATGATCTGCCCAGAAGGTATCAGAACAGCATTGTGATCACATGATCTGCCCAGAAGGTATCAGAACAGCATCGTGATCACATGATCTGCCCAGAAGGTATCAGAACAGCATCGTGATCACATGATCTGGCCAGAAGGTATCAGAACAGGTTGACCTAAGTGGCGTATAAACTTGTAATGTAATGTGAGGCTTGTCATGGACAAAAAAAGCCTTTCATTGGCTCTGATCGTTCTAAAATGGTAGCTGGAGGAGTTGAGTACAGCGAGTCTAGAGGCCACAGACGAAACTCTGTGTGTGTGTGTGTGTGTGTGTGTGTGTGTGTGTGTGTGTGTGTGTGTGTGTGTGTGTGTGTGTGTGTGTGTGTCTCTCTCTGTGGCCTGTTGAGTATCACTTTACAGATTACTCCACTGGACAATCTCTCTCTCTCTGCCTCTTGGAGTAGCAGCAAGGCTTCTGGGGGTGAAAACATGATCACCATGACAACAAGCCTTATTGCAAAAGTGACTCTTGTCACTTTTTTCGTTATAAGCTTTAGTAGCCACAAGCTTTTTTTCGCCTCCGCTAAGGAGGTTATGTTTTCAGTCCAGTCTTTTTGTCTGTCTGTTAGCAGGATTACGGAAAAAACTACTTGGCCAGTTTTCTTGAAACTTTGTGGAAGGTGTAGCATGCGGAAGAACCCATCAAATTTTGGCGTTGATCCGATCTGACTCACAAAATTTGCATAGCACTATTGCCGTTAAAAGGTTGCTGCGCTCTCCGGGTGCCCTTCTAGTTCTCTATGGTACGGCACAGTCTGTGTTTGACGAGCTCTTGCACGCTCAGTTTTTAAGTTAGATCGGTGCTTCTGGTATTAACGGACATCCAGGCGAATACATCGGTACCAGCCAGGTTATGCTAGCTACTGTAGCTGGAAAGCAGGCGTAACATATAGCTTTGACAAAGTTTTTGACAAAGGTACACATAACACACAAAATTACTGTGCCAGTTCTCATGAAACTTTGTCGAAGGGTGCAGCATGGGCCAAGGAAGAACGCATGTTACCAGATGATGTCATCATTACTCGAGTGACATCACATCATCATTAGGTAATTATGGCAATTAATCTGCCCTAATTACCTCATTAAAAAATCCTCCACCTGCAGGGGTGCTCTTTACACTGAATGGCATTGCTGTGGCCGAACACAATTCTGCTCACTCACACAAAGGCAGACACTTTGCATTCTATTCTAGGTTAGAGACTCTGGAGGGCTTATGATGTCACAATGTCTATGACATCATTAGTGGGTATGACATCATCAGTCAGGCCCGATGTCACTTTCGTGACACAAAACGGCGCAAAACTCGTGACCTCGCTGGCAGATCGGCCGCTGCGCGGTCCTGCCTGCTCAACTCAAAGAACTTTTATGGAAAGAACTGAAAGCTCCATATTGCCCCATTGCAACATCAGCGCCCAGCAGCCTCCGCCATTTTTTATTTTTGGAAGCGTGACAGCGCCAAAAGAACCTCGCACATGCTCGCAGTGGTCAGCTGCGGTAGCGCGGGCCCCTATAATCAGCCTCTCTAAACAGTAACTCAACGGGAGAACACTCTAAATTTCGTGGATTCACATCTTTTCTGGGCATACTGCAAATCTTGATTGAAGTGGTGTAGTGCAGGGATGTAAAACAACAACCATATTGTGGAAACTAAAGCAAAATTTTTCGTTTTCTTTGTTTAGTTTTTTCAAGATAAATAGCTAATGCGGCTGTCGTCCACTCCCTCAGAAGTGCGTTGCCGTGGTTTTAACCTCGGGTCCTTTGCATTTACTATTTATCTTGAAAAAACTAAAAGAAAAAAAAGAAAAATTTTGCTTAGTTTCCACAATATGGTTGTTGTTTTACATCCCTGCACTACACCACTTCAATCAAGATTTACAGTACGCCCAGAAAAGATGTGAATCCACGAAATTTAGTGTTCTCCCGTTGAGTTACTGTTTAGAGAGGCTGATTATAGGGGCCCGCGCTACCGCAGCTGACCACTGCGAGGCGCATTCTGTTTCCAAAAATGGCCGGAGTTTCGTCTCTTTCCTTCCATGCTCTTTGCTCAACTGGCAGTTGGGCTGTTGGCCCTCTTCTTCTTTTTGGTGTTTTATGGCAGTTGGCATCTTTAATGTTGCATTACCGCCCTCTTCTGGATCCATTCATCTTCTTCTTTGGTGTTTTATACAATTCCAAGACCATGGACCAAAATAAGAGAGGCTCCTTTTACCAGTCTCAGTCTGCACAGGTGGCACTTTAAAATGTAACCAGTTGTTGGATCTGAGGTTATAGGAGTTATTTACAGATACAAACTGAGAGCATATATAAAGTGGTAACCTACCCAAAACGGCCTTATAAATTAAAATATCCCTTGCTATGCATCCTGCGCATAGCAACGATGGACCATCCATTCGTGATGTCATAAATGCCACTGATGACATCATCAGGGATGTCATAAATTCACTCACACACACACAAAGTCACGCGAGAGACTGAGGGAGAGGGAGAGAGAGAAGGGGGAGAACTGCTGTGGATAATGGGTATATGCATGTAAATTGTACATGGACAGAGTGAGCAGTGAGGAATCAGGGAGTTGCACATGTTGTCCAGTAAGGAAACAGTATTAATCCTGCAGTATTGAGACTTGCCAGATAACCTGAGTTGACACTTTAGTTGACTGGATCCCAGCTGATTGGTGTTGATGTTTGGTGTAATAAGTTGGCAGTCCAATGTGTAGTGGGCTAAAAGTAGCACTGCAGAATGCTGATGGCTCAATAGCTTGTGTGTGTGTGTGTGTGTGTGTGTGTGTGTGTGTGTGTAGTAGGCATTTCTTTGAAACAGTGTGTTACAGTATGTGCACATGGCTTGGAGGTGTTTTGTGTGTGCGATGTGTGTGTATGTATGTATCTGTCGTGTGTGTCTCAGTCTGCCTTTTATTTAATGGTATGGTGATGTGATCTGCTTTGACCATACAGGAGAATAACATTATTATCCTTGACACACATGCACGCACACGCACACGCACACACACACACACACACACACACACACACACACACACACACACACACACACACACACACACACACACACACACACACACACACACACACACACAGTCATACATGCACACAGTTTCTCAAACCTTTACACACACACACACACACACACACACACACACACACACACACAGATCAGTAGTAATTTGTTGCAATCTGTCAGACACAATACAGACATTACCCTATGAAGGAGCTGGGTAATTTAGAAACCTTCCTACACACACACACACACACGCACACACACACACACACACACACACACACACACACACACACACACACACCCGTCATCTGTCAGTTTGAAAAGATCAAAACGCCAAAAAAGACGGTCAAAAGGAATACGGGTTTCCAAGTGCCAGGAGCAACATATACTCTCTCTCTCTCTCTCGCTCACACACACACACACACACACACACACACACACACGGTGCCAGGAGCAAGGTGCTATGGGGATGCTGCTGCTCCCTGGGTAGTTGTCTTATCTGATTATGGTAACGATGTAGAGAACAGTGGAGGAAAAGGCAGCCTGAGGGAGGGAGAGCGAGAGAGGAGGAGAGATGGGGGAGGGAGGAGGAGAGCTGGATCAGTAGTGAAGTGGTAGTTAGGAGGTGAGTATACTCTGTGACGCATCCCCCTGCACATTTAACACCTATTTAGACTAACTAGGAATATTGGGTGCGCTCATTTCTAGCTTCTGAAGCGCTCCGCAGTCAGCTGGTGTGACAATGGCAGATGATCTGTGTGTATGTAACATACAGTAAGTAGAGATGTAACGGTATGAAAATTTCACATCACGATTATCGTGACCAAAATTATCACGGTTATTTATTATCATTTTTGTGAAATGTTCAAGTCCCCCTTACTATTTGTGTGCATGTCTTTTTGTATTTCAGTGCCCACGAGGGTGGAGCAATATACAGTACAGTTGCATCCTCCTGTCAGTCACAACCACAATCACTTTTATTGCCACAATATGCAAGATTACATAGGATCACATCATGTAGCATCTCCCCAGTGTATTTCTGTCCATGCCGTGGTGGTGATGGAAGGACTGCTTTCCTAACAGGAAGCAGTCAGATGGGGGGCATGGTGGTGCAGTGGTAAGCGCTGTCGCCTCACAGCTAGAAGGTCCTGGGTTCGATTCCCACCTGGGACGCTGTGAGCGCTGAAGGAATGCGTGCCCGTCCGCATGTCCTCGAGTGCCCGCCGCCCGGGTGGGGTCGTCAAAAAGGGCCTTTCTGTGTGGGGTTTGCATGTTCTCCCCGTGTCCCCTGGGGGTTTCCTTCATATAGGAACCCCACACCAAAAACATGCAATATCCTGGTTGCTGATGTGGTGCCTCCTCTGGTCGTTAGGGGCGCCTGTTCGGAGGGAGGGGAACTGGTTGGAATAGCGTGATCCTCCCACGTGATATGTCCTACTGGTGAAGCTTCCCCTGTCAGGTGAAAAGAAGCAGCTGGCTACACTGCCCATGTCTCGGAGGAAGCATGGAGCCAGTTTCGGCTCTCCCCAGATTGGCAGAGGGTGGAGCAGCAACCAGGATGAATAAATTAAAATTAGCACTAATGGGGGATAAAAATGGGATAAAAAAATATTATATTAAAAAAAAAGGAAGCAGTCAGATGGGGAAGCACATGCAGGGAGAAACCCAGCACACCCCGAGGAAGGATTTCTGTTGCATGGCTTTAGCCTACATTCTGTGCCGGCTGTAAATGCATTTTAAATCAATTTACCAACGATCAAGGTACAATTAAATTGGCCCCAAAAAAGATCAGCAAAGGAAATCGCTGATCCCTGATGTGTTTGTCCAATCACCCAACCCAACGTCTCTTTCTCTGTCCCTCTCTCTATCTCTCTCTGTTCCCATGTCCCAATACACCATAGAGTGTTGATTATTATTTTATGTTGCAGTGCAGCCAGCAACTGGAATGCTGTGTGGCTCATGATTAACGTAACCTGCAAACTAGGAGCACTGAGTTGCCAAACCCGATTGCTTGCAGGCTACGCAATTTCTTCTGAGTTTACTTTGTAACTAAGGCCATCCACACGGAGACGGAAGGGATTTTTTTTTTCGTTTAAGAAAAGTTTCCCATAAACACTGAATTGTTTCAAGAAATGTGTGTAGCCACATGAAACCACTGAATACCACTGAAACCGCTGTAGTATATATGCCAGGCCGGTAAGTGGCGCTGTAACGCTGCCACATGTTGTATTTGCGAGGGATATATATAGAGCAGCCCGAGCATGTCCGTTACACTCAGGGTTTACATTTCATTTCATTTCATTTTGTCCAATATTAAAATATTCCAGAATTGCATGTTGTATTAAAAATAAATATTATTTCTATCTAACACGTTTAGCCTGATTTTGTTTGTGTTATTGTAAAAACTTAGCGCTAAGCCTTCTGGGAAATATCCGATGAAGGGAGGGGAGGGGTGGATGTGTGGAGCCCTGAGGATGTTGTACACGCTGTTCTCCTGTCCACTTGTTGCTGACGGTGGTAATAGAGGAGCATTATATTTTGCTGCAAGAGCCCTAACAGGCTCAGTAGCTGCTGTAGCACGAACACTAGTGCACTGTAAGCCATTGTTGCTGCCGGAAAGAGGTGGGGCTATGGCGTCATCGGTTCAGGAAAGATGCGTATGGGTTGTAAACACGGAAATGCAAGGGTGGCGTCTTCAGATTTATTCACTCTGGGACCCGGTTTCAAAAATTAGCGTATACTCCCAGAACGTATACTCCCAGAACGCTGGTTCCGTCTGGACGAAACGTCTATACGAGAAAAAACTTTAGCGGATACACCTAAACTCGTCTCTGTGTGGACATGGCCTAAGATGCTTGGGGGAAATGTAGTGGACTAAAAGTATCCATTTTATCTGGGAAATTTAGTGGAGTAAAAGTCAAAGTTGACAGAAGTGTAAATACTCAAGTAAAGTACAGATACTCAGAAAATACTTAAGTGCTGTGCTTGAGTATTGATACTTTGTTACTAGGGCTGTCACTTTTCATTCGAAATTCGAATGCAACTTCGAATGTGGGGGGAGGGGTTCGTTTTCGAAATGTAATTTGAATGTTCGAATTTTTATTTTATTTTTTATTATAATTCTTTTTTTTTTTTTTTTTTTTATGAACCAAAATTAACCAACTGCTGCTTGCTGGTAATGTTAATCCCATGTCAGAAAAAGTCTCCAGATTTGTCGCGTTAGTCTCTTCTGAGAAAGATTGTCTCCAGGGTCTGAAAAGTTGTCTCGAGTTGGATGCAGCCAAGTTTGTGAGGCAGTGTTGTGACTGTGAGCGTCCAAGCTAACACGTCGGGCTGATGCCCGGTGGCCTGCAGTGGGTTGCACCAGCTGTGCGTAAGTTGAAACGTAAGCTAGTTTGAACGTAAAGTCTCACTAAGTCCGAGTTTACGCACTACTAAAAATATTTGGGTTGCACCAAGTGAAATAGTTACAACGTAGGCATAAGTTAGAACTTAAAATTTACACCTACGTCTTACTAGGTGTAAAGTCCTCCGTAAAATAGCAGTCGGCACGGATTGCAACTTGGCACCGTGGCGCATCGTTGTTTTGCGTCCGCAACGCGCTCTCCGTGATAAATTACACCCTTTGATATTTATGACTCACGCTTTTGTTTCCCACAAGCTGCAGCACTGCATACAAATTAAAATAACCGCAACAATTTAGTGAGGCAGGATGGTGGTATAGCCTACAATACTGATGAAGAGCTCACAGATAAACGTTAACAGTAATATGAACCTAAACGAACGTTACTCAATAACGTTCTCATTTGATTAGTGTTGATGAAATATGAAAGCACTAATTTGCGGTGGGCAACATGTCCTGTTTTCACTCCACTTAAACAACCGTAAATAAACACCGTTTCCACCGTGCTTTTCACTGATTGGTCACAGATACTGTACACGTCATTGTCTGCGACACTATTTTGGTTAGTATGGACTTTAGGGTCTACTAGTTAAGATGTACCTTACGTCTCCGTGGTGCAACCAAACAAAGACACAACTTTAGTGTCAAACTAACTAGTTTGAACGTAGCAGTTAGTGTGGACTTTACACCCTAACTTAAGACAGAACTTACGTTCAGCTGGTGCAGCTGGACTGGAAAAAAATTAACCAAAAAACTTCGAATATATTCGAACGAATTTCGGGCAATTAAAGTTCGTTCGAATTTTATTTTGGGGAAAAAGTGACAGCCCTATTTGTTACATTACACCATGGAGGTATGCACCTCGAAACCACAAGCGTATAAAGTCTACGATAAATGCAACTATTGCAGCAAAGAGTGGATAACAACTCATCGTATTGTTGATTGAATTGGCTCAAGTGGCCATTACACCATTGAAAGTCAAAATAGGTTGATGGATCAACAAGGCATTTCAGTTATTTTTCTATTACACCTCTCTCTATCTCTCTCTGTTTCCATGTCCCTCTCTCTATCTCTGTTTCCATGTCCCTCTCTCTATCTCTCTCTGTTTCCATGTCCCTCTCTCTATCTCTCTCTGTTTCCATGTCCCTCTCTCTATCTCTCTCTGTTTCCATGTCCCTCTCTCTATCTCTGTTTCCATGTCCCAGTCTCTCTATCTCTCTCTGTTTCCATGTCCCAGTCTCTCTATCTCTCTCTGTTTCCATGTCCCAGTCTCTCTATCTCTCTCTGTTTCCATGTCCCTCTCTCTATCTCTCTCTGTTTCCATGTCCCAGTCTCTC
>NC_139633.1:12918869-12928869 GCF_964638095.1 Poromitra crassiceps
CAGTCTCTCTCTCTCTCTCTCTCTCTCTCTCTCTCTCTCTCTCTCTCTCTCTCTCTCTCTCTCTCTCTCTCTCTCTCTCTCTCTCTCTCAGGCCCCTAGCATTGATGTGCACACGCCTCATCACCCTACTGTCAATCTCAGACCCCTTCTCTCCTTCTCTCCTTCTCTCCTTCTGCCTCCCCTCTTTTTGCCCCCCCCCCCCACACCACACACTGCAGTCTTCCCCTACCTCTCTCTTCCTCATCTCCTTTCCTGCTCTCTCCTTCAAAGGATGGTGGGGCAGGTGCTGGAACAGGAGATTGAGTGTTCTGTCACCTATCAATTCTGACAATAAATATATAAACCATAATTAACCTTCTGGTTTCTTTGGGGTCGAAGGAGAATACTGATCTTAAAACTGTAAATAATAATAATAATTATTATTAATAAATACATATCATGATAAATACTTTTTTGGCCATATCTCCCAGCCCTACCCTACACCTCCTTCCCTCCCTGCTCCTCACCGCTCCTTCAGGCCTTGGCCACACTGATCCGTGGTGTCTGTCCGTGTGCGTTCATTTCTCTGTTCTCTTCCATTCATTTTCAATGACAGCTGTCCGACTGTCCGTGGAGCACTCAGAAGCGTACGTATCCAGAAAATTTGCATACGTTTTGATGCACAGAAAGTTGAAGAGGGATGAACTTTTTCTGGATGGACGTATCGGATGGTCGGATGGTCGGATAGTCACTGTCCGTTTAGCCAATCAGAGTCGAGGTCTCGAGAGGAGGCGTTTCCGAGATTTGTTTCAACTTTTCAAAGAAGATGGTGGCCGAGGCAGTGAAGGAGGCTATAATTAATGCTGTGTACACCATCCCGCTGTTGTACAACGTGATAGTCAGTGTCACCGTCTGATTTCACCATCTAATCTGGTCATTCAGTGGCATTTTATTGCCACATAAGTAACGTAGCGCACAGAGCTAACAGCTAGCCAAAGAACTTTTATGGAAAGAACTGAAAGCTCCATATTGCCCCATTGCAACATCAGCGCCCAGCAGCCTCCGCCATTTTTTATTTTTGGAAGCGTGACAGCGCCAAAAGAACCTCGCACAGGCTCGCAGTGGTCAGCTGCGGTAGCGAGGGCCCCTATAATCAGCCTCTCTAAACAGTAACTCAACGGGAGAACACTCTAAATTTCGTGGATTCACATCTTTTCTGGGCGTACTGCAAATCTTGACTGAAGTGGTGTAGTGCAGGGATGTAAAACAACAACCATATTGTGGAAAATAAGCAAAATGTTTCGTTTTCTTTGTTTAGTTTTTTCAAGATAAATAGCTAATGCGGCTGTCGTCCACTCCGTCAGAAGTGTGTTGCCGTGGTTTTAACCTCGGGTCCTTTGCATTTATTATTTATCTTGAAAAAACTAAAAGAAAAAAAAGAAAAATTTTGCTTAGTTTCCACAATATGGTTGTTGTTTTACATCCCTGCACTACACCACTTCAATCAAGATTTACAGTACGCCCAGAAAAGATGTGAATCCACGAAATTTAGAGTGTTCTCCCGTTGAGTTACTGTTTAGAGAGGCTGATTATAGGGGCCCGCGCTACCGCAGCTGACCACTGCGAGGCGCATTCTGTTTCCAAAAATGGCCGGAGTTTCGTCTCTTTCCTTCCATGCTCTTTGAGCTAGCTGACGCCAGCTTTCTTCTTCTCTCGGTTTATAGGCGGGTCGCTGACACCTTCAAGGTGCTTACCGCCACCTGCTGTACAAGTAGGTTACTTGTACATGCAACGGACATAAATCTATCCGTCTATCCGTTCTGTCCATTTTCTGACGGATCAGTGTGGCCAAGGCCTCACCCTAACTGCACTGTACGTCCCTACACCTCCTTCCCTCTGTCTTCCCTCCTCACTTTGATTGAACATTTTGATGACACAAACCTGTTCATGTAATCGTTTTATAACAACATTCCAACTCATTTCTATATTTGAACTAATATCGTGTCTATTTGGTTGAATTGGGGTTGAATTGTTTTTGTTTTTGTTTTGATTTGTTTTTTGAGTGGCACATTTGTTCCAGCAGCAGTGGTGCCAGACAGACGCTGCTCCTGCTGTGGCAGGGAACCACTGCTGAAGGAATATAAAGTAACTCTAAAGACTAAACACTAAGAATATATTCCAAAGTGTATCTAAAGAAACTTTGAAGTTTGATTCAAAGCGAAGAAACCAAAACACATCGGAGCGTTCAGCAAATGGCTGACGATATAGGAGGTAACTGAAGTTGACGCAATTGTTAGTGTTTGTTGCTTTTTGGCAAAGGGACTCAACACACACACACACACACACACACACACACACACACACACACACACACACAGCCACAGTTATCCCGATGCTTTGCTCTCTGTGCCACCCAGAGTGACAGAGACAGATTGTGAGACAGACTGAAGGTGAGTGTGTGTGTGTGTGTGTGTGTGTGTGTGTGTGTGTGTGTGTGTGTGTGTGTGTGTGTGTGTGTGTGTGTGTGTGTGTGTGTGTGTGGAAGCACTTTTTGTGCGTATGTTTGTGTGCATCTAAGTGTTTGTGTGTATGTGAGAGTGTGTGCGTGTGTGAAGGTGAGGCAAGGTTGTTATACGTACGGGTGAAGCGGACACCTCTATGCTAGCCCTCTGCCCGCTGGCACAGGAGGCGAAAGGGCACGAGACTGGCATCAATTACAGAGTGGGAGAGAGAGAGAGGGGGGGAGAGAGAGGGGGGGAGGGGTGTGTGTGTGTGTGTGGGGGGGGGGGGCGGATCTTTAAATTCTCTTTTGCCTTTTTTTGCAACAGTTTTAGTGTGCAGTGTAGTCGCTGTATTGTTCAGTGGTTCGAGCAAGGCACTAGCAGCACGGCCAGGGTCAGTGGTTCCATTCCCACTGGGACTTTGAAAAGAGTGCTAAAAACGATTGCACAGCTGGAAGGTGCTTTGGAGAAAAACATTCACCAAATAGCACGTTCTATATGAACCTGCCGCTTCCACAGCTACCCAGGCTCAACTAGATCTTGCATGTTTATTGGTTGGTAAGGCTATTAAGAAACCTTCGGGAATGACACCAGCATATTGAATAATGAGAGAGAGAGATCCAGGGGAGAGGGAGACTGAAGAGAGGAGACTAAACAGTGCACCTGTCTGTGGTACAAGCCATGTTATCACAGATAATGTCTACGTCTTTTCTGCTCTCTCTTCTCTCTCTCTCTCTCTCCTTCACTCCCTCTAGAATACTCCCTTTATAGTCTCCTTCTCTGAGATATGTCCCATAATATCATCCTTTTTTCTTTATCATCTCCTGAGTGTCTCTCTCTGTCTCTACATCCCACCTTCCATCCTCTCTCTCTCATCCTCTCTCATCCTCTCTCTCTCTCTCTCTCTCACACACACCCTCTCTCTCTCTCTCTCACACACACCCTCTCTCTCCCATCCTCTCTCTCTCTCTCTCACACACACCCTCTCTCATCCTCTCTGTCTCTCTCTCTCTCACACACACCCTCTCTCTCTCTCTCTCTCTCTCACACACACCCTCTCTCTCTCTCTCTCTCACACACACCCTCTCTCTCCCATCCTCTCTCTCTCTCTCTCTCACACACACACCCTCTCTCATCCTCTCTGTCTCTCTCTCTCTCACACACACCCTCTCTCATCCTCTCTGTCTCTCTCTCTCACACACACCCTCTCTCTCACACACACCCTCTCTCTCTCATCCTCTCTGTCTCTCTCTCTCTCTCTCTCTCTCTCTCTCTCACACACCCTCTCTCTCTCAGCCTCTGTCTCTCTCTCTAAAAAGAATCCCCTGCCTCTATGCTTTCTGCTCAGAGAGAAAAAGTCTTAGAGACTTATGGTCTTTATTAAAAGGTTGGCGTGTCACCTTATATATGTCCTCTCCCTCTTTCTTTTTCTCTCTTTATCTTTCTCTTTTCTCATCCCCCCCCAAGACAATTTTCTCTCCCTCGCTCTCATCTTTCTCTCATTTTCTCTCTCTCTCTCCCTTTCTTTCTCTCCCTCCACCTTCTTTGTCCTTCCCTCTTTCCCTCTCGCTCTCCCCTCTCGCTCTCTCTCTCTCTCCCCCTCTCTCTCTCCGTTTCCCCGGGGACAATTTTCTTTTCTTAAATAAACTGTCATAGCTAGTGTTAAAATATGGGCCTTTGCGCGGGGCGAGCGAGGCGAGGCGAAGGCACGGGGCCCTGGGCTGGTATAAAACATGGATAATATGCCGTGAGAGGTAATTGTGTCTTTTAGCGCCGAGATGAGTAGAACAAATGTGTCTCCCTATACCTCCCTCTTTCTCTCGCTCTCCCCCCTCTCTCTCTCTCTCTCTTTATTGTGCTTCCTCCTCTGTCTCTCTCTTCCTCTGCCTATCTCTCTTTACACACCGTGGCCGTGCTAATATGATAGAGAGAGTATTGGCCCTTCATCAGAGCTGCTAACAGTGGGCAGAGGAGGGGGAGAGGGGGAGTATGGATTGGTGGATGGTGCTAGTGCGGGGGGGGGGGGTAGGGAATAACACACAGAGAGAGAGATTGAGAATAATTTTGTAAATTTGTCTTGTCAGAAATAGGGATGGGCATTTGAAGAAATGTCCTTAATCAATCATCGAGAAAATTAACGATCAATTATCGATTAATCATAAAAAAAAAACTAGG
Source organism: Poromitra crassiceps (assembly GCF_964638095.1). Taxonomy (NCBI): domain Eukaryota; kingdom Metazoa; phylum Chordata; class Actinopteri; order Beryciformes; family Melamphaidae; genus Poromitra; species Poromitra crassiceps. Next base: position 12,923,525 of record NC_139633.1, read on the forward strand.
CAGAAAACACGAAGGAAAGCGTGTTTTTCAGTTTGTAGTTTCTAATTTAAAACAAACAAGACGGTCTATGAGTTGATGTCATGTGGATGCGGTTGGTTTCATTGTTATACAATCTCACTTCCACGGTGACAGACTGAGCTTTAAGTCCAGCTGAAACTGCATTGCAAGAGTATCTTCCGTTTATACCAGGCATGTTTCAATCAGGTTTCACTAACAGTCTATGTTACAAAGACAATATCATGTAAATCTAGGTTACAGCGCCTGGCCGGCTCGCAGAACCAGAGCAGGGAGCCCGACCCGGCCCGGTAGACCAGAGCTGCAGCATCGTGAATAGTGATATTCCTGGAATGCGAGTTACGACGAGCCAATTAGATAGCCTATGTATCTACATTAACCAGAGATATTGAAACTTTGTAATTTTTGCATACTTAATTGTGCATATATTAATATTTTTGGTAGGATGAGAATCGTGTGTGCCTCCATGTTTTCTTTCTAGTTTTCTCTGTGCCCTAAATCCCCCCCCCAGTTGCTGCCATGTAGTGAAGTTCATTCATTCAACCTCTTATTTGATATTTGAACGTTTTGAACGTTAGATTGATCAAATTCCCTTTTGATCGACAAAATCTTTAATGATCAATTATCGATTTATCGTGCCCATCCCTATGTATTGAATGGCTTTTATATGCCACTATGCTCTTACATGTTATTGTTGACACGTGCTGTTGTTGATATGTGTAGAATCTGTTTGTCTGTAATCCGTTAATTATTTGACTTGATCCTTTGCAAATGCTTTGGCAACATAGATCCTTTCTGTCATGCCAAGAAAACAGATTTGAATTTGCATTTGAGGGAGTATAAAATGAGGAGGGAATGGAAAGGTGGAGAGCGGGGTTTGCATAAAAAGCGAGGGTAAATTGCTATGATACAGTACATGCGCACATTCGCACAATGACAATTGCCAAAACTCTGATCAACTACAATGTTTTCATGGTTCTTTAAATTGACACTTCTCCATATAATCTTGCGTACATGCAAGCAGTGTTTCCGCTAGAAATCTTTTCAGGCCTGGAGGGATTTCGAAACGTACCCCGACCGCAACGGAGGGGGCCTTCGCTGGCGACGCTAAACTTTTCGCTAACCTGTTCGCAATGGCATCCCAAGTATCATCATACTATTATGGGATGCGATGCGAACAGTTGTATTATTGGATGTGCGTTTCCCAGGCGACGACACACGTTGACACGTTTTGGAACAGCGCTGCACGCGGGCACGATGCTCCTAAAAGCAAAATGCTTATTGTTTTGAATGATTTGGCATCTTCTATTACTGTCAACACCAGTGTTGTTGTATTGTAATAATATGCCATAAAGGTTGATTGCAATTTTGGGGAGAGGAGGAAAAAAATTAATTAATGCTTTTTTTTCTGGCCTGGCGGGGGCGCCGTTGGCCTGTAGAATGGTAGGGGAAACACTGGCAAGTATTGAAGCCGAAATGACACAAAAAAGGATAGAAATGACAGGAGATCACCAACTACACTTGCAGAGATGCTATGTGTAGCATTCTTGTATCAAAAGAAATTATACTATCATGAAGAAGATGGGTATCAGCATCTCTGTCTGCCACCAGGTCAGATTTCACAGGAAATCTGCTGGATTGTTTTATGGCACAAAACAGGTGCTGCTGTTCTTCTGCTGCATAGTTTCAGCTTCACGCTAGCTCACCTGGTTGGAATGTGGATCCAGTGATATTGGGGCTGTGATTGGCTCGCATTCCTCCTTCTTGCTCGTCGAAACAAAGCAGACGTGGAGCAATGCCAGGGAGGTGGAGCGGGACAAGTAACAACATCCTCTTTGTGGCAGTAAGCAAAAGGCTTTATGGGAAATGTGGTCTTAATTGTAAGAAAGGCAAAATGCTACACATAACACCCTTTGAAGGAATGTGATTAAGAAGCATAGATGTTACATCAATACTAATACTATTCTTACTAATATCATCAGACTTGGGACATGGGTCCTAGCTTACTCATATTATTGTCTTAACACATTGAGTGCCACAGCGCTTCAGTAAAATTGTCTGGAGCCTGTGCCAGATTCACTTCATTCAGTTGAAAACAGCTATAGAATTTTTTCTATTATGGCTATATTAACGGGGCTGGACTTTAATGAAACATTGAACACTCCTGCTTCTTCCAAAGAAGAAATTTTGTTTCTAGACAGTTCCATTATGAAATTACAGCCTCTCAAAAAAGTGCACTTTCAAGGGTTTTCTGTCGTTTTTTTTTACTTTCCAAGATATAGTCCCTTTTATGAATACCTTTTGCACTCTAATTTCGAGCACATTCACTGACTCTGGCTGGTGTTTTCTGATGTGGTGGCGTGTGGTGTGGTTTCTGTGCAGCCACACACCCCTCTCCCCCCCCCCCCCCCCCCCCCCCCCTCTCCATCTCTGAGCTGCGGGCTCCTCCCACACGCACAGAGTTTGCTTTCTCGACTCCGTTTTTGCCCCGGACAGATCCCAGCGCCCATCAAGGAAATGATGCGCGCTGGCAAACGCGACTGAACGAAAAGGCTTGGCCCGTTCGGCTTCGGATGCTGGCTTTCTAGGAAATCGTGTGGAGATAGATAGAAGCATAAGAGCTCAGTTGTGAGCGCGGATGCAGCCGAGCCCACTCTCGCTGTAGACAGAGCAATATATACGGCTCTGGCAGAAAGCATGCATCGGTTTCCACTTTCATCACGGCTTTCTCCGCTGTCTCCTGTACAAAGTAAAGGATCTGAGGTGGGTGGAGCAGCTCCTGTGACGATGTTTAAGGTGGCGCCTGTGTGATCCCTTGAAGGGATTCATGCTCACTGGCTAGGTACGACCTTAAACAGCAGAATTATGGAATAATATGAATTATGATTTTAGGACGTCCACAGACGTCCTTGGCACTCCTCGTTACTTTTTTTTAGGACGTCCACAGACGTCCTTGGCACTCAATGTGTTAATTACCTTACAGTCACATGTTTTCTGTGCATTTTTTGGCTACTTTATTATATTAAATATTACAGGCACAATGCCAAAATCACTTGAGTAGCGAAGAGGGGAAAAAGCTAAATAATCCGCTATTAATCAGAATGTTTATTTTCATGATCTGGCCCGCCCGCGGGGCGGGATATCCGCGGTCAGCACGGTTATAACTGTGGCCCGCGCATCACTAGTGCTCACACACATCAACACAGTCCAGGTTGAGTGCTGATGTGACGTGGAAGCCTGTGCGACAGTGTGTAGTTCTGGATTAGCTTAGCACAAGCTTTTTACTTCTAGGGCTCGCATTTACGCTACAAAACTGATGAAAGTAGTCCTCATGTGTGAAGATTATCCGACTGAACTCTGGTTCGCGTTTGATTAAGCTTGCGTTGCTCAGAGACTTTATTTGAAGCATCGCGGCAAAAACCCATTCAAAAATCCCATAGACAGAAACAGTGAAGAACCAGGAAGTCCGGGACTTCCGCGTTCTGACTACAAAAATACGTCATCCCTGGGGCTCTCTATTGCCCACCTGCCCAGCTGGGCTAACAGCTGTGTGTGTGTGTGTGTGTGTGTGTGTGTGTGTGTGTGTGTGTGTGTGTGTGTGTGTGTGTGTGTGTGTGTGTGTGTGTGTGTGTGTGTGTGTGTGTGTGTACGTGCACACGTGTGTGGGGCAGCATGTGTAGAGATAATATAAAGAAGCGACCCACGGGGACACGTCAGAAGTGTCTCCGACGCAGAAGTGTTGCGTCACGGAGGCATGAAGTCAGTACAAGTGGAGCAAAAGAGAGCGCTTCTGGTGTGAATGGCCAGGCTCCTACTTGATGCTTACGTTGACGTGCTGCGTCAGAGATGCTTCTGGTGTGTCCCTGGAGTAAGCATGCTATTCTAGAGCCTCATTCAGCTAAACCAGCACAGGGGGTGTCTCTTTCTCTCTCTCTCTCTTTCTCTCTTTCTCTCTATCTCTCTCTCTATATGGTCTTCTCTCTTTCCCTCTGTCTTTGCCAGAGTATCTTACTCTTGTCCACCTAACTGAATGCTGCACTTTCCCACCATCATGCCTCTCACTCTCTCTCTTTCTTTCACTCTTGTGTTCTCCCTCCCTCTCTCCCTCCGCATTGACAGCACCACTGCTGCAGAATGAGGTGTGTTATATCAGAGTGGCATGTCAGTCAGTCACATCGCAATACAGCCCAGAGGTAGAGAGGGGGGGGCGGGGGGACAGGGATTAGAGGAGGTTAGGAGGAGATGGGTGAGGGGGAGCAGACAAGGAGGAGGAACAATGTGAGAGCAGGAAGTCTGAGAAAAGACAAAGCTGGGTGAATGGGTCGAGGAGATGAGGTTGGAGATGGGTGGATTGATAAGAGAGGAGAGGAACAGAGAAGGTAGTGATGAGAGCAGAGAAGGAGGTGTGGATGTGGACATTGAGGAGGAAGGGGAATGAGAGATGAGTTGATGGAGGGAAGTAGGACAGTAAAGAGGGAAAGAGGAATGAAGGTGAAGACAAGGGAAGAAGCAGTGGGTGAGAGTATAAAGGCCGTTTCACACAGATGCGGTGCGAATGCAGAGGCGGAATGTGGTACGAAATTCCGTGCAAATTTTCCGCATTGCAACCTACAGTACACACAGGTCCGGTGTGAATTATTCGCAGTCCCACATTCGTTTACCGCAGCGGAAAAACAGTGTTCAGTGTAACCAGTAGTTATTGTCCCTCCCGGGCTCTAGTAGGACAGCACCACCTACCCGCAAGCTAGCTACTAGTCAGCTAACGTCAGACAGACAGACAGACACAGCAGTGAGACGAGCCATGAAAAGAAACTGGAGGCAGTGACATTTCCGTCAGCTGAAAAAACAATGAGAAGAGAAAATGGAGGCAGTAGCAGCACTGCGGACCCCAAATTTGATGCTAAACTGCTAGTTAGCACTTGGATACAAGTGGCTAACGTTAGCTCCATCCATTTACAACAGTGGTTTACAACGTTAGCAAGTAGGAATTTGTTACATAACAGCTACATTACCATCTTTAGTGGATCCCAGCTGCTGGGCGATCTGAAGATCTATTGTCCTTGATTTCGGTGTTGATCGTTATGATGTTTGTCATAGAAGATTAGATGTTAAGAAACCAAATTGATAAGCCGGGTTTGGCAAGAGTAGTGGTAGTATGACATCAGCTGTAAACAAAGGATTTCATTGGTCAAACGTATTTTCCGAAGGCGTTTCCGTGCAGACGTCAATGTCCATCCGGAAAAATAAAATGCCACACGAATGTTCGGCTGCGGTGTGCAAGCTTCAATTACAACTAATTAAAACGTTTTTTTTGCTAATGTCTGTGCCGA
>NC_139633.1:12931369-12946369 GCF_964638095.1 Poromitra crassiceps
TTCCGGACTATAAGCCGCGGCTTTTTTCCCGTTTTTTGGCCCCTGCGGCTTATATAACGGTGCGTCTTATCTATGGATTTTTTCAGAAAAAAAAAAAAAAAAAAAAAAAAACTCTCTTTTTTAGCACTCTTTCTAACTATAAATCCACTTCTGTTTTAATTTCCTCTCTTGCCCTCTTTTCACCACACCGCGGACACTGTGTGCACTGTAAAAATAAACAACGGTGGTGTTGTGTTATGTTGTTTTGTTGAAATGTTATGGTAATACGGTAAATGGGAGCTTCCTCAAACAGCCATCTCTTTCCCGACAATCCCCTCTGTGCGTGACCACTTACATATGGTAATTACGGTAAGCAAACGGCCACAAGCCCATCAACTCCCTCCCCCGACTACCAGGAGAAAATCACAAACTTCGGCGAATTCACACAAAGGAAGATCAAGGAATATTCCATCGAACCGGAGCAGATCATAAATATGGATGAAGTGCCTTTGACGTTCGACCTGCCACTCACTCGGACTGTTAACAAGAAGCGCCCTGGAGGATTCTTTCACCAAAAAAAAGCTTTGCTCGTTCTCGACAGCATGAGAACGAGCAGTAGATGATCATGAGGTGGTTTTTCAGACGTGTCGATATAGCAGTTTATCGCAAAAGTGTAATGGAAACACATTTTTCGCATTTGCACGTCATGTGACCCATATTATCCCTTGGAAAAGGAGCGGAAAATAAGTTTGGTAAGTAAGGTTCGATAGCCGTGTCAAAACCTCCGCAGCAAGTGGAAAACTTTGAAGCAACGCTACCTAGCAGAAAGACGAGTGTTGTGCAAAAGCGTAGCCGGGCAAATTAGATAATGTTTAATGGCAGGCTGGTGACAGCAGGCTGCCTGTGTGCGCGCATTTGGCACAGCGGCGAGATGAGAGGATGAAAAGCACACACTGGTGCGGTGGTGCTGTCTGAAGTGAATACAGTGACTGTGAGTAGGCTAATACATTGCACACGTTTCAGGTGCAATTATAGAACCAAATCAGCCTTTTCCCCCCTCCATCTCAAAATCGGACCAGTTGTAGGCTATTAGGCTACCTTTTTTCCTCTGCCTGTCGCGCTGACTGCATTCACGCAGCCAGCAACATTTTGCGACTCATTTTCTTTTGAATTGATAATCAGGCTCGTTTATATGCATTGTAACTTCATGTTGGGATTTCCATTGACCATTGGTTGGATTTGAGCATGCAGGGGACGGGATATGGGGCAGATCCCCGTGCGTAATCACTGTGGCAGCTGCTGCAACGGGGAATCACTCAAACGCAACTTCAATGGAAACGCCTACAAGTCGCAATTGTACATTGTCGAAGTTGTAGAAATATCGCAATTCTTTTGCGAAAAACTGTAATGGAAACACAGCTATAGATGAAGAGGAGTTCGTTGGTTTTGAGTGACAATGAAGGAGAGAGGAGAGTGGTTGACGAAGCCACCCTGAACCTGTTCGTTTCCGACACTGAAGATGAGGACTTTGGTGGTTTCAGTACGCAGGAAGAAGAGGAAGACGAGCATTAGTGACTTGACTTCTCTGGTTACAGGTTTGCTGCACATATAGCCTATTGTTGTGTGATTTTGTCTGGGGATTAGTGACCTGACTTTTGTTTTGTTTTGTTGAAATGTTAATAAATGGGAGCTTCCCCAAACAGCCATCGCTTTCCCGACATTCCTCTCTGTGCACGAACCCTTTCATATGGTAATTAAACATCAAAACACCCGCGGCTTATAGACCGGTGCGGCTTATAGAAGAAAAAAATAGTCAATTTTGGTCCCGCGGCTTATACACCGGTGCGTCTTATAGTCCGGAATTTACGGTATATATATATATATATATATATATATATATATATATATATATATATATATATATATATATATATATATATTAAGACAACTTTTGTTCTTTTTTGTTGTTGTTCTATACCCCTTTTTGTGATTCTAATGCTGCTTACAGAACTAAGACTGTACTATATTATGAACATTGACCGTATACTATGTTTTTCTGTGATGGGATCAGTAAGCGTGGGATAGTTTACATTTGAACATTTCCACAGCTGCTAAGAGAACACAGTGGAACACATTGCTGTGTCCACACCATGTGCTGAGCCTGGGCTTGGCAGCAGTGTGAAAACTGAGAGGAGCTTTAGTCAAAATGCCAGTCTACAGATCACTGAAAGCTTTTCACTCAGAGGCTTAGCTGCTGCTAACATTGCCAGTGTGCTGGGTTCTGCTTGAAGCTCTCGAAGAGCACACAGCAACCTTTAGGAACGAACCTACAATTGAACAAACTTACTATAAAATACAGTACATTTAGCACTGTCTAATAAAGATGATGGTACACTAAATTGACATCGTTTCTGGCATGAGAGCCATGATCAGCTTGGCGACAGAATGGCAAAATTCATGGGTATTCGAGTCAGATATAATGTAGTAACAATACTGTTTGGTCACAGTTGTTAGTTTTCACATGGATCTTGGTATGGCAGTTAGTTGTAGAAAAGGCTTTTCACTGGACCATGCAACCAGGCCAGGTACTAATGGAGCCATGAATGGTGGCAGGTCCCACAGGTTAGCGGGTTAGTGGTTAGTTGAGCCTTGGTGTCCGTGGCACAGGAGGGGGGAACCCTGCTGGAACCTTCTGTCTTTCCTGTTTCAGTTTCAATCTGAACGTGCGATGCAGAGAGAGAGTTCCCAGGAGAGAAGGGAAGAGCAGAGAAAGAGTGAATAGCAGATGCCGTAAAGGACACGCCTGTACGAAATAGCTCTCCTCTAGTTTAGGGCTACATGATTATGGGATGAATGATATCCCAGTTATTTTGTTATTGCTAAATAAAACCACAATTGTCTCAATTCCTGGAAACAAAATGACTTTATTGCACGTTTGCACCTTAGTATATATTTTCAACTCCTTCCCCTTTGCAGATACTAAACTCCATCCCTTTGGTCAATGTAATTCACTCTCACTTTCCTCTTGTTTCTGTGGTCCTTCTTAAATAAATAAACAAACAAACAAATCAATATAATCATAAATGAGTTCTCCCTTATTGCTCTGTGGTGCAGCTACAACCTTTATATATAACCTGTACCTGTGTGTTGTTATCTGGTTACCAAAGTATCTCCAGATGACAGCGATGATCCACTCCTAAAACAATGATTACAGCTTAAGACTTGGATTGGATATTGAAAGTATAACACTTAAATATAGGCAAATTACACAATTATTAACCATGGAGCTATAGAATCGGTGTGCAGCTCTACTCTAAATGTACGCCATGGTTCCCCAAGGTGCTTTGGTTAAAAGCGTTCACAAAATGCCCTATAAAGAGAAGAGAGGATATAGGCAGAGTTGAAAAGGGACTCTGGACTTAGTGGACACAGTCCAGATGAGGCTAGTTATCACCACACACACACACAAAATCCTCAAACTCCTCTTCCCTGTCCTCATGGGACTCTGAAGTTACGCCGGCTGAGAAAGACAGAAAGAGGTGTGGGGGAGGGAGGGAGGGGGGTATAAAGAGGGATAGACGGGGGAAAGAAAAGAGGGAAGGGAAGCGTTTGTGAAAGCTAACAAAGGGGAGCTGGCGGCGTTTCAAAGGGCCGCGTGGCGGCTAAGGAGGAGGAAGCGCTTCACCATTCATTTACATCAGGCCTGACAACTGCCTCACATCTCCCCGAGAAGAGACGCGCAGGCAGCGCTCTGGCTCAGAGACTCCTAAAGAGGGTCCTTCTTCTGCTACCTCTCTCTTACACCAGCTCTCCTGTCTCAGTCTCTCTCTCTCTTTCTCTCTCTCTCTCCGTCTTTCGCTCTCTCTCTCTCACACGCACGCCCGCTCTTCAATCAGCCATCATGAAAGTGTCTGTCTGGGCATCTTCGCTATCCTCCGAGAGGCAGACACATGTCTGGCCTCGCCTTCATCCCCCTAAAAGGCTTTTTTTTTTTTTTTGACTTGGACTTATTTCCCTCCTCACACCTTTTCAACTCCCCTTGAGCTGACAGAGCCCAGAGCGACAGGACAACACAACGAGCCCAGAGCGACAGGGCAACATAAATATGAGAGGGGACTGGAGGAGAGGAGAGGAGAGGGGAGGGGGGGGGGGGAGTCATGAAAAGACAGAGAGGAAGTGGAGGTATGGAGAAAGAGGGAGTAAATGGAAAAAAGGTGAGGAGAAAGCAATGAGGACCAGAGAGGAGGGGAGACAATGAAGGGGGACAGTAGAAAGAGAAGGGGACTCTAGCAGGACAGTGTTGTTTACCAGTGGTCCCACAGTGAGCTGCCCAGACACAGGATTTGGAGAGGGGGTAAAGGCAGTGGGACAGACAGGATTTAGAGAGGGGGTAAAGGCAGTGGGACAGACAGGATTTAGAGAGGGGGTAAAGGCAGTGGGACAGACAGGATTTAGAGAGGGGGTAAAGGCAGTGGGACAGACAGGATTTAGAGAGGGGGTAAAGGCAGTGGGACAGACAGGATTTAGAGAGGGGGTAAAGGCAGTGGGACAGACACAGGATTTGGAGAGGGGGTAAAGACAGTGGGACAGACAGGATTTAGAGAGGGGGTAAAGGCAGTGGGACAGACAGGATTTAGAGAGGGGGTAAAGGCAGTGGGACAGACAGGATTTGGAGAGGAGGTAAAGGCAGTGGGACAGACACAGGATTTGGAGAGGGGGTAAAGACAGTGGGACAGACAGGATTTGGAGAGGAGGTAAAGACAGTGGGACAGACACAGGATTTGGAGAGGGGGTAAAGACAGTGGGACAGACAGGATTTGGAGAGGAGGTAAAGGCAGTGGGACAGACACAGGATTTGGAGAGGGGGTAAAGACAGTGGGACAGACACAGGATTTGGAGAGGGGGTAAAGACAGTGGGACAGACAGGATTTGGAGAGGAGGTAAAGGCAGTGGGACAGACACAGGATTTGGAGAGGGGGTAAAGACAGTGGGACAGACATGATTTGGAGAGGGGGTAAAGACAGTGGGACAGACATGATTTGGAGAGGGGGTAAAGGCAGTGGGACAGACATGATTTGGAGAGGGGGTAAAGACAGTGGGACAGACATGATTTGGAGAGGGGGTAAAGACAGTGGGACAGACATGATTTGGAGAGGGGGTAAAGGCAGTGGGACAGACAGGATTTGGAGAGGGGGTAAAGGCAGTGGGACAGACACAGGATTTGGAGAGGGGGTAAAGGCAGTGGGACAGACACAGGATTTGGAGAGGGGGTAAAGACAGTGGGACAGACATGATTTGGAGAGGGGGTAAAGACAGTGGGACAGACATGATTTGGAGAGGGGGTAAAGGCAGTGGGACAGACACAGGATTTAGAGAGGGGGTAAAGACAGTGGGACAGACACAGGATTTGGAGAGGAGGTAAAGTCAGTGGGACAGACACAGGATTTAGAGAGGGGGTAAAGACAGTGGGACAGACACAGGATTTAGAGAGGGGGTAAAGGCAGTGGGACAGACACAGGATTTGGAGAGGGGGTAAAGGCAGTGGGACAGACACAGGATTTGGAGAGGAGGTAAAGGCAGTGGGACAGACATGATTTGGAGAGGGGGTAAAGGCAGTGGGACAGACAGGATTTGGAGAGGAGGTAAAGGCAGTGGGACAGACACAGGATTTGGAGAGGAGGTAAAGGCAGTGGGACAGACAGGATTTGGAGAGGGGGTTAAGGCAGTGGGACAGACAGGATTTGGAGAGGGGGTAAAGGCAGTGGGACAGACAGGATTTGGAGAGGAGGTAAAGTCAGTGGGACAGACACAGGATTTGGAGAGGGGGGTAAAGGCAGTGGGACAGACACAGGATTTGGAGAGGGGGTAAAGGCAGTGAGACAGACACAGGATTTGGAGAGGAGGTAAAGTCAGTGGGACAGACAGGATTTGGAGAGGGGGTAAAGGCAGTGGGACAGACAGGATTTGGAGAGGAGGTAAAGGCAGTGGGACAGACACAGGATTTGGAGAGGAGGTAAAGTCAGTGGGACAGACACAGGATTTGGAGAGGAGGTAAAGTCAGTGGGACAGACAGGATTTAGAGAGGAGGTAAAGTCAGTGGGACAGACACAGGATTTGGAGAGGGGGTAAAGGCAGTGGGACAGACACAGGATTTGGAGAGGGGGTAAAGGCAGTGGGACAGACAGGATTTGGAGAGGAGGTAAAGGCAGTGGGACAGACACAGGATTTGGAGAGGAGGTAAAGGCAGTGGGACAGACAGGATTTGGAGAGGGGGTAAAGACAGTGGGACAGACAGGATTTGGAGAGGGGGTTAAGGCAGTGGGACAGACAGGATTTGGAGAGGGGGTAAAGGCAGTGGGACAGACAGGATTTGGAGAGGAGGTAAAGTCAGTGGGACAGACACAGGATTTGGAGAGGGGGTAAAGGCAGTGGGACAGACACAGGATTTGGAGAGGAGGTAAAGTCAGTGGGACAGACAGGATTTGGAGAGGGGGTAAAGGCAGTGGGACAGACACGATTTGGAGAGGAGGTAAAGGCAGTGGGACAGACACAGGATTTGGAGAGGAGGTAAAGTCAGTGGGACAGACACAGGATTTGGAGAGGAGGTAAAGTCAGTGGGACAGACACAGGATTTGGAGAGGGGGTAAAGGCAGTGGGACAGATACAGGATTTGGAGAGGGGGTAAAGGCAGTGGGACAGACAGGATTTGGAGAGGAGGTAAAGGCAGTGGGACAGACACAGGATTTGGAGAGGGGGTAAAGACAGTGGGACAGACATGATTTGGAGAGGGGGTAAAGGCAGTGGGACAGACATGATTTGGAGAGGGGGTAAAGGCAGTGGGACAGACCACATTGAAGTTGTTAGGCAGAGGAGAGCCCCGCCCACCCTGCTGATGGAAGTATCTTTCTTTTTGCCCGGGTTTGATGTGAAACGGGAGCTGCTTTGACGGTGTTGCCTGCAGTGCAGGTTTTAATATTCATGCAACGGATGAGGAGAGGAAAGGAGGGGAGAGGAGAGGAGATGAGTTAAGAGGAAAGGAGTGGAGGAGAGAGGAGAGGAGTTAAGAGGAAAGGAGAGGAGAGAGGAGAGGAGTTAAGAGGAAAGGAGAGAGGAGAGGAGTTAAGAGGAAAGGAGTGGAGAGGAGAGGAGTTAAGAGGAGAGGGGAGAGGAAAGGAGTGGAGTGGAGAGGAGAGGAGAGGAGATGGGAGGGGAGAGGAAAGGAGAGGAGATGGGAGGAGAGGAGATGGGAGGAGAGGAGTTAAGAGGAGAGGGGAGAGGAAAGGATTGGAGAGGAGTTAAGAGGAGAGGAAAGGAGTGGAGAGGAGAGGAGCGGAGAGGAGTTAAGAGGAGAAGGGAGATGAGAGGAGAGGAGTTAAGAGGAGAAGGGAGATGAGAGGAGTGGAGAGGAGAGGAGAGGAGAAGAGTTAAGAGGAGAGGAGAGAGGAGAAGAGTTAAGAGGAGAAGGGAGATGAGAGGAAAGGAGATTGGAGGAGAGGAGTTAAGAGGAGAGGAGTTGAGAGGAGTTAAGAGGAGAGGAGAGAGGAGAGGGGTTAAGAGGAGAAGGGAGATGAGAGGAGTTAAGAGGAGAGGGGAGGAGAGGAGTTGAGAGGAGAGAGTTAAGAGGAGATGGGAGGAGAGGAGAGCAAAGGAGAGGAGAGGAGTTAAGAGGATAGGAAAGGAGGAGAGGCGAGAGGAGATTTTTGGTCAAACAGAAAGCTAATTTGCAGCTGCGGCAGTTTAGCCTGGGGCTCTTTCTGCTACTGAGGAAATGAGCTGGAAGATTAGCCCTATGTATAATTCACACACACACACACACACACACACACACACACACACACACACACACACACACACACACACACACACACACACACAGGTGTGACATACACAAACACATCTACTATATGGTGTGTGCAGACACATTCATAGATGCATGTACATCATAATCACACACAGACCTGTGCTGCTCTCTCTCTGTGAGACCTGTGCTGCTCTCTCTCTCTCTGTGAGACCTGTGCTGCTCTCTCTCTCTCTCTGTGAGACCTGTGCTGCTCTCTCTCTCTCTCTGTGAGACCTGTGCTGCTCTCTCTCTCTCTCTCTCTGTGAGACCTGTGCTGCTCTCTCTCTCTCTGTGAGACCTGTGCTGCTCTCTCTCTCTCTCTCTCTGTGAGACCTGTGCTGCTCTCTCTCTCTCTGTGAGACCTGTGCTGCTCTCTCTCTCTCTCTCTCTCTCTGTGAGACCTGTGCTGCTCTCTCTCTCTCTCTCTGTGAGACCTGTGCTGCTCTCTCTCTCTCTGTGAGACCTGTGCTGCTCTCTCTCTCTCTCTCTCTCTGTGAGACCTGTGCTGCTCTCTCTCTCTCTCTGTGAGACCTGTGCTGCTCTCTCTCTCTCTCTCTGTGAGACCTGTGCTGCTCTCTCTCTCTCTGTGAGACCTGTGCTGCTCTCTCTCTCTCTGTGAGACCTGTGCTGCTCTCTCTCTCTCTCTCTCTGTGAGACCTGTGCTGCTCTCTCTCTCTCTGTGAGACCTGTGCTGCTCTCTCTCTCTCTGTGAGACCTGTGCTGCTCTCTCTCTCTCTCTCTCTGTGAGACCTGTGCTGCTCTCTCTCTCTCTCTCTCTGTGAGACCTGTGCTGCTCTCTCTCTCTCTCTCTCTGTGAGACCTGTGCTGCTCTCTCTCTCTCTCTCTCTGTGAGACCTGTGCTGCTCTCTCTCTCTCTCTCTCTGTGAGACCTGTGCTGCTCTCTCTCTCTCTGTGAGACCTGTGCTGCTCTCTCTCTCTCTGTGAGACCTGTGCTGCTCTCTCTCTCTCTCTCTCTGTGAGACCTGTGCTGCTCTCTCTCTCTCTGTGAGACCTGTGCTGCTCTCTCTCTCTCTCTCTCTGTGAGACCTGTGCTGCTCTCTCTCTCTCTCTCTCTGTGAGACCTGTGCTGCTCTCTCTCTCGCTCTCTCTGTGAGACCTGTGCTGCTCTCTCTCTCTCTCTGTGAGACCTGTGCTGCTCTCTCTCTCTCTCTCTCTGTGAGACCTGTGCTGCTCTCTCTCTCTCTGTGAGACCTGTGCTGCTCTCTCTCTCTCTCTCTCTCTGTGAGACCTGTGCTGCTCTCTCTCTCTCTCTGTGAGACCTGTGCTGCTCTCTCTCTCTCTCTCTGTGAGACCTGTGCTGCTCTCTCTCTCTCTCTGTGAGACCTGTGCTGCTCTCTCTCTCTCTCTCTCTGTGAGACCTGTGCTGCTCTCTCTCTCTCTGTGAGACCTGTGCTGCTCTCTCTCTCTCTCTCTCTCTCTGTGAGACCTGTGCTGCTCTCTCTCTCTCTGTGAGACCTGTGCTGCTCTCTCTCTCTCTCTCTCTCTCTGTGAGACCTGTGCTGCTCTCTCTCTCTCTCTGTGAGACCTGTGCTGCTCTCTCTCTCTCTGTGAGACCTGTGCTGCTCTCTCTCTCTCTCTGTGAGACCTGTGCTGCTCTCTCTCTCTCTCTCTCTCTGTGAGACCTGTGCTGCTCTCTCTCTCTCTGTGAGACCTGTGCTGCTCTCTCTCTCTCTCTCTGTGAGACCTGTGCTGTTCTCTCTCTCTCTCTGTGAGACCTGTGCTGCTCTCTCTCGCTCTCTCTGTGAGACCTGTGCTGCTCTCTCTCTCTCTCTCTCTCTCTCTCTCTCTGTGAGACCTGTGCTGCTCTCTCTCTCTCTGTGAGACCTGTGCTGCTCTCTCTCTCTCTCTGTGAGACCTGTGCTGCTCTCTCTCTCTCTCTCTCTGTGAGACCTGTGCTGCTCTCTCTCTCTCTCTCTCTCTCTCTCTCTCTGTGAGACCTGTGCTGCTCTCTCTCTCTGTGAGACCTGTGCTGCTCTCTCTCTCTCTCTCTGTGAGACCTGTGCTGCTCTCTCTCTGTGAGACCTGTGCTGCTCTCTCTCTCTCTCTCTGTGAGACCTGTGCTGCTCTCTCTCTCTCTCTCTGTGAGACCTGTGCTGCTCTCTCTCTCTCTCTGTGAGACCTGTGCTGCTCTCTCTCTCTCTCTGTGAGACCTGTGCTGCTCTCTCTCTCTGTGAGACCTGTGCTGCTCTCTCTCTCTCTCTGTGAGACCTGTGCTGCTCTCTCTCTCTCTCTCTGTGAGACCTGTGCTGCTCTCTCTCTCTCTCTGTGAGACCTGTGCTGCTCTCTCTCTCTCTCTCTCTGTGAGACCTGTGCTGCTCTCTCTCTCTCTCTCTCTGTGAGACCTGTGCTGCTCTCTCTCTCTCTGTGAGACCTGTGCTGCTCTCTCTCTCTCTGTGAGACCTGTGCTGCTCTCTCTCTCTCTCTCTCTCTGTGAGACCTGTGCTGCTCTCTCTCTCTCTGTGAGACCTGTGCTGCTCTCTCTCTCTCTCTCTCTGTGAGACCTGTGCTGCTCTCTCTCTCTCTGTGAGACCTGTGCTGCTCTCTCTCTCTCTCTCTCTGTGAGACCTGTGCTGCTCTCTCTCTCTCTGTGAGACCTGTGCTGCTCTCTCTCTCTCTGTGAGACCTGTGCTGCTCTCTCTCTCTCTGTGAGACCTGTGCTGCTCTCTCTCTCTCTCTCTCTCTGTGAGACCTGTGCTGCTCTCTCTCTCTCTGTGAGACCTGTGCTGCTCTCTCTCTCTCTGTGAGACCTGTGCTGCTCTCTCTCTCTCTGTGAGACCTGTGCTGCTCTCTCTCTCTCTCTGTGAGACCTGTGCTGCTCTCTCTCTCTCTCTCTCTCTGTGAGACCTGTGCTGCTCTCTCTCTCTCTGTGAGACCTGTGCTGCTCTCTCTCTCTCTCTCTCTGTGAGACCTGTGCTGCTCTCTCTCTCTCTGTGAGACCTGTGCTGCTCTCTCTCTCTCTGTGAGACCTGTGCTGCTCTCTCTCTCTCTCTCTCTGTGAGACCTGTGCTGCTCTCTCTCTCTCTGTGAGACCTGTGCTGCTCTCTCTCTCTCTGTGAGACCTGTGCTGCTCTCTCTCTCTCTCTGTGAGACCTGTGCTGCTCTCTCTCTCTCTGTGAGACCTGTGCTGCTCTCTCTCTCTCTCTCTCTGTGAGACCTGTGCTGCTCTCTCTCTCTCTCTCTCTGTGAGACCTGTGCTGCTCTCTCTCTCTCTGTGAGACATGTGCTGCTCTCTCTCTCTCTCTCTCTGTGAGACCTGTGCTGCTCTCTCTCTCTCTGTGAGACCTGTGCTGCTCTCTCTCTCTCTCTCTCTGTGAGACCTGTGCTGCTCTCTCTCTCTCTCTGTGAGACCTGTGCTGCTCTCTCTCTCTCTCTCTCTCTGTGAGACCTGTGCTGCTCTCTCTCTCTGTGAGACCTGTGCTGCTCTCTCTCTCTCTGTGAGACCTGTGCTGCTCTCTCTCTCTCTCTGTGAGACCTGTGCTGCTCTCTCTCTCTGTGAGACCTGTGCTGCTCTCTCTCTCTCTCTGTGAGACCTGTGCTGCTCTCTCTCTCTCTCTCTCTCTCTCTCTCTCTGTGAGACCTGTGCTGCTCTCTCTCTCTCTGTGAGACCTGTGCTGCTCTCTCTCTCTCTCTGTGAGACCTGTGCTGCTCTCTCTCTCTCTCTCTGTGAGACCTGTGCTGCTCTCTCTCTCTGTGAGACCTGTGCTGCTCTCTCTCTCTCTCTCTCTGCTCTCTCAGCTTTTGTTTAATGATGACACTTTTTGATCGGTTCTCACGAAAAATACAGAATTTTCATTGTTCAACACTAAAAAAAATTGAATAAACACACATAGTAAACACAAAGTCTGGTCATCAACACACACTAAATTCTAACTGTTTGGTCTCCAGGTGCATGACAGGCGTGTCAGCCTCTTCCTGGACGGGCTTGAAGAGGATGGGGTGGCCTTTGACACACGACCTCTGAACTCCAGCCTATATGACATCAGAGAGGACAGCGCCATGTGGGTGGGACTCAGCTCCAATGGTAAAGACTCTTCTCTTCTTGAGACACGGACACTTTTTATCGTGTATGTTTTTGACATGTAACATGTTTTTGACATGTAACATGTTACACGGGTTGAAAGATGCATTGGAACCACTGAGACGCACCAAAGAGGTTCTGCAGTGGCGCTGCTTGAAAATGCATCATCTGGTCTTATCAGTTGCATTACCATCAGCCCATGTATCATGATTACCATCAGCCCATGTATCATGATACTATTATCCAAATTAGAACCTATTTAAAGCAGTAGAAATGGAAGAAGCTTGTTTCCCAAAAATGAAATTACCCCCACCTCCAATCCCCAAGCCATAACCGTGAGCACAGGGAGACATTTCAGCCATCTAGTATTTATAGTATTGAGTATTTATCATCTCTCTATATCAGAATATGATGTCAATGACGACTCCTTTATTTCCCGCCCAGCCTTTATCCCTCTCATCTACACATCTGTGATTGATTGGTCGTGCCTGAGAGCCGTCTCGGAGTCAATAGGAGAGAAATTGAGAGAAAAATGATATCCGTTCATCTTCAGAGTGATAAACGAGTGTTTTTCTTCTCGTTTATCAGACATTGATCCCTAGTTCACGGCAGGTAGCATCTGATCAGCTGAAGATCACATCAGAGGTGGTGATCAATACAAGTGATTGGCTCGGGGGAGAGAGAGAGAGAGATACAGAGTGAGTGTGAGTGTGTGTGTTTGCAAATGTGTGTGTGTGTGCGTGTGTGCATGTGTGTGCATGTGTGTGTGTGAGACAGAGAGAAAGAGAGAGGTGGGGTGTTGAACCCGGGGGCTGTGTCTGGAATTCTGATCAGTGGATTGATCAGGTGAATACTGATCAGATGCATTGATTAACAACTATGGTTGTCTGTTTGGAGGGGACCCTTCCCATTAAAAGGGCAATTTGTACATTTTAAAATTTCATCATTTGATTCACACGTTTGTTTTTGCTGAACAGTGTCACCCTCGTGTTGAAAGTGACTACTTAACCAGTTGCAAAGCATTTGTCATTTTCAAGAATTTACATTCAGTATTAATTGGTTTGAACAAATGAAAAATATATAAATATTGTGCTCAAACTACTTGAGTCCAAAAAGTAAACTTTTCAGAAAGAAATTTAGTTTTTTGTTGATCCCAGTGATGCTCAGAATTTGGCATTGCCATAGTTTCTACACATTGTAGACATTGTTAACCATCACAAATGTTAAATAAATATATAAAATAAAAAATGATAATATACAGGTGTCAGTGGCACACACACTATGTAAAACACAACTTATGTGTATAGAAAGTACGGTATGTGTTTTGCTGTGTGAGGCCTTCGTGGCACGCCACGCGCTGAAAGTGTCTTCTGGCTTTAGAAGCTGCTGCAGTGGTTTTCTTTGGCTCTGGGCTGCTTACTGGGCCAGACGGCATCAGATGTTGGCATCAGATAGCAGATGACTGCCACACTGTCCCACCAAACGTGGGCGTCTTACAGGCTGGAATGCACTTTAAATGGCATTAAGTCAAGTGTGTTAGGCTGGGGAAGACCTTGTGTACAAACTGAACACTCATTAGACAGAAAGAGGTCCTGGGAAGAAAGAGAGCTTTTGCATGTGTAAAAAATGAATCAAAAAATGAAAGGTGCTTTTCATTTGGGTCCCTTTTCAATCTTTTCCTTTTCTTTTCCCCTATATATAAGGGACCCTTATATAGGAATTCAAAGAGGTTTAATGAAGACATTGTTCAAATGTATGTCATGGTTAAATAATTAATATTCCACAACTTTCCCCATATAAATAAATGTCTGCTTTGCTACTCTCTATCACCAGTTCATGAAAGCTTTGCTGTTCTATACACGTGTCAGGTACAACATCCACTTTTTTTTAAATAATAATAATTAAAAACTGGTTTATTTGGAATAAAATAGAAGGGTTAGTTGGCATTTAGTCTCAATGCCAGACCCATGAGAGGTCTTCCACGTTACTGCATGCTGCAGATCTCTCTCTGGGTCTGGGACACTCCTCTCACCAAACTGAGGACGGACCCTGGCCAGTGATTGGTAAGTGAGTAATGACTTTAGCGATCAGGCGCGCCCACCCAACCTGACTCTGAACCACTCTCTCATTGGTGCTACGACCTGTCAGTCATTCAATTGCTCCGCCCCGAAGTGGCACACTCTTATGTAGTATGCGGAGCGCAGCCATAGAGGCAAAGTGAACGTCACTTCCTGCTTTTCTCCCTGTACCAGCGCTGAAAAAATATGAATGGCGGTGAACGGAGAATAACGTTACTTTTTTGATCCCGTTTGAATTGTGCCACGCGGTGCCAACGTTAATTTGGTGAATTTAAAACGTAACTTTGCATGTCAAGAAAGTCGCAGTTTGTCGCCAAACTGTTGCACTAGAAGTTATAAATCAGAAAGACTACATAGACTGTCGCCTAAGTGACGTCACTTTCTCGACCAGCAAAGCTGAAGAAGCAGATGTGGCTCCTTTTGTTTTTAACTACAGTTTTTGCTATTATTTATCGGCTCCAGTCTACATTGAATGACTATATTATTATGTTTATTATGTATTTGAAAACAAAATCAGAAAAATGTATAGATTTGGGACCTGTGAAGGTGTAGTTGTTGGAAAAGGGAGAGTCGGTGAGAGATGTGGCCAGTGAAGGACAGAGAGACAGATATCAAAAGACAGAAGAAGAATCACACACACACACACACACACACACATACTGTAATACTTTGAGTTGCCTGTGTCAACTATCATCGGTTCCAGCAAAACACAAAACCAGAGAAGAGACGGAGGGAGATGGTGAGTGGCAGAGAGAAGACAGAGAGAAGACACAGAGCAACACAGAACAGAGAAGAGACAGAGGGAGATCGTGAGTGGCAGAGAGAAGACACAGAGAGAACAGAGAAGAGATGGAGGGAGATGGTGAGTGGCAGAGAGAAGACACAGAGAGAAGACACAGATCAACACAGAGAGAAGAGAATGAAGGCTTACACCTTGCATCATCCCAGTAACAATAGGGAGAGCACTTTTCAGAGGAAGGTATAATCCCATTTCCACACGCTAAAGAAATCCTGAGCCAAAGCCTTAGGCTGTGTACACACACACACACACACAGACACACACA
>NC_139633.1:12948869-12953869 GCF_964638095.1 Poromitra crassiceps
CAGTTGTGATGTCATTATTCAGTCTTAAACACCAATATTTGACCCTTTTCTCACTCATTTCTACTGTATGTCACCACTTGCTCTCCCTGCAAGGCTTGAAATTAACTTTTTTGACCACCTGCCAATATGGCATTGGCTGCTAGATTTTAAAGTTACCAGCCAATTAGAATTTCCACTAGCCAAAATGTTTTTCTTGAAATAAACCAGAACATGAGTGGGTTAATTAAGCATAAGTATCAGTAAGTGGCCAGGATTCTCAAAGCGGGTCACATGAACAAAAATGCACTCGTGAAGCTAAATAAATCCAAAACCAACAAGTTAATTATTTACATTTTTACTTCAATGTAGAACATTCATTTCTTACACATGAGATTACTTTTATCCTTTTAGTCATAAATATTATTGAAAGACATTCTATATTCCAGACTGAAATGTTATAACAGAAGTGGAGTTTTGGCCAGAATGACATGAACATTTGGACAATTATTCAGTGCATGTTGCGTTCAGGTGCACTGTACAAAAAAAAATAAAAAAATCCACCGCGGGCCACACAGGAGGCAATCCCTGTATTTCTTCAGGACTGATTGAACCGAGTGAAAATCATGGATTGGCTATGTCATATTCAACTGAAGTCCATCTTTGTCTAACAGAGAGGTAGTGAGGTGTTTTGGGACTCCTTCCTCCATCCTGGTCTACTTTGTATTTTGTTCTACTGTTTAGTGTCATATAGTAGTCTCACTGTTTATAGTCTAATGTTTCTTCTCCCAACAGGGAAATAGTGGAGTTGTATTCAGGGGTCCTGCCTCACCTCCATGTCCAGTCAGAGTGTCGCTGTCCTCCCAGCCACCCCAGAGTGCACCCCCTGGTCCAGAGGTACAGCATCACAATCGCAAATCACAGAGGGGACTGAATATTTACAATAACACTGTCAAATTGATCTCCACCAATGGTGTCCTTTGCAGAATCTCTCAAAAGGAATTCAGAAAGTTTTGTGTGTGCATTTTTGTGATTTCACAATGTATTTACAATACCTAACCCTGTTCATTCCCAGGGTTATATATATATGAGAGGCAATTAAAAAATACGGCTCCATCAGGTCACCCGCATGGATGCTGTTTACACTTGCTGAAAGTTTCAGCCCGATTGCACGTAAAACGGCATAGCTGTGGCCGGATACATTTCTGCTCACTCTCACTCTCACTCTCACTCTCACTCTCACTCTCACTCTCACTCTCACTCTCACTCTCACTCTCACTCGCACACACACACACACACACACACACACACACACACACACACACACACACACACACACACACACACACACACAAGGGGCACTTCTCATTCTTAACCCATTGATACCTGATGCAGCATTTGCGTGTATATCCCTCATTTGTGTGTGTATCCCTTTTTAAGACTGCAATCTTAAAGGGATACACACACAAATGCTGCATCAGGTATCAATGGGTTAATAGTAGATAACTGTTGAACATACTTCAACTGAGTGAAAAACAAAGAGTGTATTTGTCCCTGTTAACAGATACTGTATCCCGAACGCTGTGGAGGACACCACCAATGACAGAGTGCTGAGGCTGGACCTTCACGCCCATCCACTTAGTTATATCAATGACCAGGACATGGGCACCACCTGGCTGTCCACCACTATGGCTGTACAGGACATGGATGAAGGACTTACTATTACTGTGGATCTGGCTAATGGACAATACCAGGTAACACCTCTAATATCACACATGCTGTCAAGCTGACACACACACATACACACGCACGGCACACACACGCGCACGCGCACACACACACACACAGACACACACACACACACACACACACACACGCGACAATACATATTCCGCAATAAAGGACAGAGGAAAGTGTCTGAATCAGATTTCTGCCCTCCACGAGACACTGCAACGTATGTGGAGCACAATATTGTGCCTTATTTGGTGATTTGGTGACGGCAGTTGGGTAGTAAGGGATAGTCCAGGATCTACCATAGGTTTTC
This sequence comes from Poromitra crassiceps, assembly GCF_964638095.1. Taxonomy (NCBI): domain Eukaryota; kingdom Metazoa; phylum Chordata; class Actinopteri; order Beryciformes; family Melamphaidae; genus Poromitra; species Poromitra crassiceps. Next base: position 12,950,890 of record NC_139633.1, read on the forward strand.
CAATGGTGGAAGATGTGGTGGAGATAGTATTAGCTCTGGGATGGGTGATTGAACCATTGAAGCATTCACGTGTGCCCTATGGATGGAGACATTATCATCCTGCAAGAACTCCCATCAGGCGGCAGGGTGGACGAGTGGTGAAAGAGCCCATCCCATGACTGTCAAGTCTCAGGTTTGTGCTGGTTGAAGTGTCCTTGAGCAAGACTCTTAACCCTTTAACCCAGAGGTTCTCAAATGGACCCCTTACAAGATAGAAAATATACCGGGGACCCCTTCATTCTGATTTGTGATTTTGGGCTAAGCTTAATTGTTTCCACGGTAACGTGCTTGACTTTTAAATTGATAGGTTTGTTAGATTAGAATGTAATCCATGAGCCATTTTAGATTTAAAGCATAACATATTCTCATTGAACTACTGTATGATGCTTTTGCAACAACAACAAAAGTTTTTAATTTTTATTTTCCTGAAAACTTTTCGCGGACGCCCTGGCAAAGTGCCACGGACCCCTGTGGGTCCCCGGACCCCCATTTGAGAACCACTGCTTTAACCTGCTCATTCATTCTAATTCACCATTAAATGCCTACTGTAGATGACAGAAGATTGTGTAGAAATGCTACAGACCACACACAGCAGTGTACACTATCTGTCTGCCTGCACCTGTGTGTGCAGTGGGCAGTAGTTTCATCCCCTCTCAGTGATGCAGGCAGAGGCAGGGCTATCAAAGCACTCATCCCTCTTCTCTCTGAAGTGTGTATGTGAGTGTGGCCTGGATTTTGGGAGCTGTCCTGACTTGGTCTCTCAACTCAAGTCCCCAGATAAAAGACACACACCATCTTTCTGAAGTTTGTGTATGTGTGTGTGTGTGTGTTTGTGTGTCTGCCTGCAGTAGTGGTAGCTTAATGCACTCCCTGCTGTGTGCCCCAGTGTCCCAGCCCAGACTGTAGTGGGGCAGATAACGCATAACACACACACACACACACACACACACACACACACACACACACACACACACACACACACAGAAGCTCACAAACATAAACTATGTGTGTGTGTGTGTGTGTGTGTGTGTGTGTGTGTGTGTGTGTGTGTGTGTGTGTGTGTGTGTGTACTTGCATGTGGGGGTGTATGGGGGGGGGTCTTCTGTGTGCCTCTCTTCAACTAAAGTCTTTTATCATCATTCGTAGTTGCACCCATGCATTCACTTAACTGACAATTAAGTGTGTGTTCTTTACTTATAGTAAAGCAAGAGAAAGAACGAAGCATAATGATTATTCACCATTTGCCATGACTCGTTATTGATTAGACACAATAATGTGTGCTACTTTTTAAGGGATAGTAGAACATTTTATTTCAAATTGATTGAGAGATACTGAATGGGGGGAAAAAATCTGCTAATTATTGCAGACAAATTGCATTTTGGAAGTGAATTCTGTATTTCCTCGCACATCTCAGTTGATATTGTGGCTAAAAATACGCAGTGCATCAGTTTTTAGGATGAGCCATGTTCAGAGAAGTTAGAATGAGGTCATGTGATCCATTACTAAAGTGTAATACTTCCTGGTTTTGACATGTCATTCCCACCCCTTCTCTATATCTCTTTTAAACTTTTTTAAAATCTATTTATGTATTTATTTATTTGTGAGGGACTTTGTAACACTATTAAACATAAGTTCATTTGAGGTATTGTACAAATTTAGCTTAAAGTCCCTGGAAACCAAAATCCACAAAAACCTTCTAACTATTAAATGTAGGGTCTTATGTGAGTAATTGTGTGCCTCAGAAAGTGGTTTACATTACTTTCAACCCTAACCCCAAAAATCTACACTTTTCTACAAGGTCTGGATTTCCATTTCCTCATTGAAGAGAGCGGTGCGCGCGGTGCTAAAATGCATGATCTTATCACGTCATAAGATTTAATCGAATCACACACACGCATGCACGCACGCGCGCACACACACACTGACACACACACAGTAGCGTTGTGCACTCGCAGCGGCAGAGATGTCTTCCTCTCGCCGAGCAACGCGCGAACACACACACACACACACACTCCATCTCTCTTTCCTTCTCTCTCTCTCCGACGGAGAGGGAAACTCTCTCTCTCTCTCGGAGACCTGCTGCAGACGGGACACGCCCACACAGTCAGCGGGAGAAAATACACTCTAAAATCTAATTGATTCTCATGACTTTTGCCATGACTGTCAAACCTAAATTTATATACTTTGCGACGTTCGTCATCGTTCAAATTTGGCTGGTGGCTTATTAACATAGGTTCCTGTGATGTGATGAACTCAAAATGCTAAATAATAAAAAAATATTTCTGGTTTCCAGGGACTTTAAGCTAATTTTCATCTTCAGTCCCTTGGCAGGTTACAATCAATACAATTAAATACGGTAGATACATATGCTGAGGGGGTAGTGCCCGGGGCAGCAGGGGGAATTGGCAAGGACAATTGGGGAGAAAATGGGGGGAAATGAGGGAAAAAATGTATACATATGTTGCAATCCACAATAACAAAGACAATACAAATTACCAAGACAGTATTAATATATTCCCGCCTCTCTCTTTGATCTATGTATGTTTTTTTTTTTTACTTATTTTAACTCATTCAAGGAAAAACATCCATCTATGAATTTGAATGTGATCATTCTACCTGTACCCCTCTCTCTTCCAGGTGTTCTATGTTATAGTCCAGTTTGGCGGCCTGTTGCCAGAGTCGGTTCTGATCCAGAGACGGAGTGGTAACACCACAGAACCAGAGAACAGCACCGGGACAGAGCAGGCCTGGCTGGACTGGCAGTATATGGCCAGAGACTGCAGTGTGTTTGGACTGCAGGACAATGAGCCTTTACTAAGACCAGACTCAGTCAACTGTCTGCAACTGCCTAGGTTGGTGCGGAGTGTGTGTGTGTGTGTGTGTGTGTGTGTGTGTGTGTGTGTGTGTGTGTGTGTGTGTGTGAGATTTGCGCATCTTTTTG
>NC_139633.1:12958869-12988869 GCF_964638095.1 Poromitra crassiceps
CTATTATTAGGAAGCTGACACACCGGACCCGACCCGTCTATTATTAGGAAGCTGAGACCCGGACCCGTCAGGACCGACAAATGTCGGACCCGTATAGAACCGAGCATACCGGACCCGTACAGAACCGAGAAATACCGAGGCAGAGACTAGCAGTGCCGACGTCAAAGTTGCTTGCTAATTGCTATTACAAGTTGTATAAATGAAACTTTGTGCATCTTACATACCATTCTTATATAGCATTCTCCCCTCTTCTTTGGCACACGCATTGCTCCCATCTGCGCCAATTTTCACCGAGATGTCCATGTTACGTTAGCTCGCAATGCTAATCTTGAGCTAGCTTGTCACGTTACTTTGCCTGGGGCGCTCTGTAGCTCCGCTCTTCTGACACCACGTTGTGGCTTTGTACTCTTCTAGTAAATATGACTCCGAGTGCGCGTGGTCACTTAACTCTAAACAATATAATGATAATGTCACGGAGGCAAGGCTAGACGTGTAACTTTGGCTTTACTGAGGCAGGCATGAGTAATCGAACCCCGAGCATTACTACAACAGTCCAACATAACAGAGCACCGAGTGCTCGATCAAATCCACCGCAGTTCTTGCTACTTGCAGTTTGTGATGACAAGCCTCACGTGCTGTGTTTTCATGTGTTTCTCTCGTGATCAGCGCTCATCACGGGTCTTCTCTGATCCACTCAGGTAGTACACATAATGATAAACAGACCCGGGACCCGACCCGGACCCACGTGACCAGAATAAAATGTGGACCCGGCCCCCGTACGGGTCTCGGGTCGGGTCCTCGGGTCTGAGTAGACCCCTCAAGACCTCTAGTCTAAACACTCTGTTTTACAGCCATCTTTTTCCCCTTCTACCTGATAGTAAGGATGGGCAACCTCAGACAGCATCACCCTGCCTGAAAGGGATTTCATTGGTATTGCTTCCAGAGTGGTTCTGGTTTCATGTGGAACACTGTAAATGCTGCTTCAGGGTCTCTCAAAAGTAGCAAAAAAAAAAAACATTGGGAAGAAAACAGTGAATAGCCCTGCTGGCCGATGATCCAACCCCACTAGAGCCTCTGCTGTGTCTCTCCTACTCAGTGGAGCAATCGTTTATTCCTACTGGCTCTATACAAGGGAAATAAAAAATGTCGGAGGAGGTTGGAAATCAATATTGGTAATTGGTGTTTGCCCCAGAGTTTTTGCCTTTTTCTTGGCAGGGTGAAGAATAAAAGCGCTCTGAAACCATGTGACACTCAAGTTCTCTGTTGCTTGGAATATAAATAGAAAATATTTTGGCAGGATGTCAGCGCATTAACCGTCAAGTCCAACTATTCAATTCTGCGGCATCGAGCACTTTTGCTAAACACTTGTTTATGAAAGAGCAACATTGCCAGAAATAGTTACAATAAGGAAGCAATACTGTGAGTCTGTGTTTGTTTTATTCATTAGTTTGTTTGTGTTTTGTCTTCCGATAGTACCGTCAGTGTCAACCTAACGTATCCAGGCCAAATCTACTGTGACCCTGCTCCTGTGTTGCTATGTGCTATATGTTTGTATGTGTGTGTGAGTGAGTGTGTAGTATGTGTGTGTTGGGGACTGTCCTAAGTGTGTTTCAAGCAAGGCGAGTGTCTTTTTTTGTAGCAGATGTGTTAAACACTCTATGAACACAACCAGAAACACTACAGACACACGCAGCATGCAATAAAAGCACAACAGACTTACATACACACTGCATGTGTGCAAAAGCATCTGGGTTGTATGCGTATACAGTAACACGGCAAAAGTCAGACAGTCAGACACAAACTCACACAGAAGTGGCCTGAATAAGTCTTTCAGCATTAGCTGAAGACAAACAACAGGTGAAACACACATTACAGAGAAGGAAAGGCAGAAAGAAGGTAAGAGACAGAAGGGGCATGTGGAGGTGAGGAGAGATATTACTACAGCATGAGTGTAGAGAAAGACCAGGCTAAATATAGCATAGAGCAACCCTAGTGTATGTTAGCCTGCTGACAGCTAACACCGCTAAGTTGAGATTTGACAAGTGTTTATGCAACAACCTGGAAAAAAGACATTTCAGGGTTTGCCAAAATAAGAGAGAGGTGTTAGATATATTAGAAATAAAAAAGTGAGGCAGGATGAGAGGTGAGATGTGTATAAGATGTGTGTGTGTGAGAATAATGCTTCCACCAGTCTCTTGTCATTCGTAAAAATCAGTGCAACAGCTGCTTTCTCATGTGCCCTCCTGATGCACCTCAATATGTTAACCCAAGTCAAACACAAACACTGCAAATGTTGACTTCCTGTTCAAAACACCGTCTGTTTTACCTGGTCACTAGTACCAAAGAGCGTGGAAGGAAAGAGACGACACTCCGGCCATTTTTGGAAACAGAATGCGCCTCGCAGTGGTCAGCTGCGGTAGCGCTGGTCCCTATAATCAGCCTCTCTAAACAGTAACTCAACGGGAGAACACTCTAAACTTTGGGGATTCACATCTTTTCCGGGCGTACTGCAAATCTTGATTGAAGTGGTGTAGTGCAGGGATGTAAAACAACAACCATATTGTGGAAACTAAGCAAAATTTTTCGTTTTATTTTTTTATTTTTTTCAAGATAAATAGCTAATGAAAAGGACCCGAGGTTCAACTCCCGTTGAGTTACTGTTTAGAAAGGCTGATTATAGGGGCCAGCGCTACCGCAGCTGACCACTGCCAGGTTCTTTTGGCGCTGTCACGTTTCCAAAAATCAAAAATGGCGGAGGCTGCTGGGCGCTGATGTTGCAATGGGGCAATATGGAGCTGCCATTTCTTTCCATAAAAGTTCTTTGCTAGTACTGTACTGTCACAGGAAGTGTCAACACAATAGGAAGTAACTGGCTGACCCCTGTGTTGGAACATAAGGTGAATTATGTGCTTGTTTTTATGTTCTCGTGTGTGTGTGTGTGTGTGTGTGTGTGTGTGTGTGTGTGTGTTTGTTCGTTCCAGTGAGGTTCCCTACTCAGGAGGTAACCTCACATTCAGCCTGCTGACCCCAGAGCCAAACCTAAGGCCGGGCTACAACGACTTCTACAGCACCCCCGCCCTGCAGAGGCTGGTGCAGGCCACCCAGGTCAGGATCTCTCTGAGCGGACAGTACCACACCAGAGCAGCGGGGGTGAACCACCGACACAGATACTACGGCATCAGTGAGATCACCATCAGTGGCAGGTGAAAGAGTTGCAGCAATCACCCATTTTTTATGCGGAGATCCTCTAAGCAACCCGTTTAGCAAAGTGTTTGTTGTTGCTGTTTGAATCCTCATCATCATAGATTGAACTCAAAATGCCAATATGGAATTAATTTAGTATTATGTAAATCTAGGATATAATGTATATATTCAAATAAATCATGTGGAATTGTTCACAAAAAATAGAATTGGGGGCCTCGTTATATACTGTCAATATCAGTTCCAGTAGCTCAGACAGTTTAAAATGGTCCTTAATTACGGTTTGATTGATATCACAAGATCATGATCAAATGTAATGATCTTTTGTTTATTTGTTCATTTGGTTTACGATTAACAATCATGTATAACAATGCATTTGTATTGTCTTTGCATGTTTCTTGAAGTTCACTTATTAATGAATGTAGAACCACATTCATTGCGTTGCAAAACACCAATTTTGTCATGAGTCAAAATTTGATCAGGTGCCATGATTGGTTGAAAGAAACATTTGGACATGTATTCGTTGTTGATTTGTCCATGTGTGAGCACGACTCAAGGCGTAGACAAATCTTTTGTCAGACAGAGATGTTGGTGAGTTTCAGCTGAGACTAATTGTGAGCACATCTCCTCATTAGACTGACAGTGTGACTGCTTCTTTATGACTGGTAATTATGGGATTATGCAGGAGGCAATCATCTCTAAACTCTTTCTCTCCCTCCCTCTCTCTCTAAGTTGTTTAAATTAGTAGTCTCTCTCCCTCTTTCTCTCTCTAAGCTGTTTTAATTAGTAGCTTGTTACAGTCAAGTGGAGGAAACAGAGATTTAGAGCTGCTGAAATCTCATCTTTGCATGAGATTCCGGCTTCGCCAATTATTCTCCCTGCTGCCCCGGTCATTGCGCCACCCTCTGCCGATCTGGGGAGAGCCGAGACTAGCACCATGCTTCCTCCGAGACATGAGTGGTAGCAAGCCATTTCTTTTCACCTGACAGCGGGAGCCTCACCGGTAGGACGTAGCACGTGGGAGGACCCAGTTCCCTTCCCTCTGAAACAGGCACCCCAACCGACCAGAGGAGGCGCTAGTGCAGCGACCAGGACAAATACCCTCAATCCGGCTTCCCAACCGCAGACACCAGCCAATCGTGCCTGTATGGATGCCCGACCAAGCCGGCGGTAACACGAGGATGTGAACGTGCGACCCCCGTGTTGGTAGGCAGGGATTTTACCGCTACACTACCCGCACGGCGCACGCCCACTCTCTTCATTCTTTAGAACGCATGTACCGTAAATTCCGGACTATAAGCCGCGGCTTTTTTCCCGTTTTTTGGGCTTTTTTGGCCCCTGCGGCTTATATAACGGTGCGGCTTATCTATGGATTTTTTCAAAAAAAAAAAAAAAAATCTCTCTTTTTTAGCACTCTTTCTAACTATAAATCCACTTCTGTTTTAATTTCCTCTCTTGCCCTCTTTTAACAACATAACATAACATAACATAACACAACACAGGTAAGCAGAAAGAAAAAGACGAAGCAATCACCGCCATGAATGAGGAAATGACTCACCTGCTGGAGGCTGGAGATACACGGCTTGGGCTAAACTTTTACTCCGTGAAACACTATCGATTAAGTCCGACATCGCTCAGAGGTTTGAGCAGCTTGAAAACAAGTTTGAAAACGTGCAGAAGTCCATCCACTCACTCACTAAAGAAAATAAGGCAACCGTGGCGTGAACAGAGTTTCTAATGCGGAAAAGCGCATCAGCGCACTGGAGGACAAAAACAACACAGTGAGTCCGAAAGTGGATAAAATGCAAAAACAAATCGAAACCCTGCACACGCAGGTTGATGACTTAATCAGCAGGAGTAAAAGAAATAACATTCGCCTGATCAATGTAAAAGAGGGAGCTGAGATTGGTGACATGGACGCTTTCGTGGCAAAATCCTGTGTTACATCCTGGACCTGAAGGAAGGCGAGAAACCACCAGAGGTGGACAGGGCACACCGGGCGCCTCGGCCACGTCCAGACCCCGGCCTGCCACCGAGGGCCATCTTCATCTGCCTACTCCGCTGGCCCGACCGTCAACTCATCCTCCAGGCTGCGGGGAAGAAGCCCCTCACCTGGGAGGGTACGCGCTTTTTCGTCCGGCAGGACCTCTCCGCGTTGGTGCAACAGAAACGCGCAACATACAACAGCATCATCGAAAAGGTTAAAGTCAATGGATATCGCTTTGGCGTACTGTACCCAGCGAGACTCGTCATAACCATTGATGGACAGCGGCGGAACAAGAGCTCAAAGTGAAACTGCCGAATATCTTTTGAGTTGGACTGGTCAATAGTACTGTGAGTAACTAAAATAAAAAAATAAAAAACGGAATTCTCTCTTCTTTAGCACTCTTTCTAACTATAAATCCACTTCTGTTTTAATTTCCTCTCTTGCCCTCTTTTCACCACACCGCGGACACTGTGTGCACTGTAAAAAAAAACAAAAAATACCATTAAAACACCCGCGGCTTATAGTCCGGTGCGGCTTATATAAGAAAAAAATAGTCAACTTTGAAGGTGCGGCTTATACACCGGTGCGCCTTATAGTCCGGAATTTACGGTAGATAGGTGTGTTGGCAAGAGAAAAGACGCTCTTAAAGTCGAACTGAACCCGTATCGTCACGTGCGTCGCAGTCCGTTTCAGACTGAAAACATCATTTGTCTGAGATGACAAATTGAGAGGCGGGTCATAGTATCATGTCGATGATTTGATTTGACAATTCTGTCGACTGGCTTTGGCATTGGTCAATCATGGCGTGTTCCACCCCCAAATTGAGTGGGATTCAGTGTGTTGTCGTGCTACGCGAGTGGGATCCGCGGAGTACCAGGCAGCCAGCTGCTTCGTGCGGAGGGAGCGGACAATCTGATGAATGGGTGCTGCCCGCCCGCCTGGAATCTCCGAGGGCAGACCCCTGACAACCACGCTGTCAAGCGCGCGCCTTTTACGCTATTTCTGTAAATACGATATCCCTGGAATGTGCGTTTTAACGAGCCAGTTACATTTCTTTGCATTCTTAGAGATTATAGTTTTTGCTTTGTGTTCATGTTTCTAACAATTGGCCAAGTTAGTAGTTAGTTTATGGGATAGGAATTCTGCCAGATGACAGGCACTAGGCACCATTTTCTACTTCATTTGGAAGAGAAAATTATCCTGAAATGAAGATTTGATTGACAGCTGCATGTCGTGATATGAATATGATTGGTTGAAATGGGGTAGAAATTTGATAGTACTAGGTGACGTCAGCAAACTGTACATTACTGTTATCAATGAAATCTTGAAAAATTAACTTTTGATGTGAAAAAGTGTGAAAAACTAAAGAAATTAGACTTTTGTGATTTTGTTAGCATACATTATTAAATAGGTGCACTGCATACCCAGGTATTTGAACTAAAAGAAAAGAAAAGTCATTTATGAGTTCAGCTCGACTTTAACCTCTGTATGTGTGTGTGTGTGTGTGTGTGTGTGTTTGTGTGCGTGTGCGTGTGTGTTTGTGTTTGTGTGTGTGACAATTGTTTGTCCTACATGGGGGAACAAAGTCCCTGTTCCCTTATTGCATCTCATGGTGATGTAGAGATTTCACCTTCTTAGCACTTTATGAAATATTGATTAACTTGCCCCTAAGAACAATTTGCAATATATTAGGTCACGTGACGCTACACAGTCAGAGTGAATGTAACTGTCACTGCTGTTACACTTCAGATGAGATGACACTGGCCAGCTGTGACAGGTGGCAAAAGAGGGCATGAACCCAAGGATGAAAGTATGAATAGAGTGAAGAAAGAAAGACAGAAAGCATCTTAATATCTGAATTAATTATTAAATAACTGTCCTGTCGTGTGTGTGTGTGTGTGTGTGTGTGTGTGTGTGTGTGTGTGTGTGTGTGTGTGTGTGTGTGTGTGTCTGAGAGACAGAGGCAGAGGGAGAGGGCTGTCTGCTAGCTGTTATGTTGCTGTGATCTTTCCCAGGATGGCATTTATAAATGTTGAATGGGAACTTCCTAATGGCCCTACTGCTGCTTGATGGACAGAATAGGAGGGGTGGAGGAGAGGTAGAGGGAGAGAAGGGGGCAAGCAGTTTTTGTCACGTTACTAGTTCTTCCTTTAAAAAAAATAAATCTTTATCAATAAATATTAATCTATTTTCATTATAGATTAGAACTTTTAGGAGAAAAATTAAAAAGTGGGGCGTCTGGGTAGTGTAGAGAGCAGGGGTTCCCAACCTATTTTGTGCCGCGGACCGGTAGATAGATGGAAAAAAAAGTCGCGGACCGGTTGTCAATCTTAATAAAAAAAAGATTTTGTTTTATTATTATTTTTTTTTAATAAACATAGGCTATAATATTATAGGCTGTGTGGTAGTTGAAACATAGTTTCAAGTTGACGTTTATTTATGTTTGTAGTTTGTAAAAAAAAAATTGTAAAAAACATTGCGGCCCGGTACCGGTCCCGGTCCGCGGCCCGGTGGTTGGGGACCACTGTTGTAGAGGTAAAAGCACTTGCCTAGCACCGCGGAGATCTGGGTCCAATTCCCCACAGCGGTACTGCTGTAAGTTCCGGCTTGGTCAGATGTTCTTACAGACCCAATTGGCCATGTCTGTGGGTGGGACAGCAGTGCGGTATGAGGGTAATGTGAATAGTGTGATCCTCCTACGCGCTACGTCCTGCCGGTGAAACTCCTCGCTGTCAGTTGAAAAGAAGCGGCTGGCGACTGCACATGTATCGGAGGAAGCATGGTGCTAGTCTACAACTCTCCCCAGATCGACAGAGGGGGTGGAGCAGCGACCGGGACAGCAGGGGAATTGGTCGAGTACAAGTTGGGGAGAAAATAAAAAAGTATTTTAGGTTCTCCTACATTTTTTCGAGTGAAATGTTTCTGTCAACCTTTATTTCCCCAGGCCGGGCAACTTCTCTCCTTTCTTTCAGCAACACCTTGTTTCACACTCATTGACTTTAAAGCACATTCACACCTGAGAGCTGGTTAACAGGTGCCTTACTGAAAAGCATGTTAGTAGTGGCTGTCAAACTAGGGAGAACCATTGTTATTTACCCCACCCAAATTCTCTTAACGCTCCAGGGATTCAGCCAGTTATTGTTATTTGTGGCTGAATAGAAATTATTCTAAATCTTGATTCTCTCTCTCTGTCTCTCTCTCTCTGTCTCTCTTTCCCTCCACCTGTCTAGATGTGAGTGCCATGGGCATGCAGACCACTGTGATACCAGTGTGACTCCGTACCGCTGTCTGTGTGTGCCTGAGAGCCGCACAGAGGGACACAACGTGAGTAAAACACATTTATTTTTCAGCTGATCACAAACAACCGATTTGACATCTTCAAGAATCTGAGTGTAGCTAGCGAGGCACATCTGACACACGAGTCATTTGAAACTCATGTTGGCACACAAAGTGCCAAGCCTAACGAGACACACATTTAATATTGGTTTTCTTTCTGTGGGGATTTTTTTTATCCCCAATTATCAATATCAGTATTAGATCCAGAAATGTTGTATCAGATGGCTCATAACACGTGCAAGCACATGAACACATGCGCGTGTGCGCACGCACGCACACACACACACACACACACACACACACACACACACACACACACACACACACACAGCACAGAGGAATCCCCCTGGGGAGAGCCTCCTCATGGTCTTAATTAAGCGGTTTCCTTCTTAACGACATGGAGAGGACTTCTCTAATGAACCACACACACACACACACACACACACACACACACACACACACACACACACACACACTCTCTGTCCTCCTCTGCAGAAAGTGTGTATTTCTCCTCTTCTTTGTCTATTAGAATTGTATTCCTCATTTTCCCACAAAGTGATTAAGTGGCGTTAACTACCTTGCTTTAGGACACATGGAGCAGCAGTGCCAGGCAGCTTTAAGGCAGCTTGTCTGTGAAGCGAACTGGCCTCTGAAACAGGGCATTGAACTGGCCTCTGAAACAGGGGATTGAACTGGCGACCTTCCGGTTAATGGACAGCTATCCGTGCAGCCGAGCTGCTATCTTAGACACCACAATGCACGTCGTTAAAGTTGGAAAGAAAACGTGTGCGTCACATTTTTCACTTTTTTTACCACCTTTATTTTAACGCTCCTGAAAAATGCCTCTGTCAGGCTTTCATGAAAAAAATCAATCTGCTCTCCTCCGTTCCTGAAATGTTGACTACAATGTTTTTACGCAACACTCTGGATATGAATAATGATCATGTTAACGAACCCCCTGTAACACAGTGAGCAACAAATTGAGAAATGGAGAACGAACATATAGTTTTCACCAGGTGCAACCCCACAACACGTCCTTTTTCTCAGCTTCTTCTTCTTCTGTGTTTTATGGCGGTTGGCATCCTTAATGTTGCATTACCGCCACCTACTGAATTGTATCATCTTCACCGTGCTAACTATTTACAGCGTCCACTTTCTCAGCTGTTCAGACGAAAACACTGACATACTTCTATTTCTATTGGTTTATTTTTGCTATGTATACGTTTAAATGTAAAGATAGGCCTATGCGTGCAATAACGTACTGATAATCCGCTTACTCTGTAACATGTAGCTTTTATTAGCCTCTCAGGCTAGCTCCGGACCAGACGACAACGCTTCCTACTATTCCTCTGAGTTCCACTTTGAAGAACGCCACACTCCAGTGAAAGACATTAGTATGTCAAGAGAGTGTGGACACTTGTGTCTCTACATGTATGTGTCTGTCTCTCAATTTGTGTGTGTCTGTGCACACATGAATGTCCATTCTGTGTGTGTGTGTGTGTGTGTGTGTCTGTGTGTGCGTGTGTGGTTGTGTGCGTGTGTGGTTGTGTGTGTGTCAATGTGCATGTGTGTGTGTGTGCGTGCACGTGCGCGCATACATGTAGCATACATGTAAAGACACAATCCCCAGCCACTCTCCCCTGCAGACCTGTCCATGTCGTCTCTCTGAGTGAATATTCGAGGCCTTTCTTCTGTCTGCGTAATACCGGAGCATAAAAGGCTGTGGGGAATATTAGAGATTAATATTGCATGCGTTCTGTTGACTTGGATCGGCCCGGCACCATGACGGATGTTGTACTAATCTGCAGAATTTCCACAGTGACATTAAAGTGACAGAAATGCTCAGACATGTGTCAGGATGATCAACGGGGGCCTCGGAAGACACACACTTAAACACAGACATGGAAGCGCACACACACACACACACACACACACACACACACACACACACACACACACACACACACACACACACACACACACACACACACACACACACACACATTTAAACACACATACACATGCACTCTCACTCTGTCTTTTGATTCTTTCCTCCATGCGCCCTGTGTCAGACCTGATCTCTCATTCTTACTCTGTCTGCATGTCTCTCCACAATTGATGGACTCAGTCCTATTTGAAAGATATATCTTGTATTGTACATATCTCTCTCTCACACACACACACACACACACACACACACACACACACACACACACACACACACACACACACACACACACACACACACACACACACACAGTCTATGTTCTGTTGTGCACTGTCTTCCCATGTGTCCTTCTTTGTTTGTCTCTCCCTCCCTGTGTGTCTCTCTGTCTCAACTAATTGACCATCGTTTGATGCAGAATTGGGATTATTTGGGGCTTTCTCATGGTGTCTGATATCAGTGTTACAGAAGTCAAAGTAAGTCATCTTGGCAAGGCGTACAGTATGTATGTTACACACTGCAGTTCAGCCTTCCTATGCAAGTGCTCACCCAGAGACACCAGGGAGAGTGACATCAGGCTCTGTGGACCTGCTGACTGACTTGACCCCTGACCCCTGACATCAGTGTTTATGTGTGTCATCATCCAAGCCCCCAGGAATAGAGAGCCGCAGGAATGAGTCCGGAAATCATCGATGCTAACAGTCCTGGTTCTTCACTGTTTTCGCCTATGGGAGTTTTGAATGGGTTTTTGGGGCGATGCTTCTAATAATCTCTCTGGGCAACGCTGGCTTAATCAAATGCGAACCAGTGTTTAGTAACATCATCTTCACACATGAAGACCACTTTTATGAGTTTTGAAGCTTTTACGTGCCGTTAAAAGGGCGGCTAGCTAGCAAACGGCTAAATGAGACTACACTGTTGAGTCGATGGGGATATATACGTCAATAACGTCACCACTTCAAAGGACGAACACGTAAATTCTCTTTCCCTCACCTGGTTCAGCCCGTTCAGCCCGGGGTAATCAGTGCACACATCAACAACAGTCCAGGTTGAGCGCTGACGTGACGTGGAAGCCTATGCGACAGTGTGTAGTTCTGGATTAGTTTAGCTCGAGCTTTTTACTTCTAGGGCTCGCATTTACGCTACAAAACTCATGAAAGTGGTCCTCATGTGTGAAGATTATCCGACTGAACTCTGGTTTGCGTTTGATTAAGCCAGCGTTGCCCAGAGAGATTATTAGAAGCATCGCGGCAAAAACCCATTCAAAAATCCCATAGACAGAAACAGTGAAGAACCAGGAAGTCCGGGATTTCTGCGTTCTGACTACAAAAATACGTCATCCCTGCGGCTCTCTACAACGCTGGGCTGTGAAGCCATTTGAACATGGTGGCAAAGCTCTGTATTGCAAGTCAGGTGACGCCATGCAGCCCAGAAAGGAAAATTCCCATCCACTTGCATGGGGACCCCGGCAGCTGTTAAACCCAGGGGAATTTCTTCCGGGTGTCACTCAAAGTATAAAACGACTCTTTTAATTATCAAATAATTTTTTATGCGGTAATTTTTTCTTCAGAACCCACTAAGAGCTGTATACAGGTGTATTTTCTTCTTTTAATACATCCATGGGTGGGAGGGGTCGAGACGTCATGGAATACGTCATGGCGCACATGCGCACTTCGCCTTGGGCCACATGGTCAGGAAGTAAAACCAGGAAGAAAACCCCCCCATGATGGCTTCATGCGCCAGTGAGCAGCCTCCGTCCGAATGCATGGGGGGGTGTGGCTCGTCCCCTATCCAGTTCTTTTAATACATCCATGTCATCATCACATCATAGAAGAAGATGCGAGATATCCTTCCTACAGCCAGAGTTTGAAGGCCTAACTTAGAAAAGGGCTTGTTTTAAGGTTAGACTAAAGAATGTGGCTGAGATTCAGGTTAGGGTTACATGGGATGACAGCATTCACTGACAACAGGGCCATTGTTGTGTGTGTGTGTGTGTGCGTGTGCGTGCATGCGTGCACGTGCGTGCGTGCGTGTGTGTGTGTGTGTGTGTGTTAGATGGTGATGGCTAGTGACGTTAAGTAGGGTTGTCCAGGACTTCTGTTGCCACACTCTGCTACAACAGCAGATTTTCACCTAGGCTGAGGTTAACTAGGTTAGCTTCGGACTCAGACACACACACACACACACACACACACACACAGATGCCAGTGCCACGACCTTTCCAGTGAGAGCGTGAAATTGGTCATGGCATTTAGGATGAGATGACTTGCCCCAGCAGGACAACATGGACACACACACACACACGCACACACACACGTGCACGCATGCACACACACACACATGCACACACACACACACACACACACACACACGTGCACGTACGCACGCACACACACACACACACACTCTTTCTCTCATGGACGCTTGTGACAGGCCATCTGAATGTCCACATATCCATTAGGGTAGGCGCCACACTCAGCAGGTTTTGTCTAAACATTCAGAGTGAAAAGAAGATGGCCAACTGGCCACTCTGTATCACTGTTATCTTTTGATGTATATTATCTAAATTGTCCTTTTTCAGCTGCAATTTAATAGCATTTTCTAAGACTAAAACATGAGTTTGATTATGTCGAGGTCCAACTTTGTAACAGAATATGTGGAAAAGAATGGGAAATGGCATCTAATATGTGTTGTTGGGAAGGATCATTTTCAGCTACAGGCTGATGATATGCCTAAAATGATGACTGAATGCCTGGAGAAAGTGGAGTGGAGAATGTGTAGGACTGTGAACTCTGATGTGTTTGATCTGTGGCATCCAACCACGATTTGTCATGAGAAGAGTGTGTGTGTTCTCTACTGGACGTCCTTTACTGACTTGTCAAACTATTGATTATGCACTGACAGAAAGACTGGGCATCGGTGGCGCAAACAGAATAAAGAGCATCGAAGGCGCAAACAGAATAAATCGTTTATACTTGCAGGGGACTGACATAAAAAGACAAACATAATTAAAATGTCTAAAATCATACTGGCGCATTGGGAAAGTTATTCGGTGCGACACAGACAATAATTTAAGCACAATTTAAGAGTAAAAACGTGTAAACTTAGTGTTTAGCGAGCGCGCGTGTGCCTCTTTTGTTGCTGCTGCGCTGCTTCTGTGTGTGTGTGTGTGTGTGTGTGTGTGTGTGTGTGTGCAGCCGACGGAGGAGCTCCATCCAAAGCTTTTGTATGGAGACGAGAGTGAACGTGCAGAAGAGAGCTCACTCTGCTTTTAACTCCCCGACACAGCAGTCCCAGCGCTAATTAGCAGGCGGGGAGAGAGGGAAGGTAACGCAACGCTGAAAGAAAAGAGAAGAACAGAAAAGAAAAGAGAACAGAAGAAAGAGAGAAAAAACTCTTGCCTTTCATTTGCTATGGTAATATTTCCTGCTCACATACTCACCGTGCCGAGGAGAACAAGGAGATGAGGGACGCTGGAGAGGGGGGGGCGGAGCGAGGGAGGACGCCGGGGAGGGTTGGGAAAAGGAGAGATGTACAGAGTGACTCCTTTTCCAGAAGGAGAGGAGAGGAGAGAGGATGGAAGGAAGCATGGAGGAATGGGGGAGAGAGAGGGGCATTATGGGAGAGAGATGGAGGGATGAGGAGGTGGAGGGATAGAGGGAGGGAAGAGAAGGGGTGGTGATGAGTTGAAGAGGGAGAGGTAGTGAGGGATCTCTCTTGGAAGTGCAGAATGAAAAGCACCTTTGATATGTGAAACGTTTTAGAGCACAGAGCCACAGACAGACAGACAGACAGACAGGCCCAGAGACAGATGAGCAGGAGGTGAAAAACAGCACAGACAGACAGACAGACAGACAGACGGGTAATAGGCTTCAAGCCAGACATGATGGCAGATAGACAGACAGGCATATAGGCAGGCAGGCAGATAGAACAGAGGGGAGCATGCAAATGATACTCTGTTTTAACAAACCAGCGCTCCTCCTGTGGAATTACATCTCCCAAGACACACTCTCCTGTGTGTGTGTGTGTGTGTGTGTGTGTGTGTGTGTGTGTGTGTGTGTGTGTCAGTGCTTTTGTGCAGATGTTTGTGTGTGGGTCTGTACGTGCTTTTTGTTTTTTGTTGTCTTGCGTGTGTGTGTGTGTGTGTGCATGCTTAATATCTCCAGAGAAGCTCCTGCTGCTTCATCAGATCCTCTTAATAATCACCCAACAGGGAACAACACTGCGGACTGTGTTCAAACACACACACACACACACACACACACACACACACCATCACAGATATGCAAACCCTTTAGATCTTGTTCATGCTGTGGAGAGGCATTCTTGAATCTACTTTGTTCCTTTGTACATGAGCAGGGCAGTCCACCCTTTCCTTGTGTTTCCAGTGATTCTTCTATTAATGTAATCCTGTAGACCACCGCAGCTCAGCAAACTGACACCACTATTAGAGATACATGTCATTAAAAAAATACAAAAAAGTGACCCCATTATTTTATATTGTAAGTTAAAGTATCAGAGAGGGAATAGCAAATACTGTAAATTTATTACGAATTTGACCAAATTTTGTCCAGACTATAAAACATTACACACATCCATGCGCACGCACACACAGTCACACACACATAATGCAATTAGGTAACACTGAATAACGAAACACTGCGCTGAATATTACATATTTAAAATACATTCATGATGCATGAACCAAATTCATAACTGTTATATGGAGCCTTCATTGGTGCTGGTTCTCAAGATAAACAATTTTTTGTGTTTGCCAGTAGGTGGTGCTATGCCGAATTGCACGAAATTTGGCACTGAATTCCATCAGGTCCCCCTAAACGCATTCCCCAAGTTTGAAGTTGATCGGACAAATAGTTCTCGAGATAAACCGATTTTCTGTGTGTGTGAGGTGGCATGGGGGGGGGGGGGGTCTCTGTGTCTGTGGGGGGGGGGCCGCCAGAGAGTCCCCCAAACTTTTGAGTAGCCAGTCAGATTGAAAAAGTAGCCGGCTCATGTTTCACAGCGTTTGTTCCAGTGGTCCTTTTCCCAATTAATAAACAAACCTCAAATATGTATCCATGAGTGTGACAATTGAAATAATACAAACAAACATTCTTATAAAGGCCCAATGCTCAATTTAATTATAAATAAAACAATATCCATATTGAAAAACACAAACAGGCAATGTATATTTTTAAGAACAAAGAAAATACTAATAACTATGTTTCCCACAGGATTTGGAGAGATTGTGGTGGGTAGACCTTGCTTGGACCGTCTTGGGGGGTTCGGGGGGCCATGCCCCCTGTAAGAATTTTTTTTACATTTTAAACTAAAATGCATGAATCTGGTTCACTTTGAGAACCAATTTAAGAGGCTAGATCTGGGGTGGGCAATTATTTTTCATGGGGGGCCACATGAGAAACCCAGATTGTTGCTGGGGGCCGAACAAATATTGTCATGCCGTAACCCAGGAACTTTGATGATAGAGAGGACCACAAAAAAATGTCCTCGCTAGGCCAGAATTTGCTGAGGGTTGGGGGCCAAGCGGCGCCGGCGCGAAAAAGTTTGGGGCATTTGAAGTCAGGTTTAGAGGAATAACTCATTTTAAATTAACAGTTGTGATGTCATTATTCAGTCTTAAACATCAATATTTTATCCTTTTCTCACTCACTCCTATGTCACCACTTGCTCTCCCTGCAGGGCTTGAAATTAACTTTTTTGACCACCTGCCAATATGGCTGGTAGAAGTTACCAGCCAATTAGAATTTCCACTAGCCAAAATGTTTTTCTTGAAATAAACCATAATATGAGTGGGTTAATTTAAGCATAAGTATCAGTAAGTGGCCCGGGATTCTCAAAGCCTGTGTTGAGGGTCACACAAACAAAAATGCACTCTTGAAGCTAAATAAATCCAAAACCAACAAGTTAATTATTTACAGTTTTACTTCAATGTAGAACAGTAATTTCTTACACATGAGATTACTTTTAGCCTTTTAGTCATAAAGATTATTGAAAGATATTCCATACTCCAGACTGAAATGTTATAACAGAAGTGGAGTATTGGCCAGAATGACATGAACATTTGGACACTTATTCAGCGGGTATCTTGTATGTTGTGTTCAGGTGCACTGTAATTGTTTTTACAGTGTATAAAGTAACCGGTAGGCTAGAGGCCAGTAGGCGGAGAAATCGCCAGCTACCGGGGCTCGGGGAACTCCCTGGGTGGCGTGGTATCGGTCAGCCGGAATGGCCATTTCACCCTCTCCTTAATTTGAATTCTGTCAACAGCCAATCAAATTCCTTTGTTTCACTCTCTCCTTAATTCAAATTCTGCCAGCAGCCAATCAGATTTCTTTGTTTCAGTCTATCTTAATCCTAACCCCCCCTCTCCCTCTCACTCACACACACACACACACACACACACATGAGAGAGAAGGGCTATCAATAATTCTATAGTGCTAACAGAGAGCTTCCACAGCAGTTTAGTAAAGGCTTATCACTGTGAATGAGTACGTGGTGCGCGCACACACACACACACACACACACACACGCACACACACACACACACACACACACACACACACACAAGGCCGAAATTTCCATAGAGATGGGGGGGGGGGGGTTTGTCCCCCCACTTTTTCACTGCAAAAGTTGTGGAAATGGGCCGACATTACTGTCTTCCAGAGGCTGTAGCAGGCTCATTTTTAAAGCTAGCGTTAAGAGAATAGTAGCATATGAAACTAGAAGACCTAAAACATCCATTGGTACCAACCATGTCATGCTAGCTTGTTGGGAAGGGGGCTAAATACCGCTCCAAATCTAGGCAAAACTTTGTTGAGGGAAAAACGGGCATGGCCTTTTTCAAAGGGGGCCCTTGACCTCTCACCTCAAGATATCTGAATGAGAATGGGTTCTATGGGTAACCACGAGTCTCCTCTTTACAAACAGCCCCACTTTATGCTAATCTCATGAAAAACAAAAACAGGAAAAATGAAGAAATGCAATTTTTGCATGCAGTATACGTGTGTTATTTCCGCCTATTCTATTTGAATATTTCTGCATACTGGAGACCCTAAACATGATTGGAATTGCATAAATTAGGTATGACTGTAAAGCTGAGACTCTTGTGGATTCAATGAGCCCAATTGTATTCATGTGTGATGATGTTAGTCCCCATAATAGCCATTTCATTGTAGTGAGACCATTTTTCGAAATTTGACCTCACTGTCTAAAATGAACGGCTGTGACCTCTAGGCATTCAGGGGATGTATGGCTTTCCTAGGTATATTGACAATAAGGGGGTTTCTGAGCGATTTACAGAACAGAAATGCTCACCAATTTCAGAGAAATACAATTCTTTGATACCAAATCACAGGATGAAGGTCTTGGTGTCTTAATGTATTTTGGAGGGTTCCAAAGGGTCCCCACCCAATTCCTGAATGGTCAAAAATGAAATGACTATCTATTTCTTTTTTGGTCCCCCCACTCCTCAAATCAAAGTTACGCCCTTGCATTACAATGTGATTTTCCATCCAAATACTTGCCAGGCTTGTGAATGTTTCATGCTGTCATAGAGACAGAAGATAAATTGTCTCTCTTCTCTCCCCTCTGTTCGCTCTATGTAAAATACCATGGGTTTCCTCCATTTCTGTTCACACCCGTTCCCTGTATGTCTCTCTCTCCCTGCCTCATCTCCCTTTTCTCTCCGGTATACAAAATGGGAGCTTCCCCCCGCTATTCCATCCACCCCTCCTCCCCCTCCCTCCCTCCCTCCCTCCCTCCCTCCCTCCCCCCTCCTCTGTGTGTCGTACATAATAGGCCCAGCGCAGGGCTGCATGTGTCACACATGGGAGGAACTCCTGTGTTTTTTAATACATTTTTAATCCCGCCATTTGATGCCCCCCTTGTCCACCATAATTTGTACTGACTGCTGAACAAAAATCAAAGAGCTGCTTTCTGCTGCTGCTGCTGCTGCTGCTACAGGAAAATGCATTTTTTATTTCTCTCTCTCTCCTTCTTTCTCCCAACCTACACACACACACACACACACACACACACACACACACACACCCACACACACACCCACACACCTTGACGTGTTTATTTGGACATGAAAGTGGGCCTGTGTGTCACTCCTCATTAGCAGGCTGAGTTCCCTATGCTGTGTGTGTGTGTGTGTGTGTGTGTGTGTGTGTGTGTGTGTGTGTGTGTGTGTGTTGCGTGCGTGTGCATGTGCATGTGCATGCCAGCCAGTGTGTTTTGTGTTAATGTACTCTTGTCTTGTATGAAGTACTACAGAATACCTCTGTGTTTTCTATTCAGCTAATGTGTTATTATCCTTTTCTCTCTCTTACATTTACATTTACACACGGGTCACTGCTTTATCTCGCTTTCAATTTCCCCTCTCTGTCATTCTCCTTCTCTCTGTGTCTCATTCTTTGTTCCACAAAAGCAAAGCTTTTCACATGTCAAGGGACCATTTTTCTATATACACCCCACATGCGCACACACGCACGTGCGCGCGCACACACACACACACACACGCACACACACACACACACACACACACACACACACACACACACACACACACCTAAATTGCATACATTTTACACATGGGATCATTTTTACACAACTGTTCTTTAAATTAATACAGTTTTCTTGTCAAGGGATGCTTTTGTTTTAATACACTAGCATGTAATTTATTTAAATTATGATGCATGTTATATACCGTAAATTCCGGACTATAAGCCGCGGCTTTTTTCCCGTTTTTTGGCCTTTTTTGCCCCCTGCGGCTTATATAACGGTGCGGCTTTTCTATGGATTTTTCCAGCAAACGGCCACTCGGGAACCTCCAAAATCTATGGATGTTGGTATGAGGCAGAACGAGAGCAAGACAGACATTATGAGAGCGAGACCCTGATTGGATGATGTTGCAAAAAATGTGCCTCGCGACCTGATTGGAGCACTGTGCCACTACTCTCTCTCAGCCACTACGGTAAAACACCCTCCCTCCCTCCTCCCTCGCTCCGGGGGGAAAAAGGCAGCGATTGAGCCTGTAGGACAGTCTGAATGAAATTGAATGTAACATTCCCAATTCTATGTATTACATTCTAAAAAACTAACAGCAACATTTTGGAAGGCTAAGCCACACAACTAGCTCGTTGTAATCTAACATCATGCTTCAAAAGATGGAGAACTGGCTGTGTTACGACGATGGCGGCGATTGAGCCTGAAAGCCATGTCTGAAACAGTAGCGAGACAGGAACAACAACAGCAGCAGCAGCAAAGGATCATGCACAAACCCGAGACGAAAGGGACTGTCCGTCAGGGCGCGGACGACTGTGTGTCAGCAACTCCCTCCCGACTACCAGGAGAAAATTACAAACTTCGGCGAATTCACACAAAGAAAGATCAAGGAATATTCCATCGGACCGGAGCAGATCATAAATATGGATGAAGTGCCTTTGACGTTCGACCTGCCTCTCACTAGGACTGTTAACAAGAAAGGTGAATCGTCCATCACGTTGAGAACCACAGGTCACGAGAGAACGAATTTCACTTGTGTTCTTGGCTGCACAGCAGCTCCCGCCGATGGTGATTTTTAAGCATCTCACAATGTGTGATTTTGTCTGGGGATTAGTGACCTGACTTTTGTTTTGTTGAAATGTTAATAAATGGGAGCTTCCCCAAACAGCCATCTCTTTCCCGACAATCCCCTCTGTGCACGAAGCCTTACATATGGTAATTAAACATCAAAACACCCGCGGCTTATAGACCGGTGCGGCTTATAGAAGAAAAAAATAGTCACCTTTGAAGGTGCGGCTTATAGACCGGTGCGCCTTATAGTCCGGAATTTACGGTACTCACAATGCACAAAATGCTTTTGATTACTGTCTTCTGCTTACTGTGTGTGTGTCTGTGTGTGTGTGTGTCTGTGTGTGTCTGTGTGCTTGCGTGTGTGTGTGTGTGTGTGTGTGTGTGTGTGTGCTTGCGTGTGTGTGTATGTGTGTGTGTGTGTGTGTGTGTGTGTGTGTGTGTGTGTGTGTGTATCATCCATGTGAAAATCTTGCATCAGAGTAAGAGACATGCTTAGGTATGAAGAGATAGGTAAGGGGCTGAGGAATTAAGTAGCACATCCATGTAACAACAATACACGTGTGTGTGTGTTTTCTCTTACTGTACAGTGCCAGCGTTGTGCGCCCCTCTACAACGACAAGCCTTTCAGGTCAGGTGATCAGCTCCAGCCAATGAGCTGCCGGCCTTGCCGGTGTCACGGCCACGCCCACTCCTGTCATTACGACGTCCGAGCCGATGACCAACCGGACGAGCACTATCGAGGAGGGGGAGGAGTCTGTGACAACTGCACGCACAACACTACGGGTACATTGCTAAGTACAGTTACTAACACTACGGGTACAGTGTTAAGTATAGTAACTGTTCATCATGATGTTGATAATAAATGATGACGATTTGTCTTACTGCCCTGCTCCACTACAGCCATAGAGACAGTCCGCATGTCTGGGAACGCCCATACAGGCTCTAGGAACGGCCACAATAGACGCCGGGTTAGCTGGCTCAGCCTGGCTGGGGGCGGGGTCAGGGTGGGGTAAATTCCCCCGTTCTATCCATTCAGCAAAGTTAGAATTTAGCCCAGGCAGACACGATCGGGGATTTAACCACCGCAGTAAACGCACATCTGAGCAGACGTCTTGTTGTGTTCTGCTCTAGAACCCCCAAACCTGTAGTTTAGAGCCGCAGCACCGTCTTTTGGTGAGTCAGCCCATGATGAGATATATCGGCGGTTTTACCCCACTCGCGCGCCAGCCGTTTAACATTTTGTGGGCGTTCCCAACTTCCCAGACATGCGGACTGTCTCTATCGGCGTCAGGCATCGAGGGAATGATTCCTTTACCAGCACTGAAAGATGCTCCACTGCTCGCGTTGCGTATGAGGGCTGCATCTTCTGCATTGAAATAAGTTAAACTGATTGTTGTCTGATGAATCCATTCCAAAGTCAAGCCGCTCTGTGGAGCAGGGAGAAGGTCAATGCTGGTGGCAACGCAACGCTGGTAGTGGAGCTCACGGCTGGGACCCACCAGAAGCATCTCTGAAAGCAGCGCATCACAGAAGCGTTGAGCAGGGTCCTGGTGCCATTCACACCGGAAGTGCTCTGTTTTGCTCCGCTCACAACTTGTATTGACTTCATGCCCGGCTGCACTCGGCGGCCACTCGCTGCTTGCGTCAAAAATAGATCCGACGTGGAAACTCGCTGCAGCGTGGCGAGGCGACGCCGCCTGGTGTGATCGGTCTCCCCTGTTAACAAGGAAGCCGGAAAGAAGCATTTCCGCATTGGATACTGTACGCTTCTGGGGCCAGTTGCACCAAGTGGTCTTACGACTGGTCTTAAGCTACGCCGGTCATAACTTTACGACCTAACAGCTACGCCGGTTGCACCAAGAGGGCTTAAGCCTTCTTTTCACTACGCCCAGGCGTAACTCTTACGCCTGGTCAGGAGGAGGCGTAGTGCCTGCCTGTAACAGAGATCTCCGTGTATATCAGCGGAGACCTTTTTGAGTCCTTACCGTCATCGTCACCGTCATAACGTCGCCATCGAAGCATGATGTTGATTATAACAAACTAGTTGTGTGGCTTAGCCTTCCCAAATGTTGCCGTTAGTTTTTTAGAATTTAATACATAGAATTGGGAACGTTACACTCAATTTCATTCAGACTGTCTGGCACTCAATCGCCGCCATTTTTCCCCCGGAGCGAGGGAGGGTGGGAGGAGGGAGGGTGGTGCAACAGGCATAAATCCACTCTAAAGACTGGTCTTAACTAAGACCGACGTAGGAGTTACGACCAGGCATAGTTAAGACCACTTGGTGCAACCGGCCCCTGGTGTGTTTGGGGTGTCAAGCGCTATGCTTACCTTGTCTTGTGTTTGAAGTAATGCTTTGAATACTTGCTGCAAAACCCACTGGGAGAAATCAAGTTGAAACTTGAACTTGAAATGAAAGAAAATGTACTTATCCCCCCCTTCCCCTCAGGTAAGAACTGTGAGCTGTGTACAAGTCACTTCTTCAGGCTGGAGCAGTCTGATCCTGCTTCACCTGACGTGTGTCGGCCCTGTAACTGCCACACTGCTGGAACAGTCAACGGCAGCATGGAGTGTGAACAGGTACACACACGCGCGCACACACTCACACACACACACACACACACACACACACACACACACACACACACACACACACACACATACACCCCTACAGATTTGGTTCAGAGACCTAACATTGATATATTGATTGTGTTAAGTTTGTATTCCCAACACCATATATCAACCAGTTGATGTGGGAGGAAGACACACACACACACACACACACACACACACACACACACACACACACACACACACACACACACACACACACACACACACACACAGCCAGTATGTAAAACTGTCATTAACAGAATTAATGAACAAACAAACTAACAAAAACACACACACGCACGTACGCGCGCGCGCGCGCGCACACACACACACACACACACACACACACACACACACACACACCACATGCACACGTATAGACAAACACATGCAGACACACAAGAACATGTTGAAATGTGCAGACCCAAACAGACACACACATTTCACTTGTTTTGTTGGTCATGGCAGCCATTGTCGCTTGTCTGAAGAAACAGTGGATAACACACACACGCACACACACACACACACACACACACACACACACACACACACACACACAAATGTACCACAAATAGTTACCAACAGGAAGGGCGGATAACAAATTAAACACACACACACGTGCACACAAAGTTGTCAATAGAAATCCTGGATGACAAATTCAGAATCAATCCTGGGATCAGTTCCTCGGAGAGTGGGCGGAGACTGATATACATACATTTGAATAACCAATCAGACTCATCCCCTCCAATAACCAATCACCGTTGCTTCCTTGATTTCTTGTGTGTGTGCTTTCATTTCAACCCCTGTATTCTCAAGAACTCATTATTGCAACTTATAACACATTCAACACAACAATGGCAGATTCAGGCTGTTGGAAGGGCAGGTGGCCACCTACTGCACAACATGGCCCCCTCTGCCAGCGTGGGAAAAGTACTGATGCATCATGGGCTTTCCACAAGGATATGCCATAGCCAGCCAGTGGGGAAAAGTAGCCTGCTAGGGGGGTCCGGAGGCTTGCCCCCCGGAGAAAAAAGTTGGCCTTGAAAGCCCAAATTTGATGGCATCTGGCACATTGTAACGCCACTATTCCATTATTGCATATTTGAATGAGTTAGCCTCCCCGATTGTAAACATATCGTGAATTATTGTAAACTACCTCCATCCCCTCTATCTCTCCACACCTTCTCTCCCTCTTCTCCACACTGCCTCCATCATATCCCTTTCTCCCCCCACTCCCCTCACCTCTCCCCCATCTGGTACACTTGACCCCTTCCTCTCCCTCCCCCCTGGCCTCTCCCTTCCTGTCTCCCCTGCAGGTGGGAGGTCAGTGTGGGTGTAAGGCTGTGGTAACAGGCCGTCAGTGTGCAGACTGTTTGCCTGGCTGGTACGGCCTGCAGGCCTGGCGTCCGAGGGGCTGTGTCCGCTGTAACTGCAGTGACATCGGTGTGGTTGGCACCTCAGGAGGAGGAGAGCCCAGCTGTGACCAGGGCACGGGGCAGTGCCAGTGTAAAGCCCATGTCACAGGTACTTCTACAGTATATTGGCCAAGGAACATCTGTGTGTGTGTGTGTGTGTGCATGTATGTGTACGTGTGTGTGTTGAGTTTTTGTTTTTGTTTGTTTTTTACTTTTTATTCATACAGAGGGAGTCTCACTGAGAGCAATGCTCTCTTTTTCAGGAGCGCCCTGTTCACATTCACACACACACATTCATACCTGGAAGCTGACCAGTACAACCACATTCTGATCTGCTGGCCACTGAGCAGCTCCACTGGAGCGGTTGGGGTTAAGGGCCTTGCTCAAGGGCACCTCAGTGGTGGTAATGAGGGAGGGGCAAGCGCTGCCTTTTCACTTTCCCAACTCAGATTTATCCTGCCGGTCCCGGGTGTTGAACCAACGACCTTCCGGTCACAAGCTCGCTTCTCTAACCTTTAGGATACCACTGCCTATAGAGCTCAACAGGCATGTGACTTTTCATGATGTAATTTGCCCCGGAAGTAAGTTCGGCATCCATGTTCTCCATAGACATTTCGATAAATCCAAATATAACGAGTTTTAAGGCTCGAACCAAAAAAAAAAAAAAAATCCCCGTTATTTTTTGTTCTTGCTTAAACCGAGTGTTCTATTTCATCCCTGCTGACCGCCAGAGGCGGTGCTTAAGCACTGAATATTCCCCTTCGCGCATGCGCAGTTCGAGTATTGTATACCAACAATGTCACCTGTGACCCCCTGGATGACCGGACAGAGGTTATATCTTCCGGTGTCATCAGGGATCATTTCCTTTTCAACTTCTCGCGCGCAGAGTGCTTTTGAAAGCATTACCGAGATACTTCATATTAAAACGTTAAATCCGTTGCTAGTAGTTCCGCGGCCGTTGTTGGTCGGAGCAGCGAACGTTCGCCCTCCAGGAGCTGCGACGGAAATATCTTCCTCGTATGAGAGGAGTTATTTTGTGTTCAGGTGGACGCTGCGGCGTTCTTTCGCCGGTAAGGCAGTGTTTTCCACTTCCCTCTCCGGACAAGGTGAGGTGACTTCATAATTGTTTGCAAAGCTGTATCTTCAACGATACCTACTGCTGCAGACTTGCCGGTGAGTGTTGCGTTGCGCAGCCTCCTCCCGGCATTACAAGTGTGGGGGTTGCGTTAGCGCTTCCCGGTTGTTATTAGTTATCGTTATTGTTATGTAACTTGAATAAACCTCTGTTGGGGAAGGCTGCGTGCGCGCTCCCTCTTCCCAGCATATGGCCTCATTTGTTCATTAACGTTATAGCTTCAGCTCTATGATTAGAGTTTTTTCGTTGTAAGAGTGGTTAAAAGAAAAAAAAAAAAAAAAAATAGCCTCTGCTGGTGTAGGCAGCGTACGCGCTCCCTTCCCCCAGTATATGGTCTCATTCTGTTCACTAACGTTATAGCGTCAGCGCTGTGAGTAGTGTTTTCATTTTGGATGAGTTTAGATGTTTTGTTTGGCTAACCACTGCTAGTGACAGTAATATTAATTAAGATATATATTAATTAATTACATTGTGTGTATATATATATAGGCTACTGTGTGAGTAAGCCTCTGCTGCCTGCTGGTATAGGCAGCGTACGCGCTCCCTCCCCCCAGCATACAGCATCTACAGTAGGGACCAGTTGCGTCCGCGCTCTGGGCTAACTGTAAAGGGTGTGCATTAGCCGGTGTGGCGGTGTTCCTAACTGGTGCCACCATGATGGATAATGCACATTATTGCACATCCTGTGAGGCCCCTCTGCAGCCAGAGGATGGCCATGATCTCTGCCCCGCGTGCCTTGGTCCTGTGCACCTGAGGGAGGCACTGTCGGACAATCCATGCATGAACTGCAGCTACATGCCTAGGGCAGTTAGGGCTGTCAGACTGGCAGAGCTGGAACACCCAATGGGCGAAGGTGACATCCCCCCATCGGGCCAAGTGTCTCCGCTCCAACGTAGGAGCTCTAGGCGTCTGGCTGAGGCCGCTGCGGTTGGACCCTCCAAGAAAAAGACGAAGTCTGACCGCAGTGGGCTGTCATCAAAGGTGGCTCAGCTGTCCGCTGAGCTGGCCCAGATGAGGTCCATGCTCATGGCTCAGCAGCCTGGTGTCCTCTCAGAGGAGGCTGAGGTGCCCACTCCTCCAATGCCGGTGCTTGCCCCAGAGGAGGATACACTCTCCCTGGCAGCTTCTGCGACTCACTTTCATGATTATGGGGAAGACTCATTGGATGGGGTCTCCCGGGCCTCAGGGCCGGGCTCCCATTCCTCCGCTCACAGTTCGCTGACTGAGACGGAGGACCGCCCCATGCGTACGGTCATGCGCAGGGCGCTAGATCACCTACGCATGGAGATACCGCAGCAGGCGGAATCGGCTCCCGCAAGCGCCTTCTTCAGGCGCAGGCCAGCCTCCACTGCCTTTGAGGTCCCTCACTCAGTGGACTACATAAGGGAGTTGCAGGCCTGTTGGAGGGACACTGGAGCTTGCTCCCGTCTCTCTGCCGATGGTCGAACCCTGGCAGCCATGCACGACACGGCAAGAGTTGGCCTGGATCACATGCCAGCTATGGAGCCTGCCATCGCATCCCTCATTGTTTCCCCCGATGAGGCTCTGCGAAGGGATGCTAGGTGCCCCCGACCCCAGTGTCGGATGACTGACGACCTTCTCACAAGGGCTTATGGTGCGGGAGCTCGGGCCGGTCGTATAGGCAACTCCCTGTCACACCTCATGCTCGCCCTCTCTGCTTCACTACAGGAGGGCAATGTGAATGCTGACTCCGTGGCCTTCTGTGATGCGTCACTGGAGGCGTTCGGCCTTATGTCCAGGGAAATTGGACGAATGATGTCCATCCTGGTCCAAACTCGTCGCCAAGTCTGGCTTTCACAGTCTAATTTGACTGAGGCGTCGAGGAGGACTCTCCGTAGCCTCCCAGTGGAGCCAGGAGAGATGTTCGGGTCAGCGGCACAGGAAGCGCTGGAACGAACCATCCAGGCTGGGCAGACCAGACAGCAACTGGCAGGTCTTCGCCGTATGCCTCCGCCCACCAGGCCCAGGGGCCCCTCGGCTGCTCCCCGAGCCCGCTTTCCACCACCAGAGCACATCAGTAGCCGTCGTGAACCTCAGCAGTACACGCAGAGGCGGGGCCGTGACTTTCGGCCCTCCAATCGGCCTCGGGCCCCGGAGCCTGTCCGTCCCCCCTTCAGGGCCCCTAGGGGCCGGCGGGGCGGACATTGAAGCCGCGCGGCCGGCTGTCGGATAATTTTTCCATCAGCAGCTCAGGTACTGGGCTGCTCATACTTCAGACCCGTGGGTGGTTGCCACCTTAACCCACGGGTACAAGCTTCAATTCCGACGCCGGCCCCCAACATCCAGCCGGGTCAAAATTACCATCATACACGACCCGGTGAAAGCCATAGCCTTAGACCAGGAGTTGGCTGCCCTCCTGGCCAAGGGTGCCATCGAGGCTGTAGACCCTCTGTCGCACCCCAGGGGGTTCTACTCGACATACTTCCTCGTGCCGAAAAAGACTGGCGGATTTCGTCCAGTCTTGGACCTGAGGGAACTCAACAAGTTCATGAAGGTCATGCCCTTCCATATGTTGACCACGGCAGACGTTCTGCGAACTGTAGCCCGTGGAGAGTGGTTCACATCCATAGACCTGAAAGACGCTTATTTTCATGTCCCCATTGCCCATCAACACCGGCAGTTTCTGCGCTTTGCCTATCGAGGCCACCACTGGCAGTTCAGGGTGCTGCCATTCGGGCTCTCTCTCTCCCCACGGGTGTTCACGAGATGTGTGGCAGCGGCGCTTGCACCTCTGCAGTCTCAGGGCATGAAGGTCCTTCCGTACCTAGACGACTGGCTGGTCTGCGCACCATCCCGAGCTCAAGTGGCCCAAGATACAGGGTGCCTCCTGTCCCACGTGTCCCACCTAGGACTCAAGGTAAATATGGAAAAGAGTTGTCTAGAACCATCTCAGACCACAACCTTCATTGGGCTAGCATTAAACACTGTTACTATGACAGCCTGTCCGTCCCCACACCGTGTGGACGATATCCTACGCCTTCTTCCCTTGTTCCAAAGGGGAAGACTGTTGCCCTACGTCACGTTTCTTCGGCTCTTGGGCAAACTGACATCCATCGCAGCTGTTGTTCCGCTGGGCTTGCTGTCGCTGCGCCCCCTGCAGAGGTGGCTGAACGGCTTCCGCTTGGACGCCAAGCGGCACAGACACAGAAAGGTCAGAGTGGCACAGCAGTGTCTCCTCGCCCTAGCCCCGTGGAGGGACGGGGCCTATATGGCAAGGGGGGTCCCTATGGGCTCCATCCCGTCCCGCAGGGAGACTGTCACCACAGATGCCTGCCCCGCAGGATGGGGTGCAGTGTGGCAGAGCAGGACGGCTCGCGGGCAGTGGTCTGGGGAAGACCGCGCCGGACACATCAATGTGCTGGAGCTGCGAGCAGTGCACCTAGCTCTCAAGAACTTCCTGCCATACCTGAGGGGCAGGCACGTCCTCATTCGGTCAGACAACACCTCGACCGTCTATCATATAAACCATCAGGGTGGAACCAAGTCGGCACGGCTGCTGCAAGTGTCAAGGGACCTCCTGACATGGGCGGCCCCCCGCCTGATCAGCCTACGGGCAATATATCTACCAGGAGAGCAGAACCACTTGGCAGACTTCCTCTCCCGTCAAAAGCCTCCATCGGGGGAGTGGTGCCTCAACCCAGAGGTGGTGCACACAGTCTGGAGCCGCTTCGGCAGAGCAGAGGTGGACCTCTTCGCCTCAGAGGTGTCGACTCACTGCCCTCTATGGTTCTCCTTAGCGGAGACAACCAGCCCTCTGGGCCAGGATGCACTGGCTCATCCTTGGCCAGAGGGTCTTCTATATGCCTTCCCACCACTTCCTCTGATTCGGCTAGTACTTCAGAGAGTTCTTCAGGAGGGCCACAGGATTCTGTTGGTGGCCCCCTTCTGGCCAGGGAGGACATGGTTCCCTTTGCTGCACAGACTCTGTCGCAGCGCTCCATGGCGCCTCCCCGACAGGAGAGATCTCCTGTCCCAACTGGAAGGTCAGATCTGGCATCCCAATCCCCAACGCCTCCAGCTGTGCGTTTGGCTGCTGGAGGGCCCGAACCACTACTCAGCAGCTGTGTAGACCCTGTCAGGCATACTATAATGAATGCAAGGGCGCCATCCACTCGTCTGCAGTACGACAACAGATGGAAGCTATTTTACAGCTGGTGTATGGGTCGGAGCGAGGACCCAGTACATTGTTCTGTGCCTACTGTCCTTGAGTTCCTGCAGTCCCTCCTGGACAAAGGCCGGGCTCCTGCTACTCTGAAAGTGTACGTAGCGGCAATATCGTGTCGACATGCCAGAGTCGACAATGGCACAGTGGGGAGCCACAGTCTGGTGTCCCTCTTCCTGAAGGGGGCTCAGAGGTTGCATCCTCCAAGAGCCCCGAGAATCCCAGCATGGGATCTTCCCCTGGTGCTGGATGCTCTATGCAGGCCTCCCTTTGAGCCCATGGCACAGGCGGAGCTAAAGTGGGTGTCATGCAAGACTGCATTCCTCCTGGCCATTACCTCAGCAAAGCGTGTCAGTGAGCTGCACGCCCTGTCTGTCAGTGTCTCATGTCTGAGGTGGAACTCAGATGGCTCGGGGGTCACTCTGTGGCCAAACACAGCATTCCTCCCTAAGGTGCTGTCGCACTCACACCTCAACCAGCCAATACGGCTTGCACGATTTGACCCCCCACCAGGAGAGAGGGGGGACAAGCGGGAACTGCTGTGCCCAGTGCGGGCCCTAAGAGCCTATATTACAGCTACCATGT
>NC_139633.1:12993869-12998869 GCF_964638095.1 Poromitra crassiceps
GCCCCCTGCAACTGCTCAAAAGAAGGAACTGTGGCTGGGACACAGTGCGATCCTCACACAGGACAGTGTGTGTGTAAGGTAAGTGCATGAAGTGTGTGTGTGTGTGGTTGTGTGTGCAGTTCAATTAATTTTTCTACTTAACCCGGCCAGGCCAGTAGATCCAGCTCTACTTATCCCTAGTGTATTATAACCGGCCCAGCAGCCAAACATTTTAATAAACAATTATTCCTTGATTTTAAGTCACTTATATTACTGTGGAGACTCTGGAGATGATGCGTCCTGGTGGCTCACCTGTTAGAACGCGCACCACAAACGCTTAGTTCTCCTCGCGGCCGACCCGGGTTTGAATCCGACCTGTGGTCCTTTGCCGCATGTCATCCCCCCATCTCTCCCCAGCTCTCCAGTCTGCCTACTATCCTATCAAATAAAGTGTGCCCCCCCAAATAAAATGCGCCCCCCCAAATATACACATATATATATGTATATATATATATATATATATTCCATCTTTCCCTCCCTCCACCTATCTACCTCTCTCTCCTTCTCTTTTCTTCTGTAGGAACATGTGGAAGGCCGTCGCTGTGACTCCTGTCGCCGTGGTTACCACAGCCTGGAGCGTCGCAACTCTCTGGGATGTCTTCCGTGTGTGTGTGACGTCACTGGCACTGCGCCAGAGGGCGTGTGCGACGCGCTGACGGGACAGTGCCCGTGCCGGGAGGGGGTGGAGGGGGCGCAGTGTACCCACTGTGCCCACAACTACTACAACAGGACTTCACACAGCCAGGGTGAGGATACAGAGAGCAAGTCAACATCCACTTCTACTTCCTGTATCAGACTCACATTTAATACTGGAAAAAAAAATCATTGTTGATTTGAAGCAGATCAACATTATTAATGTTGGCATAGTCACATAGCTAATGCTATGTAATTTCACATGTTTATCTTAATATTCTCTTTTTTGATCTCTCATTTGTTATATATATTTTACTTAACACATTCTAGCATTTAAATAGTTGGTTACATATGTTTTTATGGCTCTCTTTTGCAATATACTTAATGTTATTTAATTTAAATTTTCTTTGCTATATCCTGTTATTTGTTACTGCACTGACCGAGTTTCTCCACAGAGATCATTAAAGATTCATCTCATCTTCTCAACAGATTCTTGGGGGAAGCACAGGTCATGTCTTCAGCCATGGCCGTACGACTAGGAAAAAAACTTTTCAAATTCTAGTATTTGATGCTTTGGACACTAAGAGCACACTCTCTGCTCAGCTCTGTCTGAGATTATTCAGAGCAAAAAATAAAATAAAAAATAAAATATTATTAATAATGAGAAAATAAGCCAGTTCTGTCAAAGTACGTTTGATCCCTAGTGGGCACACAGCCTTACTGCATACATCCAGTGTGTCGTGAAACCACTGTAGAATTCTGCTGCTACGACAGTTCGGAGGAAATAGCCTGAATCTATTAGGATTTTATTTTTTCTGCTAATGTTGTTTTGCGTCCGAGCAGAGGGGGGATCCCACAGAGCAGAGGGGGGATCCCACAGAGCAGAGGGGGGATCCCACAGAGCAGAGGGGGGATCCCACAGCTGTGTACCCTGTACCTGTGACCCCCGAGGAACAGTGGAGGGGACAGTGTGTGACAGCACTACGGGGCAGTGTGTATGTGTTCCCACACGCCACCAACGAGACTGCAGCAGCTGCCGAGCTGGTGAGTGTGTGTGTGTGTGCGTGCGTGGATGCGTGCGCACTCGCGCGTGTGTGTGTGCGTACATGCATGCGTGCACGTGTGTGTGTGTGTGTGTGTGTGTGAGCGTGTGTGCGTACATGCATGCGTGCACGTGTGTTTGAATGGATGGATTGGCGGCCAGATGGATGGATGAACAAGTGAGTGAATGAGTGAATAAATAAATCATAAGTGGATGTATGAGCAGCTAAAGATATGTGCATATATACAGTATATGACCGAATGACTCCCAGATATAAATAAAATCAAAATAAAATGACTAAATGATCAAAGCGCGTGAATGAATGAGTGGCTAAAAGATGATGAATGTGTCATCATGAAAGCCATGAAGGGGCCATTGCTCTGAGGAAAATGATGATGAACAATTGGCAGTCTCTCTAAACTTGTAGTGTGTTTGTTGGTCCGAGTGTGTGTGTGTGTGTGTGTGTGTGTGTGTGGGGGGGGGGGGGGGGTTGTGTGTCTCACCTTCTGCCAAATGTCCACTCTGTGATTGTCCTGTCCACTGCCAGGTCTCAAACAGCACCTTAGAGGGGAATGATTGCATCTCTTCTTCTCTCACTTTGAGTTGTGTGTGTTTGTGTGGTCAATCTCAGTGGACCAGAGGTAACAGATGCTCCTTTGTGTCAGTGATGGAGATGGACCATCAGTAGTAGTCAGGCTTACTGCAGCACACACACACACGCACACGCGCACACACACACACACACACACACACACACACACACACACACACACACACACACACACACACACACACACACACACACAGACACACACACACACAGACAGACTGATCATCCAGACACTCGTATGAATGGATGGAGGAAAAAAATGAAGTAATCTCACAAATAAGCCCAGATCAAATCAAGCCAAAACTCACTGCTATCATGAGGTAATGTCGAGGAGAGATTTTGCCAAACCTGCGTTATTTTTTCATTGTTTGTTTTTTATATCCCACTATGTCATTCTTTTTACTTTTGTCTCATTCGCCAAAGCCCCATTCCTGCAAAATGCACTATTGCCCATCTTAATTTCCTCAATTGCCAATGTATCATGACAATGACTAAAGGCCTTGGAGAATTCCCTGTCCAAGTGGTCAAATGGAATATCTCATGTGTTTACTAACTGCCAGACCTTGAAAGAATCAACAGAAAATGTATTCCGACCCTAAAACAGAGAGTGCTTAATTTAACCTCCAAAACTTAAAAAAGAAAAGTCTCTGTGTCTCTCTGTGCAAAATAAAAGATAATCCATGATGTGCTAATAAGCATTAGGCGTTTGTGTGATGGTTTTTAGGAGGGACACAAAATGGCTGCTACAAAATAGTTCTAGATAGGAGCTGTGAAATGAAGTCACAAACAAACCAACAACAACAATATAATTGTGTAGACCAGGGACTCCATATATAAAAGCAGATGTTTTGAGATCTGTTTCCACAAATCACCACCAGAGGCTCTCTTAAATCTATACGGTTGAGGAAGGGAGACAGGAGCGGAAGAAGCAAGGGGAGGAATGAAGGGAGGACAAGAGAAACAAAGAAAGAAATTAATTCATACGCAGATGAACAGCTTGACAAATAAACGAAAGGCACAAGAAAGACAGACAGGCAAACACATGTGTAGTGTGGAAAGACAGACAGGCAAACACATGTGTAGTGTAGAAAGACAGACAGGCAAACACATGTGTAGTGTAGAAAGACAGACAGGCAAACACATGTGTAGTGTAGAAAGACAGACAGGCAAACACATGTGTAGTGTAGAAAGACAGACAGGCAAACACATGTGTAGTGTAGAAAGACAGACAGGCAAACACATGTGTAGTGTAGAAATAGATTTGAGGTAAGTTTGCTTGATGTCTGGTGTCTCTCCAGGCTTCTACCTGTCTGCGGAGCAGAGTGTGTGTGTGGAGTGCTTGATGTCTTGTGTCTCTCCAGGCTTCTACCTGTCTGCGGAGCGGAGTGTGTGTGTGGAGTGCGACTGCCATCCCATCGGAGCGTCTCAGCGAGGCTGTGGGGGCCAGACGGGACAGTGTGTGTGTGCCCACCCCTCAGTGGGGGGCCGACGCTGTGACCAGTGTCCTGACATGTACTACGGATTTAACCCTGGCCTGGGCAGGTAACACACACACACACACACACACATACACACACACACCGCTAGTCAAATAGTTTGTGTACCGTGTTACCCTGTTGGGTGGGCTGTGTGTGTGTGTGTGTTTGCGTGCGCGCGTGTGTGTGTGTGTGTGTGTGTGAGTGTGAGAGAGAGAGAGAGAGATTGCCTGCAGGTAGAGACATAAGTGGTAAAGGTCAGGTAAGTCATATGTCTACCTGCCTGTCTGTAAACTGTCTTTAAATGGAGAGACTGCACCTGCTTGTGTGCGTGCGTGCATGCCTGTGTGTGCGTGCGTGCATGCCTGTGTGTGTGTGTGTGTGTGTGTGTGTGTGTGTGTGTGTGTGTGTGTTGTGCGTGTGTGTGTGTGTGTGTGTGTGTGTGTGTGTGTGTGCGCGCACACACACTGACCTTGGCTGATTGCTGCACTCTCCAGTGTTAAAACATTAAGGAGGAGATCTGGCTGTGACTGAGATCTCCTCACAGTGGAGAGAGAGAGAGAGAGAGAGAGAGAGAGAGAGAGAGAGAGATGTAGAGAGAGAGAGAGAGAGAGAGAGAGAGAGAGATGTAGAGAGAGAGAGAGAGAGATGTAGAGAGAGAGAGAGATGTAGAGAGAGAGAGAGAGAGAGATGTAGAGAGAGAGAGAAACATTGAATTAAAGAGAGAGTCTAGCATGGATAGAGAGAAAGAAATAGACAGAGGAAGAGAGGGAGAAGTAAAATGTTGAGTGAGAAAAGAACAAAAATGAAAGATGGGGAATGTTAAAAAATGTAAGTGTTAAAAGGTGAATGAAAATGTAAGTGTTAAAAAATGAATGATAATGGGGGAGGAGCAAAAGTGTAAGCTGATGGAGGAGGAGGCTAGGGGACAGGTGAGGTGAGGACGAGGAACAGAGGGGGAGAATCAGTGACTTATTTTTCATAGGATTTCGTTTGGGTGAGTTTGTTGAGTTTCTGTAAGACTTTACCTGTTCTACTGGGTTCTATTGGAACAAAAAATGAAACACATCACATCATCCTATCTAATTTATCTAATCTACAGTATCTTATCTATCTATCTAGCTGTCTGTCTATCTATCTATCTATCTATCTATCTATCTATCTATCTATCTATCTATCTATCAGAAGCCAGACATGAGAG
>NC_139633.1:13003869-13018869 GCF_964638095.1 Poromitra crassiceps
TCTCCCCCTCCCCCTGTCTCCCTCCCTGCCTCCCATCTTGTCTCCCCACCTTCCCTCTCCCTCTCTCTCCTAAGGCCCTGAGTCATTCGAAGACACCGGTTTGTCTCCCTACACCAACTACTCTTACTGGCTCATAACAGCTAGCGTGGCCGGTCAGACGGAGAGCACGATGGTCACTTACCAGACGTTAGGCGCTGCACCCGAAGCAGACCAGCTCCATTTGTCCCTGGTCGGACGAGCGGGTCCAAGCAGCGCTAGTTTTAACTGGACCACACCACGGAATGATACCGGCCCAGTGGAGAGGTGAGGGAGGAGACAGAGAGATGAACATTTGGGTATAAGTAACCAAATCCCCAAAGTTTAAAGAAAATGTGCAGTGGTTCTGCCTATAGAGTGGTTCTGCCTATAGAGTGGTTCTGACTATAGAGTGGTTCCGCCTAGAGAGTGGTTCTGACTAAAGCTGACTACCAAAGAACATTGTCATGATGGAGGTAAACAATTCTAACTTTGTTGTGGAACGGGTCATTGGCTCATCTGCTGACACAAGAGAGAATGGCAAGATGTTAGATACTGTAATTGATGGCGTAGCAGTACAGCTTGAGTGTGCTGAGAATAGAGAGCCAAAGTGGCTTCCTGCCACTTCCTGCTTCACCACTGTACCAGAGATTTTCATCCGCCATTTATTTTCCCTTAGACATTTCGTAAAATGCTTATAAAAATAGTTTTACTTGTTCAAACCAAACGGTTCAGATACAGTATACTGTATTTAGAAACAGGAGAGATCGCATAACATTTCACTTGGACCAAAACGTTAAAAAATGCGGGTTTAACCCATTGATACCTGATGCAGCATTTGTGTGTGTATCCCTTTAAGACTGCGAACCGCGTCACGCGGTTCGCGGTCTTAAAGGGATACACACACAAATGAGGGATATACACGCAAATGCTGCATCAGGTATCAATGGGTTAAAGAAAATGTTTTTTCAATGTTTTTTTGTTTTTTTGGTGTGTGTGAAATGTTCTATGATCTCCCGATTCTAAATATAGCTGTACTGTTTGATTTGACCAAGTCAAACTATTTTTTATAAGCATTTTACAAAATGTCTATGGGAAAATAAATTGCGGAAGAAAATCTCTGGTACAGTGCTGAAACTGTGCCTCGACGTGAGACTCAGCCTTCATTCTTCATTCTGAGTCTCCCAACTCCCACCCCAATATGGCGTTGCAGGCTCTGCTAAAATGCCACTACATCCTCATACACGTAGCAATCACAATAAAACAGTACCTACCTGCCGCACAAGGTTGTTATCCGACGCCTAGGATAATCGGTGTTCGCAAATATTGCATCATTTCCAATACCGATCCCTTGTAAACATGCCACAATCTGTATTTCTGTCTTTCAAGATTCAAGATTTTTATTGTCACTCCGTGGTACAAGTATCACGTGTGAAATTCTTGTGCTGTGGACTCCGTTTACAACATAGTACAAATATAACAGGGCATTTTCCGTTGAAAAAGCCTGTTGTTGTTCTTCCACTTCCCAGCGGGGAAACAGCGCCATCTCTGCTGTGTCTACAGGTGGAAACCTGTAATTACACTTCTGGAAGAAAAGAAAATATAGTTGGTGGGGAGGAAATATGGAGAGGGGCATGAAGGGACGGAAGGTGAAATCGGTGTCCTCCAAAGGGATGAGAACATCAAAGTATGGATGAAGTGATAGAGGGCTGTAGGTGGGGTTGGAGGTATGGATAAGTGGTCTGATAGCGTTGGTGGCTGTGGCAGGTTTGAAGGTAAGCAGGGAGAGAGTGTCTGAGGGATTGTTGAGCAGAACCAGCAGGGTTTGGGCCCAGTAGGGTGACCAGGATGAGCAGCACGATTCTAACTGGACCACAGCGCAGAACCGATAGTGGTCTAGTGCAGAGGAGGGAGGGAGGGGAAAGGGAGGAACGTCGTAATGACCTGTGCGAGTATCAAGTATTGTTTCTTGTTTGATCTTCTCACTTGTCTCCCACAGGTTTTTGCTCAAGTCTATGGGAGCAGAAGCTGTCATCCACTACAGAGGTTTGTCTACAGAGGCAGTGGCAAGTGGTCTAAAGCCTTTCACCCAATACACCTTCACTCTGGAGGTAGGTGAAGCTAATACAGTGTTTCTGTACCTTCATCACTTTGTAATATAGAACCAACATTTAGAGACATGTCCCTCCACAGGACATGTCCCTCCACAGGGACATGTCCCTCCACAGGGACATGTCCCTCCACAGGACATGTCCCTCCACAGGACATGATTCGACCAAAATGATCGAATCATACAAAATCGTAACCTTCCCTACAGGCGTGTTCGACTGGGGGATGCACGTCTACCCCTCCCCTGTCTGTCCTGACGGCCTCCGCCCCGCCCCTCAACCAACCCCCACCCAGTGTCAATGCTACAGGACCTCATACGCTGCACGCTACATGGGAACCCCCCGCCCAGCCAAATGGTACGACCCCACACATGATGCACGTACGGCACACATACTGTTCAATGAAAACAAACATGCCAATAACATGCTAATAATACACATGTATCTTACAAAACATAAAAAACATGACAATTACATTGCCATCAATTACAATACAAAATGGTATTTATAGAGCGCATTTTATATAGTCTATCGACTACCCAAAGTGCTTTTACATGAATACCTCACATTCAGCCATTCACACTCACATTCACACACTCACGGCGTCTGCAGCCATGCAAGGCGCTAACTGCTCGTCGGGAGCAGTTCAGTGTCTTGCTCAAGGACACTTCAACGCAACACCGGGAGGGGCCAGCCTCGAACCGGGAACCTTCCGAATCCCAGGCGACAGCTCTACCTCCTGAGCTAATGCCGCCCCAACCATAATCATAATCTCGCACGCACGCGCACGCACGCACGCACGCACGCACGCACGCACGCACGCACGCGCGCGCACGCACGCACACACACACACACACACACACACACACACACACACACACACACACAAAAAACTGCCTTTGGTAAATCCAGAGAGCTTTGTAATGGCTCTAGGGCTCAGTGTCATACTAAGCCCTGTAACCTGGGCTTCTCTGCCTGTTTCTCTCTCTCTCTTTCTCTTCTCTCTCTCCCTCTCTCTGTTAGTCTCCCTCCCTCCCAGTGTCCTACTCAGCCCAGTAACATGGCTCTTTCTTTCATTCTCTCTGTCATCATTTCATGATTCAAAGAGTTCTTTCTCACTGTTTTGATGCTCTTCACTGGACTCCACTGTCATCTCAGTCTTCTTGACCTGTTGGATAACTCCAGCATCCCAGCAGCAGGAGGTCGTCTCAACCAGAGCAATTTAGAGAGAGAGTGGAGTCAACGGAGGACCAAAATGCGTAACTCATTAGCCAATGAACAGCCAGGAAGGGGTCTCGCGCTACTTTTGAATGCTAAAATAAAGCTGATAATGTACAATTTGATGATAAAAAAAAAAAAAAAAAAACTTTCAAAGTACTATTTTCTTTTGCAGTCTCATGTAGGAACTAGCTAGCAGCTAGCAGGTGTAGTTCGAAAATAGTTCCTCCGTGAAACTGCTCATAACAAGGTCTGTGGATTATCTTGAGTAACCGGGTCATGATTTCTGGAAAAAGACAATGCTGTTGAGTTTATCAAATGTATTTCTTTGGCACTTTGAGCACCACAAGCCGAGTGCCATCCAGTTCCATTGTATTGGAGAGAAGGCAGAAACTCTGCGGCCGATATCGCCAAAACTCAGGCAACTAACACAAAACGGTATAGATGGATAAATAGCACTGCAGGTGAGAGGGAATATTTTTTATTTCGTATTTTAGGGTGAGCTGTCCCTTTAACACTTATAACAACATTTGGACATTCATCTATTCCGTAGTGGCTCTGTAAGTCTCCTATTGTGTTCTGGTTCTACTCTATCCTCATCCCAACCCGGCTGTGTCACTTCCCTATGAACACGTGCTATATAGAGCATGTGAGATGAGCACAATAGATGATTTGCACCAGAGAGCTGAACAGGACTAGCCAGGACTTAGTCATTATCAGCCTGTTTTCCACTACAGCCAGGGCTTTTCTCATTATCTGTGCCATTCGATTAGCCTCCAAACAACATGGCTGTATTGTGAAAATGTCGAAATATTAGCATCCTGTTGCCAACAGAGATGAGCTTTAAGCAGGGCTATAGTTTCAAATACACATTTGACGCTTTGAATGTTTTATCATGAACAGGCTGATTGGTCCTGGGACACTTAATTCGCCGATGCAGAGAGTTCAGCTGGGGTGAAACAATGCATTTGTGGTGTCTCCCCAACAAATTCCTGTAGCAGCTGCGTTTGTTTCCCGTAGAAGTTGTGAAACAGCTGTAGTGAGGAGTCACTTGTTCTAGTTGTTTCTGTCTGTGAGCACTGTAGCTCCATGATGGCAGACAGCCTCTGAGCTCACAAGAGCCCAATAACACCGCGCATGCACGAGCATCGTCTCAGGCTGGGGAGCGGGGAAGTGTCGGTTGAGCTGGCTTCAAATGCATAAAGAAAAATCTCAGCTCTCAAGCTCTGCTTTAAATTGTGTTAGTGGCGGGGCACGAAGGTTTTGTCACAAGTTAGAGCGGGCAACTGTGAGCTTCTTTACGATTGATTGGTCCGTATTATGTGATATGGTTTGAGCATCATCATCATCATCATATTTAAAAGGGAGTAAGTGGGCTCTGTTAATTTTTTTGTGTCACTGATGATGTCACATTGTCTAATCTAAGACATCATCAGTGATGTCACTCGAGCACTCGATGATGCAAGGTTGAGCAATTGTGCGCATGCCAATACAGCAGGCGAGGCCACGGATTGAAACTAATGTCTACAACGTTTAGATGCTTACAAGAATGCACATGTGACCCTAAATTACATAGTTAAAGGTTTTTGTGGATTTTGCTTGCCAGGGTCTTTAAAGATTTGTAAGATTTTTACTACCACAGAACACAAAATGAGCATAATACTGTGGGATGATAAGGTAGTAGTGGTAGTTGATGAATGCAATAACTCAACGATTACTCTTCAAAACACATCTCAGCTCAACTCTG
Source organism: Poromitra crassiceps (assembly GCF_964638095.1). NCBI lineage: Eukaryota > Metazoa > Chordata > Actinopteri > Beryciformes > Melamphaidae > Poromitra > Poromitra crassiceps. The sequence continues at coordinate 13,008,958 of NC_139633.1, forward strand.
CGATACTCGTGTTTCTTCGCGGCATTGTAAAAACAGACAAGAAACAGATACAGAAGGGCCACATTTGAGCTGAATGTGCTTAAAGGAAATGAGTAATAGTAAACCAATTTTACTTACTTTTCAGGAGTCATCACACGATACGAAGTTTTCCTACGAGGACCAGTGGAATCACACAACTTCACAAGTCCTGTCCATGAAAAGAGGGTGTTCTTGAGCTCTGGTTGGCTGGATCCAAGCATCTCTCCAGAAGAGCAGGGAGCCAATCAGAGCAGTGTGTCACCCCCTGAGAGCAGTGCCACGATAACGGGTCTGCAGCCATTTTCAACCTATCAGATAAGGGTGGTGAGCACCAACGTGGCAGGCAGTCTGACGTCAGAGTGGACCACAGCAAGCACCTTGGAGGGAGGTGTGTACACACACACACACACACACACACACACACACACACACACACACACACACACACACACACACACACAATCATGGTTAAATAGCTTTAAATCCACTTTTGTTAGTATGCCTCCACTGGCGATAGCCAGGCCGGAGGCATTATGGATTCGGGTTGCCCGTACGTCCGATGTTCGTTAACGCGATATCTCAGGACGCCTTGACGGAATTTCATCAAATTTGCCTCAAACGTTGACTTGGACTCAAGGATGAACTGATTAGAATTTGGTGGTCAAAGTTCAAGGTCACTGTGACCTCACCAACGCCATTCCCAAGTTCGTTAACGCAATATCTCAGGAACGGCTTCACGGAATGACTGTCTGCGACAGTTTGTTTGCAGCAATCCCAGATCCGGATCACCACCGAAATGTAATCAACTGATTGTCGGGCCGTGTGCTGATCTGTCCACCAAAGACAATTCATTGGCAGAGGTAATAATAGCAGAATATTTCCAGCAAAACAGCAAAAATCCAAACCGTCTGTCAGAAGGAAAAAGAGCAGAGGAAGGAAGTGGAGTTGGAGAGAGGAAATGAGGAAGTGTGCATGGGGGGGGGGGGGGGGGACTCATTAAGGTATTTGAATTCCAAAGAGATGATATGGCTCATTAGGACAAAACGATTGCCTCCAACATCACTATAAGCTATGTGTCTGGATAACAAGCATATAACAGCGTATTAAACTGGTTGTGGGTGTGGGTGTTTGTGCGCGTACATGTGTCTGCGCTAGAAATAACGAATATGATTATGTCTACCATGAATCACGTTTCACAGCATCTTTCACAGCTAGATCTCATCGACAGTAGAATAAAAATCCTTCTTTCTAATCTGTCACGTGAAACTGTAGTGGCTAGCTGCTAGCACAACAACAGAATATCCAGTCTTCATTGAAGAATTTAATTTAATGCTGCACCGATTTCAAAAAGTTCTGCTCAATAGTGAGTTATATCTACAAACAAATGAGATGAAAATAGGGTGCAGGTTGAAAAATACCGAAATTCACCTTTCAAGTCATCAGTTTGTGACTAAAAATTGACATCTTATTGTTATTTAAATCTCCATAAACGGCTAAATGTTTTCCATGGCTTAGGTGGAACTTTGACAGTTAAAAGACAAGTCCACCCTAAAATAATATATACCGTAAATTCCGGACTATAAGCCGCACCTTTTTTCCCGTTTTTTGGCCTTTTTTGGCCCCTGCGGCTTATATAACGGTGCGGCTTATCTATGGATTTTTTCAAAAAAAAAAAAATCTCTCTTTTTTAGCACTCTTTCTAACTATAAATCCACTTCTGTTTTAATTTCCTCTCTTGCCCTCTTTTCACCACACTGTATGACACTGTGTGCACTGTAAAAAAGAAACACAGGTGGTGTTGTGTTATGTTGTTTTGTTGAAATGTTAATAAATGGGAGCTTCCTCAAACAGCCATCTCTTTCCCGACAATCCCCTCTGTGCATGAACCCTTACATATGGTAATTAAACATTAAAACACAAAAAAAAAAAAAAAAAAAAAATACCATTAAAACACCCGCGGCTTATAGTCCGGTGCGGCTTATATATGTAAAAAACAGTCAACTTTGCAGGTGCGGCTTATACACCGGTGCGGCTTATAGTCCGGAATTTACGGTATATGCTATTTTTAATGTACCTCACATTTCAATTAAGCTGTGTTCACACCGAGATATTTATTTTTCGCTCTGTCGCTTGATTCAACCCTTTGGAATCGCTCTGTCGCTCTGTTTAAATCGCTCATCAACAGTCACACGAATTGACGGACATGTGGGGGCTATAACGTTACGCAATGTCATGATGTTTGTCCACTACGAGCCACCGTAGATGTTTACAAGCTAAGCCTATCAGCGTGCTCCTACCGCGAGCTCCATACCGGTAGTACAGACTTCACTTCATGTCAGCTGTCAGCCTGTCAATGCAGTTTGTTGCCACACAATAAACCAGCGGTTTGTTCCAAGACAGTGTGATCCTTGACTCACTCTCACACAGCAGCCAATCAGCGTTGAACAGCGAGCGCCTGATGCAAGCGTAATTTTGCTCGAGTTGGGATATTTCATCTCGGGCGACGAGCGTATTTTCTCCCTATTGCTCTGTCTCTGTCGCTCGGACGCCCAGCGATTTTTTCCCCGGGCGAATATACGCTCAATCGCTCATTTGCATTGACTTTGTATGTAAACTCGATGCCAGCGAAAAACTTTAATAGGTCGGTGTGAACGCAGCTTTAGAGGTGTATTTTTCTTATTCCCATGGACAACTAGCCAAACTGGAAAAAATGCAGGGTCTTTTTTTTTCTTTTTCTTTACATCATCCTCTCTCTCTCTCTCTCTCTCTCTCTCTCTCTCTCTCTCTCTCCTCCACCTCTTTCACTCACCTTGCTTGCATGTGTGTGAAGTTAAAGGCACTGTGTGTGATTTTTTTGTCCACTAGATGTCGCCATTTCAAACCATAACAAAACTTGTTTACCCAAACAATCTCGATCCCACCCACCAGCGCACAGCACTTCCTGGTTCCCCCACCTCCCTCCCTCCCTCCCAAGCAACGGAGATATAAACAACTATTTTGTGCATAGCCTACCTACTGCAGACGTAAGTACATAAAACAAGCACGAATGCATCTCGGCTATGTATTTGGCTTGAGTAATGACAAATTTCACATGATAGTCATAAACCTTTAGGATATTGACAATAGTCCGCTTGGTAAGACTTATTTGTATAATCTGCTAACCGATCAAAATCCATGTAATGGTTACATGGATTTTGAAAAGGTTACATTGTAACCTAACCTTTTGCATAGCCTGCCCTATTGCTAAGTACAGTTAGGCAAAACGTCGTCTAAAACCAGGTTGACATAGCTAAATTAGGATGATTTCAATTCAATGTTGGGGACATCGCTAGCTAACCACAGCTGTCTGTCAACAGTGAGTAGCTTAGCCTGTGTTTTTGTTCGTCTGCTAATACCAAGACATGGCCTAAATGTATTCATAGTGCAACGCTAGTATTTTCTCATTGTTAGAGTTGTTCAAACTAATTTCAAACGCTTGAATCACTGCTGTATTTTATAGGCAGGCAAACCAAGCTGTATGCCTGAAGCCCAGGCTAGCACCAGTGGGACAAAGAGGAGACAGGGTCGCAGAGAGGAAGGTCGGCTGTAGGACGATAGCAGATCTTGTCGACATCCTGAAGAACCGCATAGCTGATGGAACTGGTCACGTCATCCTGGTGTAGCCCATATTTTAGTTTTGCAAATAAAGTATTTTTTCTGATAAACGAAGTTGTGAAATCAATGTACTGAGAAACATCACATACACTGTCTATTATATAAAGTAGGCTATATATACACAGAAACACAAATACTGGTAGGCACTAGGCTACTGTAGCTAGACACACTCAGCTTTAGGCAAATCTAATGTTACAATGGAGAATAGTGGCCAAGAGACATGGATGAAGTCATATCAACTTTATTGGTGTACAGAAGATTGCAGACAGCAAACATCTAAACATCAAAGATGATAGAACATGTATTATACAGGTTTGCTATAAAAGCACAATTTCTCCATCTCAAATATCATAATGGTGGGTCCACTTGTTTTCTATCTTGTCATCTTCTGGATGACTGGATGACTGGCACCTTGAAAATCAGACAAATGGAAACGTGTTTAGTATTAATTTGAATCATCTATTTTGTAGCTGGTAGATATCAAGGCAGGGTTCCTCCACATTGTCATGAATTAGATACTTTTACCAAACCTTGATTTGTTTGGACGGTGTTACAGCTATTTTCTAATGTAACGTTGCTAGTGAGATAGAATAGAACAACAAACTGCTAACATTAGCGAAGCTAGCTTTTCTCCATGGCCTTTCTAAGTGTTTACACATTACTATACCGTTCTGCGTCATAGTGACAGCAACTGGACGTAATTATAAACAGAAAATGCATGCGAAATTTATAATGGGAAGTAACGTTATGTCATTCATGTCAACTTGTCACCAGAATGTCTGTGTATAAGTTATACACGAACGACAAGCTAATCAAATCCTGCAGCAGGCTACACTAGCAGTGTAAAGTCATTTGAATAGCCGTGAAAAGCAACAGTTAGCCAAGTGATTACAACATTCACAGAACAAATTCACAATATCGATAACAACTTGTACATTTCGCTATCATGCGTAACGTTACTGAAATGGGACATGCAAACGCGATAACGTTACTTACCACTGTGTACAGGAGAACACGCCAGCTCCGAGTCACTTTGCAGGCCAGATATAGCTGCTCGTAGGGCTCTCCATCTAGTGAAAGCCAGACCGGCAAGGTTGACTCTGGTCTGAGATATTTCTTTTCGGCGGCGATTTGGCTAAAGTATGAAACCGCATAAGGTGGATCAGGGAATGTAAAAGTCAGGAATGCCCGCATCAGGGTTCCGCCATCTTGGTCTACAAAATTCTGTTTTGGGCTGTGGGCTGGGAGGGGCTCACTAGGTCGGCTTCTCGGGGGAGGGGTTTCTATGTAAACAGATTCGGGATGTTAGAGGGGAAGGACAGAGGGCCATCACAACACAGGGAGGGGGCGTGGCTTAGTTGTAAACACAGAAATAAATCACTATACCTCCTCTATATATACAAGGTATTGGTTTGGGGATATTTAATAGTGCAGAATCTTACACACAGTGCCTTTAACTACCTTTACACATTGAAGTGCAAACAACAGAGAAGTATCCTATTACAATTTGAATCATGCATCTGCTAAATCTAGTTGGTGCATCCAAATAAAGTATTTGAAATATATTGGAAATAGATTTTTGCGTGTAAACGTGGTAATGGTGCATGTTGAAGATCCAGTATCTTTTTATTGTAGAGTTACGCATGGGACACACCAGAAACGTCTCCGTCGCAGCGTGTCGCAGAAGTGTCGAGCAGGAGCCTGGCCATGCACACCAGAAGCGCTCTGTTTTGCTCCGCGATGGCTCTGCACCGGTCACAACTTGTACTGACTTCATGCCTGGCTGCAAAATAGACCAGACACGGAAACACGACTGCAGGACACGAGACAGACGCGACGCGCCGCAGCCGGTGTGAACGGTCTCCCCTGTTAAAAGGACGCTGAAATGAAACCGCCTCTGTGACGCGACGCTTCTGCGATGGAGATGCTTCTGGCGTGTCCCCTCCATTATCCATCAGCCGTTATCCGTCAAGCTCAGATAGTAGTTAGCCACTTAGCTAGCATCAGTCATGTAATTCACTCCGCAACTCTCCGGTGTCCGTGTCCACACACGCAATCCCATGCTGGGATTACCTCAATCATTTGTGTCATACTAAATACTATCAGTGAAGCTGATAAGTGGGAAAAGATGATAGTCCTCTCAGACTGACATCATGACTGTGCCTCAAGACATATCGTAACTATGTGTGTGTGTGTGTGTGTGTGTGTGTGCGTGTGTGTGTGTGTGTGTGTGTGTGTGTGTGTCTGTCTGTGTGTGTGTGTGTGCATTCATGTCTCCAGCCCCTGAGTTGATGGCTCCTCCGGAGGTGTATGCAGTGTCATCCACCAGTCTGAAAGTTAGCTGGAGCTCTGCTGAGGGTCACGGGGTCATCGCCAGGGGAAAGGTCACAGAATACCGGGTCAACTTGCTCACCAAACAGAGCAGCAATCCTTACGCTCCTCCAGTTATTAGTCAGGTTAGACACACACACACACACACACACACACACACACACACACACACACACACACACACTACATTGTAGGCGTGTTTCCCACACGCACAGAACATAGAACTCACATTTTCTTGGAGTGGTAGGTTGGTTGGAGGAGGGGGGGGCGGGTGCCTTGGGCTGATTTTCGATAATATTTAATATTGCGATATTTGCTGCGATATTTGTCACAATATTAAATCTTGTATTTCTTTTTTCTTTTAGATTTGTCTAGAATTTATGTTTAAAACATTCAAAATTAACTAAAATTGTCAATAGGATCTTGAGAAACAGCAATTTTGACGTTATCTCAAAGACTACTGTATGTACAATGTTGCAGAGATATCTACTTTCCTGTTCCCACTTTTTTTTTTTTTTTTTTTTTTTTTACCTTTATTTATACAGAGGGAGTCTCACTGAGAGCAATGCTCTCTTTTTCAGGAGCGCCCTGTTCACATTCACACACACATTCATACCTGGAAGCAGGCCCGTATCTAGCCTGCCACACTAGTGGGCTGGTAGGGGGCAACTTTGGCGGTAGGTTGCCAGAGGTTGTGGGTTCGGGGATGGGGATTAAATTGCATTATATTCAGTGGCGCTGGAAGTACTTTTAGGTAGGAATGGACTCTCGGTGCTGCCTGCAAGGGCAGCGCCGAAGAAAATTTTACGTTTTTTGGACTTTCATCCAAGAATATTTAATTTTAAATTAACATTAGGATTATACTGTTGTGATGTCATTATTCAGTATCTTCTCCTTTTCTCACTCACTTTCATGTAACCACCTGCTCTCCCTTTAGTCGTTTTACACTACAACAGACAGCAACACAGGCATAAACACTGAACCAAATTGTTCCAGTAGGAGTCACCATTCTGTTTTGGGTCACCAAACTGTAAGTAGGAACTTTCACTCAGGTGACAGGCCAGTGTTTACATTATTATTGTCAAAACTATTAGCAAACTATGTACAAACTAACTATTTACAAAACTATTGCTATATTTCCAAGACGTTTAGTCTTATTCAAATTCAAACTGAAAAGTGACAAAGAAAACTACCGTAAATTCCGGACTATAAGCCGCGGCTTTTTTCCCGTTTTTTGGCCCCTGCGGCTTATATAACGGTGCGTCTTATCTATGGATTTTTTCAGAAAAAAAAAAAAAAATACAAATAAAATCTCTCTTTTTTAGCACTCTTTCTAACTATAAATCCACTTCTGTTTTAATTTCCTCTCTTGCCCTCTTTTCACCACACCGCGGACACTGTGTGCACTGTAAAAATAAACAACGGTGGTGTTGTGTTATGTTGTTTTGTTGAAATGTTACGGTAATACTGTAAATGGGAGCTTCCTCAAACAGCCATCCCGACAATCCCCTCTGTGCGTGACCACTTACATATGGTAATTACGGTAAGCAAACGGCCACTCGGCCATCAACTCCCTCCCCCGACTACCAGGAGAAAATCACAAACTTCGGCGAATTCACACAAAGGAAGATCAAGGAATATTCCATCGAACCGGAGCAGACCATAAATATGGATGAAGTGCCTTTGACGTTCGACCTGCCACTCACTCGGACTGTTAACAAGAAGCGCCCTGGAGGATTCTTTCACCAAAAAAAAGCTTTGCTCGTTCTCGACAGCATGAGAACGAGCAGTAGAAGCAACACTCTCACTTACCATGGGGAAGGTACGCAGAAATTCACACGAGGCAGCTTTCAAGTTGAAAGCAGTCAATCTCGCATTAAAAGAGGGAAACAGAGCAGCCGCGCGTAACCTGGGCATCGATGAGTCAATGGTGAGGCGTTGGACGGTGCAGCAGGAGGAACTGTCTCAGCACGGAATATTATAGGAGTGTGAAAACATCCACAATCACCAACGGGTTCCAAAACGCTGGACTGCTGCGGGATGAAGAGAATGACGCCGCCACAGCTGCCGCTGAGGGCCGTCAGAGGCTTCAGAGGCTGTTCGATGCCGACAGTGATGAAGAGGAGTTCGTTGGTTTTGAGTGACAATGAAGGAGAGAGGAGAGTGGTTGACGAAGCCACCCTGAACCTGTTCGTTTCCGACACTGAAGATGAGGACTTTGGTGGTTTCAGTACGCAGGAAGAAGAGGAAGACGAGGATTAGTGACTTGACTTCTCTGGTTACAGGTTTGCTGCACATATAGCCTATTGTTGTGTGATTTTGTCTGGGGATTAGTGACCTGACTTTTGTTTTGTTTTGTTGAAATGTTAATAAATGGGAGCTTCCCCAAACAGCGATCTCTTTCCCGACATTCCTCTCTGTGCACGAACCCTTTCATATGGTAATTAAACATCAAAACACCCGCGGCTTATAGTCCGGTGCGGCTTATAGAAGAAAAAAATAGTCAATTTTGGTCCCGCGGCTTATAGACCGGTGCGTCTTATAGTCCGGAATTTACGGTACTTTGAAAGCAGATTGACTTACCCTAAAAATAAATAAAAATACTTCATCCAGTTTAAAATAATCAACTCCATAACATTTCTTTTCATTGGATGATCTTATTTCTCAAATCAAATTAAAGACTAGTGCAGTGAGACTTAACCATAGCTAAAAACTATTTGCCATTTAGCCTTCAAACCTATATTTACAAGACTTTTCGTCTTATTCAAACTCAAACTGAAATTAAAACTTTGAAAGCAGATTGACTTTGTTACCCTAACAAATAAATAACAATCCTTCATCCATAGTTTAAAATAATCAACTCCATAATATTCTTTGCATTGGATGAGCTTATTTCTCAAATCAAATTAAAGCTATAACTACTGTTAGGTGCCCTAAACTAACTAACCCAGTGGTCTCCACCCTTCGGGTCGCGACCCTAAGTGCGGTCGCCTGGAATTCAAAAAGGGAGATACAAAAAATGGGCAAGATTAATTTTTGGGTGGGCATAGCCCACCCCTGCCCCCCCCTAGAATCGGCCCTGCCTGGAAGCTGCCCAGTACAACCACAGTCTGATCTGTTGGCCACTGAGCAGCTCCACTTCTACCTCAAGAGGCACTAGTGAGTCACTGTAACTTCGAGTCTGCCCTCAGTCCAGGAAGAAGTAGTAGAGCTAGAAAGCTCCTCCCAAGGCAGACGTTTTTGGATGTGTAAATTACCAAATGGACCCTACTTGACTAGAAAGCTTGAATAATAATCCACTGACAAGCTAGGTTAGACCACCCAAATCTATGTTTTTATTTTTACTTTAACTTAGCTACGTTTTACTATAGACTACGTCTCGGAATATGGGTAAGGGTTAGGCTTCTCCATCCACATACTGTCTAACATTTGCGTTTGAGCTAATTGCATTTTGGCCTGGGCGGCTCACCCAAGTAAAGTCTATGTGTGGGAAACACTGGCACTAGTGTGTCAGAGATGTGGTCTTGGACTTGAGACTTGGCCTCAAGTCGCACTTAAGTCACACACACAGTGACTTGAGACTTAACTTGAGACTTGTCCTCAAAGACTTGAGACTTAACTTGGACTCGAGATTTGTGACTTGTTGTGAACAATCTTTATTTAATTTTATTTGTATTTTATTTTTAATTTGTGTGTGCATTAACATTAAGGAAAGGTCTACTAATAATATCAACTACCGTAATCAGTGCTGATACTGTACAGTATGCTAATAGATAAAGGAATGAGGTTACAGTACATGCTTTGAATTCCTTAGTTGTAGCTATGCAGTGTTCTAAGCAGACCAGATGGCATGCAGCAGATGATAGAACACTCATCCATAAGAGACTTGAGACTTGACTTGGACGTGTG
>NC_139633.1:13021369-13036369 GCF_964638095.1 Poromitra crassiceps
TCATCTCAGGTGCAGGAGAAAATTCAGAAGTAATATCCACTCACTAAATTGCGCAATCTTTCACCCGTGAAATGAAAAAAACAAAAAAATGAAATAGAAATAAAAAAAAATAATAAATGCATAATTAAATAAATACATAAATAAATAAAGCTTTAAAATAAAGACCGTCTTTTCTCTGCTCGTTTGGATACACTGTAGTACTGATGCACTGATCCAAAAGTACCATTTGATTCTTAATTAAACACACACACCCCCAAGGCTGTGCCGTTAGAGCCAGCTGCCATCTGCTGTCAGGAAGCCGACAGCATCTGCAAAACCACTGGAGTTACACACACACATCAGACCAAGACTGACTGAATATCACCACATACCCAGACGCACACCGACCGAGGGAGAGCGCTGAGTTTGAGTGTGTGTGTGTGTGTGTGTGTGTGTGTGTTGATGCGTTTGCCTTTGTTTGAGTGTGTGCGTGTCTTCCCACGACGTTATCGATCAGAGCATAAAGTGACTGGCTAATCAGGGGCTGATGGTGATGTTTTATGTATCCTACATCCATAAAGGCTTGTTCTACAAGACATACACACACACACACACACACACACACACTGTAACACCACTCAACAGACATACACACATACACACAGACACACACACACACACACACACACACACACACACACACACACACACACACACACACACACACACACACACACACTGTAACACCACTCAACAGAACAGGAACTTTATTGATTTACGCATAATTGGCCTGAGGCCCTTCTTGAGGGGAGAAATATGCATGGCAAGGGATCGCCATGTCAATAAGTGGTGTGTGTGTGTGTGTGTGTGTGTGTGTGTGTGTGTGTGTGTGGTGTAACTGTACGCTAAGAGCCTGTTAAGACATGTCAGTCGCTATAAAAACAGAAAACACACACATACACAATTGCTCCCTGGGAGCTGGCCTGTTATGTAGCTGCTTCATTACCATGGCGGCAACCAAAATTAACCTCTCTGGTGGACTGTTAACCTTGTCTGTGTGTGTGTGTGTGTGTGTCTGTGTGTGTGTGTGTGTGTGTGTGTGTGTGTGTGTGTGTGTGGGCGGGCGAGTGGGATTCATCAAACTGAATGTGTCACAGTGTAAGTACATTACAGTGAATTAACAAGGAGACACAATAAACATGTACACCTAAACACGATGCTTATTCCTTTTCGAACATCATCATCATCATCATCTTCAACTGCTTATCCAGGATCGGGTCGTGGAGGTAGCAGTTCCAGCAGGGAACCCCAAACTTTCTTTTCCCTGGCCACATTAGCCAGCTCTGCCTGGGGGATCGCAAGACATTCCCAGGCCAGCATGGAGTTATCGGGCCCTATCTTTGCAGTGGCCTTAGGCGCAAAAACTGGCGTTAAACGCAAAGAAACGCGTCTTGCGCCTGCCTCAGGAAGATAGCAACATGGTTTTAGCCCCCGAAATGCGCTTTACGCCGAAGAGACGTGGCGCAGTGGCAGAATAGGCCAGAATGGGCGTTTCGGCCTTAAATACTGGCCTAACGATATCTTCCCCCCTGGCGTTAATTTAGCACTTAGCGCTTTTCAGAACCAGGCCTTATTCAGTGCGCATTGCGCGGAGCTCAAACTGTTCTCTCCCCAGGCCCGGTTTTACAGGGGTGCAAAAGCACGCATTGCACCCTTATTTTAATTGTCTGCATGCTCAGTTGAAAAGAGTGGTAATTTCTTTTTTTCTTTTTTTTTCTTTTTAATAAATGCTGCAGCTGCACACTTACAGTTTAAACTTGAATTATAATAGTTGTTTTTCTTTGTTCTTTGATGTGAATTTATGGCTTTTTGGCACCTACATGTAACCTTTTAAGGTTGAGATAATTGTATTATCATTATATGGTCCAAATATTTCAGTAAAGCACTTGAAAGACTTGAAATATTCTTGCTTGGCTGGTATCATTCTACTTGAAATGATGGTAAAATGCATTATTTTTAGTAAAATAACATGTCAAATTTTTCGTGCGGCCCGTGCATGTGCACCCCTTCCTATCTAGGATGCATCCCTAGTCATCTTGTTCTGGAACTGGCCCTGTCTCTCCCCCTCTCTCTCTCTCTCTCTCTCACTCCCTCAAATCTCCCAGCATGCATTGAGACTAATACATTTCGAGAAGAAATATCAACCAAATCAGCCTAAATTGCCTAAAGTGGTAGATAGAACTAATGTTTCTGTTCACACAACATGCAATTCTTGAACATTTCAATATTGGCCAAAATAAAACATAGACATCCAAACACAACCCTATGTGAAACATATATGTAACCTAGGTGGTATATATATCCCACGCAGATATAACGTGATTTGGATGAGAGACAGCCGCAACACGGCTGTACTGTGATGTCCGCTCCAACAAGACTTGGCTCCTACTTCACATCCACTTTTACAATAAAAACACATTTATGCAATGACTTTACATAATGTAGGCTATATTTATTTGCATCATCCTACCTGTGCAGCAGGGGAGAGAAAACGATATCATTCTGGACAAACTTTCACCAATTTAATCTCATCATGACATAGGGATAGGCTATATTTTTCTAGCCAATGGAGAAGGGGAAATGCTCTTTGAACTGACACACACAACAGGCCTGTTGCATTACCACTGTCCTGTTTCCATATGTTCACATGAAATTGAAGTGACTTCTGCCCAATGTGATCCAATGTGTGTAGAAAAAAAATAATGAAGTCAATTTTGTTTACACTTTTTTTTTTTTTTTTTACTTTTATCCTTCAGAAGGTGCAAGGAATAGTCTGGCTCCTTATTTTAGAGGGATCAGATATGCGATAAATCGATCAGCTAAAGCACAGTGTTTTTCGGAGGTATACAGTAGACCACAGCAGTCACTGTAGTGTGCCTGTAATGCTAGATAGATGCAGGTTGAGGGACGTCCATGTGGGACATCTATCACTATACAGGATAAAGAGGCATCTGTCCTCCATAGGAGTACTCCTCTTTTTTTTTAAGACATTCAGTGCCACGCCCACTCTGCTCACTGATTGACTCACTGACATTAAACAGTCACACTCATCTACCTCCTTATCTTCTAACCATCTGCTCTAAACACATAGCGGTACACACACACACACACACACACACACACACACACACACACACTCAGGCTTTGAGAGAGAGAGATCAGTTTGAACTAAAAGATACACTTGTTTTCTACTACTTCATACATCAATCCACCCATGTTTTACATTGTGTGTGTGTGTGTGTGTGTGTGTGTGTGTGTGTGCGTGCGCGCGCTGCGCGCGTGTGCGGCACAGAGAATGTTCTAAATGACACCATAGCTCAATTTCAATAGACTGGTGAGCTATCGATTGGCAGTAATTTATGGTTTGATGTGCCAAGATGAGCCGCCCAAGACAAGCTGTCCACTTCCCATTTAAGAGCTCTATTAGGAGTCACACTAAAGATGGCCTGCGCACGGGTGTGTGTCAGCGAGAGCTAATTTACTCCTACCACAGACCATTTAGACCATTACTGAAACACACACGCACACGCGCACACACACACACACACACACACACACACACACACACACACACACACAAACACCAGGATGGGATGACACTTAATGCACACGCACACCCTGCCCATCCCGTACCACTCGATCACTCGCGAGGTTTCTCTCTCCATCCTTACATATCTCTCCTCACCATCTCAGTGGGTCCCCTGCTGATTTATTTATGAAATGTCTTAACGCTGCAGCTCCAATAGCTCTGCTATGTTTAAAAAGGAAATTTAATTTAACGTTAAAGTGAAAGACGGAAATTGAATTGACCCTCAATAAAGTGGAAATGACACTTTTGTCCAGTAGCTATAGGGACAATGAGCTGAAGAAGGGTCATAAAATTAAGATCAAGATCACAAAGTGATTTTATTTTGTATTGAGACTGCTTTGGGATCTAATAAGTAAGAAGCAATTACAACCACATTCATTGTTTTGGAATGATGCGAGCATACTTGAGTGTGATTTCCTTCTCTCCTCTTTCTCCTCCCAGCTCCATCTGGGTTGTCCCCACCTCGACTAAATCCAATGAATCAGACCACCATTCACATCGACTGGGACCCCCCAGCCCAACTCAACGGACCACGCCCCCTCTACCAGGTCTGTGTGTGAGCAGCATGAACATATCAAGTATATTCCACTTTGTTACCGTCACTTGTTGAGAATTATCTAGCTTTATTCGATCATAATCCCTCAAGACAGACTTTCGATTTGCATCGAAAAAATATGTTTTTTTCTCTCCTAAGATTCACTTGAATAGCCACAGTAAGTAATCAGATTACACTTGAATAGCCACAGTAAGTAATCAGATTACCATCGAGGAATTTGACTTGGTGCAAGTATGCAGCGCAGAGGTCACATCAATAGTAGAAGGCAAAGCAATACAGGAAAACCATCACAAAATTATAAAGTGCAAAATATAGAGAGGCAAAGTGAACGTCACTTCCTGCTTCAGCACTGTACCAGAGATTTTCCTCCGCAATTTATTTTCCCATAGACATTTTGTAAAATGCTTATAAAAATTGTTTTACTTCGTCAAACCAAACGGTTCAGATATATTTAGAATCGAACATTTCACTCGGACCAAAACTTTAAAAAAAAATTTTTTTTTCTTCTTTAAACCAGATTTTTTAAAACATTTTGGTCAGAGTGAAATGTTATGCGATCGTTCCTGTTTCTAAATATCTGTACCGTTTGGTTTGAACAAGTACAACTATTTTTATAAGCATTTTACGAAATGTCTATGGGAAAATAATTGGCGGATGAAAATCTCTAGTACAGTGCAGGGAGCATCAGGGTGGGAGGGCGGGGGAGTGATAAAGTCCTTATTTGCTGGGGCCTTTCGGGTCTTGAATGAAGAGGCGGATGGCAGTTGGGTAGAAGCTGACCCTGTCACTAGAGGTTCTGGTACCGACAGACCTCAGTCTTCTGCCAAGGGGGGGAGCCTCAAAGAGTTTATGACCTGGATGGGTGGGGTGGGGTTGATTTTCCGAGACCGCTTCAGCGTCTGCTCTCTCTCCTCCTTCCGATGCATTTTCTTGTTGATAATGGCGCTGTTTCTGAATACATATTTTAGTGTTATTGCTGCTGTCCTGCTTACTGTGTTTTTTTATTTTCCCAGCTGGAGCGGACAGACATCTCTCTGTCTGACCCACAAGACCCTGTCGTCAGGGGAACCAGGTTCCCAGGGAGCAGTTACTACCGCTTTCCTAATGACACCCTTCCTGTTAACACTGACTTTACAGGTGAGCTGCAGGTCTGCATGGATGTGACTGTTTGTGCTGCCGTGTACGCCTGAGAGTGTGTGTCTGTCAGCATTTTACTGTACAGTATATGCTTGTGTGTGTGTGCGTGTGTGTGTGTGTGTGTGTGTGTGTGTGTGTGTGTGTGTGTGTGTGTGTGTACAAACCTCTACACACCCGTGTCTGTTGTTATGTATGCCTGTAGGTGCATGTACAGTACATACTGTATCCATGCACTGTTATGTGTGCATGTTGTTGTTCAGTCATCGCTCCGCTGTCTCTCAGTCTCACTGTCTTCCAATGACTTCCTCAGTCATTCTAAAGGACAATTAACTTTCTGTTTACCAGCATCATTAGAGAGCTGAGCTCCACAGCCAAACATGTTCTGCTTCATCTGAGAACATCACCCAGTCTGACGCTCGTAATTAATGACTGCTGATACTAATCAGTAGCATTTGAGCTCGCAAAGCTCTTCGATGCCACTTTCAGCTAACTTCATCACTGTCCTGCAGAAACCTTCTATCTCCAATAATGTCTGTCTATGTGGACAAAATGTTTGAATGTCCCAGGACTGTGGATCAAATCATTGATAATGCATGTTAAAATGTACTGTACGCATTGCCGTCAATACATTCAGGTGATACCTCGTCAGACGCATCATAGCACCCCAAGATAGCGACAGGCCACTTCAACCATGAATGTGCTTCAACACAGAAGTCAATAAAACAACACTAGGCTACGTCCATATATACTGTATATATATATATATATATATATATATATATATATATATACATTGTGTGTGTATATATATATATATATATATATATATATATATATATATATATATATATATATATATATATATATATATATATATACAATCAATGGTTATGATCCGGGGAAGTTCATGGGCAGGTCGGACAGTCCTGGAAAGTCCTGGAAAAACACCTGGAAACCACCTCAGGCCCACACTCTAGCTTGGATTGGGCTGAAAATTTGCTTGGCGGTGGGGTATGATCTTGGGAAGGTCATGGGCAGGTAGGACAGTCCTGGAACACGTGGAACGTCCTGGAAACCACCTGGAAAGTCCTGGAAACACCTGGAAACCGCTCTGTCCATAGGAAAACAAGGGCACAGCAGGCGCCGAGGATCATGTGTTGGGGGGCCTTTACTCTGTGTTCTTATGGGGCTGAATGGTGTGAATCTGTGTAATTGTGTGCATGCAAACCACCTCTGGATAGATATGAATAAATCCCAATAAATAGTGTAGGTGAGGATACAGTGATGATGAGCGAGTGTCCTCGCTCTTGTTTCAAGTCTCCACCTCTTCAGGGTAATGGGTCATTCTGAACGCTGTGTTCTTATCCCAATAAACAGATGGCGATCTTTGATAGTGAGCGTCTCTCCTCTCCTCCGTGTTCCTCTTTCATAAAAGGGCAAAAGATCTCTCTGAATACCGTTTCCTCCAAACTAAATAGATGATGATCTTTTGCTATTGAGAGAGTGTCTCGCCTCTCCTCCACTCTCCTCTTCATAAAGGGTAATGGATCAGACAATCACTTTCAGACCGGATCTATTCTGGACCATCAATGTGTCGGGCGGTCCTCAAACCATCGCCCTTTTACAACCGTCAATACTAATAGCATCATCTACAGACAATTATTCCCCTCGAAGCGCACGGAACAGCGAACAAATCAAAGGCAAATCGGATTATGAGTGTAATGCAGTGTAATGCCCCCCCGAGAGTCAATTGATCACAGAGGAGAGACTTGTCAATCGCCGATGTCTCGTGGAAACCTTGTAACTCCCAAGAATGGCAAGTTCCAACGTTTTAATATGAATTTAATCTTTGAATGTTCCTTTATGGTTTGAAGAGGTTTCATGGCCCCCATGAATTGAATCAAAAATAGTGGCATACATTGAAAAAAAAAAAAATGCACACTGCCAGAGTGCCAGTATGGAAATATGAGCTATATTTTCTCTCCTGCAAGATGACTTTTTGGAGAAATGAGGTTTTCCTCCAATGGCAGCATCGACGCTTTGGAAAGATCAAGACGGCTTCCTGCAGGAAACAGCTGATCATCATTTTTCTCTGTCAACATTATGCACCGTTCTGGGAATATTAATAATTTGGCGTTTTCCATAAATGGTTCATTTGATGTTCTTTCTGCGGGCTTTCTGGTTTCCTAAACATGTGAATTAAGGGTGCATGTCTTTGAACAGGGTCAATATGTTCTATGCTAAATCTCAGTTAAGATCAAAATAGTTTATTTTAACCATGTAAAATCAATGTCCTGTTATGAATAACCTTATGTGTCTGTTTACATAAATACATTATATTAGCCCATTTACCTGTAATTGTAAGGGCTCTTGTCTTTGCTAAAACGTATTTAGTTCAAAATAGGCTGTGATTCCATGTGCTATCATATTTGTAATGAGTGCTCTGTGAGGGCTTGTTTCCATAAATTATGAGTCTGTTCACTTGCACTTTGTTATGCTGAATGAGTTCAGGGCACTTGAGGTCAATATGTCCCATACTGAATCTTAGTTTAGATGAAAACAGGATTATAAGCATATATGCAATCAACATTGTGATATGAATTCCCTGTGTGCTTGCTTACATAAATGCATGCTAGTTCATTCATCTCACCAGTAATGCTTCTGTATCTATAAGCCTGAGATGGAACTTTCTGGAGTCTATGTTCACTATTGAATTAAGGAATCCTGTCTAGGCATCTTAACATCAACATATTTTGCTTGATAATCAATATTTTAATGTGGTTAATGTTCCAAGAATACCATACGTGATATAACTCCTCACCTCATTTGGACAGTAATGCTTCTATATTTAGGCCTGGAATGGGTTCATTGGAATGAGGATGATGGCCAGACTTACTAATCCAGATGTTTTTTTCCCAAGCCAAAGCAAATGAAGAGAGATGAAACATCACACCCCAGTGTGTGTGTGTGTGTGTGTGTGGGGGGGGGGGGAATGAAGGGCGGAAACAAAAAGACTTGGATAATTTCCAGAGCCCGTCTACTACAGCGCACATTTCTACACTGCAGCAACCGAGCAGGAAAGAGGGAAATGTTAAATGATACAAATTATTTTTCCTTAATTAATTTGATTGATTGCCAGGCGTTGACGTTGAGAGGAGAGGGGGGGGAAGTGTGTGAAGGGAAAGTTTGTGCAGACATCATTAGTTTTTCCCCATTTAAAGATTAATCAGAAGAGGCTGGGCTCTTTAATTCTGTCATCTGTATATTTAATGGGCTGCTGCAGAATCTATGGCTGTAATTAGCTCGCTGCCGCGCTCTCATTAATACGCCCGCCTCTGATTAATGCCAGCAGAGAGCTAACATGACTGGAGTTATTCAGGTTATGTTGTGTAGATGATTACACACAACCTCCACTGTTTACTGAGACACAGAGAGGAGAAACAATACAATCACATATGAAACAATACCTGATAAAATAATACTCCAGTTCAAACTGTAAAGGGTGGAATAATGCTACTTGTTCATGATATACACAGTATAGTCTAGTAGAGGATTACATAAATCTCCACTGTTTGGTTCGGCAGAAATATTGTAGAAGCAATACAACATTATGAACAATAAATTCATAGAAACTAATAGTTACAGTAATATTCTTAATGAATAAAAGACTCCATTTGAACGATATACTCCACTTAAATGTACAACAATAGATTCCATCAGAATCAGAATAACCTTTCTTGACACAATATGCAAGATTAGATACGAGGAATTTGTCTTAGTGTCAGTATGCAGCGTATCGGTCATATCAATATTCAGAGATAAAAGAAAATAGGAGAAATATCTAAAAGTCAAATCACAACATTGCAAGTGCAGTCCAATACAACAAGTAATTTAAGGGATTACAATTTCCAAAAAGTAATTATATTAGTTACTAATCTAAGTAACTAAAAAGTATGCACTCTAGCTGATTGTTGACACCTCCTGTATTGTTCAAATAAAGTGGATTCACTCCTAAAAAGAGCTAGCTAAAAATAATGTACATCAATTTTTCTGAAGTGGGGTAGCGAAAGTAATATAGTAAAGTAACGTAACTAATTTATTTTGAAACCAAGTAATAAGTAAAGTAATTATATTGCTTTTTAAAGGATTAATCAGTCAAAAGTAACTACACTTCCTGAATAACTTGTCCAACACTGCTCTTAATGTATCACATTTCAATATAAAACGACTGTACTCCTCTGAACAGGTTCTGGCTAGAGGAGGATGACATGATTATTGATGGAGATAGTATGCACTCCAGTCCAGTTAGCCTCCCCAAGAAATTTTACAAAACAGAAAATACTCATTTAATCTTCCAATTGTTTTCTGGTAAACCTCCCCAAATACTGCTACAAGTTTAATGTTCACCCATGTGTGACATTTTTAATCATGTTTCAGATGAAACTAATGATGACAAATTCATAACTTGTAAAACTCTGAAACTAATTTATTTATGGATAACACATGTAGCCCTTTCTCAGTGGCACATTTCTGTCACATTTGTAATGAATGTGTATTTCGGCACTACTGTAGCAGCAAAGAGTGACTATTGCCTTGACAATTAGAACCACCACCAATGATGATCATTTTGGGCAATACTGCAATTTTATCGATTCAATTTTATGCAAATGCAAAATAATTGATTTGACACTTATCAATTTAATTAATATTGAATTAAATCATGACATTTGGTTAAATTCCTATTTTTACAATCTGAGAATCAATATTTCTCAGATATATTTTTGCATGAAACATTGGTACTGGTGGTACTTGAGTGGAATGAAGGCCTGTTGTGGAAAATGTGTTTGTTTGAATGTGTGTCTGTGTTGCTGTGGTGTGCTCTCTTAACCCATTGATACCTGATGCAGCATTTGTGTGTGTATCCCTTTAAGACCGCAAACCGCGTTACACAAACAAATGAGGGATATACACACAAATGCTGCATCAGGTATCAATGGGTTAAGAGCATGAGTGCATGCTGATGTGTGTGTGTGTGTGTGTGTGTGTGTGTGTGTGTGTGTGTGTGTGTGTGTGCACGTGTGTGTGCGTACGTACGTACGTGCGTGCGCATGTTCTTGCATGTGTATGTCACAGAGGCACTTGTCATGCTGTGTGTCCAGGTTTGTGTGTTGATGGCTCTGAAGTGGTTGAAGTGACACAAGTCCCCTGAGGAAAGCTGGAGAAAGTTATGCTGAGAAGAACTACTGTCACTTAGATCTGGACATTTGAACCAAACACTTTGGCCAAGCATGTGTTGACAATCCCTATCTCTCTCTCTCTCTCTCTCTCTCTCTCTCTCTCTCTCTCTCTCTCTCACACACTCACACACACACACACACACACTACCGGCAGTGTTTTCATTGTAGTAGTGCACATACACATCACCTTCTCACATCATCAAACATTGTTGATTATTGATATAAAAAATATATTCATAACATTATATTCATGACTTAAGCATGCGTAATCTCAAAGTTCAGTTTATTGCAGAACTGGTCAAACTGTTTTTTTCCCCATTGTCACTAATGTGGTAATACTACATGTATATGAAGTACCAAGACATGATGCGTTATCAATCAAAAAACACATCAAAAATGTGTATGAAGTTTTGTGCTGATAAGGCAGGAACAATATGGATGCTGATGGTGCTTTTCCAAGGTCAGGTCCTATGAGAGTTTGTGAGTGCCCCTCGGGCCTGTCCCCAGTGCCCCTCGGGCCTGTCCCCAGTGCCCCTCGGGCCTGTCCCCAGTGCCCCTCCGGTCTGTCCCCAGTGTCCCTCTGGCCTGTTCCCAGGGCCCCTCGGGCCTGTCCCCAGTGCCCCTCGGGCCTGTCCCCACTGCATGTTTCATATGTACCTCCCGTGTGCACTGCCCCTCGGGCCTGTCCCCACTGCATGTTTCATATGTGCCTTCCGTGTGCACTGCCCCTCGGGCCTGTCCCCACTGCATGTTTCATATGTGCCTTCCGTGTGCACTGCCCCTCGGGCCTGTCCCCACGGCATGTTTCATATGTGCCTTCCATGTGCACTGCCCCTCGGGTCTGTCCCCACTGCATGTTTCATATGTGCCTTCCGTGTGCACTGCCCCTCGGGCCTGTCCCCACTGCGTGTTTCATATGTGCCTTCCGTGTGCACTGCCCCTCGGGCCTGTCCCCACTGCGTGTTTCATATGTGCCTCCCGTGTGCACTGCCCCTCGGGCCTGTCCCCACTGCATGTTTCATATGTGCCTTCCGTGTGCACTGCCCCTCGGGCCTGTCCCCACTGCATGTTTCATATGTGCCTTCCGTGTGCACTGCCCCTCGGGTCTGTCCCCACTGCGTGTTTCATATGTGCCTCCCGTGTGCACTGCCCCTCGGGCCTGTCCCCACTGCATGTTTCATATGTGCCTCCCGTGTGCACTGCCCCTCGGGCCTGTCCCCACTGCATGTTTCATATGTGCCTCCCGTGTGCACTGCCCCTCGGGTCTGTCCCCACTGCATGTTTCATATGTGCCTCCCGTGTGCACTGCCCCTCGGGTCTGTCCCCACTGCGTGTTTCATATGTGCCTTCCGTGTGCACTACAGAGCACACGGTCGCACGTTATCTACAATCTGGTTCACTATGGGTATCACTACTGTTGACATCAGGATTGGAGTCGTGAGAGGAAGAAGAGGGGGATAGAGAGAGGGGGGGGGGGGTGGTCAGAGGTGGAGAGAGAGAAAGAGACGTAAAAGAGAGAGGAAATTCAGAGGAGACGAGCGGGGGAGAGGAGGGAAAGGTCAGGAGAAGAGAGGAAGGTTAAAAGCAGAGGGAAGAAAGGAGGTGAGGAATGCAAGATGGGGGACAGAGAGTGACAGAGAGAGAAGGTTAAAGGGGGATAATGTAATGTCACATATCCGTCATGACTTCACTCGTCTCCGTAGTGACAAGGTCACGGATGTAAATGACACATGCCTGCTGGATGTACAGAATGCAAGTCTGATGTAAAGAACGTCTTTGTCTGCCTTTGCTCAACTCCGCACAGCCAACCAGCTCTCATTCATTTACAGGTCCACTGGAGCTTTCATACACTATTGCTAACCAGCGGCTATAATAGCCTACTGCAGAGATGGTAACATCTCAAGAACTTTGATGCAGATCCCATCTTCTAATTTCCCCCCAGTAAAAATGCAACATTTTCGACCTTCATTCTTTTTCCACACAACATGCCTAGCACATGCGTAATGGACCCACATTCTCTCCTAAGGGTGGAGATACTGTATACTTGCTTTTAACTATGCGTTCACGTGCACACATGATGGCTGCCTCGCATATCCTGCATCCGTTTGAACCCTATGCGTAGTGTTAATTTGGATAGGACGTGCACGACCGACGTGAACAACAAGTACGGTATATCTCTGCCCTCAATCACTTGTATCTCACCGGACTTTCACTTGTATCTTACCGGACTTTCACCAAACACACCAAACACACATTGCGCAGAGCAAGGCCATTGTTTTCAATGATGCGGCAGGGCTCTCCTAAACATCTGTGCATCTGAAAGTGCAGCGCGACACCTTGATTTTTCGCCCAACTTTCTTGCGCCCAAAGTTCAACTAATTATACTGAACTTTAACCCCCCAAATGTGCTGACCTCTGACGTGTCGAATGGCATTCCGAGATTTACAGGTGGCAGAAGTTTAGTAGGCCTTATAACACCACAATAAAAACATATCGGAACCGGGCCAAAAAGTCACAAGCATGGCAGATACTGTAATATCCGATCCGATTTTTTAGAAAAAATATATCGCATTATTTATTCAGAAGAATCCAAGACAGCATCATTATTTAATGATTTCAGCTGCTTTGAACGATGCTTTGAACGACCCTAAAGCATTAACTTAGCATATTATCTGTGTCATTAGTGAATCTATCTACACCATTTAAAATACACTATTTCCAGAAAATCAACACATGTTGTTGGAATTGTTGAATAAACTGCTGATGATATAAATGTGCCTCTGGAAAGGTACAAGTAGCTTTCTGTAGCCTACTGAGATTCCAGCTTGTTCTCTGCTATTGTGTGAGCTAAGGAATATCACTAAGCAGGCCTAGCCAAAAACATGATTCAACATGAAACAAAACAAAGAATCAGCAAATTATATGTAAATTAATTATCTCTTTTTATTTCCTAAACATCCAAACAGCCTTTAAAAAGGTCTTAAATGGTTTTTGAGCGCAGGAGAGCCATAGCCCACGACAGCAGCAACTTTTTACAACTTTTTTTTTATAATCATTAATAACACATGCAACATTCAGCCTTTGAGGAAGGCTTATTACATGTACACTTTGTGATTTGAGTTCCCATGTTTTTTTCTTCTGATATCTAAGACTCATATCTTGTGAATTAATGCATTTGAATCAAGACGAGGGATGGGTAACGTTTTGCATTTTTGGTGCTAAAACGATACTTTTAAAATGGTACTGTGCCGAAATGGCGCTTGAACACTGACACTTTTTACAATTTAAAGCAGATTTAAAACTTTTTTTATTTATTTGTATTTTTATATGTTTCAACTGGCACGCTCCAAACGATGATGTTAGTGAAGGTGTATGCGGCGCTGGTTTCAGAGCACCGGAGGACAGATACTGTATTTCACTCGGCAGCTCTGGCATGGCAACGAAATGAGGGACCTAAATCTGCTTTGCCATTAAGGTCCGGTAAGTACCGGTTGTAAAGGTACCGGTACCATAGACCCTACTGTAATCTAGAACATAACCCCTGTTACACGTCATCGCCTCCATCTCTCTCTCTCCAACCTCGCCTGTTTCTCTCCACTGTGTTCCATCTATCTAATAAGATGGCAAGGCCTGAAGACATACTGTCAGAAAGAAAGTGGGACCTCTGTGAAGGTTCCATCTGTATTCATCTGGAGTTGGCCGTATAACTGTCTGACAACTCTCCATGTTAAGTGAATTCACCCAGGCTAATTATTTAGCTAACACCACTTGTGATGAACCTCAGACTGCCTCCATTCAGCTCCTCAGATCTTCCCACACTTCTGTTCCCTACAGAGACAGACAGAGCTGGGGATACACACACACACACACACACACACACACACACACACAACCACATGCTCTGTGTTGATGTGTGGATCTAGTAGTGGATTAAGATCCAATCTCTGATCCAAAGTAACATAGCAGGGCAGCACGCTGGATGAATTCTCAGCTCTGTGTGTGTATATGTGTGTGTGTGTGTGTGTGTGTGTATATGTATATGTGTGTGTGTGTGTGTGTGTGTGTGTGTGTTGGGTTAGTGGACTCTGCTGGTCTCA
Source organism: Poromitra crassiceps (assembly GCF_964638095.1). Lineage (NCBI taxonomy): Eukaryota > Metazoa > Chordata > Actinopteri > Beryciformes > Melamphaidae > Poromitra > Poromitra crassiceps. The sequence continues at coordinate 13,036,025 of NC_139633.1, forward strand.
GAAACCACTACTTTCCCACATTAAAGCTTTGATTCGTAATACTGTATGCAACAACAAAGGGGGCAACCGGCAACCTCAACACTTAAAACAGAAGCAGGGCAGATCGGTAGATTGGCAACTTTTGGAGGAAATGTCGTACGTTGTCAAGGGCGGGTGTCTAGACTGTGCCGAGGAGTAATAACAAAATGGCTGCCCCCGTTGCCTGCTGTCGATGCTGTTTTGAATTGATTACAAGAACCAATGACTTTGAAATCCGAACGGCACACTGCTTGGAGGGCATTTATTCAAAGGGGAGATGTTTTTTTTTCCCATTCGGCCAACTGGAGTAACTAACGTAAGATTCAG
>NC_139633.1:13041369-13066369 GCF_964638095.1 Poromitra crassiceps
TGCTTGTGCTAACGTTATTTAATGCTAGTGTTTCCATTTCGGTAGGCAGCTAGCGAACGTTGTCATTACAAGTCAAGTCAAGTCAAGTTTATTTATATAGCCCTAATTCACAAGCATGTCTCAGAGGGCTTCACAGAAAGTATGTCTAGCTAATTCTAGCTGACACAACAGTAACAAGAATATACAGAATAAAGATAACATTTGAACAATTGATAATATAGAAAATATAGGAATGAGGGGAGAGCAGAGGAGAGCGCAGGAGAAGGGAGAATAGCAGGGGGAATGTGAGAGAGTGATGGGGTGGGGAGGGTATAGGAGGTGGGGAAGGAGCAAGAGAAGAGAGCAGGAGAGGGGAAGGGAGGGGAGGTGTGGGGGAGAAGAGAGCAGGGGGAGGGAGGAGGTGGGGAGAGAATGAGCAATATAGACGGAGGAGAGGGGGTAGGTGGGGAGAAAATAGGAATGTGGAGGAGGAGAGAAGGAGAGATGGGGGTGCAGGGGAGGGAGAGCCAGGGTAGAGAAGCAGGGGGAGCGTCCCACATCCCCCCCCCCCCCCCCCCCCCCCAGAGAGGACAGAGAGGAGGAGAGAACAGAGAAGGAGAGGTGGGAGGGTGCAGGGGAAGGAGTGCAGGGGGAGAGGAGGAGAGAACAGAGAAGGAGAGGTGGGAGGGTGCAGGGGGAACGCGGGAGGAGGAGGCGGCGGAGGGAACAGACCTCTCCGCCCCCTCCTCCTCCCCCCCCCGAGAGCACAGAGAGGAGGAGAGAGCAGAGAAGGAGAGGTGGGGGGGTGCAGGGGAAGGAGTGCAGGGGGAATGTGAGAGAGGGGAGAGGACAGAGAGGAGGAGAGGACAGAGAAGGAGAGGTGGGAGGGTGCAGGGGAGGGAGAGCAGGGGGAACGTGGGAAGAGGCGGCGGGGGAGGGAAGAGCATGGAAAGAGAGGGAGCGGGGGGGGGAGTGGGAAATGTGGGAGAGTGGGGAACAGGAGGGGGAAGAAGGGAAAGGAGCGGGGGAAAGAGAAAGAGAGGGGGGGGGGGGAAGATCAGACAACTGACTACTCTAAGCATTAACCAGAGCTAACTGGGACATAGTATCTAGCTAATCTACAGCCTAATCTGGCCTATCCTACTCTGCTCTAGTCTGATCTTTGCCTGAACACTATAACAGCTAATCTATCGCCTACCTAAACTGTTCTAAACCAACCGGCAGCCCTCGACCAGTGATGAAGAGCACCGATGCCCCCCGCCCCGGCCCCCCCCCCCCCCCACATAAGGCGTGGGAGAGGCCGGGCCGGGACACAGCGGCGTCCCCACACCCCCAGTGAACGCAAGAAAACCTTTCCACCATATGGATTGCCCCAGTGACTTGGCTTGGCTGAGGAGGAACCTTGTGAGGTCGTTGTGCTACAGGGGCCCAGCAATGGTCGCCTGGGTAAACCCACCCCCCACGCGACCCGCTCCCAGACCCGCCCCCAGCTAATGACTGGGAACTGAGAGAGCAGGCCACGCGGGGGGCGGGCCCACCCAGGCAGTGGACCCAGCAGCGGACCCCTATCCGGGGACTCCCCTCCGAGACAGGCCGAGAGATGCCGGGCTAAACCATGTACAGAGTTTTCCGGCAGTGAAACTCTGTAAATGGTTTATTATGGAAATAAAATTTACAAGAGAACAGAAAATTGAAAATGTAAAAAAGAGTCCAACAGAGGGATATAAAAATGTAGTTTTTAAATTATCCTAAAATCAGGGAAGGGAGTTGAAAATGTAAAAAGTAGAGTCCAAAGGAAATAGAAAATGTAGTCTTTAAGTGTTCGTAGGTTTAGAGAATACTAGCTAAGAGGAGGGGAGGGGAGGATAAGAGTCGGAGGTGATGATTAAGGGGAGGATAGGAGTTGGAGGTGATGAGGCCGGGGGGGGGGGGGGTCCCCCCTTTCCTTAGGCAGGCAGGTGACCAGGATGATGAGGATAGGGGTCGGTGGTGGTGAAGAGCCTGGGGTGTCAGACAGTAGAAGGAGTAGCGGGTAGATGGCCTAGAGTGACGACAGGTGGCTAGGGCGATGACGGCCGGACCTAGGGCTGCAGCGGCGGGGGTGTACGTCAGGCCAATGAAGGACACCTGAGGGGGAGAGAGAGAAGAGAGCGGGGGAATCTGCGCAGAGGTGGACCTAACTCTATAGACAACAATAAAATTAGGTCAAAACAAAATTTATTAGGATTTTATTTTTTATTTTTAGGATGACTAATACTATACTGCTAATTCAGGTCTAAGTACCACCTAACACCACTGTCAATGATTCAGCCCTGTTGATGCGGACCGTTAATCATGACCTACAACAAACAAAACTAAATTAGGTCAAGTCTAAGTTTATACTGATACTGCTGGCTTGTGATTGCCCGCTCAGCAGTTCAGGACTAAGTTTATTCACCAGCTATTAGATTTTGTATCTAAGCTACTGGGTCGACTGATGCCATATTATTAAATTAGGTCAAGTATAAGTTTATACATATGTTTATTACATATGACTGTAGTTCCATTTATAGTCATACGCCATCTTCCCATTTTAGCAACTAACATAACTTTTTGAACTTGAGCACAAAATTAAGTTATTTGTCAAAGGATATTTGGCGAAAAGTGTGGCTAATCAACACTGTCATGACATGAATCAGAATAGAAACATGAAATATCTTAAAAATGGCAAAATACACCGGAGGCAGGTTTAAAGGCATTTTGACAACAAATTAGAATGTCACGTTTCATATTTTGATTAACGTTTGCCCTTCAGACCAGAGGTTCAGTTTAGCAATGTCAGTATTACACTCTCCTCATACTCTCTCATACCTGCATACCTTTCTCCTGTAAAGATACTGTATCTTTTGTTTCAATCTTGTTGACGCATTGAGGGAAAACACAGTTGCATTTGGGCTACTGCTATGCCCATAGTATGTCAGTGTATACCGCGTGCGTGTGTGTGCATGTGTGTGTGTGTGCGTGCCATGTGTCACATGTGTAAGTGTGTAGGTACTGTATAGGTCTGGGTGTACATGCATGCATGTGTGTTGTCCCGCCTCTTCCTGTCAGATGAGTACAGTATGTAAATGTGTCTGCTTTGGACAGATTACAGTATCGGCTTCACAGAGTCATACAGTAATTACCCATTGCCAAAGGAAGGATCACAGTGCTTAGAGCTGTCATTACGTGTGTGTGTGTCTGTGTGTGTGTGTGTGTGTGTGTGTGTGTGTGTGTGTGTGTGTCTGTGTGTGTGTGTGTGCGCGCTATGCTCTCATTATTATATGATTCTTGGTGTGTATTCACCTTATTCACCACGGCCACTTTTTCTCTCTTCCGCGTTACACGCAATTGTATTTGTTCTTCCTGTTCAGCGCTAGTTGGCGGCCAATTTCAAAACAAAACGTCACTATAATAATGAATGAAGTTTGGCAACATTCAGAATTAAGCTACACTGCGGCCAACTTCAGTTACATGTTCATAGCGTTACTGCTGCGAGGAGCCGATGGCTGTACTGTACCCGGTCGGCATTTAACGTTAGTTACAAGTAGGGTTTGACAGATAGCTAGTCCGACCGGTGTCAGCACAGCCAGCGCTCCCAGTCCTCGCTGCTCGTTAAATATTTCCAAATAGGCGTTATTCTGATAAACTGGTCACATATATGTTACGTTCTCACCGGAAAAATATTAAAACTTTAAAACAGTTTGTTTGTTTTTGCTTGAAAACAGCTTTTTGGCAAGTCTAAAAATGACTATGGTAGGCGTACTCTACTTCCGTGTCTAAAACTGGAAAGACGATACAAAATGACGTCATGCAGAAGTGTCCTTGTATGGGCAAAGAATAAGGTGAATAGTACTGTATGTCTGTCTGTACTAGGGCTGTCACTTTTCATTCGAAATTCGAATGCAACTTCGAATGTGGGGGAGGGGGTTCGTTTTCGAAATGTAATTTGAATGTTCGATTTTTTTTTTTTTTTTTTTTTTTATTATTATTATTATTATTATTATTATTATTATTATTAATTTTTTTTTATGATATAATGTTAATCCCATGTCAGAAAAAGTCTCCAGATTTGTCGCGTTATGCCTACCCCACACTACAGGATTTTCAAATCCTTGAAGATTATAAAAATCTTGAGACCCCACACACTACAGGACAGAGAGAGCCGATTTTTTAACATTTCAATCTTGGGATACACACACAATCGCGTCTGTTCAAACGCAACCCCACACACTAGAAGATTATGCAGAAGATTCACCTTGGAAGCAGGGCTCGACGTTAACTTTTAAAATGCCTATTCAGTGTGCGCACCGGGTGTAGTAGTAGTAATAATGATAATAATAATAATAATAATAATACATTTGTGTCATTTCGTTTTCTAAACAAATCTTATTTTTTGTTTTTATAATGCATTTGCACTGAAAGGATTTGTTTAACTAATAGGCTATTTGCGCGGACAGCCGCGTCCATTCGGGGTGTAGGCCTACTGTGCACGGCCAGGCGAAAACCGTCTGCACAGGTGCCTTGTGGAGGAGGGGGCGTCTGCTGATTTGACTCACTTTTCCGTGTAGGCTACATGCTTTGCAGTATAGCATTAGTTTTCCGTCCCGTTCAAAGACGCACGGGTATTTCACCTCGAGGACAATTTCCTCGTTCTTTGTTTCTGTGCGGGGCTGCGGGCGGACCAGATTATTTTGCGAAAAACTGTAATGGAAACGCAGCTACTACTGGCTCTCTGCTCAAGATGCAATCGCCTGTCGGGTTGTAAATATCTAACATGTTAGATATGCACGATTCACAATCGGGAAGAGGCAGTCTTACCGATTGTGAATCTTTGAACCCCACACACTACAGGATCTTTTGGGAAGATTATCTGCCCGACGCGCTTCAAATCGGGAGCACCCCCGAGAAAATCGGGAGGGGGGAATCTTGACCATAATCTTGCAAATTATCCTGTAGTGTGGGGTAGGCATTAGTCTCTTCTGAGAAAGATTGTCTCCAGGGTCTGAAAAGTTGTCTCAAGTTGGATGCAGCCAAGTTTGTGAGGCAGTGTTGTGACTGTGAGCGTCCAAGCTAACACGTCGGGCTGATGCCCGGTGGCCTGCAGTGGGTTGCACCAGCTGTGCGTAAGTTGAAACGTAAGCTAGTTTGAACGTAAAGTCTCACTAAGTCCGAGTTTACGCACTACTAAAAATATTTGGGTTGCACCAAGTGAAATAGTTACAACGTAGGCATAAGTTAGAACTTAAAATTTACACCTACGTCTTACTAGGTGTAAAGTCCTCCGTAAAATAGCAGTTGGCACGGATTGCAACTTGGCACCGTGGCGCATCGTTGTTTTGCGTCCGCAACGCGCTCTCCGTGATAAATTACACCCTTTGATATTTATGACTCACGCTTTTGTTTCCCACAAGCTGCAGCACTGCATACAAATTAAAATAACCGCAACAATTTAGTGAGGCAGGATGGTGGTATAGCCTACAATACTGATGAAGAGCTCACAGATAAACGTTAACAGTAATATGAACCTAAACGAACGTTACTCAATAACGTTCTCATTTGATTAGTGTTGATGAAATATGAAAGCACTAATTTGCGGTGGGCAACATGTCCTGTTTTCACTCCACTTAAACAACCGTAAATAAACACCGTTTCCACCGTGCTTTTCACTGATTGGTCACAGATACTGTACACGTCATTGTCTGCGACACTATTTTGGTTAGTATGGACTTTAGGGTCTACTACGGTAGTTAAGATGTACCTTACGTCTCCGTGGTGCAACCAAACAAAGACACAACTTTAGTGTCAAACTAACTAGTTTGAACGTAGCAGTTAGTGTGGACTTTACACCCTAACTTAAGACAGAACTTACGTTCAGCTGGTGCAACAGGCTGGACTGATTTTTTTTTTTTTTTTTTTTTTTTTAATTAACCAAAAAACTTCGAATATATTCGAACGAATTTCGGGCAATTAAAATTCGTTCGAATTTTATTTTGGGAAAAAGTGACAGCCCTAGTCTGTACTGTATCTATATTTGTGTTTGCGTGCGTGCGTGCGTGTGCGTGCGTGCGTGCGTGTGTGTGTATACGTGGGTGCGTGTGTGTGTGTGTGCGTGTGTGTGTATGCGTGCGTGTGTGCGTGCGTGTGTGTGTGTATGCGTGGGTGCGTGTGTGTGTGCGTGTGTGTGTTAACCGAGTAGATCTTTCCCAGGAAAAATCCTCCACCTTATAGACGGTTTTAACTTGACAACAAAAACATTCTAAATTGAACCATCGCTCACTTCCTGTTGCAGTGTTTGCTATGGACATAAAAGAAAAAAAAACATTCAAGTGCAGGACTGACCATTCCATGAAAACCGTCTATACAGCTGAGCAGCGAAAACAAAAGTAACGATGTCGAGTGAATATTTCTGCAGTTTGCCGAATGCTGAGAAAAAGGAAGTGCTGTGGGGTTGCGCTCTGGTGAAAACCGTCTATAGGAAGTGATACATAAGATGACCTGGGTTGTTATTGTGAGCAGAAGTAGCCACCATGTCCAAGGAAAGAAAAGAACTGTATAGAAAACATACCTACTCTACAGGTTGTCTGCACACTGATATGCGTGGATATGTGGCCATATACTTTGATGCTCATGCAAACCATGAGTTAACTTCGCTGTCTTTGGTTTTACACTTTTCCAACAACAACAACACCCCCCCCCCTCCCAACCTCCACCCGCTAAGATTGCACTTGTCTCTAGTACTGAGATCCAGTGTGAGACTAGGAGAGAGAGAGAGAGAGAGAGAGAGAGGGGAGAGAGAGAGAGAGAGAGAGAGAGAGGGGAGAGAGAGAGACAGAGACACAGAGAGAGAGAGACACAGAGAGAGAGAGACAGAGACACAGAGAGAGAGAGAGAGAGAGAGAGAGAGAGAGATTGGAGAGACGGAGCGAGACTCAGTGGAAGAGGGTGAGAGAAGGGAGGGGGTGGGGCAGAGAGGTGGAAGGAGGATGTACTGTAGATACACTGTAGCAGATCTGAATGTCATCCAATGTAAGAGAGCACAACATCACCTCACCCTGTGTCCCTCTCCTCTCCATAAGAGATTGGCTTCACACACACACACACACACACACACACACACACACACACACACACACACACACACACACACACACACACACACACACACACACTTGCATACACTCACATGCATTTACACACATGCATTCTTGTTCATTCAATCTGTCTCTCACTGTCTCAAGTTCACACACACACACACACACACACACACACACACAGACAAACACTCTGCAGGGGGTTGCCAGGTGTACTGTAGCTGGGGAAGCCATAGGGGCAGCACTTTGGATAAGTGCTACTTATCTGGTCCAAGTAAGTAACAAAAGTGTGTGTACCTGTGTGTGCGCGTGTGTGTGTCTGTGTGTGTGTGTGTGTGTGTGTGTGCGTCTGTCCATCAGCTTCCAATATCAAATAGAGTATATTAAAGAGATGGCAGCGAGGACACCAGGCCAGCCTGGACACACAGCAGGCCAGTGCTGGCTGCCCTCGAGGGCTTTTCACTCTATAGTGTTTCATCCAGCCATTCACACTTCACACATGCACACACACACACACACACACACACAGACACACAAAGTGATGTCCACTGTTTCAACTGACAGCAAGTTGCCTGACATATCGTTACATTTGAACGCTGTCCAAAGCGTTCACACACGTCGCTTAAGGAGGCAGAGCAGAGCAGAGCAGATCCGTGGCAGCAGGCGATATCAATTGTGTCCAAGTTTCAGAACAGGAAGTCTGTTCTGAAGAGAGCTGTTAAATTAGGCCGATGGCAAGTGCATGACATGATAGATAATTGCAAGGCGATATAGATACCAGCTGCTCATCATCTTCAATCACTCGCTAACGGTAAACCAACTGTGCGTCTGGTCTGGACCGCCGCCTTCCTTCAGCACCTTGGACAGCGCTCGATGTAGACAGAGCCTCAGTGCCACTGCAAGCAACAGCTGGCCAGCCACTTATCACAGTAGTAACTCCACTGGCACAAATGGGTGTTCAATGCCTTGCTCAAGGGCACCTTGATGGTAGTTGAGGGAGGGGAGAGTGTTAAACTACCTCCACTGTCCAGATTTAAACCTGTGTGCATGTGTGTGCGTGTGTGTGTGCGTGTGTGTGTCTAATAGACAGAACCATCCCCTGTTGTTGTCTTGTTAAGTAGAGATGTCCAGCAATGGCAGTAAAGATGTCAGAGGCTGATATACTCTGGCATTCATACATTTATTGATCTCATCATTAAATCTTCATCACCCTGTGTGTGTGTGTGTGTGTGTGTGTGTGTGTGTGTGTGTGTGTGTGTGTGTGTGTGTGTGTGTGCGCCCGCCCATTATCCTTGTTTTACTACAGTACTCTTTGCCTACTTGCTAAAAGCTGATCACAACAATGATGTCATACTTAATAGGCAGCAGAAAGCCCTGTAACAACACATTGATGTCTCTGGGTTAGTTCACATTCCTTTAAAAAAGTTCACAGTTTGAGTGTGTGTGTGTGTGTGTGTGTGTGTGTGTGTGCGTGCGCGCACGTGTGTGTGTGTGTGTGTGTGTGTGTGTGTGTGTGTGCGTGTGCGTGCGTGCGTGTGTGCACGCGCATGTGTGTGTGTGTGTGTGTGTGTGTGTGTGTGTGTGTGTGTGCATCTATCTCTTTTCTACTTTTGTTGTGCATCTCTCCCTCATGTCTCATCTTGTCCTCACAAGAAAGAGATTATCAAGATATAACAGACCTTTCCTAAGCCCTGCCCCTTTGTGTTCTGGTACCTTGCTACCCGGCAGAACCTTGGTCAACTTTCCCCTTTCCTGTTATAGTGATATCACCAAGGACACGTCTGTTCAAAAGCTAACATTACTAAGTCATATTACATTGGTATCACCATCTTCACAGACACGTAACATTTTATACTCCTCTTAAGTTAGCGAATGTTAGCAAAACACCAGCTAACTAGCTAGCTAACCTATAACTAGGCCTACACATGAGTTAGCCTAATGTCAGATCAACAGTTCTGGTCACGGTAATTCATATCATCTTAAAAATATGTCAGCAACGTATGCCGGAATTTCAAGTTACTAATTTATTATTATTTATACTTACTCATCGCACCTTGCTCGGTAGCAGTGTATTTTGTACTTGTGGTTTTTCTATATTTTAGTGTTTTTATCTGTGAAGCACTTTGGTCGGCTATTTGTCGTGGTAAATGTGCTCTATCAATAAAGTTGACTTGACTTGACTTACCTTAAATCCTCTAATAGTGGCCTCTATTCCATTAAAGGCCTATACTCTAATAATGGCCGGGGGCACGGTCTGCACGGACAAATAAAGGCCTGCCTCCAGGCTCCAATACAGGCCTCTCTGATTTGTTTTGTTGCCACAGGGTGTATTTTCACTGTGAGGTCACTGTGAAGCTGAATCTGATTCTTATTGACTGTGCTGAAAACTGGCCAGTCTGCCATTTGTTTTGTTTTTATGTGACATGGGCACATTTACCGGGTATGTTATATTTTGCTAATACCTGTGTGTGGTATTCCAGTTTACTGATCTGATCATTATTAAGACAACTTACCATAACTGTGAAGTTAATTTATTTGCTTTGTGTTTGGTTTTCGGCAATATTTTGCAATAAAAGTCAGGAAATTAAAGGAGTATGTCCATGAGAGTTTAATACTAAGAAATAAAGGCCTCTACTCTAATATAGGCCTGCCTCCAACAAAGGCGCGGGGCTCTCTGCGGCTCAATAAATAAAGGCCCCGGTCACTATTAGAGAATTTACGGTATTTCAAGTTAGCTGCTACTGTTAGATGCATATGTGAGAGTTACGGTTCAGACTTCAGAAATTGATTTCGGGTGTTCTCACAAGTAGGCTATAGTAATACAAACGTGTAAATGTGTGTGTGTGTGTGTGTGTGTGTGTGTGTGTGCGCGCAGGGCTCTGCAGTGGCTGTGAGTGCACACGGTGATGGAGGCCATCGCTATGACGATGGACAGTGGCACAGTGTCATGGCAACAAGGCGAGGGGCCGTGGGAACAATCGTTGTAAACAATCAATACAGAGGTAACTCTTCTCATATTCATACTGACCACCGTCTGTATCTGATGTGTGTGTGTGAGAGAAGTTCAAGCGTATTCATGTTCGTCCATATGTGTGTGTGTGTGTGTGTGTGTGCACGCGCACATGTCTGTGTGTTTGTGCGGAGCCATGTGATAGACAAATGTGCTTGTGTGTGTGCGTGCGTGCACGTGCGTGCGCGTCCGTTTCTTCGTATGTAAATCCCCCAGCTCCACACGGAGGTATTAGCCAGGTTAATCCCAGCCACTCTCTGTCTGATGAGAATAATGAGGCTTCACACACACACACACACACACACACACACACACACACACACACACACACACACACACACATCCTCACTTAAAGTTTCCCAGTGGTCTTCCAGCTCATTTTCTGTCTTTCACACACGCACACGCGCACACGCACACACACACACACACACACACACACACACAAACACACACTCCATTATCTCTTGTTTCTCTTCATCTGCTGATTTGTCCAACTCTCCATTTTTGCCGTCACCCCCCCTTCCCCCCCCAACCCCCACGTGCACCACCACCAGGTAGTGCATCAGCCTCCAGCGGCAGCACCATTATTGGTGAAAACACGGGGGTGTTCATCGGAGGCCTACCTGAAGACTTCACTCTGCAAAGAGGGGATTCAGGTGAGTCCATTCCCACCCCCCCCCCCCCCCATTTTTCATACATGAGCGACTTTTCATTTTGTTTTATATTTGGTTCTACTTTATTAATCCACCAAGGTGGGAATTCTCTTGTCACACTCTGGTCTGAACCTCACTTGCTGTTCATCCCCCTGATAAGCAGACAGGACACCAAATGCCAAATGACCGTTTTATTCGTAATGACTAACATTGCGATTGAAAACTTTCAAAGTCACGATGACGGCCGTCTGTCTTGTCTCTGTGGCTAGGTGATGCCCGCTTAGTGCGGCAGGGCTTCGCCGGGTGCCTTCGAGACGTGAGCTTCAAGGTGACCGACAGCCCATCAGAGGAGTGGAAGCCTCTGGATTGGGCAACTGCCACAGGCAAGGTGGCAGCCTATGAGAGCTGGGAGGGGTGTCCTGCCCAAACTGCGGACGGAGCCCATTTTCTGGGTCAAGGTAGGAACCAATCACATTCAGTTAGTTATCATTTTGATCTTCTAGCACTTTTGAACAGATGATAAGTGTGTTAAATATGTCACACGGTTTGAAAGTGATTTAAACGTACTGTTTAAACAAAAAGATCACAGGCCCTCCTAAAATGTGCCCCTAGTTAGAGAAGTTGCCTCCCATCTTTAGTCGCGTGCCAGATAATGAAGTGGCTTGTTGTTGATGATGATCCTCGTTGTCTCAGGTTACTTGGCATTGGACAGAACTGTGTTCAGTGGAGGAGAAGACTTTGACATTGATATGGAGTTCAGAACAGACCAGCTCAATGCTCTGTTGCTATTCACATACAGCACCCACTCTGAAGACTACATGTTGGTAAGTAGAACACATGCCCACGCACACACACTAGAGCTGCAACTATCGATTCTTTTAGTAATCGAGTATTCTACCGAATAATCCATCGATTAATCGAGTAATCGGATAAGAACCCTTTTTTGTGTTTTCAAAGGCTTATCGTAAATATACACCAAAAAATAAGATAAATCTCTTCAAATAAACAACTACCGGTACATTAGTTTCTTTCTTAGAAAAAACAACATTTTGATTTTTAAATTGCATAGAACTGGCAGTGGCACCATTCATCTTTTCAACCTGACGTTTGAGTTCTTCCAGTGTACAGCAACCGTTAAATAATATGAATGAATGGCTTACTAGCTAGTTTACATCCTTCACTCAGGAAACACTCAGGCAGCGGACGGAGGCGGTCGCATCACAGCGAGACGATCGCCAGTTTTGTGGATGAGGCATATCGCTCTTCTTTTTTTCGATCATCGCTTTGTTCTATCAAGTTTGTGAGTTATAAGAGCTGAATTCTTTGTCGACAAAGCAGAACTCTCTGAAAATATCTGCTAATACGGACTGCCTATCCTGTTTGGCGAGTTGCGGCTAGGCTACCCGCGGCCTGACTTGCTAGCGTGATGTAGCTTCGGTGGCCACTGAGCTAATAGCCAGCACACCATACCTACAATAGCGCTCCGCAACGGTTACTCATAGAGCTGAATTCTTTGTTATCAAAGCAGAACTCTCTCAAGTTGATCCTATTTTTATGACAGAGGACGCCTGTGGATTAGGTCCTGTACCATCGCTGGACAAACGGCTAGCTGGCTAGCTTGGCTGGATTTGTTTGTGTGCCTAGCTGCTGGGGTTTCAACGCCTCGGCCTACTACAGCTAAACATCACCGGGCGGTAGCCTGCAAGGGAGCCGACCAGGAGAGTGACGGACCAGCGGGTCCGTGCCGACGGCAAGTGCCTAGCAGCTGGGTACCTGGATGGATGAAAAAATAGCAAGACAGCTCAGAAGTACTGAAAAGAAAGATTTGGCGGTGCCGAACGGGCTTGAGATGGCCGCTAAAAAAGACAAGGATATCGCTCAGCTGTTTGAAGAGCTAAAGAAAATTAACGGCAAGATGGATGATATGCAGATCAACCTGGAGAAACAGGTGGCAGGCATGTGTGGAAATATTCAGAATGCTTTGGAAAAACATTTTGAGGAAAAGATCGATCTCATTAACTCTTCTCTGCAAAAATCAATCAAGGATAATCACACAGACTTGCTGTCTGAACTAGGGAAACACCGTCGTGATATCAAAGAGACACTCGATACTGAAGTTGACCGGCTGCAGTCCCGAATCCAAAGTTTAGAAGAAACAATAAAGACACAAGGTGCTGCAGCGGATTCAAAGAAAGAAAGATTTGACCCTGATGTCTCACTGATTGTTGCTGGTCTGCCTGTGGAGGAGGAAGAAAATATATCTGAAAAAGCCCGTCTGCTTTTCTCAGATGGCCTCAATATCCAGGTCGAAATAGTGGATGTGATCCGCCTGGAGGGGAGAGGAGGATACGGGCTGGTTAAAATTGAGTGTGCCTCCAGAGAGGTGAAAATTGACATTCTCCGTCAAAAATACAAGCTGAAGAATCTCCCTGGTTATGAAAAAGTTTATATTCGGTCAGCCAAATCTCATACTGACCGGCTGATTGAAATGAACTTTAAGACTTTGCTCAGGGAAATCCCAGCCGGGAGAGACTTTTTCGTTTCGGGGAGTGGCCGTCTCATAAGACGGGAGACTGAGAGAGGCGAGTCGGAGCGGACAGGTGACCGGAGCGGAGCCAGACAGCGCGAGTCGGAGCGGACAGGTGACCGGGGCGGTGACAGCCAGCGTTGGAGGGAGCGCCAGAGCGTTCACCGGGGAGTGGGATCCGGCAGACGTCATCCTGAGAATGAGCCCGAGGCCACCCGCGACAGACGAAATGACTGGGCGCGGTTCCGAGAAGGATCGGGGAATAGCAGCAGGAGGAGGAATGGAGCGGAGGCAGAGTGGCCTCCCTTAAACCGCAATGTTGAGGACGTAGCCTGAAGTTCACCACACTCAGACGGCTCACACGAGAACATTTCCTTTCTACACTGGAATATAAATGGATGGACAAACGCAAATCGCAACCTCAGATCACGTATTTTACAGTCACTGAATGCTGATATTATTTCTTTAAACGAGACTCATCTACAAGGGGAAAACGTTATTGAGGTGGATGGGTATGTATGGTTTGGTTTAAATAGGGTAACACACATTAGAGCGCCCAGAGGTTCTGGAGGAGTAGGATTACTAGTCAAATCCAGTTTACTCCAGGAATATGAATATGAAATCATTGAAAAAAATGACGGGATTATAGGCTTATTATTTCAACATAAATTGTCAGGTTATAGTTTCATCATTTTCTCCTGCTATCTTCCGCCTGAAAACTCCCCCTGGGGAAGAGATGCCTCAGGTTCTTTTTGTCAATTACTGAGTTTGATTTATCAGTTCTCTGATGTTGACGCTATTTATATCGGTGGGGACTTGAACGCAAGAATCGGGAATATGGAGGACTTTATACCCACTATTGATTTCATTCCCAAGCGTGTAGCTATCGATGACTTTGTTAATAAACACGGAGAAACTCTCCTTGAATTTCTCCGGGATGCCAGAATGTGTGTAATTAACGGTAGGATTGATCCTCTAAATGATAACTTTACTTCAGTGTCCCCAAAGGGCAGAGCTGTGGTCGATTATTTTGTTGTTCCCTTTGATTGTTTGGAAAACTGCTTAGAATTTAAAGTAATGCTTGCCTCTCAAACTGTGGAAGATACAATTCTATTTAATTTGATCGATGAGCACTGTCGCCTTCCGGATCATTCACTACTATGGTTACAATTCAGGACTGGTTATAAAACACCGCAATTCAGTCAAGTTGCTCCCGTTATAAGTAAATCCTCTAAAAAGCGGGTGATCCGCATAGTACCTGAGACCTTTTTCAACTCGGATACGGGTGGTACAGCCTTGTCACAGCTGACTGAAAAAATTCAGATACAAATTAAAAACCAGGAGGAACTGGACACTTGGTATGGTGAGTTCTGCGTTTCAGTGTTGTCAGAATTGCACACTAACATTGTTAAACCCAAATTCAGGAAATCAAAAGAAAATAACCCCTGTTGGAATAATGAGCTGAGTTTGCTTTGGTCGGATATGTGTAAGGCTGAACGTCTTTTTTTGAAATGTAATGACCATGCTCTGAGAAAGCATCTCAAATTTATTTATAAGCAAAAACAATATAGTTTTGATAAATCACTTAGAATGTATAAACGTAAATATCAGAGAGGTCAGATTTTACAAATTGATCAACTACAAACTCAGAACCCGCAACAGTTTTGGCGTGAGATAAATAACCTGGGGCCTAAGCGACAGAAAAAGATTCCCATGCAGGTGTGGAGTGAAGGGGAATTAACATCAGACCTGGGGAAGGTATTGAAAGTGTGGGAGGAGGCCTTCTCCGGATTATTCTCTAGGAGTCAAGATGTTGCGGGTGTCTCCCCGGTTTTGTCTTTCGGTTTGGAGGGGGGTTACGCCCTCCTCAACAGTGTTATTCCTCTAAATGGTGCTGTATGTAGAGAGGAGGTGATGAAAGTCATTCATTCGGCAAAGTTAAAAAAGGCCGTCGGTATAGATGAGCTTTCAAATGAAGTGCTCAAAGACCCTAAGCTGTTTGATTTATTATTTCATCTTTTTCATACTTGTTTTGATCATGGTCTGGTTCCATCTGCCTGGTTTAAATCAATTATAACTCCAATACCAAAATCCCCAAAGGATGACCCCAGGATTCCACTAAATTATCGTGGAATTAGCTTACTAAGCACTGTTTATAAATTATATTCTTCTGTTTTGAATAATAGACTGTCGCATTTCTTAGAGCATAACGGATTATTAGAAGAGGAGCAAAACGGCTTCAGAAAAGGAAGAGCCTGCATCGATCACATTTATGTTGTGACCACTGTAGTTAGGACTAGAATGAAGCTTAAAAAACCCACTTTCTGTTGTTTTATTGATTTCCAGAAGGCGTTTGATCTTGTTGACCACATCCTCCTTAAACACAAGCTACACCAAATCGGGATAAATGGAAAGTTTCACAAAGCGATTACTGCTATTTACGAAGCCCCTTTGGCTTGCATCAGAGTGAATGATTATCTCACAGAGTGGTTTCCAGCGCCCTCTGGTGTCAAACAAGGGGACATTCTTTCTCCAACCTTGTTCGCAGTTTTTATAAACGATTTGGCTAGAGAAGTTAAACAGCTGGGGAAAGGGGTTTCATGTGGCCAGGTACTCTTAAGCATCCTTCTTTATGCAGACGATATTATTTTGCTTTCAGAATGTGAAGAAGATCTGCAAGTGATGTTGAATTGTGTTAACGAGTGGTGTAACAGGTGGAAGATGTGCGTTAACCAAAGGAAGACACAAATAATGCACTTCAGAAAGCCGGGTGTCGCAAGAAGTCAGTTTGTGTTTTCTATTGGTGACACACAGCTTGAATTCACTGACAAATACAAGTACCTGGGTTTATTTTTGGATGACCACTTGTCTTTTTTGCCTGGTGTTTCTATGTTGGCAGACTCTGCAAGCAGGGCTCTAGGAGGTGTTATAGGTAAGACCAAAGTTCTGAGGGACTTAGGCTATCTCACTTATTCAAAACTGTATCACTCCTGTGTATGCCCTGTGTTAGATTATGTTTCTGGTATTTGGGGCGGTAAACGTTTTCTGTTAAGCGAACGTATCCAGAACCGGGCAATTCGCTTTTTTTTGGGTCTTCATAAATATGCTCCTCTTCCAGCAGTTAGTGGAGAAATGGGGTGGGACCCTTGTGTGATCAGATGGAAAATCAGTATGGTGAACCTCTGGAACAGATTGCTGGACCTACCATCCAATAGGGTTGCTAGTCAGATTTTCCTCTGGGACTTGTCTGTTGAAGGGGAGTGGGTCTCAGATATGTATGACTTGTTTCAGGAGTGTGGTTTTGGAGAATATTACTCTCAAAGAATGTGTATAAATGTAGAGTCGTTTAAATCTCAGATCCGCGCTAACTGGTTACAATCTTGGACTGAAGAACTATGGCAGAAGCCAAAATTAAGAACCTACTGTTTATTTAAAAATGAATTTAAATGTGAAAAATATGTGATGTTTAATTTACCTAAAAGTAAGAGGTCCTTATGTGCTCAGTTACGATGTGGTATTCTGCCTTTACATATTGAAACAGGCAGATACAGAGGGACGGCGGAGGAGGATAGGATTTGTGAATATTGTGAGTTGATGGAAGTGGAGAATGAATTTCACTTTATTTTGTACTGCCCCTTGTATCATGACTTACGAGATACACTATTTAAAAAAGTTCACTCCCCTGAGTTAAACCTGTTAGATTTTGAAGAAGGTGCCATACTTGAATTTCTTTTTGATAACATCTTTGCTTTTTCCGAATATATCTCTCATGCGTGGGATAGGAGGAAAAAGATGACATATGATAGATAATTCATATATTTTACTTAATACACATTGTAGTTAAATCTGTGTTTTGCTGCTGATGCCGCGTGCTGCTCTGTGTGTGTTTGTACGGTTTTGTATTGTTCAAGCACCGTAATAGATATGGAAATAACTGTATGTTGATGTGTCTGATAATCCCATGTGGGATGGGTCATGTAAATTGTCCTGACACGTAAATAAAATTTTCATTCATTCATTCATTCATTCATTCATTCATTCATTCATTCATTCATTCATTCATTCATTCCTTCATTTACCTTACAGCTGCATGACACACACACTCTTTCTCTCTCACACACACTCACTCTCTCTTTCTCTCTCACACACCAACAGGCTAGTGTGATCACTCACACACACACACACACACACACACACACACACACAAAACGCTGTTAAATTAGCCGCTAACGTTAATGTTAGGTTGAGCTTTGTATTTCTCACAGAAAACGGTCCAAACTTCTCAGAGAGAGCGGTCGGTATTCACTAAAGCCTTCATATCTCAGGCTCTGTAATACATAGAAACATAAAATAAAAAGCATTTGAGAGCTTAACCCTTTGGCTTTTCGTATTATATTTGCTCTAATGTTCATTAAAAAAAATCTTAAAAATCTTTAACCCCAAAAAATAAAAAGATTCTAATGCATTTTAAGACATGTTAATAAAGATTACGGCAAATGTAACCCTTCCAAATAAAAAGCCACGGGTTTAAGCTGTCAAATGCTTTTCATTTCATGTTGATAGCTACTATACAGGCTGAGGAAATACGTTATGTTGAACCCTTGACAATTACTGCAGCAACGTTAGCGTTAACGCTAACGTTAACGTTAGCGATCTCTGTTTTGCAGTCGTTGTGAAGACAGTGAAAAGCCCCGTTATCTAACAACTACAACTGCAGTGAAACAACTTATCCAGCTAACGCTAGCTAATTAAATAACGTTACCTGATGTTGTAGTCGATGCCTCTCTCAACGTTACAGCTGAGGAGGTGCTGCTAACATTAGCTGCGGTGCCTGCTTCATTCACCCTCAGCCTATCTAGTAATACGTTACAGTCTTCAGCATTTAGCTACTGTAAATATATCTTGTGTTTGACCATGCTTCCTCAAGTTTGAGGTGTTTCCCTGGCCAGCTTTGCAATTCACATCACAAATGTTGCAACCAGTGTTGTCTGAGTCTATCTTGGGAAAGTGTAGCCACATTTTCGGGTGGTCCCGTTTGTTGACGTTTCAGGTAGAGTGACGGACTGACGTAACGCGCTCTCACGTGTTGCCTTAAGGTTCCGTCGGAATTTCTATTTTACCCACTCTCTTCTATTACTCAGATGCGTGTCGAGGCGAATCATTTTGGCCTCGATCAATTTAATTATTCGAGTTATTCGAGGTACTCGAGGAATCGTGACAGCTCTAACACACACACACACACACATGCACGCGCACACACACACACACACACACACACACACACACACACACGCACACACACACAAGCATGCATGCACACACACACACACACACACACACACACACACACACACACACACACACACACACACATTTAAAATGGCTGTTTAAACCCTGAAAATTCCCAGATTTTTTTAATTGCCTACAACCATTAACCTTTGGTATTCACTGTGTGTGTGTGTGTGTGTGTGTGTGTGTGTGTGTGTGTGTGTGTGTGTGTGTGTGTGTGTGTGTGTGTGTGTGTGTGTGTGTGTGTGTGGGTGTGTGTGTGTGGGCACGCGCGTGTGTGTGAGTGAGTGCGTGTGTGAATGTACATGTATGTGTGTGTGTGTGTGTGTGTGTGTGTCTGTGTGTGTCTGTGTGTGTTTTCCAGGTGGAGCTGAGAGGTGGTCTCCTCTTCTTCTATCTCTCCTGGGGAGGTCATCCCGTGACTGAGCTCAGCATGTGGGTGGGGCTTAGCTACTGTGACGGCGACTGGAGCCAGCTCTCATTGGAGAAGCGCGGCTCAGTCATCTCTGCCGACATCAATGATTGGAGAGAACAGATGAGTGTGCAGGGAGGAGCCGGGCGGCTGACAGTTGACTCAGCAGTATATTTGGGGGGCGTGCCCGCTGAGCTCATACATCCTGCACTGGCCACCAAAAGTCACAGACATGGTGAGATACAAATACACACACAAAGAGATTTATAATTACAATACATGTATAACATCTTGATAACACAGTCATCATATCCATTACCTAGTAGTAGAGACAACTAGATAGCACAGAGTTAGTAATGCTCGTAAATGTGAAAATGGAGCAGATAACACTTATTTAAAGGGACAGCTCACCCTAAAATCCAAAATGCATATTTTCCTCTCACCTGTAGTGCTACAGTATTTATCCATCGAGATTGTTTTGGGATAGTTGCCTGAGTTTTGGAGATATCAGCCCTCGAGATTTCTCCCTCCTCTTCAATACAATGGAACTGGATGGCACTTGGCTTGTGGTGCTTAAGCACACAGAGAAAAAAAACATTTGAAAAACTCAACAGTAGGGATGCACGATAATTATCGGACCGAGAAATTATCGGCCGATATGGCCATTTTGCGTTATTTTTTATTATTCCGATAATGGCCTTTTTCCGATAAATTATCATCCGATAATAATCATGCTTTATTTTGAAGCGGAGCCTTTGTTGTCATACACGTGACATCACAGCTGCGACGCAAACATGGCTGCTGCCAGTGTGTTGCTGTTTTTCAGTTTCAGAATGATCAGAAAGCTACTGTAATTTGCAATCCATGTCCCACACAGGTTCCGAGAGGAGGGGAAACCTCTAAGCTGGCATTACGTTAAACCAAA
Organism: Poromitra crassiceps; assembly: GCF_964638095.1. Lineage (NCBI taxonomy): Eukaryota > Metazoa > Chordata > Actinopteri > Beryciformes > Melamphaidae > Poromitra > Poromitra crassiceps. The sequence goes on from NC_139633.1 coordinate 13,061,277, forward strand.
GCTGGCCATGATGCAGCGGATATGTTTGTTGTTTTTGTTAGAGAGTTTTGTTAGCGAGTTTTGTTAGCATTAGCTCATAGCTCTTTTTTTTTTTTTTTTAGCGCGGCTTACCCTGCAGGCTCGTCCACTTGGCAGACAAACTGTGACATTTACAGTCTGTGGCTTGTGATTGAACAGTCCCGCAAAAGCACTTACCGTAAATTCCGGACTATAAGCCGCGGCTTTTTTCCCGTTTTTTGGCCCCTGCGGCTTATATAACGGTGCGTCTTATCTATGGATTTTTTCAGAAAAAAAAAAAAAATACAAATAAAATCTCTCTTTTTTAGCACTCTTTCTAACTATAAATCCACTTCTGTTTTAATTTCCTCTCTTGCCCTCTTTTCACCACACCGCGGACACTGTGTGCACTGTAAAAATAAACAACGGTGGTGTTGTGTTATGTTGTTTTGTTGAAATGTTACGGTAATACGGTAAATGGGAGCTTCCTCAAACAGCCATCTCTTTCCCGACAATCCCCTCTGTGCGTGACCACTTACATATGGTAATTACGGTAAGCAAACGGCCACTCGGCCATCAACTCCCTCCCCCGACTACCAGGAGAAAATCACAAACTTCGGCGAATTCACACAAAGGAAGATCAAGGAATATTCCATCGAACCGGAGCAGATCATAAATATGGATGAAGTGCCTTTGACGTTCGACCTGCCACTCACTCGGACTGTTAACAAGAAGCGCCCTGGAGGATTCTTTCACCAAAAAAAAGCTTTGCTCGTTCTCGACAGCATGAGAACGAGCAGTAGAAGCAACACTCTCACTTACCATGGGGAAGGTACGCAGAAATTCACACGACGCAGCTTTCAAGTTGAAAGCAGTCAATCTCGCATTAAAAGAGGGAAACAGAGCAGCCGCGCGTAACCTGGGCATCGATGAGTCAATGGTGAGGCGTTGGACGGTGCAGCAGGAGGAACTGTCTCAGCACGGAATATTATAGGAGTGTGAAAACATCCACAATCACCAACGGGTTCCAAAACGCTGGACTGCTGCGGGATGAAGAGGATGAGGCCGCCACAGCTGGCGCTGAGGGCCGTCAGAGGCTTCAGAGGCTGTTCGATGCCGACAGTGACGAAGAGGAGTTCGTTGGTTTTGAGTGACAATGAAGGAGAGAGGAGAGTGGTTTGACGAAGCCACCCTGAACCTGTTCGTTTCCGACACTGAAGATGAGGACTTTGGTGGTTTCAGTACGCAGGAAGAAGAGGAAGACGAGGATTAGTGACTTGACTTCTCTGGTTACAGGTTTGCTGCACATATAGCCTATTGTTGTGTGATTTTGTCTGGGGATTAGTGACCTGACTTTTGTTTTGTTTTGTTGAAATGTTAATAAATGGGAGCTTCCCCAAACAGCCATCTCTTTCCCGACATTCCTCTCTGTGCACGAACCCTTTCATATGGTAATTAAACATCAAAACACCCGCGGCTTATAGACCGGTGCGGCTTATAGAAGAAAAAAATAGTCAATTTTGGTCCCGCGGCTTATAGACCGGTGCGTCTTATAGTCCGGAATTTACGGTAATACACAGAGCTGGCGTAAACTTATAGAAACTAATGGAAACCCCTTTACCCGAAATGAAACATCCAGGGATTGTGTATTTAACTCCAAAAAACCACTCGCTAACGTTAAGCTAACCGCGCTAGTTAGCGTTAGCTGCTAGACAGAGCCATCTAACAGAACCAATAATGAAAACAAAGGCGCAGTCGCGCACATTAGGCTACATAAAAAGCATCAGTCAGTCAACATCACATAGTGTCTTTTCTTTAATCTGATGGCAGCATTTTTCAGTAAAAAGTGAAACGACCCAGATAGTGCCTGCCCCATTCATTGGGCCCAGGCTACAATTCACTGAGAAATGGAACCAATGCAAAATTTGAACAGATCAGTAACATGACAATAAGAGTCTAAATTACTATGCCTTTTGTCATTGTGTTTTATCTGCAGACTAAGCAGCTTGGCTTTCCGTTCTATAAAAGCCTTTATTTTTGTATTGAATATAATTGAGTGATACACTTTATTAAAACAATCATATTATATCAGAAGTTTTCTTTGTTTTGCATTCACAGTGATGTCAGTTAGATTTGGTTAGGTCAGAGCTATGCTCACTACATCCATACATCTACCCTAACCCTTTTTTAACCCCAGGTGTGCATAAAATACAGGTAAAATATATATATATATATTTTTTGTTGTTGTTGTTTTTATTATAATAATTATCGGTTATCGGTATCGGTTGAAAAAAATCCATATCGTGCATCCCTACTCAACAGCAATGTCTCTTTCCAGAACTCATGACCAGGTTACTCAACATAATCCCCAGACCTTGTTGTGAGCACTTTCATGTAGGAACTATTTTCTTTCGACCGAAAGAACACCCAGCTGTTAGCTAGTTCCTACATGAAGCTGCACCTACTGTAGCAGCAGCTAGCTAGTAGCTTGCAGGTGTAGTTGGTGTAGTAGCAAGTACTGTATACAAGGTAAAAGGGAGATGATTATAATTACCTTCAAATATTGACTCCTTTCGTGCACTTCTCACTTCTCCTCTCCTCTCACTCCACAGGCCTTGGAGGTTGCATAAGGGGTGTTACCATTGAAAGGCATGAGACCAATCCTCCGGTCAGTTTAGACGTGAACCTCTCTGCTGCCTCCCGTCGTTCTGTTAGAGTCAACCTCGACGGCTGTCCAAACGTTCAGAGGTTCAGAGGCTGCAGAGGAAATGACTCTGTGTTGGTGTATACTGGGAGAGAGACACAAGCCAGAGATTACACTCTACAGCCTTTCACTGGTAACAGTCCACACACACACACACACACACACACACACACACACACACAGTAAGCAATGAAAGTATAAGGGCAATGAGCTAAAGTTGTTCTTTTCTGCTTGTTTTGTTTGGTAGTTTTTAGGGGTGTCACAATATACCGTCCCACGAAATTTCGCGATAGTAAAACGTCACGATATGTATCGTTGAGATGAAATCTCATATCGTGGATTTTTTTTTTTTTTTTTTTTTTTTTTTTTTTTCAAAAAGTAGACAAAGAAACGTCTTTGTTTGTTGAAGTTCAATGTGTGGAAAGAGACACATGAGAAGTTATACAGGAGAGAAACCATTCAATTGAGTTTCTGGCAAAACTGTTTACTTGACAGGAAAAACTGAAGATGCATAAAAAATAGACTAAGAAAAGTCTTGTTGTTTGAGTTTGAAGAAAAACTGAAGATGCATAATGAGAATTTATACTGCTGAGAAACCTTTTAGTTCAAAGTAAATCTAAGTGACGGTGTAACTCATTCTATTTCAAGATAAGCCTTATCTCCAATCTCATGTTTTTTCTAGTTGTTATTGTAATAACAATTTCCCACAACAGCATGTTTTGTATTTGTGCATTTCAAATAAAATACTACTTTTCCAGTCATATATTGTCATTATTCAAGTTTAAAAAAATATTGTTAAAATCGTATCGTATCGTATCGTTATCGTGAACCCAGTATCGTGATACATATCGTATCGTGAACTGAGTGTATCGTGACACCCCTAGTAGTTTTACAGTAAATGCACACCTACCGTAATCTGATATAGGCCGTGTGTCCATATAGCTTCTTTTTCTGACAGTTAAACGCTGGAAGTACAATGGGGAGCGCTGATCTCAGCGCACAATATGCAAGGAAGCAGTCTGAAAGTAGCTCAGTGCGGTAGCTACCTTGATAGCTGACAGCTAACATTAGCTAACAACACACATACAGTGATTTAGCTCAACACTCACCAGAAATATGAAGTGTCTGGCCAATCTGCTCCCACAATTGAGCCTTTCTGTCTCTGTTGCGATAGTTTCTCCATATGATTAGTTGCCAGAAAAGGAGCACCCGACACCAACGTCTTTCTGAAAAGTTAAAATATTTTCAGCTGGAAGTGGAAGTGCTGGGAAGTGCTGGGAGCCGGCGCACAAAAACGCCAGAGCGCTGTGAAAATAGACGCTGGGCGCAGCGCACTTTCTCTAGACGTCCGTGTGCGCTCGCATACGCTCTCCCCTCGTTGGAAACAACTGAAAAAAGGCAACAAAAAAAAAGGGCACTGGTCCATTTCATGGAACTAACACTTGTGATGTCACAGGGATGCAAACTAGTCACCTTTACATGTAGGTGACAGTCACATTTTTCAGGCCAAAATCTGAGGATTTCTGAGTGGTTTTATGTCTGCCCTGGTATCTGTCACCTTTGTTCACTCTCCATGACTTTGCATCCCTGTGTCAGCCCCAGCAGAACATTCTCCTCTTGTGATGTCACTCCTGTTGTTATGTCACACGCCCATTTATAAAATGCGTATTTTCACTGTAATCATGAGCCCAAAATGTCAATTCAGATATATTTTTTAACCTGCACCATGCTCTTTAAATTTAGAATGTTTATGTTGTGAAGTTAAAACCGTCTATACACATGCAGTTTGAATAAGTTGCTTATTGGTAATCAGGAGTCCGCTTACAGTGATCATTTGAGGTCTTCTCATACATGAGAACAATGGAGGGGATTTAAACTACAGTCATTTATTTTTATTTTGACTTACAAACTGCCAAAAATGAGCCAACACAATGTTCACGCACTAATCAAATGAAGCAGACCTGGGGTCAGTTTGGGGTCAAGTGTGCTCAGAAACGGTCCCTGGTCTCTAATGTGAAACCACCTTTACTCTCCTGTCCCATGTGCCCCCCCCTCCCTGTCCCCAAACCCCCACCCACTCCCCACACACACACACACACACACACACACACACACCTCCAGAATATTTGTACAGGTATGTGGCTTTGGCTGCAGGAGGTTGGGCGGCAGGACCTTGGGAGAGAGGACGCAGTCGAGGCACAGGTAAAACACACACACACACACACACAATCACACACACACACACACACACACAGTCACCTTGTTGCCATTCAAAGCGTACAGTATGTACTACAGTATATACTGTAGTAACCACTTTAAGTTAGTAGGACAGCCCCTCCTTTTAATGTTGACTTTCTTCTCTAATGTTTTCTTTCAAATCTCTTTGTGAAGA
>NC_139633.1:13086369-13091369 GCF_964638095.1 Poromitra crassiceps
GCAACGTATAGAGTTCACACACACACACACACACACACACACACACACAAGCATGCGCAACGCGCGCACACACACACACACACACACAAGCATGCGCGCAAGCACACACACACACACACACACACACACACACACACAGGAATGCAGGCTTGTGCAAGCGGGGTGTGTCATTGGGTGTCATAAAGGTGATCGATTCTCTCGGCTCAATAACGAGGGTTGGCGTAGCGACGGTGACATTTGTAGGAAATGCCACTCCGAGCTCAACGATGCCTCTGACGACAGGCCATATTTTTGGGCATTTTTCCAATACAGGCGCCATATTTAGTCAAATGCTACGAAAACGGCTGACATAGCAGAACGGGAGGGGAGGGGAGGGGAGGGGAGGGGGGCTGGGGATGGGAGGAGAGCGAGGCAGAGGGTAGAAGAGGAGGTGAAGGTGGCCTCCCAGGAAGGAACAATGGACACACATGATGAGGAGGATGGAGGAGATGGTGAGGAGAGGAAAGGCAGGAGAGGAGAGGGCAACGAGAGAGGGAGGTTACAGGAGAGAGAGAGAGAGAGAAGGGTGACAGGATGGGGAGAAAGAAGAATAGGGGTACAGGGGAGAGAGAGAGAGAAGGGTGACAGGATGGAGAGAGAGAGAGAGAGCAGGGTGACAGGATGGAGAGAGAGAGAGAGCAGGGTGACAGGATGGAGAGAAAGAAGAATTGGAGGGGTACATGAGAGAGAGAGCAGGGTGACAGGATGGAGAGAGAGAAGAATTGGAGGGGTACATGAGAGAGAGAGCAGGGTGACAGGATGGAGAGAAAGAAGAATTGGAGGGGTACATGAGAGAGAGAGCAGGGTGACAGGATGGAGAGAAAGAAGAATTGGAGGGGTACATGAGAGAGAGAGCAGGGTGACAGGATGGAGAGAAAGAAGAATAGGAGGGATACATGAGAGAGAGAGCAGGGTGACAGGATGGAGAGAGAGAAGAATTGGAGGGGTACATGAGAGAGAGAGCAGGGTGACAGGATGGAGAGAGAGAAGAATTGGAGGGGTACATGAGAGAGAGAGCAGGGTGACAGGATGGAGAGAGAGAAGAATTGGAGGGGTACATGAGAGAGAGAGCAGGGTGACAGGATGGAGAGAGAGAGAGAGCAGGGTGACAGGATGGAGAGAGAGAAGAATTGGAGGGGTACATGAGAGAGAGAGCAGGGTGACAGGATGGAGAGAGAGAAGAATTGGAGGGGTACATGAGAGAGAGAGCAGGGTGACAGGATGGAGAGAGAGAGAGAGCAGGGTGACAGGATGGAGAGAAAGAAGAATTGGAGGGGTACATGAGAGAGAGAGCAGGGTGACAGGATGGAGAGAGAGAAGAATTGGAGGGGTACATGAGAGAGAGAGCAGGGTGACAGGATGGAGAGAGAGAGAGAGCAGGGTGACAGGATGGAGAGAAAGAAGAATTGGAGGGGTACATGAGAGAGAGAGCAGGGTGACAGGATGGAGAGAAAGAAGAATAGGAGGGATACATGAGAGAGAGAGCAGGGTGACAGGATGGAGAGAAAGAAGAATAGGAGGGGTACATGAGAGAGAGAGAGAGAAGGGTGACAGGATGGAGAGAGAGAGAGCAGGGTGACAGGATGGAGAGAAAGAAGAATAGGGGTACAGGAGAGAGAGAGAGAGAGAGAGAGAGAAGGGTGACAGGATAGAGAGAAAGAGTAGAGGAGGGGTACACGAAGGGGAGAAGGGGTACAGGAGAGAGAAGAAGAGGGGAGATTGGAGAGAGATTAGCAGAATGACAAGAACAGAGGGGTGTCATTTTAGTTTTTGCTGTGTGTGTATCTATGTGTCCATGCAGTCATGTGTGCTTTATGTTTTTCTTCTTTCTTTTTATATCAGGTGCAAATGCGTACATTGGAGATGGCCCCACAGGGCGCTGTATTACTGGAGCTGACCAATCAGGGCTCTCGATCACTCCGAGCCCGCTGGACAGCCCCGCCCAGACCAAATGGGCACCTCAGCTACACACTGTACTACAGAAGCAAAGGTAAGGCAAGCAGGCACAGCTCTCTCTCTCTCTCTCTCTCTCTCTCTCTCTCTCTCTCATGCACTCACTCACTCACTCACTCACTCACTCACAAGAGTACATTAAGTCAGTAGGCAGACAAAAAGATGGCTGAGGTCTCAAACACCGCCTCAATTGCTTGATAAAACCTCAACTACATTTTCTCTGTAGCTTCACTGCAAATCCAGCCATACATTATACATTGCACTATTATGTTTATCACATTATTCAGATAGGATTTCAGCGCTTCTCTGAGTAACATTATCCCAAGCTCAATGCATATTTCTGTAATGCATTTCAAGAAAAATGTGTTTGCTCGAGAGGTACAGTACTATGGTGCAACAGATAGCAGCTGTGGTAGATAGGCTCTGGGTTTCTACAAAATGCTTAAAGCACCCCTCCAGTCTATTTTCTCATTTTTCAGATATTTCATATGTTTCCGAGTGCTGCCCTGACCGTGTGTTGATTAGCCACACTGTGAAGTCAAGTTTATAGCCCTAATTCACAAGCATGTCTGAGAGGGCTTTACAGAGAATATGTCTAGAGCTAAATCTAGCTAAGTGCTATCAAAAAATAGGATGGAACAATCTTATATTAGAGAGAGAGAGAGGGAGGGGGAGAGAATGGGGGAGAATGGGGGTAGGGGAGCAAGAGAAGGGAGAGAGCAGGGGGGAGGGAGGGGGAGAAGAGAGAGAGCAGAACAAGCAACAGAACAAACTGGTTTTTCGCCTCCATGTCATCATGCATTCAAATCATTTAACGCACACCTAGTCATTGATATCCCTTACATGTCAGTGTTTCCTCTTACAGGCCTGGCGGGCCCACCAGGCCAACGACCCCCCCACCTGGCTGGCCATAATTTTCTTTTGTTTTTTAATAAAAAAAAAAACAAGATTCCCTCCCCCCTCTGCTTTCCCCAAAATTTCAATAAACCTTTACGGCATATTATTACAATACAACAATACTGGTGTTGACAGTAATAGAAGATGCCAAATCATTCAAAACAATAAGCATTTTGCTTTTAGGAGCATCGTGCCAGCGTGCGCCGCTGTTCCAAAACGTGTCAACGTGTGTCCTTGCCTGGGAAACGCACATCCCATAATACAACTGTTCGCATCACATCCCATAATAGTATGATGATACTTGGGATGCCATTGCGAACATAGATGCGAACAGGTTAGCTAAACGTTTAGCGTCGCCAGCGAGGGCCCCCACCGTTGCGGTCGGGGTATGTTTCGAAATCCCTCTGCATATAGAAACACTGCATATAGAACGTTTTTATTCACCTTATGTAGCCACGCCCGGTTGTTGACCCGGTTGTGTGGTCGTGTGACGACTTCCGGCAAAAAAAAAAAGAAAAAAAAATGGCTGGCTGCTCCAATATAATCTAACTCTGAATTAACTAATAATTTAGCCAATTGTATGTAACATACCAAATAAAAGCAAACGGCAATGTCTAAGAATGCAACGCCATGTAACTGGCTCGTTAATTCTCATTCGCATTCCAGGGAATTACGTTAACGTTTGCGGGTCTTATAAACGTAAATGGCTCGCGCTGCGTCAGAGGAGTGACCGCCGGAAGTGTTAACACGACCCGGAATAATTTGGCCCAAGGTGAATAGAACACCAACAGTTCTACAGGTAGGAACACTTTACTGGAGGGGGACTTTAATATCTTCAAGAAGCACCCAATAGATTTAGAATGCCATGGTTGTTAAGAAAGAGTTGATAACACTACCGCTGAACTGCTATTGCTTACAAAATGCCACTTCTGAGATATTACTCCTAAATGTTTCTACTTGGTGATACTTTCATGATGATTAATAACGTCACCAAAATCCAATCAGAAAGTACTTTAGCGACAACCAAACCAACGCCTTGGACAGGAGTCACAATACAGTGCAGTGTTTTGTTTTGTTTGTTTTTTTCTAGTCATTTTCAAGGTGGCCATTGTCAGCGCATTTGGTGTGACTGTGGCAAAAGTGCTGAGTGGTAGAAATAGATGCATACATATTTTATTTTTTCCTTATGTACTGAGCATTATACTATGTATGTATGGAATGACACTGACTGTGCTAAGCAGAACTCTTAGGCATAATGTCATTGCTGCTTTCCTTTGAAGGTGATCAATGCATTTACCAAGCCCCAAGTGTACAGCACCAACTATTATGTTTGAAGACGCGCACGAAACACACCTCAGAAACAATAATGGGGTTTCCATCCACCTCTGGATATTCGCATTTACCCAAAATGCGAATATAAACTTGAAACACCAGAAATTCGAATAAAGGTCGAAATATCGCATAAAAGTTTTTACGCTTGAGGGGGTGGATTTATCAGCGTATCGACAGTAGGAAGATGCGAACGTTTGCAATGGAAACAGATTTTGCAAATTAACGATGACGTACCGGATGTGACTTCACTTCCGCTTTATGCTACTCCGGGGGAAAATGGCAGCGATTAGTGCCAGGCAGTCTGAATGAAATTGAATGTAACGTTCCCAATTCTATGTATTAAATTCTAAAAAACGACCCTCAACATTTGGGAAGGCTAAGCCACACAACTAGTTATAATCGAACGTCATGCTTTGAAGGCGACTTTACGACGATAAGGACGGTGAGGACTCAATCAAAGCAGGTCTCCGCTGACCACGGAGATCTCTTACAGGCACAGGCACGTTACGCCTCCTCCTGACGAGAAGCGCCACCTACTGCTCAACCTGCCGACTCCCAAAACTCGCTAAACAAAACTGAATGGAAACATGCATAAATTCGCATTTTATTTTGCGCTTGAATTATGCGATACATTTGGATGGAAACCCCATTAATGGCAACTTGCCAAGAAACTCATTCTGCAGGAATGGAAGGCCCCCTCTCCACCCTCTTTTCAGCTGTGTTTGGCAGACATGATCTCTGTTATACGGATGGAGAGACTCAGGTTCCTGAGGACCAAC
>NC_139633.1:13096369-13121369 GCF_964638095.1 Poromitra crassiceps
ACTGTACTTATTGGGTCCATGCCCAGCATTTGATTAAGATATTGATTTTGAATTTGATTGTGGATTATGAACTGGACAAAACAATCAGGATTTAAATTGTTAAATCATACGTCAAATAGAATGCACATTTTGTGTGTGGAAAAAGCTGAAAAAGTTACTTTCTTGAAATGAAACAAACATGTCTACTCTTTAATAGGAGATATATGCCTAACATACAGCAGAGACATCACATCTACAGTAGAGTCTGTTGTGTTCTGTAGGAATGCACGCTGAAAGTCGGTATGTCACCCACAACGTTTCTAAACAGACTGTATACTGTAGTGAACCTGTCATTACAGACATGTGGCACTCTATTTCGCTAACGATTAAACCATTCATTAAATCCAGTCCTGACCTTCATCAGGAAACCTGCAGATGGAGTGTGTTGGCTTTTTGGGGCGAATCGGGGATCCATGTAGTGACACCATGTAGGAGGTTTCTTTTCCCCTGTATGCTGCATACTGTACACGTGTGCAAGTATGCACATGTATCTGTGACTCTCTGTTTGTATCCGTGTGTTTCTAGTCTCTTGGAAAATGCTACAGACACGTTTTCCTATTCTGTGGAGGGCCTGTCTCCATACACACTGTACCTGTTCAGAGTGCTGGTCTCACACACACATGGGCAGACAGCCAGCCCCTGGGCCAGCCTGTACACTGCAGAAGACAGTAAGTACACACACACACACACACACACATTTTCACTTCAGAATTGTTCAATTATGGACACAATTAATAACACACATTTGATTCTCATATGCAGGTAAACACACTCAGACACATGAGAGAGTGTGTGTGTGTGTGAGCTGACGTTCGAATATGACTGTCTAGCTGTCAACACAACGCTCACGTTGAAGTATTATTTCAAGCTTTAGCTCAACTTGCCTAGCTAATAGCCTGACATCGCCAGACGCAAATGCGGACAGCTAGAGCAAAACATGAGGCAGGTTCCCCGGGCCAACTCTCCCAGGCTACTAGCTAACGTTAATGTAGCAGCAGGCTACTAGCTAACGTTAATGTAGCAGCAGGCTACTAGCTAACGTTAATATAGCAGCAGGCTACTAGCTAACGTTAATGTAGCAGCAGGCTACTAGCTAACGTTAATGTAGCAGCAGGCTACTAGCTAACGTTAATATAGCAGCAGGCTACTAGCTAACGTTAATGTAGCAGCAGGCTACTAGCTAACGTGTCCCACATCCAGTCAGTTAGGATGCTTCCTACTATTATCCAAAAAGTGACTTTCCTGACACCGTACAAGCAACTGACAGCACTAAAATGAAGGCCTGACGTTATTGCCTATTTTACAAGAAAAAGAAAGTGATGTTGGTCGGTTAGCAGGGTCACAAGGTGTTATGGGATATCCTAGCCCACCTAAGGAACCATTGAATGCTTCCTCAAACATTTGCCAAAATAGGTAGAAAGGTTGCAAATAATGTACCCTACCTGTTTCAGACAGCCTAAAACTTAAAAATGACAACTTCCTACCTAGAAATGCTACCTAGAGGTCGATTCCTTGCATTTCACACATAGCCAGAGAGAAGAGAGGTAGGGAAGAGACAGAAACAACATGTGATAGAAGGTGAGAGAAGAGAAACAACAAAGTGACAGTGAAGCCAAAACAAAGGTAGAGGGTAAAGGTCAGAGAGACAGCAGGGGCGAGACACACCGGGAGAGAGAGAGAGAGAGAGCTATCGTCACCCCCTTAAAATAATGGCCTAAGTCACTTTTTCATTTTTTTCAGAAAACATAAAAAACGGAACCAAATACACTATATGATATTTATTAATCATTCCACAATTTTTTTTAATGACAATGGATGACTATTCACATACAAATAACACTGTCAATTATGTAACATAAAAGGTTTAGATGACTGATTAGATGACTAAAGGTCCTTACACATCAAGAGCGATGCGAATATACGGCACGAAATTGCGATGTGAGTTTTGACCCACCTGTCAATCACAGCCACAGATGTGTACACGTCAGAAGCGAATTTCGGAAAAATCGACCGTGGTTCGAAAAAATAAACACCGCAATAACACTCAGCGAAACTTCGCCGTTGGTATGCACGGTTGCATTGACTGATATAGGTTCGGAAAATATTATTAGAAAAAATATATAAAAAATATAAAACGCTCCCGATGTGTAAGGACCTTTAGGCCAATTTACGAACATACGACTTACGAACAACGACTTACAGTTGCATTTTATGTCAAGCGTGTGACTTAGGCCGTTTTATTTTTGCCTAAGTCACATTGTCTTGACTTAGGCAAAAATAAAACGGCCTAAGTCACACGCTTGACATAGGCCATTGCACTACCAGGTAGGAACAGCATGATCTTTTCAATTAAGGACTTAGGCCATTTTACCAGAGGTGGCCAGCATCATGAAGAGATGATGAAAAGTGACATAGGCAATTATTTTAAGAGGGTGACGATATTGTAAAAAAAAGAGGTGGGGGAGAGAGTGAGAGAAAGGAAGGACAGATGCAGAAAGGGATACAAGAGAGACAGAGAGAGTGAGACACAGACACACGCTCAAAGAGTGAGATTTGCATACTCTAAAATATGTGTGTGTGTGTGTGTGTGTGTGTGTGTGTGAGTGACCTAGCCAGTGTCATTGTGGGCTAATTGCTGTAATAGAATCATATTAGCCACTGGAACAGCCTCCTCAGTGCAAAGTTATAAATTAATTAGTACCGCGCTATTATCACATACATTATCATTAAGCAGCCCAGATTTGCATACATTGCATACACACACGTGTGTACACACACAGAAATGTGTATATACACAATGTATGTAAGGTACACACATACACACATTTACATGAACACAAAATGCACTTAGGTATGCAGAAACACACACACACACACACACACAATCACACAATCACAGACATTCAGGATGTGTTAAATTATGGCCCGTGCTTTTCTCATTGCCATGCAGAATTAACCCCCCCTCCAGCAAACACACACACACACACACACACACACACACACACACACACACACACACACACACACACCCAGTGGAAAAAGCTCTTGTTACACCCTTTCCCATGTATTAGACAATTATGAATGAGTCACAGTGTCCGTGTGTATTTGTGTGTATGTATGTGTCCAAATGTATGTTTCCACGTGTGAATGACAGAGAGTGTGTGTGTTCGTGTGTTCGTGTGTGTGTGTGTGTGTGTGTGTGTGTGTGTGTGTGTGTGTGTGTGTGTGTGTGTTCGTTCGTGTGTTCATGTGTGTGTGTGTGTGTGTGTGTGTGTGTGTGGGGACAGTAATAGATGTGTCCATTCGGTCACACTGTGCCCCATCGTTCAAGCCTCCATCCCTCGCCCCATCCCTCTCTTTCCCTCCCTCAGGCGCCCTCACACACACACACACACACACACACACACACACACACACACACACTGAGAACATGTGTCATACACACACACCTCCTTGTCCTCCTTATCAATCACACACCTACTCGCATTCTCACAAGCAATAACACGGCGTCATGAGGCAGCGTGCACGCAAACATAGCCATATCTCACATATAGACTGGCACAGAGACGTTCACTCACATGCACAGTATGAGAACACACACCCCCACACACACACACACACACACACACACACACACACACACACACACACACACACACACACACACACACACACACACATTCTCCTACTCACACATATTTACATACACACACACAAACTCTCTCTGTCACCCTGTGTGACTTTGGCAGTGCGGCAGTATTAGAGGAGAGGACACTATAATGGCGCTTATCAGTGATGAGCCCTTTATACCGCTGTGTGTGTGTGCGCACACACACACGCGTGTTTGTGCGTGCGTGCGTGCGTGTGTGTGTGTGTGTGTGTGTGTTTGTCATGTGATGCATTCCACTCCCTGGCTGATGCAAGGCATTATGGGTAGTTTGAAAGGCTCCCTCCAGTGTATTTTGTCATTTTTAAGATATTTCATATGTTTATGAGTCATGTCCTGACCATGTTGTTTAGCCACAAATGTTCGCCAAATACTTTTTGACAAAATAACCTAATTTTGTGCTAGACTTCCAAAAAGTTGTTAGTTGCTCAAATAGGAAGATGGGACGCTACATGTATTAGTCGTACGTATGACAATTCAATTCTGACTGAGGGCGAGCTGGCATGTTAACTAGCTGTTCGCTACGCTAGCTAAGCCCCCTGCCTGCTGCTGTAACAATGTTCGTCTGGCTCAAAACGCCACTGAGTGACCAAACACATGAGCTTGTTAATCATTTTGAGTCACGTTCTTTCCAATAAGCCCATCCGTTTCGAAATGTGTTGGCCGGTTGTTGGGATATCAGCAATAACGCGGCTGTTCCTTGCAGCTAAACTATGGACGAATACTGTTTCCGGTGTCACTTGCACAGTTTTACATATCTCCTTGGTGTGTTTAGCACAGAATCAGATGATGTGCGACTTTTCTCTCTCTGTCAATATCTGTCTGTATCTCTCTCTCTCTCTGTCTCACTAGTCGTGTTTCCATTACCATCAGAAATGCGCAAAATCTAAATATCGCAATAGAAATTGGGTAATGGAAACACGTAAATTTCGAAAAAGCTCCCAAATATCGCAAAACGTTTTTGCGCTCTCATGAGGTGGTTTTTCAGACGTGTCGATATAGCAGTTTATCGCAAAAGTGTAATGGAAACAGATTTTCCGCATTTGCACGTCATGTGACCCATCTTCTCCTTTGGAAAATGAGAGAGAAAGGGTTCGATAAACCGTGGCAAAACCTTCGCAGCAAGTGGAAAACTTTTAAGCAACGCTACCTAGCAGAAAGACGTGTTGTGCAAAAGCGGAGCCGGAAAATAGATCATGTTTAATGGCAGAAATCGATCCATGCCTGTGTGCGCGCATTTGGCACAGCGGCGAGATGATCGGCGAGATGATCGGCGGGATGAAAAGCACACACCGGTGCGGTGCTGTTGACTGAAGTGATTAATACATTACACACGTTTCAGGTGCAATGTTATAATTATAATACACGATATTCTGACTATTGCACCATATCAGCCTTTCCCCCCCTCCTCCATCTCTAAAATGGGACAAGTTGTAGGCTACATTTTTTCCTCTGCCTGTCGCGCTCACTGCATTCACCGCAGCCCGCAACATGTTATTTTGAATTGATAATCAGGCTCGTTTATATGCGTTGTAACTTCATGTTGTGATTTGCATTGACCATTGGTTAGATTTGAGCATGCAGGGGACGGGATATGGGGCAGATCCCCGTGCGTAATCACTGTGGCAGCTGCTGGTAACGGGAATTGCGTTCAGGTGTGCGCGCCATCAGACCAAACTCAATTTCAATGGAAACGCCTACAAGTCTCAATTGTACATTGTCGAAGTTGTAGAAATATCGCAATTATTTTGCGAAAAACTGTAATGGAAACACAGCTTCTGTCTCCCCCCCTCTCTCGCTCTCTCTCTCTCTCTGTCTCTGTCTCTCTCTCTCTCTCTCTCTCTCTCTCTCTCTCTCTCAGTAACACACTCACATTTTATGTTACTGATTTAATTTACCTTCATTTCCTAAACCCTAACCTTGATCAGTGAATGTGTGAATATTACCAATATATCATTGACAAACAAATTGTGATACCTTGGTATAATTGCAGTAAATAAATGCGACCTTCCCCCCTCCATGTCCTCAGCATGCTTTTCACTTTTTCCTGAAAATATGTTAGAGATTATTTATACTTTTTTTTTCTTTTTTTACTGTTGACACAGTTTTCGGCCATAGAAAGAACCTCTGACAATGTTGTGCTGAAAGAACAGTGACCCACTTCCTATTTTGTGCCATAAAGCAACGATGAGGCAGGAGTAGCTGCCGGCACACTTCTTGCTGATGGTCTGGTCCATTTACTGTAATTACACTAATGACACTAATTAATGTAGAAAAGATTTATTGATGATTTAGGCTGCACCCTTACTCCATTTTAAAATCAGAGCCGATAAAAATATCCTCATTTTGGAGGATCGTCAATGTTTTTCTATTTTCATAATGAGTCCTCACAAAGTCCACGTCTGCTCCGAAAATCCACAAATTTAAATCCACAAAACTCCAATGTATGTTGCTGCTTTCAACTTGAGAGTTTAATTCTAAACTTAATCACACCTGCTTTCTTTCATATCTCACGATTCGATTTAAAATTCAAATAGATACTTCACCATATGGAATTTAACATATATACATGGTCGTATATATACTATTGTAGAAGTATGCAAATGCACAATCCATTGAAGGTATTCACTGAAAATGCTTTTAGCATAATAATAGGATACACATGATGTGGTTAATAAGAAGGGATTTAAACCCATGATGGGACAAAACCAACATTGATGTGTAATTTGTCACCTTAAAGCCGTCCTCCTCAAAAGCTCCATTCCTCTCCTAATCCCCTCTGTCACACTACTAAAAATGACACGATCAGCACGTGTTTTTATTCAGTGTCGTTTCAATATGTATTCACTCTCTGGAGGGCACTTTGTCTCATGCCTTCTGGTTGTGCCCTTCACCGACGGGATTCTGGGCCAGAATATTTGACTGGTACTCTAAGGCCTACGAAATTACCCTTCAGCCGGAGGCAGGACTCGCCATCTTCGGCTGCTCGGAGACCTCTTTGGGCTTCCCCACAGCTGTGCAACAGTCTCTGACGTTGGGGACAACCAAAAAACTGATCCTGAAAGAATGGAAGTCCCCCTCTTCACCTTCTTTCCAATTGTGGTTGACGGACATGATCTCTGTTATAAGGATGGAGAGGCTCAGATCCCTGAGAACCAACTCACTTGGAAAGTTTCTAACTGTTTGGGAACTGTTTCTGGCCTACCTCGACGAGGTCGGGGGTGATGGGTGATTTACCCGGCTATATATATATATATATATATATATATATATATATATATATATATATATATATATAAAATTAAAAATATTAACTCTTTCCCCACCAGAGTATTAAAAAAAAGTTGAAAGCCACTGCCAGAATTATGGCCCATATTTACTGATTTTAATATCATCTGTATAAAAACAAGTTTCTATGATAATCACATGTTGTACATACTTTACTGAAAAACACATGTACACACTGTGAATGTGGAAAAAGTAATGTCTTTATTTCCAAAACATTTGGAAAAGCCCATAAATAACAGCCAATCAGATTCCTTTGTTTCACTCTCCTTAATTCGAATTCTTTCCACAGCCAATCAGATTCCTTCGTTTCACTCTCCTCGGAGCAATATTGTAAGAGAGTGGTGCCAGTGGAGGTCCAAAATGCGTGATTCATTAGCCAATGAGCAGCCACGAAGGGCAGGGCTCGCGCTACGTTTGAATGCATAAATTAAAGCTGATAATATACTGTCCATTTTGCTGGAACTCGACAGCGCTGCTTAATCCAGAACCTTACTTCCGGGAACTTTTGTGAGGTAAAAACAAAACTGGTCCATTGGAGTGAATGGAGATGTCGCAATGCTTCTATTATACAGCTCTGTCTCTCCTCAATTCCAATTCTGTCAACAGCCAATCAGATTCCTTTGTTTCACTCTCTCCTTAATTCGAATTCTGTCAATAGCCAATCAGATAACTTTGTTTCACTCTCTCCTAACCCTAAACCCCCCTCTCTCTCTCTCTCACACACACGCACGCACGCACACACAAACACACACACACACACACAGGCATGTGCACACACACACACACACACAGGCTGTAACCTTGCAAGGCCCCAAGGTTCCCACTTTATTAAATAGTGTATGTTGAGACGGACCTTCATTAAGTAACATGGATTCTAACATAGATGTGTTTGGTCTTTACCTCTCCCCTTTTCTTTTTCATCTCCTCTCTCTCGCTCTCCGTCTCCCTGTCTTTTTATTCTATCTCTCCTTTCTTCATTGCCTTAATTCATTTTCCTTTCTCCTTTCTTCTGCTCCTCTTTTAGCCTTCCTGTCTTCCTGCGTTTGAGTGCAGAGCAGGTCTCACCTGTTCTATTTGACAGACTGGCCCTTTAAGTATTTACGAGAGAGAGAGAGAGGGAGGGAGGGAGGGAGGGATGCAGAGGGAAGAACCAAGAGAAAGAAAAGAAGATAAAGAAACACGAAAAGAGTTAGAAAGAGAAGACGGAAAAATGGAGAGATCACAAAATAAGGTAGAAAGAGAAATAGAAGAAAGGAGAGAAGAGAGAGAGAGAGAAAGGGGAGGGATAATGACAGAACAGAGGAAGAGAGAGACCCCGGCTGCCTCCTTCTCCTTTTTATCATTCCATTAAAGTTTTATATCCATCTTTTTAATGTAATTTGGTCCCTATGAATTCCTGCTGCTGCAGAACAGACAGACGGCTCCTGTGAACATAAACTCCAGCTCCCTTTCCTCTGTCTACTCCCATGTTCACACCAGCTACATGATCTAACACACTGTGTGTGTGTGTGTGTGTGTGTGTGCGTGCGTGCGTGCGTGCGTGCGTGCGTGCGCGCGTGCGTGTGTGCGCACGTGCGTGTGCGTGCGTGTGTGTGTGTGTGTAGGAAGGTGTATGAGAGAGAATTGACTGACTTTCCAACATTATCATAGCTCAGTGACTTTAGGTTGTGTGTGTGAAAGAGAGAGGGGGAGAGAGAGTGTGTGTGTGTGTGTGTGTGTGTGTGTGTGTGTGTGTGTGTGTGTGTATGCGTGTGTGTGTGTGTGTGTGTGTGTGTGTGTGTGTGTGTGTGAAAGAGAGAGAGAGGGAGAGAACATAAAGAAGCACTGTTTCACTAAGTGATCTGAGAGCGAGAGACAGGAAGTGAGTGAGGCAGAAAAAAAGAGACAAGAGAGAAGGCAGGGGTAATGACAGAACACATAGAATTCATGTTATTTAATGAATGAGTGAGTGCATGAATAAAACAGTATTCTACCTTATCTCCCTGGTATTTTGTTCACTTAATACTTACTGATTTCCCCCCAGCTCACTGAAAGAAATATTGAGGTAATGTGAGCATAAAGTCCCCTCCCTATTTTGCATATCAAGGACTAGAATATTTTATGTACACTGTTACACACTCACTAACTGCACATTAATTTATATCTTGCGTTTTGATTTTATTTTCCTTTATATGTAGTTACCAGTGGGGAATGACCAGCTCTCTAAAAATGTATATGGTCCCACTAGGCTGTGTACCTGGAACACCATTGCACATTTTATTTGACATACCACATTGTTGTTCTGTTAATGTGTGTGTGTGCGTACATGAGACAAACTGCTTGGAATGAAATGCAGTTTATGAGTTTATAACATTGTGGACAGTCCCCATTAATAAACTGGGACAGTACAGTGACAGGAAATAGGGCAGCTTTAGCCTACATGGCTAATTTCCAGCTGGTGTCCCCGGTCAGCTGACAGACGACCTAAAAGACCTAAAATAGATTTGTTAAAAGAAGAAGAAGAAAACAATAACAAGGGAAGTAAGATACAAGTGTCAAAATATTACACACACATATCCAGAAATTTACAAACAGGTTGGCAAAAATGTCTAATCAATGCTGACCAGACTGATGACTGAAAATAACTCACTCAATCTCCAAAGGGTCAATTTATATTGACAACTACAGTATATGCTTGACATTTTCCAAGTAGTCACAGTCTTATACCCCGTTCAAGACAACTCGGACCACCGGGGAAAATGGGTTCCGACCTGTATAAAGTGAATTGAACGGTCGTTGGTGGTCCAGGCCAGAATTACAGCTCGGAAATTCGGGTATCATTCAGAGCTCCGCTTTGTCCGAGTTGACGTCATATAAACATATCTCATCCAAAATGTAGCATTACCGCCTCCACTTCCCAGAGCCCTCCTTGGTTTTTCCCTGTGTTTTCCCTCCGACAGGGAAGTGCAGCGTGAATGTAAATATGCCTGGGCTGGTCCGAGTTGTCATGAATGTGGTATTACCGTAGTCAACAAGCTGAGGCAGATCTCACAGCCTTTGTGGTGCATCATCCTCTCTCTCTCTCTCTCTCTCTCTCTCTCTGTCTCTCTCTCTCTCTCTGTCTCTCTCTCTCTCTCTCTCTCTCTCTCTCTCTGTCTCTCTCTCTCTCTCTCTGTCTCTCTCTCTCTCTCTCTCTCTCTCTCTCTCTCTCTCTCTCTCTCTCTCTCTCTCTCTCCATCGTGTTCTAAAGCAGAAGCCACATTAAATACTCTTGGGCAAAGAAGTGAAGACATGACATGCGATGTAAATGTTCTCCGTATTGCTCGTCACGTTTTGACACCGCGGCGTAAGCGTCTCCATAACGGTACAGCTCAGCGTTTGTCCTCATTATGACTCCTAGGTGCCTCGACTCACCTTCAAAAGCCCAGTCATCCACATACACACACACACACACACACACACACACACACACACACACACACACACACACACGTGCACATGCGCACACACACACACACACACACACACACACACACACACAGGACCCTCCACTAGGCTAAAAATAATACCCTTCCTTCTCTCTTCACATGGATACACACCAATATACACACATAAACACACACATGCCTACACCTGCTTACACATAAAGATACACATGCATGTACAAACACCCCACAAGCCACCCACAAGCACACGTGTGCGCACACACACACACACACACACACACACACACACACACACACACACACACACACACACACACACACATGCACACACACACACACACACCCCCCCCCCCCCCCCCACACACACACACACACACCCCTCTCCCCCTCTCCCAGTCCTTGTCAGTTGATTGTGTTATTACTATGCTAACCAAATCCTTATAAATGTGATTTAAGGCTTGGCGGCCCCGCACTCCTGTTTTAGCCTTCTGCTACTGTGGTTTACTGGAGAGAGGGGGGAGGGAGGGAGGGATGAAGGGAGCAGACAGGGAAGATAGGGGAGAAAAGGAGGAGTGGGGAGGGGAGAGAGAGAGAGAGGAGTGAGAGAGAGAGAGAACAGACAGGATTGAAGGAAGAGGGAAGCAGAGAGGAGCCGGGAAAGGTAGATGGATAGAAAAAGCGAGGGAGGGAGAGAGAGAGAGGAAGGGGGGGAGGAGTCGGGGGAGTGATAGGCATTCCCTCAGCGCTGCGTCCGTTCCCTCCTATCCAGAGAGCAGTAAAGCGTCAGTAAAATAAAAAAAATGGAAAAAAGCATCACCTGCATTTTAAATGAAAATTTCAATTGAAAAACTTAACAGCCCTTCAAATTGCAGAATTTAACACGCGCCAGTAAAGCCTAAATAACACTCAACACTTAGAGGGGAGAGGGGGCGTGGGGGGAGGGGGCATGGCGGGAGGGGAGGAGAGGGGGAATGAGGGAGAGATGGGGGGCTAACAAAGGAGGTTATTTTGGGTGGTTGAGGGGGGCTGTATCAAGGTGACTGAGTTGTGTTGTGCGGTAAAATTATTTACAGTTTAGTGCTTCCTGTCTGTGCGTTTATCTGTCTCCCTGCCTTCCTTTCTCTTTGCATGTCTGTTGTTGTTGTTGTTGTTGTTGTTGTTGTTGTTGTTGTTGTTGTTGGAGCAGACAGATATTTTGGTTTATGTTGGATCAGACAGAAGGACAAGAGTCAGACCGCGTTCAAGACAACTCGGAACACAGGAAAAAAAGGCCTCCAACCTGTAAAAAATAAATTGAACAGTCGTTGAGGTCGGAATTACAGGTCAGAAGCACCGGTCCTTCGGAGTTGATGTCATCAAAGTGTTTGTTGACATAATCTGAGGTGTAATTATGCAATATCTGTGTATATTGTTTATATTTTGCTCTGATTATACAGTAGCAATATGTTGAATTCAACAGCTATTTTACCAATGAAATTAGCTAGCTGTGTACTGTATGTTTTTATAACTCCGACCGTCTCCGATTAAAAACAGCGTGAACGCAACTATTCCAGAGGTCGGAAAAAATCTGAATTGAAAGTTGTGCTCCAAGTTGTCTTGAATGCGGTATCAGACAGACAGGTGGATGCAGAGGTACAGAGAGAGACAGTCACCCAGCTTTTGAGAAAGAAAGACAAGCACACAGGCAGACAGGCACACAGAAAGACAGACAGACAGACAGACAGACACACAGACAGACAGACACACAGACAGACAGACAGACAGACAGACAGACAGACAAACACACAGACAGACAGACAGACAGACAGACAGACAGACAGACAGACACACAGACACACAGACAGACAGGCAGACAGACAGACAGGCAGACAGACACACAGACACACAGACAGACAGACACACAGACAGACAGACAGACAGACACACAGGCAGACACACAGACAGACAGACAGACAGACAGACACACAGGCAGACACACAGACAGACAGACACACAGACACACAGACAGACACACAGACAGACAGACACACAGGGAGATGGGCTCCTTGGTTATTCGCGGGGTTCGGTGGACCTTTGCTGATAATTGAATCAGTGTGAGTGCTGAGTAGAGCTAGCATAAAAACCTGTTAACCCAAAAGGTCAACTCTCTGCATTGTTTATTTAGCAGGGAGACTGGAGAGAGAGAGGGAGAGAGAGAGAGGGAGAGAGAGACAGAGAGAGACAGAGAGAGGGAGAGGGAGATGGAGAGAGAGAGAGACAGAGAGAGGGAGAGGGAGATGGAGAGAGAGAGAGACAGAGAGAGAGAGAGCAGTGGTGGGGTAGAGCGAGGGAGGGGGAGGTAAGGGGTCAGAGACAGGAATGGATGAAAAAGGGAGACGGAGAGCGAGACAGAAAGGATGGGTTGATGGTGGAGCTATTTGTGATCTGTAAAACCAACCAAGCTTTACATCACCTATTTTATTGTTGTTTATCTGTGTGTGAGATGGAAAGTGTGTGTGTGTGTGTGTGTGTGTGTGTGTGTGTGTGTGTGTGTGTGTGTCTTTGTGCCATCGTACCATTTAGCATGTAAAACAGTAAAAAAAATCACTCATAACTTTTTTTAAATTACTTTATGTCAATTAATGAAGGACTGTTGGACATAATTGTTGTGCGTGCGTGTGTGCGCGCACCGTGTTATTTTTCTTTCTTTGCATGTGAGAGAACAGCATGCCAAACTCCATGCCAAAGACTTCTTAATGTTAACAAACATAACAGACATTTTCTGTAAAATTTCAATTTATAGAAAAAATTTACTTTTTTTTTTAGATTATTTTTGGGGTATTTTCCCCTTCATTTAGATAGGACAGTAGGCAGACAGGAAAGGTGGGGACAGAGAGAGGTTGACATGCGGCAAGGGACCTCGGGTCAGATTCGAACCCGCGTCGGCCGCACGAAGGACCGAGCCTCGGTGGTACGCGTGCTACCAGGTGAACACGAAAAGATTGACAGCTTTGTCTTTTTCCACCAAAATACATCTTGGGGTGGCAATCAGTGCTAATCCATTTAAAAATGTACATTTTATTGAAAGAACAGCTGGTGGATCAAATATATGGATATATGGTTCTAACTATTAAATAATTTGTAAAAAATCACCAATAGTCCTCAGTAGTCCTCATCCAATTCACATAAGTATGAAGCTAAACATTTGAACTTCTCCTTGTATAAACATTACACTAAGAAACATTTTGTGTTATAACAAATCCTACGATGGCATAGTAGAGCCACTGTAGGTAATATACATGTGTATATATATATATATATTTACCAGTGGCAAACCGTGCCTATCAGAACCGTAAGCACCCCCCCCCCCCCCCCCCCCACACACACACATACACACACACACACACACACACACACACACACACACACACACGCATTGGTGAGGGCGGACTATTATGAGTTGTCTCCACAGCCAGCTGCTTTAGGTCGCTGTATCGTTACAGTCTGTCAGTAACACAACCACAGTTTAACAATGAGCTCAATACACAGAAAGACTCCGAAATTACAAGCACAACGAACTCTAAAACCCGCGGACGGGTCCAAAACTCCCCCTGCCCACCGACATCAGCTGCCCCAGTCCCCAGCGCCACCAGCAATAAAAAAAATATTTTTTAACTTACCAATGACGTTCACTTGATGACAAAACCCATTGTCTTGAAAAGCAACAAGTAAGCCCTCCAAGCTAGCCTGGAAATGGCGAAAATATAGCTTGACAGCTCCAGATTAAATCCTTTAAAAACTACCGCTGCGCGTCCATTTCCTTATCACAACCCCATCACAACCACATCATCATAAACTCCTCCCTCCTTGTCGTCCGTCTCATCTCCTGGTTGACTTGGATTCACGAATCCCTCGAAATATCCCACCCACAGCTCAACTAATTGTGATTGGCTAACCCCACAACTCAATGAAATTCTGATTGGTTAAGACACCTGTCATCAAAATTGTCATCCCCATCTCATGACTAGAGTCGGGTCTTCTCGAAGGGTTGCTGTCAATCAATACCATTTGCCGGTGGAGGCTGGTCCAAATATTTAACCCCATATTTGCTGAAACAAAGTGAGTCCAAGATCTGAACAATTTAGGGACATTAATTTACTGTTATTTCAGTGAATAAAAACTAATAAATAACAAATACAAATAATTTATTAGGGGGAAAATTATTTTCTTTTCAATTTCCTCTTGGGCCTTCACCGAATACCTAGAAGGCCCTGACGGTTCCCCTCTGATATATACACAGGAAGTTGTTAGTACAATATACACACACTCACACAACCACTCTCATGCACACATGCTTGCATGCACACACACACACACACACACACACACACACACACGCACACGCACACAATTTATCTCATACACAATCATGCACTCTTGTACTCTCAACCACTCATCTTCTCTCTCACTCTCTCTCACTCTCACACACACAGACACACACACACACACACACACAGTGCCATCTGGGGAAGCCGTTAGCGGTTAGCGGTAGCACTTAGCGACGCAGCACGCTCCCTCAGTCCGCTCAGTCACCTTGATCTGCCTGCCCTTCACACAGCACCATTACTGCTATACCACATCACTGTGGGTGTGGGCACACACACGTGTGTGTGTGTGTGTGTGTGTGTGTGTGTGTGTGTGTGTGTGTGTGTGTGTGTTGGGAAGAAGGTGTGTGCGTGCGTGTTGTGTGAATATGTACAGTATGTGCACATGCGTGTGTGTGTGTGTGTGTGTGTGACCATTATAGAGCGGTACAGTGGGATGTAAATGACTAGGGGGAGACATTACCTTCAAATGAGCTACCATGGGGTGAAATATCACTCTGACCAGCCCTGTGTAGGTGCATATGTGTGTGTGTGTGTGTGCGTGTGTGCGTCTGTGCGTGTGTTAATGCATGTTCATAAATAATACTATACTTGTGAGGATTATTTAGAATTCATGAAATGATGTCTTGACATTCTTTATTTGATCCATGTGATGTTGGGCTGGGACATAATGCAGTGAGGGATCATTCAGAAGTCTAAAGCAATGGAAGGTCAGAGAGAGAAAGACAATTGTATTGTTGGATATTGCCTGGCCATCGGACTTACGCCATCTTTGCTGTCAAGATATCAAGGAGCACAATGGAAACAAGTCTGTGACTTTATTGTGTTAAAGCTGTGATGTATTTGTCCTGTTAAGCTTTTTTTTTTTTTTTATTGTTGTCAAAAAACCGGACTGTTTTATTGGTTAGAAATCAATGTTTACACCTACTGTACTAGTGCAGCATGAGGTCACTGTTCTGTCTTCAAGGCAGTCAAAGTAATAGTAGTTAATTTCATAAGTGAGAAGTGAACACATGAATACATACACAGTGCACAACCTAAATGAGGAACGGACATCTTTCTCTGGGACCCGCCTCCAGGTTAGTGAAATGATATCTTTACCGTGTTTTGTGAAGAGTCACCAGAGATAAGTACGCAATTAATTCACCTTTTGACACATAGTTTAAAGGGCCCATATTTTGCTAATATAATGTATTATTATTTTATTGTTGGCCTCCAGTAGAGTAACTTATTGCATCATTCATAGTTTAACTGACGTCACTAGAAATATGCTCTCGCACAAATCCATGTGCTCTCGTCTACGAGAGTTCATGGGGGGGGGGGGGGGGGGGGGTAACATTAAAACACTTTCACCTATTTATATGAAGCTTAGCCCATGTTTAATATGACCATCCAAGATTGTAACAACATATATATGATACAAAATTAAGAAATGCATAATATGGCCCCTTTAAATAAATCAGTCAAGCAAGCAATTGTTGCAATCCTAAAAGATCAAGAAAGCCCTGCTGTATCATTTGGTTTTACTTCATTCCGAACTCAAGCTCTCACTCGTAAAACCTGGGTTGTAGCACAACCCTAACGATGAATATAATGTAGCGTTGGAGCTGTTCTCAGCAGCACTCCTGTGAGTACAGTGTGTGCTCCTGTGAACGTTACCTTCCTTCATCTCTAAAGTGTTGCTACGCTACATTAGAAAACTCAGTATTATTGGATGTGGAAATTGCCTGTGTTCAGACTTCAAACACTGCATGCTGTGTGCATCACACTGCTCCCCACACGTCTGTTAAGCCGTGTCAGTCTGTTGGCCTAACAGTTGCAGACAGTAGTAGCAGTTCTTTGTTGATCGCACAGAGGGGGGGGACATCATTTAACACTGAAACACCACGTATGATACAATACACAAAACAAAGCACACGAGGCAGTGATCCTGAGGTATGAAAAGACAGTGTTATCATTCAGAAGCACATAAATAGTCCGTGTTACAGGGTGTAACTGTCATGTTACCGGGTGTACCTGTCATGCGTCTGTCCTGGAATAATCCTGTGACACCTGCTTCAGACATGATTCAACGTTATATACAGTCAAACTAAGTAGGCACAAAGCTTCTCTCATTTCTCAAATAACTAGCTGCCCAAACATTCCTCGTGGAGTAGAAGCTGAAAAGATAACGGTACCTCTTCCCAGTCATTTCCAAATAATTCCTCGAGCAGAAGTGCAGAAAGCAGCAAGCACTAAAAGTGGAACTTTTGCAATGGTAATACATACAGGAGCACTTCTCAATGACAGTTAGAGGGCAAAGGGGAGGGAGATCTTCATACACATTTATGTCAGGGATCGTGGAGACATCTAGGACCATTCTTTCTTCTCTGTGATCATCAGTCAATAGTATATCAAGTACACACTTTACTGGGAGTGGGCAGTGTACGTGTGTGTGTGTGTGTGTGTGTGTGTGCGCATGCGTGCGTGTGCTGAAATGTTGTTGTACAAGTGGTTACAGTCCAGTCTAGCCTGCACTCAACCTCACAGACACACACATACACACACACACACACACACACACACACACACAGTACTGCATAAATCCATAAATACAATCTTCCCTGCCCCTGGCTCCACAATACCTAACTCAGTTAATTTCAACGTGTGTGTGTGTGTGTGTGTGTGTGTCTGTCTGTGTGTGTGTGTGTGTGTGTGTGTGTGTGTGTGTGTGTGTGTGTGGTCGAGGGGGAGAAATTGAAGTTCCTGTGTTAATCCCTTGAATAGGGATGTGGCCAAATCACTCTTTGTCCTTCTGATGTCATTCTTGACGTTGCTGGTCAAATAATTCCTTAGAACAAATCCCCCTTCCATTCTTTTCTCATCTCCTTAACAAACACTTTGTCACATACAGCTCTCTCTCTCTCTCTCTCTCTCTCTCTCTCTCTCTCTCTCTCTCTCTCTCTCTCTCTCTCTCCCTCTCCCTCTCTATCTCGATCTCTCCCTCTCTCCCACTCCCTCCCTCTCTCTATCTCTCCCTCTCAATTTCAATTCAATTCAAAGGGCTTTATTGGCATGATAAGGCATCTTACATTGCCAAAGCATACATTAGCAACACTTAGTAATTACAAATAATCAAAAACAGAAAACAAGACATTTTGTTACCCAGTAACATAAATCACAAAATCTGAAGATATTCAAAGAGGAAGAGAAAAGAAAATGAAATGGAATGTGATAAGATAGAATATAATAGAGGACTATTGTTGACCGGAATCTATTCAGAATAATAACAGAACAGTAATAAACGGGCAATTAAATGGTGATAGTGCAAATAGTGAGCAATTACAGTATATTAACAAAAGATTCACAGAATCATCTCTCTCTCTCTCTCTCTCCCTCCCTCCCCAGGTCCAGGACCAGTGAACACCCCAGCTGTATCAGGGCTCCATCCTCATAGTGCGACAGTTTCCTGGGTTCCTCCCTCCCAACCAAATGGGCTCATCACCAACTACACCCTCTATCTTGGGCCCGGCTCTAGCTCCGGCTTACCTCCTGACCCCAGCCCTCTGCCCAGCCCCAGCACCAACCTGGAGCCCAGGCCCGTATCAAGCCCTGGTACTACTAGTCAAGGTCCAGGCCTCAACTCAGGTCTTCACCTCAGGCTAACATCCGGTCCCACCACACCAGGCTCACGCCACGTCTCCAGGTCTACCGTCAACGCTGGCTCTAATGGCATGTCCTACACAATCCAAGGCACATTGACTACCTCCCTCTCTAACCCCATCTCAATCTCCAGGCCTGCTAACTCAGAAGGCCACCAACCCGTCTCCGACATTGCTAGCAGCACAAGCCATGGCCCCAGCTCTGTCGCTTTCCAGACCACTAAATCCAGCACCATCTCCAGTGCAAGCCTAGGCCCCAGCCATTTTCTAACCAGCCCACAATCCATCACAACCAGCTCCAGTACTATACAGAATCCAAACCAAGGCCCCATTGACGACCCTACTTCCAGTTCCACCAGTGCACCTTCAGGTGTCATCTCCTCCCCTCTGTTAGTCACTGTTCCTGGAAACACCACCAGCTACACCTTCCTCAACCTACTGCCCTACCAGATCTACACCCTGCAGGTACAGTATGCTGATATGATATCAAATACAAACAGATTAGATGTTATTGTTATTATCCGTTGTCTATACCTACCGTATGTGTGCGTGTATATGTGTAGAGGTATGTTATTGCTATATAAAAGGACAATACGTCATACAGTAAAAAAAGTAAAATAAAAAATAAGATACAGTATAATGATATGATGTAATGGTAGAATGCAATACTGTACAGTACAATAAGTACTGTATAAGGTGGGATATAAACCAAAACATAATTTGCAAAATAAAAATAAATCAAGTTAAATTATGATATGATACAATATGATCAAATCTAATTATAGAGCACTTTTAAAGTAGAAAACTTGACGGCATCAAGGAAAGAGTCAGCAGAGATGTATCCACTATTCACCGTGTTACTATTAATACTATTAATGGACTATTAATAATCATTTTAATGCACTTATGCATGAAAAGTGCTTCAAGGATTGATTGATTTTGATTTGCAGATTTTTTATTTTTGGTCATCCAAACACTATGTACAATACCTCTATTTCATATAATCAAAACAATAGACATAACACATTTTACATAGATCTTGACCAAAAAAAGGTATGGGCTGAAGCTAAAAGCTTATGAAGCTAAAAGCTTAAGGATGACACTCAAATGTTACAAATTAAGGGTAAAAGTTACATTTTCATAAAAGAGAAGAGGAGAGGGGAAGCATATGCCATATTATTGTAATAAACTTTGGTTCCAATGAGGAATACAAACACAATAAAGATGTTTTTCCAGTAACTTAATCATCAAAGTTACAACATTTTCCAACAATGTGACAGCAAGACATAATCCAGAATACATTTTTTAACATTTCACAGCATTTCTTTTCTTATACAGTAACTTCCATGATAATAATCATATTACTTTAGTTGAGCATTGTAACAACACTGTTTTTCATCATCTAGGTGGAAGCATGCACCAGTGTGGGCTGTTCGCTTTCTGGGACGCCCCAGCTTTTTCGTACCCCCCCAGCTGCTCCTGAAGGGGTCCCTGCACCTCACCTATACTCTGACACCCCTACCTCTGTCCTCCTGTCCTGGGGCGCACCAGAGAGGAGCAATGGACCACTGGAAGGGTGAGAGCTGATAAATAAACATAAACTTAAGAAATAATTTGCGACATTTTCATATGTACTGTAAAGGTATGTTTTGCTACTCTCTGCAATTGATATAACACAACAGTGATTCATCCTATAACCAGTTCATGAAATCTTTTATATTTTACGTTCACCCGGGAAAGATTCTCTAGCACAATAGTAATGCGTTCTATGTGTCTAGTAGCAACAGTATTTGTTTTGTTTAGTTTTTTTAAAAGAACACTGTAGTTAGCATAAGCAGCGGCACCTTGGCCAAACTGTAAAGAAAAGACTGGTACCCAAACAAAACCTCATCAACAGAAAATCCAAGAAAGAAAGACGTTATAAAGTTATTGCCAAGTGATCTCTGAGAAGTAAGTAGAGGAAAGATAGAAAATAATAGAATACAGCACCCATATTCCTGCAACAGTCATGGCTCTTCTTATACCTACAATAACACCTTTTGCACGTTCCCATCTCTCATTATGCACAGGTGGCTGGTGGAGCGTAGGGTGGCTGGTACCGATCCGGTGTCCACAGTGGGCCGCCTCCCTCCTGCCACTCCTCCTCTCTCCTTCCTGGACTCTTCCTCGGCTCTGAGTCCTTGGACCAGCTACCAGTACCGGCTGGCAGCCCACACCCAGGCCGGCAGCGCTACAGGTACGACTGGAATAATCAACTTAAATTCCAATCAATCCGAGGAACTGATTATTATTATATATTATATTATAGGCGTATCATTCCATTTTTGTGGGCTAACACATTTTTCAATGCTTATTTGCAGGACCTTGGGTTAATATCACCACCAGACCTTCTCGGCCTGCCGGTCTCAGTCCACCGAGAGTGAGTGTCCTGGGCCCACAGTCACTCCAGGTAAGAGGTCTGGGTGTTGAGCAGTTTTCTCAGGTTGAATCAAGAGGAGGTGATCAACCCATAGTGCTGCATGGGTCCAGAGCACAATGTGCCAATGAAGAATATTCTATTGAACATTTTTTTTGTGCTATTAGATCTGCATTATATTGGATTTAGCTGAAGCACACAAATAATCAGCTACTGATTATCTGTTACTTGGGACAATGAGAAATTTTTTGGGTGCTTTCCCCAAATTGACCCCAGTTTCGGAACATTTGACGACGAGTGTGAACGTTGCGTTGCGTTGCGTTCCGCGCACGGTTCCGAACCACATAGACAGCACATGGGCGAGGATAAAATCCAGGCATAGTTGATGATGCAAGTGCATTCTGTTCCGTTTCCGAGTGCGGAAGAAATGATGTAATGTGAAAGCTGACCAGCGGGGGAGAGGGGAGCGGGTCAAACGTTCCCGAGTGCGGAACGGAACGGAACGAAAGCAATCGTTCCCAGTGAGAAAGCACTCTTACATTCCCAATTTCCCAGCGGGTTCAGAAAACAAGGTTCTACTGCAGTTCTAATGATAAAAAATACTTTGCGTTAACATGTTAACGTTAACAAATACATTGAATCACAGTTGCTTGTAACCAGAGGAACACAATGATAATCTCTCCCGTCACTCTAGGTTTGAAAGAGTAGAAAAGACAAAGCAATGTCATACTGATTCCTCTCTCTCTCCGTCTTTGGATTTAATGAGAAAGAAACCCACTAAACTCAAGGTCCCCTTCAGGAAACGGGCGGGGCTGTGACCCTGTCTGAGGCGGCTTCCTTCCTGTCGGCCATTTTGAAGGAGGGTCCAGAGTTTAGTTGCAACATTGGCTAATCCCACTTCAAGGCCTCTCAATGAAGTCAGCACACATGCTCACAGGCACAGAAACAATAACGCGCACACATGCGCACGCACACACACACACACACACACACACACACACACACACATTCACTCGTTCTGCAATATCACATGCACTCACGCCCCTACGCTAATGCTAACGGCTGAAAAATGCTAATGCCCGTCATCATTTCAGACACGCCCCTGTCATCCCTGCAGCAACACAGCTTTAGGGGTCATAGGTCCGAGAGGGAAGGTGTTACTTCCTGGTTGTTGCTAATTGGACAGACGGACAGGCCGCTTCCTGGTTACCAGTTGACCTTGACAGCGCAGAGGATTTTGAGCCTCATTCTCTGTCTATTATCTCCTCTGCCTCTGTTCTCTTTTGCATTGCATATTGCTTCTCCTCCCTCACTCAGCCACTCACTCTCACTTAACCTCCCTCTCTCTGTCCTTCCTTCCTTCCCTCCTTTTTTCCTTTCAATTCATTTCTCTTTTGCATTTGCTCTTTTCTACAGTGCATTGGGCTTTCTCTTCCACCCATCCACCAATCTGGGAACCCAGAGTCTATTTTAATTTGAAAAATAGACTCTGGGACAGCCCTACTGTTTTTCCCAGCTTCCTGTACAGAGCGCCTCTCCTGCCACCATCACTTCCTTTTCTACGTCCGTGCTCCACTGTTTACAGTCTAAATAGCAACTTGCACCGTGACTTTACAGTAATTTTCCACTGTTGTTGTGAGACGACTTGACGTCTTCTGTGCAGTGTGTTTATGCGTTAACGTTATTAGCGAATAGCCAAAACGGACGCAGAAAAGGACGTGGCAGGAGAGCTTTTCCGTCACTTCCGCTGTCCTTTTTTCCATTTCGGCTATTCACTAATAATGTTAAAACTGCATAGAAGACGTCAACTCGTCTCACAACAACAGTGGAAAATTACTGTAAAGTCACGGTGCAAGTTGCTATTTAGACTGTAAACAGTGGAGCACGGACGTGGAAAAGGAAGTGACGGTGGCAGGAGAGGCGCGCTGTACAGGAAGCTGGGAAAAACAGTAGGGCTGTCCCAGAGTCTATTTTTCAAATTAAAATAGACTCTTGTCTCACTCTTGTCTGCCATCCTTCCTCCCTTTCTTAAGTCCCTTAAAGGAGCATTTCTGTATTTTTCAACCTGGTCTGGACCTTATTTCCGTAACTTTTTGTAAGTAATTTGAACTCACCCCCCCCCCCCCTTTTTTTATCCAGTATTGAGCAAGATAGCGGTGGGCATAAATATAAGTCCAGTAAATAAGCTTGTTTTTGCAATGACCAGGATCAGATTGTTATTATTGAGAGAGAGAGAGAGAGAGAGAGAGAGAGAGGTAACCATTGTATTTACCTTGCAGGCCAGCAGCTCTGCCTGTTTGCTTGCTCCTCTATCCATTCGCCTTTGTCACATGAGCCATTTTGTGTCTAAGAGGCAGGAAGTAACACAGGTGCAGCCAAAACATTAACGAGGGCCCCGGCATTGGAACATCTCAAATGGATTGGAAGTTGGAAACCCTCATTAATGTTTTGCATGCACCTGTGTTACCTCCTGCTTTTTAGACACAAAATGGCTCATGTGAAAAAGGTCGTAGCCCCTGTTCGCTCTTCAGGTTACAGTCTGTATCCACCCGCTCAAATAAGTATTCAAATGCCTCGTCCATATACTTGAAATCAGCTAAATATCCACCCATTACTTAAAACAATCTTTCAGATAACAATAAGCTACGCAGGCTTTCTGTAGTCCAAACAAACTCCTCCCGGTTCCTCTCAGTCACATCACGTTTCCACTTCCTGCAACAACGCAACTCTCACGAGACGTCAGCGAGACTTAGACCAAGCTGAAGGTAAACACATCTCTCTCTAATCATCCCAGCCTGTCCTTTTGCATAAACAAGCACATTTAGTGGACCTACAGTACATGCACGTATGCCCCCCCCTGCTGCCATCCCACTCAATACTGGATCAATTTAAAAAAGAAGAAGTTCTGATTACTAGGGATATCACGATACTAGAATTTCTACTACGATACCGATACCCAGGAAAATATCGATACTCGATACCATTTTCGATACCACATGGAGGGATGACAACACATCAAGAGGCATAAAAAATAAACAAAGACAGATGGACGGACAGACGCACGCTTCTCCATAATCTAGGCCTGATAAAACTCATTAAAAACTTTTACCTGACACAGCAGATTACACCTGCTCTAGTCATCAGCCTATCAGAACAGTAGTAGTAGTAGTAGTTTATTTGTCATTGCATAAGAAAACGAAGAAGAAGAAACGAAATTCCAGGCTCCCCATCGTGCAACCATTCAGTACAATACAATACAATCACCAATTAAATAACAATTCACCAAAGCAATTCACCAGGCGCCACAGTATAGACACAGACTATTAATAGTAGCAGCAGTATGATAAATAGTATATAGTAATAATAAAGTCTGTGATAAAGGCAATAGTATAATAATTATAGTATGGCATACATAATTATTTAATAATTATTTAATAGTTTGAGGTATGGTAATAATATAATAATATAGTTCATGATAATAGCAGCAGTGTGATAATCTATAGTATCTAATAATAATGACAGTGGTATGATAATTTACAGTATATAATAATAATGACGTGAGGAACACAGCAGATTACCCCTGCTCTAGTCATCAGCCTATCAGAACACAGCAGATTACCCCTGCTCTAGTCATCAGCCTATCATAACACATCAGATTACACCTGCTCTAGTCATCAGCCTATCATAACACAGCAGATTACCCCTGCTCTAGTCATCAGCCTATCACAACACAGCAGATTACCCCTGCTCTAGTCATCAGCCTATCATAACACAGCAGATTACCCCTGCTCTAGTCATCAGCTATCATAACACAGCAGATTACCCCTGCCCTAGTCATCAGCCTATCAGAATACTTTGAACTTGTTCAAGCAAAAGATACCCACCAATGACAGGGAGGGAGAAATCACTGGTATGTTTGATCTTTCATTAAGAGAAAGCACTGCTGATATTGATACAGTTGCAAATGAGTATTGTATCAGTTTCAAATTTTTAGTATTGACTTTTATCGATGCTATCGATACTTTTAACAACCCTAATGATTACTAGTATCATCATGAGTACTAAAACGTCACGCATCCACAACACTGCTGCTAACTACAGCAGAACTTTGTCCACAGTCTCTTCCTGATTGGAGTCTATAAGCTTGTGCAGCGTAAATA
>NC_139633.1:13126369-13128869 GCF_964638095.1 Poromitra crassiceps
ACCATTTTGCTGGCAACCGATTAAAATGCATGAGCCCCTCTCCTCTCCTCTCCTCTCCGCCCCGCTCAGCTCAGCTCAGCTCAGCTCTGTGTGTTTGTCTAAGTGGGCTGGTTAAAAGGCGGAATTAAGCTCTTCTCTTCTGATTACAGCAGAAATTAGCATCACTGTGGGGAGAGGAAAACACAAACCCTGCAGAAAAAACAACAGAGCCAGGCAGGAGGGAGGGAGGGAGGGAGGGATGGAGAGAGGGATGAGATACAGCGAAAGGCTAGAGATGATGAAAAACAGCAGAAGAGGAGGAAAAGAGCGATAAGGAGAAGAATCAGAATAGAGAGAAAAGGGTGTATTGGCTGCGCGTGTATTCCCACTTGCGTACTGTGTGTTCGTGTGTGTGTGTGTGTGTGTGTGTGTGCTGGTGCCTGCATGCTCATGTGTGCATAGCCTACGTGTGTTGTGTTTGTGTGTTGTTCACGCATCCTTAAACACCCATCCCTGTGTGTGTGTGTGTGTGTGTGTGTGTGTGTGTGTGTGTGTGTGTGTGTTTTCATTTATTTAAATGTCCCCTCAGATACGAGCTGCTCAGATGTAAAACGCACCAGCCGCTGGCCCCGCCCCCTCCTCCCCCGCCCTCTGAAGATCTCCATCGCTGGCTCCATGTTTACTCCGGCGCCAAATTGTTCTACCAAGATAAAGGCCTAAGCAGGTGAGATTACCGAAATGAGCTCTAGAGCAAACGCCGGCGCCGCGGCTAACCGTGTGTGCAGAGCCGATCGGCGAGCCGCCGCCGATGCCGATCTTTTAATACCGCTCAAAGATACATTAAGCAAATATCCCAAAGAATTAAATTGTTTTTCACACAGCGCCCCCTAATCTCAGTTTGGCACTTGGTGGAAGCAGATTTTGTCCCTCCACTATGCTTGCTAAACGGATCTGGGTTTGTCTCTCCACTGTGCTTGATTCCAGTCACACACTCACACAAACTTTGGAGGCATAAGCACTTTTCATGTTTTCACGTTTTTTTTTAATGTCCTACAATTGACTTTGAGAAAGTAATTAGTGTTTGTTTATTAGCATTAAAACTGACAACTATTGAATGAAACTATATAGATAAGCAGGGAGACTGAAAATAGCCATATTTATGTATGTTAAAGAATAATTCAGTTACAGTAAGTAACGGTGCAAACCCACCGGACGCTGAAGCGACTCAAAAGCGTCTTGAAGCGCAGGCAGTTTAATTTCCGCACCCTTGTTAACAGATTAGACGGGTCACACTGGGCGCGCCGTGGCTCGCGCCGTGGCTCGCGTCGTGGCTCGCGCCGTGGCTCGCGGCCTGCAGCGATAGTTTCCGCCTCTGGTGTATTTGTACAAGTTGTGAGCGGCACCGAGCAAAACAGAGCGCTTCTGGTGTGAGTGGCCACCGCTTTCAGATCCAGTGTCTTTACGGCCTAATACATCTTTATTTATCAACAATCTTTTATCAATCATATAATTATTGAGAGTAGTAGAACCAGAACCAGAACCAGATGAAACTAGGATGCAATCCGTAGGCAATTGACAAACTTTCCCAATTTCACTTAGGGTATCAATAAAGTTCATCTTATCTTCTATGTCACATCTATCATCTGTCACAATGCTAAATAAAAATACATACATATGGTAATATTAATGATACAAACTATAATCATCATAACAACCATCATTCCTTTCTCTCATCCATCTTCCTTAATTCTTTCATTTAATGACATCATTGGTTGATTGATTGATGTAGGGTTTTAGTACCAGGTGTTACCAATTATAGGATTTACTACCTCAGATTGTAGTTCTGCATCTTGCATTCCACGATGAAGATATGTTGA
This sequence comes from Poromitra crassiceps, assembly GCF_964638095.1. NCBI lineage: Eukaryota > Metazoa > Chordata > Actinopteri > Beryciformes > Melamphaidae > Poromitra > Poromitra crassiceps. The sequence continues at coordinate 13,128,226 of NC_139633.1, forward strand.
AGGTGTTTTGTGCTAAACCTAACCCATGAAACATTGGTCGGAGGTTTTCACTAACAAAGAGTGACAGTATATGCCCCAAATGTCATCCTCAGTGATACTGTTTCAACAGATTCACCTGGTACCAGTATCAGCTCCTGGTCTACAACGACGTGGGCTACACCTCAGGAGACATTGTTACCGCGGTCACCATGGCCGGGGTCCCCCTCCGTCCCCCCTCTCTGTCTGCTCTCCCCATCAATCACACTGCTGTACAGGTCAACTGGACACAACCCTGTAAGACCACCCTCTCTCAAACACACACACACACACACACACACACACACACACACACACACACACACACTCTGTTCAACGATCTGCCGGCTGATTTGACACAGTCCTGTAAGAATTCACACATCCTTCTACTGTACTTCTATCCTTATGAGGACATTCCATTGACTCCATTCAGCGCTAACCCTTTACTGTCACCACTACAAGCGTAATCTTAACCACAGTTACCCGTATCTAAATCTAGTTCTAACTTTAACCCTAAACCCAAGTCCTCACCCTAACTAACCATAAAGCTACAATATGTAAATTTTCATCAGGCATCAGGTCTGCCCTTGTCCCCCTCCAGTGGTCAGGTTCACGCCCCGACACTCCTC
>NC_139633.1:13143869-13146369 GCF_964638095.1 Poromitra crassiceps
AAAGAAAGAAAGACAGAAAGAAAGACAGAAAGAAAGAAAGAAAGACAGAAAGACAGACAGAAAGAAAGAAAGACAGAAAGAAAGAAAGAAAGAAAGACAGACAGAAAGAAAGACAGAAAGAAAGAAAGAAAGAAAGACAGAAAGACAGAAAGAAAGACAAAGACAGAAAGACAGAAAGACAGAAAGAAAGAAAGAAAGAAAGACAGAAAGACAGAAAGAAAGACAGAAAGACAGAAAGAAAGAAAGAAAGAAAGAAAGAAAGAAAGAGAAACAAAGCAACAAATAGCATTGAATTTAAAATATAAGAAAGAAAATAAAGACAATTGAAAAAGACAAATCTCACTGAAAGACAGAATGCAAATGACGCAACATTAACAAAAGAATGAAGAAAGAAAGAAACGAGACCCTGTCTATTAAAACAGACAGAAAAAAGAAATAGCTATGGAAAGAAAGAAAAAGAAAAGCGATGAATGGGAAAAATAAATAAATGAATGAATGAAATACAGAAAGAATCATCAGATAGAAAGTACGTGTGAGCGAGAGAGAGAGAGAAAGACCCGAGTAGCAGAGTGACGAGCTAGATAGAGCAGATTAAAGGCAGAGTGAAGGGTATCCCATTGTGCCCAGCTGATAGACTAGGTTAGGCTGATGTGATTATGGGGTCCCTGAAGTGCGATCTATCACACATTACCGTCCACACTGTCAACAACCATACACACACACTGCGGGGGGACGCCAATGCCGGGAGACAGCCGTCTGGCAACAGCTACGTGTTCCCGCGCACGTGCTACATACACACACATGGAGTATGCACGTAAATATTCACGCGCGCGCGCAAACACACACAGACATTCATACATACACAAATATACACACTCACACAGGAAGACCTGCACGCACATACAGATCAATGTGCAAACATGTACACACAGAGTTATGCTAGCATGCATCCAAAAAGACACAACACACTTGCAGTCACACATGCACTCACCTACAGTACTTTGGGGCATTTATAAATTAAATTATTTCGTTGGGTCATTTATAAATTAAATTATTTCGTTGTTTTTCTATAGATTTCTTTTGTGTATCGCTATTTTACATTGAAGTTAACAGTGAGTGGCACAGTCTACACAGGAGATTACCCACAATGCCTTGCGTTGCTCACCCGGACGTGACGTCGTTGCCCCAGCTCTATTGAGATGGTCAATAATCCTTTCCTTGGGATCCCAAGTTGTTACACGATAACGCTAACGGACGGTGTTGCAGCTTTAAAGGAACGGCTCACCCTAAAATCCAAAATACATATATCCCCTCTCATCTGTAGTGTTATTTATCCATCTATATCGTTTTGTGTTAGTTGCCTGAGTTTTGGAGATATCGGCCGCAGAATTTCTGCCTTCTCTCCAATACAATGGAACTGGATGGCACTCGGCTTGTGGTGCTCAAAGTGCCAAAGAAACACATTCGAAAAACTCAACAGCAATGTCTCTTTCCAGAAATCATGACCCCGTTACTCAAGATAATCCACAGACACAGTTATGAGCAGTTTCATGGAGGAACTATTTTATTTGGACCGAAATACACCCGCTAGCTGCTAGCTAGTTCCTACAAAAGAAAATAGTTCCTACATGAAACTGCTCACAACAAAGTCTGTGCATTATCTTGAGTAACCGGGTCATGATTTCTGGAAAGAGACAATGCTGTTGAGTTTTTCAAATGTATGTTGTTGGTGCTTCGAGCACCACAAGCCGAGTGCCATCCAGTTCCATTGTATTGGAGAGAAGGCAGACATCTCTACTGCCGATATCTCCAAAACTCAGGCAACTAACACAAAACGATATAGATGGATAGATAGCACTACAGGTGAGAGTAAAAATAGGTATTTTGGATTTTAGGGTGAGCTGTCCCTTTAAGAGCAACTTTTAAGCCCCCCATTCACTCTCCCTCCCTGCTGTCTATCAGTTTGTATGAAAGATGTTTAGCTAAGATTTAGGCGAGATTTGATGATGTCTGAAGCAATGTGTGTGGTGTCTTTGGCCTCCCGTTGCTCCCTGACTCTCCCTGAGTCCCCTGCCTCCCTGTGTGCGCTCCACTAATCATTCCCCCCTCACACCTTTCTTCCCTTAAAGTGTGCACTTCTTTAACTCTTCCCTCCTGCCCTTCAGCCGCCCCGCCCCCCCGTCTCTCGCTGTGTGCGCTCCCCTAATCGTCCCCCCCCCCCCCCCGCACACACACACTTCCTCTTACAGTGAGTGTATCTTAAAATGTGTGCGTTCCTTTAACTCTTCCCTCTCCCTCTCCCACTTCCCCCCCCACCCTCACCCCCTCTGTCCCCACCCGGCAGGCCCCATCCAGACGTTCAAGGACAAATCTGAATATCCCTTTTCACCGTTTAAGTGTTAAAAGCCTGGTGGTGCCGGAGTGTTATCTTAACGCGCCTCGCCCTGCCATCATCAGCGCGTGATGAAAATGGCTGTGATGATGCTCAAAGAAAAAAGGA
>NC_139633.1:13148869-13183869 GCF_964638095.1 Poromitra crassiceps
CATGTATGTTTATCTGTGTGCATGGGGATTTGTGTCCATGTATGTGCATCTATCTGTGTGCGTGTGTGCGTGCGTGCGTGCGTGCATGTGCTTGCATGTGTGTGTGTGCGTGTGTGCGTGTGTGTGTGTGTGTGCGTGCGTGCGTGCATGTGCGTGCATGTGTGTGTGCGTGTGTGTGCATGTGTGTGTGCGTGCATGTGTGTGTGTGCATGTGTGTGTGCGTGCGTGCATGTGTGTGTGTGTGTGTACGTGCATGTGTGTGTGTGCATACTTGTATGCATCCATCCGTGCGTGCTCGTTGCCTCTCCCTGTGCACTATGTGCCAAACCGCTTGTAATATATTCGGCTATTTAAAAAGTGTTTGGTTTGTTTAAAGTTGTGGAGGGGTTTTGCTCTCCTAGAGAGCTCGGATAACCCTAATCCACGACACACATTTTTATCAGTAGTTCATTGGCAGGGCTAAATATTGACTTATCATTAAGTGGAAATGACTGCAGCCCCTCATAATAATTCACATTGTCTAAGCACCTTGTGTTGACGCGCTGCTCCCCGACGCTATTAGCCAATGTATGCTAATCCCAACGTCAATCTGAAGATTAGGCCAGAAGCATTCTGCGCCGCGCGAGAGACAACAAGAGGTGTGTGTGTGTTAAAATGTTGTTAACACGCACACACGCACACGCAGGCATGTACGGACACATGCACACACATGCACACACACACACACACACTAACACTAACACACACACAAAGCTTATGGAGAGGAAGAGAAAATAGGAGGTGCATGTTTCAGAACGCTAACACGCACAGAGGTAAAGCTTACAAAGACAGGGATTGGGTTTCTGCTGAAGGGCTGATAGGAACTTTAGCTGCAGAACAGTCAACACATGATGTAAGGCCTGTGAGCTGGCTGGATGGAGAGAGAGAGATGGAGAGAGGGACGGTGGGAGGCAATAGAGAGCCAAAGTGGAACGTCACTTCCTGCTTCAGCACTGTACCACAGATTTTCATCCGCCCATTTTTTTTAATATAGTGTCCGAATTCTCAACTGTTAATTTGATTCACTATTCAGTCCACTATAAAATACCCACAATGCACAGCGATTTCTAGTGAACAGCGAATGTACCCTACATTTTCGTCGGTATACCACAATGCAATGCGGTTGTCTTCACCGAAAGAGAAGAAGAAAGTCGTTAGCTCGCAAGCTAACAAGCTTATGAGCTACTTGACCAGTAAAGCTTGCTATTAGGAGACAGCACCATAGTTGACAAAACCACACATGCACGTAATTAGAATTTCAACGATGTATTTAGGATTTAGCAGTCAAAACATGCAACATCAATACTACCTGAGGACATCTCAATCTGCTCGTGAGCTTAGTTGTTTATGTGATAGTGGGCGTGGATTGCTTGCGTCACATGAATACCCCGGTGCATCTGGTGACGCAATGATCTCCAGGAAAAAAATCTGTGTAGTGTCCGAAACTGATTTGGATCATTCCCCATATAGTTCACTAAACACTACATATAGTTCACTATATGATAAACACTACATATAGTTCACTATATGATAAACACTACATATAGTTCACTATATGATAAACACTACATATAGTTCACTATATGATAAACACTATCTGGGAATAGTGAGTGAGTGAATGAGTGAACGATTCCGAACGCGGCTACAGAGTACAGTAGAGATGGAGTTCGATGGAAGTACAGAGAGAGTTGGACTGCTTGAGTGAGAAGGAGGAGAAGTAGTCAAACCTGTGAGTGGTGGAGGGCCGGCTGTCCGGAAAGAAAGGAGGAAGAAAGGTTAGGAGGCGGAGAGGGGGAGCGACTAACCCGAGAGGGGGAGGGACTAACCCGAGGGTGGGAGGGACTAACCCGAGAGGGGGAGGGACGAGAGGAGAGGGGGAGGGACTAACCCGAGGGCGGGAGGGACTAACCCGAGAGGGGGAGAGACGAGTGGAGAGGGGGAGGGACGAGAGGGGGAAGGTCTAACCCGAGAGGGGCAGGGACGAGTGGAGAGGGGGAGGGACGAGAGGAGAGGAGCTATTTTGGAAAAAGTGTTGAGCTGTTTATTTGCGCGTCATTGAAGCTGAAGTAAGGCGCTGGGGGAATTGGCCACCAAGCCCGCGCTCTGCAACAGCTGCTGCTGCTAAGTGAGTTACCAGCCGTCAGACTGCCTTTATGTCACACATACATACATACATACATACATACATACACACACACACACACACACACACACACACACAAGCATCTTCCTGTCACACGGTGCCTGTGATGGATGTGGCGAGGATGGAACGCGGTGGAACGGTGCCGGGGGAAATATCTGCCATCCTCCACTTTTGGCCTTTAAGTGAGAACGAGTGCCTGAAATGAAGCATTTCATTGATGTAAAGGCGTGAACACTGATGAGGCTCTTAAACAATAAGTTATTTATCACTCCACAAACTGTCTGCGGCGAGGCCGTGACACAAGGCAACCACGTAGTGTTTAATGTCTGCCGTCAAGTCCAATGAACAGCACAGCTGGAGGTAGATAGTGCCACAAATCAGCATGTTGCCCGCTCTTTACATACATTTAGCTAAATAGCTCACGCAATGTAGATGATTTCAACGGCAAGCTAAATAATCACCATGGAGTCGGGGTTCCTATAAGATGTTTCAGTCTCTCACTGAACGAGAAACCCTTGTATAGCAGATTATCCAGTTATAAAAAATGTGATAAACGTGATAAAAAATAAATATATATTTTATTTTCCCATTTTTGAACAACATACGAACAAGACAAACAGGCTCAGACACAGGAAAACAAAAAAGAATATATATAATATAATATTATATAACATATATATAATAATATGTATGCTTGTAAGAGGTATTGTGCCTGAGATCCCACACAGGGGGGGGTCCATGAGGAACCAGTCTGGCGAATCACCCGTCGCCCCCCAACCTCAACGAGGTAGGCTAGAAACGGGTCCCAAATGGAAGAAGAATTTCTTAAGTGAGTCGGTCCTCTGGAACCCGAGTCTCTCCATCCGTATAACAGAGGTCATATCCGCCAGCCACAATTGAAAAGAGGGTGAAGAGGGGGACTTCCATTCCTTCAGGATTAGCTTCTTAAAACGTGATAAATATTGATATAGCTGCAGTACTGTAAACCCAATGCAGCTCAACTGGAGACCATGGGTCCAGTTTGTGGCTTATTTGGTTTGGTTTGGGGTCAATATAAAGTTATCTTTAAGCAAATGGGCTTTGGACAATTTTGGGCTGGCAAAAAGTGTTGGGGTCAGGACAGCCTCATCACAGTCGTGAGGCGTAAGGTCAGTGCTCACTGTAGATGAGATGTTTGAAGTTACACAGTCTTTATAGGAGTGATGGTTCACACGGGGAGATCAGATGAGCTGGGGTATGGTTCCAACTAGAACTTTAACCAGACATTAAGTACTATACCATAGCCTCGTTTACCAGAATTAATCAATTTATTTTAATGGAAGAAGCTCTAGATGGAATGTTGTTAATGTAAAGAAAGTTGACAGTATACTGTACTTTGTTTTGTCGAAATAAAGTAAATAGAACCTTGATTGTCAGAATGACATGAAGGTCTCTTGGGCAAAAATACGTTTTTGCTCCACACCCGCGGGTATTAAAGTTGGTTTGATTTATCAATCTCTCGAAGTGACTTAAGCTATTTGAATTTGAAATGTGAAGCGCCAGGGAAGGTGAAGAAAAGAACATTCCTGATATTTGATATTCACCTGCAAAACATTTTCAGGGAAATAGGGGAGATAGTGTGTCACCTTGCCGCTGAAGGTGAAGTGGTGGCAGACAGACGTCACCTATCACTGTCAGAGATGGCAGCTCTCAGAAAAACAGCCAGGCACTCCTCTCCCACAGCATAGCCTGAATATGACTGCTCTGTACTGTAGGAGAGGAGAGGAGAGGAGGCGAGCAGGGGAGGAGCAGAGGAGGAGGGAGATGAGAGAGGAGGTGCACGTATATTGCTGCTGTTTGGAGGGGAGGACTGCGGTGGAGGAGAAAGGGGTAGCACTGCCGCCAACAACATGGACTAGATTTTGTTAGTATATGGAGAGGAGAAGTGCACAAGAGAGGGGGAGCGAGGGAGGGAGAGGAGAGGAGAGGAGAAGAGAAGAGAAGTTCTGGAGGAAACCTGGCTTCCCCACCTCTGAAGTGATAGGCCGAATATTATTGCTGTATAGAGAGGAGAGGAGAACAGAGGCTGGACTGAAATTGTTACTCTGGAAGAAGAGAGCAGCAGCAGGAGGTACAACCTTGTTGTTTCTGATTTCAGACGGAAGCCCATCTTTAATGTCACATGAACACTACAACACATGCATGCGGCCACAACACACACTCATGCTGACGGTGGCCGGTGAAATATGTCCTCTGCATTTGACCCATCCAGGCTTGTCCTTTCCTCCGGGGGGCAAGCCAGGAGCAGTGGTCGCTTTTTCTTTCCAGCGCCCGGGGACCATCATTGGACCAACTTCAGATGTTGTCGTCACTGGTCGGATGACGATCTTCTGCATGTTTTTAGTGGGGGGTTATGTACGGAGGAACCCCCTGGGGGGTGCGGGGAGAACATGCAAACTCCACACAGAAAGGCCCTTTCGACGAGATAGCCCACTTGGGGCCGGTTGCACCAACTGGTCTTAACTATGCCTGGTCGTAACTCCTACGTCGGTCTTAGTTAAGAGCATGGACTTACGCCTGTTGCACCAACACGGCTTACGTCTGGTCTTAACTATGCTGGTCGTAGCAATGTGCGTCCATGTGAATTGCCAGGGAATGCACCCTGATTGCATGATGTTGCAAAAAATGTGCCTCGCGACCTGCTTGGATCACTGTGCCACTACGCTCTCTCAGCCACTACTGTAAAACACCCTCCCTCCTCCCACCCTCCCTCGCTCCGGGGGAAAAATGGCGGTGATTGAGCCAGAAAGACAGTCTGAATGAAATTGAATGTAACGTTCCCAATTCTATGTATTAACTTCTAAAAAACTAGCGGCAACATTTTGGAAGGCTAAGCCACACAACTAGTTAGTTATAATCTAACGTCGTGCTTTCAAAGACGGCGAACTGGCGGTGTTACGACGATGACGGTCAAAAAGGTCTCCGCGGAGATCTCTGTTACAGGCAGGCTCTACGCCTCCTCCTGACCAGGCGTAGGAGTTACGCCTGGTCGTAGTGAAAATAAGGCTTAAGCCGTCTTGGTGCAACCGGCGTAGCTGTTAGGTCGTAAAGTTACGACCAACTTAGCTTAAGACCAGTGTAAGACCAGTTGGTGCAACCGGCCCCTGGGCAGTAATAATAATAATAATAATACATTTTATTTATATAGCGCTTTTCAAGACACTCAAAGTCGCTTTACAGATTAAGATTAGTAACATTATTACAAGTTTGAAAAGTAATAAAGGCACACTTCAATATTATACAATACATATACATTTGTTGTTATATGTACAGGAATTACCAGCAAGATTAAGATTAGTAACATTATTACAAGTTTGAAAAGTAATAAAGGCACACTTCAATATTATACAATACATATACATTTGTTGTTATATGTACAGGAATTACCAGCAAGATTAAGATTAGTAACATTATTACTAGTTTGAAAAGTAATAAAGGCACACTTCAATATTATACAATACATATACATTTGTTGTATAGGTACAGTAGGCACTGAAGATATGGGGGGGGTCACAACTCCAGCGCCCACAGCGTCCCAGGCGAGAATCGAACTCAGGACCTTCTAGCTGTGAGGCGACAGCGCTACCGACTGCGCCACCGTACCCATGGAGGAGGAGAGGAGGAGAGAAGAATATGAGAGGACAGAAGAGCGAGCGAGGGAGGGAGGGAAGGGGAGAAAGGAGGTAGAGATGGAGAAGAAAAGAACAGAAGTTCAGGGGAGCGTAATAGAAAGGAAGGCAGGGGACAGACAAGGTTCTTGTTAAGAGAGAGATACATGCAGAAGTGATTTCAGACATTGTTCTCACATGTATAAATAATTACAACATGGCAACTGTCTTCAGGTTTTGCCTGCTGTGGTCAGGACTACATCAACTCCTCAATCTCCCTCTGCTGTGTGGGCCGTGATGGATATCCCACAATGCACCCTGCTGGCAATGCCACAATGACACTGCAGTGCTGTGGGTCAAAGGTCATACATCAGGAAGAGGAATGCTGCAATGGGCATGGCTACGACCCTGAACGACACGTGTGTGCCGACCGGCCTACACCTGGACTGTTAACACAGGTGTGTGTGTGTGTGTGTGTGTGTGAGTGTGCGTGTGCGTGTGCGTGCGTGTGTGCAGTGTATTTGCTTGTTTTGCTTAGATAGGGAAATCAGAAGCGCACTCCTCTATTGTTCAACTCTTTCACACACACACACACACACACACACACACAGGGACAAAGACACTGTCACATCAGGAGTTGGGGACTGGGCCATCTTCCATTTATCAGCTGGGGTCATGTGGTGTTTGTGTGTTCCTAAGTCAGCATGGCACACATGCACACACACACACACACACACACACACACACACACACACACACACACACACACACACACACACACACACACACACACACACACACAGACACCACACACACACACACACACACACAGGGACAAAGACAGGGGAGGAACTCTCATTAGCTCTAATGATGTCATTAAGAGACATGCATTCCACACACACACGCACACGCACACGCACACACACACACACACACACACACACACACACACACACACACACATTCTGTATGTGTTTGTCAGTAACTCTTTTGTCTCCCTTACCTTTCCTCTCCTCCTTGGCATTCTTTTCCTTCTGGTCCCCTCTTCATTTTCACTTCTCATCCCTTCCTTCGTCGTCTCCATCTCCATCCCTCCCTCCTTCTCTCCTTCCCTCCCTCCTTCTCTCCTTCCCTCCCTCCTTCTCTCCTTCCCTCCATCCTTCTCTCCATCCCTCCCTCTCCCTCTCCCTCTCTATCTCCCTCTCTCCAGCCTCAGTGTTTGCAGGGCGCCGTGTGTCCGATCGCCTCGGCCTCCACAGCGTACTGCGGCTCCTGTGACCTAGATCCATCCACCAGCGCCTGCACATGGGTCCTGTCTGCACGCACACTCACCTCAGCCACGACATCTTCACCGTCCAGCACCACCGCCCGGGGAACATCTTCACCGTCCATGACCCCCACCCACGGCGCTGACACCACACACCTGCACACACACACTAGTGACGATGATGCACACGGAGTGGCAGCGGACGCACACAACCGCACCCACTCTGACCAGCTGCGTTTGGAGGGAGGCCTGTGTGCGTCCCATGAAGAGGTGGTGTACAGCGGAGACGCCAACAGATACACCTTTACAGGTACTGTCTGTGTACTGTATGTTCCGTGTAACACACCTGTGTTTTTGTATCATTTTACATCAACCATCATTTGTATGCAGGACACTGAGTCATTTGCATTCACACTGGGACAACCAGTCTTCTACTATTGGCTCAAATAGTCTAATGGGACTTCTGCAGGTGTTGTTGAGGGAGGGGACAGTGGCGTGTGCCTGGTCCGTATGTGGATTTGAAATGGTCATCCTCATGCTCATAAGCCTGCCTCTCTGACCTGTATGGCTCCTGTCAGCGTATCTATCTGCCCTGGCCTTGGTACCTCTCTGTCTGTTTCTTTCTACTGTTCACATCTACTGTTCACATATATTCAAGACGGGCTGTAGATGGACTGTGTGGAAGAAAAGTAACTTCTCTGACTACACCCCATCTGTGATTGGTCAAACATGCAATGTACTACTTGAGCACTTTTTAATGTAATGATAAAAGGAGCTGTCCATCAGCACCACACAGAAATCATAAACTAAAAGTGAGGGGCTGTCTGCAATAGGCTAATTAAAGAATAACTGCTCACAAATTAAATAACAATGGAGAAATGCATTCTCATGCATAATAATATACTTTTTTTCATGAAGAAGTAAGAGTTTGCAAATGATTTGGCGGCCCCCTTGCAATACCTTCACCGCCCACATGTTGGGAATGGATGGTCTCTACGTGACATGATGCGGGAATATCTTGAGCAACTTCATGGCTGAAAACGATGACATGGAAGTGTCCATGAAATATAATAATAATAATAATAATAATAATAATAATAATAATAATAATAATACATTAGATTTATATAGCGCTTTTCTAAATACTCAAAGTCCCTTTACACACAATAAAATCATTTAATGGATACAAAACATAAAAGAACATAGCGATAGAAATAACAATAAAACAGAGTATGTGATTTAAAGATGGTTGAGTTGTGATGATGGAGGGGAGGATGATTTAGCAGGTGAAGGTGAGTTTGAAGAGGTGGGTCTTGAGGGCCTGTTTGAAGGAGGGTAGAGTGGTTGCCTGACGGATGTGGACGGGGAGGGCGTTCCAGAGGGAGGGTGCAGCAAATGAAAAGGCCCTGTCGCCCCCTGCAGGTCCGGAGCTCGGTCCATCAAGCTGTTACTGTCAGCGGACCTGAGGCGACGGGTAGGGGTGTGGCGGAGGAGGAGGTCGGAGAGGTAGGGAGGGGCCAGGTTGTTGAGAGCTTTGTAGGTGGTGAGCAGTATTTTGAAGTCTATCCGGTGTTTGACTGGGAGCCAGTGGAGGTTGTAAAGGACAGGGGTGATGTGATCTTGGCGATGGGTGGAGGTGAGCAGGCGAGCAGCGGAGTTCTGGACATAATTTGCAGTTTATTGAGAAGTTTGTTTGGTGAGCTGTAGAGGATGCTGTTACAGTAGTGGAGTCTGGAAGTGATGAGGGCGTGGATGAGGGTTTCGGCAGCGGAAGAGGACAGGGAGGGACGCAGGCGGGCAATGTTCCTGAGATGAAAGAAGGCAGTTTTGGTCATGTGGTTGACATGGGGAAGGAATGAGAGGGTGGGGTCAAGGATGATTCCAAGGTTGGGGACGTGGGTGGAGGGGCTGAGGATGGAGCCATCAATGTTGAGAGAGAAAGTCTGAGCGGATCGGGTGAGGGAGTTTGGGCCGATGAGTAGAATTTCAGATTTGTTGCAGTTGAGTTGGAGAAAGTTTTGTTGCATCCAGGTTTTTATGTCTGTAAGGCAGGTGGTGAGGGTAGAGGGGGTGGATGAGGTGATGGTCTTGGAGGAGAGGTAGAGTTGGGTGTCATCTGCATAACAGTGGAAACGGAAGCCAGGGTGACGGAGAATTTGACCAAGGGGAAGTATGTACAGGACCCTCCACTGACCGTTTTTTTTAAAAAAAAAACGCCCCCCCCCCCACACACACACACCTATTTGACCCCTGACGCGTTTGCAGATGCAAGTCTGACTTCTGCCTTTGCCAGGAATGATGAGTCTCACTTTAGTCCCCTGAGCCACTACAAAGTATATTAGAATATAGACAGAATATAGACAGAATATAGACAGAATATAACCATCTGCCAAACACACTGCATCTAGAAAATGGAAGCCTGCAGTAAAGCAATGCTGCATTTACACCAAGTGTGTCAGCCACTGCAATCAAGGGCCTTCAGAAACAGATGCCCTTCCACACACACACACACACACACACACACACACACACACACACACACACACACACACACACACACACACACACACACACACACACACAGACACACACACACACACACACACACACACACACACACACACACAGACACACACACACACTCTGAGACAGCTGTTGCAGTGTACGTTAATAGCTCTAACGTGGTAACTCTCACGGCACCGTGCACTGGTGTGTCATTAAAACTCAGAGATGGGCGTTTAAATGCCATTTCAATATTCTCTACTATTTATCAGCCCAAAGGGAGCTGAGCGTGTGTGTGTGTGTGTGTGTGCGTGCGCGCGCGCATGTGTGTGTCTGTGTGGGTGTGTGTGTCTGTGTCTGTGTCTGTGTGGGTGTGTATGTCAGGATTTTCACTCTCTCCACACATTATTTATTTGGGTAGTTACGTCTGTTTAATCAAGACTAATGGTGGTTGTGGGTGAATGTGTGTGTGTGTGTGTGTGGGTGGTCATGCACTCATAAACACATGTGTGTGTGTGTGTGTATCACGGTGTGTTAGTGTCCCAATTTGTTGCTGTTTGCGTGTGCCTGACTCTGCATGGAATGTACTTCTATGTGCTGTATGTCCGTGTGTTTGCATTAGTTTGTGTGTGTGTGTGTGTGTGTGTGTGTGTGTGTGTGTGTGTGTGTGTGTGTGTGTGTGTATGTGTGTGTGTAGCTGGCATGGGGCGGTTAGGATAAGAGTGTTTCTAGGCGATGCTGTGACGCCATCTGGGCAGAGGCACATAAAGCTGTCGCCACCCCACCATACACCAGATGTTTCTCATGCACACACACACACACACACACACACAGCTAGTATACCATATATTTCTCTCAGAAAGAAACTCAGCTGGATCAGATCACACCGATACTGTACTGTAGCTGCACTCACGCACGTAGATTTATCTACAGCATATAATTATCTGAATTAATATTCATTCACACACAGTTTTGAGGCATGTCTGTGTCTGTGTGCACACATATTCTGCGTGTGCTTTGCTGTTCCACTATATCACAGTAGTAAAGACAAGAGTCCCAGATTGCTGGTTAAAACGCAATCCCATTTACAACAGCAGTCCCTCAGCACTCTTAAAAACTATGCATTGTGTGTGTGTGTCTGTGTGTGTGTGTGTGTGTGTGTGTGTGTGTGTGTGTGTGTGCGCGCGTGTGTGTGTGTGTGTGCGCGCGCGCGCGTGTGCGTGCGTGCGTGTGCATGCACATCTGTATGTATATGTGTCTGTATGTATACCTCACCAGAAGGGTTGTTAAAGATGTGTCTCCCATAATGTTTCAGCCACTGGTGACACTTTACAGCTCTGCACCAGTGATTGTGCATAGCGTATGTTTGCTATATGTTCATATAATGTCCGCTTGCATTGACGATATGACTCTGATGCGTCTTCAAAGATGGAACTAATGGTACTGTGAGGGGCTCTGGATACACACATCATACGCCAAATGTTTCATAAATGACATACCGTATATAAAGTGCAATATTACTTTAAAGATTTTACGTTGAGGAAAACTGTTTAGCTGCTATCTCCATACCATCTCTAATTTATTCAATAATCTAAGTAGTACACTACAGAATTATGTTCTGTCACAATATTTTTCCTTTGGTGAATGATTTTATCCAAAGCTCCTTTCACTACTGGGAGTGCATGCTATAGAGAGCCAAAGTGGAACGTCACTTCCTGCTTCAGCACTGTACCAGAGATTTTCATCTGCCATTTATTTTCCCATAGAAATGTCCTAAAATGCTTATAGAAATAGTTTTACTTGGTTAAATCAAACGGTTCAGATATATTTAGAAACAGGAGAGATTGCATAACATTTCACTCGGACCAAAACGTTAAAAAAAATGCGGGTTTAAAGAAAATGTTTTTTCTGTTTTTGTTTTGTTTTTGTCCGAGTGAAATGTTCTATGGTCTCTCCTGATTCTAAATATACCTGAACCGTTTGGTTTGACGAAGAAAAACTATTCTTATAAGCATTTTACGAAATGTCTATGGGAAAATAAATGGCGGATGAAAATCTCTGGTACAGTGCTGAAGCAGGAAGTGACGTTCACTTTGCTATTCTATTTACCCCCACCCCACCACCAAATGCTAAGAAATCAACTTCATGGAGATGCAACTTTCCGTTCTGATATAGTTGATAACTTACTAATGATTTTATAAACTCTGGATTCGTAGTTTTGCTATCAATACACAATCATCATTTCTATTAATAATTAATATTTTTTCAGTAGATACTCATAACGAATTGACTTGCACACTAGCAATTGGAGGCTATACTATGCTATTGATGATAATTTAATCTTTTAAATCTAAAGATCTACAGTAGATTTTCAGCATTGGTAATGAATTGAGTAATTTACTAATTGCTTTATTGATCATTTTCTTCCTCATCTCCTATCCTGATTTCCATGTCTTTTTCCTGTCTTCCTTCCTTCCTAACAGACTCTGACTTGGAGCCCTTTACCACCTATGAGTACAGAGTGAGGGGTTGGAACAGCTTTGGACAAGGCTCCAGTGATGTTGCCACAGTGACCACCAATGAGGACACACCCTGGGGAGTGGCATCGCCCCGTTGGAGTCGCCTAGGCGACAGAGATGACATCATCCAGTTGCATTGGCAAGCCCCTGCCAGGCCTAATGGTATGTAGGCTGTGTGCGTGCACGTGTGCGTACGTACAGAGGCGTCATGCCCATTGAAAGATTTGTGACATCTGTATTTATTTTATTTCATTTCATTACTATGGTTTTTATAACATGTACAGTACAGTAGTTATGATCATTTTATATAAAGAGTCAAATGTATGTCTAATTATGTCATAGATCATACCTCAACCCCCCCCCCCCCCCCCCCCCGCCCCGATATTGGTTTCTTCCAAAAGATTCAGTCTGAGCAAGTGCTGTGAAGTGCTTTCTCGTCAATAGACGATCTCTGCTCGATGCAGTGGCTCTTGGGTAGCTACTGTATGCGAGCCAGTGATGCAGGAGGAGAACTAGAGACTTTTACTAGTGGTCTCTGCTTGTAGTTCACTGCGAGTCATCCCCAGTCAGATATACTGTTAACACATTGAGTGCCACAGCGCTTCAGTAAAATTGTCTGGAGCCTGTGCCAGATTCACTTCCATTCAGTTGAAAACAGCTATAGAATTTTTTCTATTAGGGCTATATGAACAGGGCTGGACTCTAATGAAACATTGGACACTCCTGCTTCTTTAAAAGAAGAAATTTTGTTTCTAGACAGTTCCATTATGAAATGACAGCCTCTGAAAGAAGAGCACTTTCAAGGGTTTTCTGCTGTCTTTTTTTACTTTTCAAGATAAAGTCACTTTTATGAATACTTTTTGCACTCTAATTTCAAGCACATTCACTGACTCTAGCTACTATTTTCTGATGTAGTGACAAGGTGTAGTTCTGTGCAGCCTGCGTGCCCCACCCCCTCTCCCCCCCTCTCCACCCCTGAGCTGCGGGCTCCTCCCCACACGCCCACAGTCTGTTTTCGCAGCCTCGTTTTTGCCCCTGGGTGGATCCCAGCGCAACAAGGAAATGGCAAACGGGACTGAAGGAAAAGGTTTGGCCGTTCGGCTTCGGGTGCTGCCTTTCTGGCAGGGAATCGTGTGGAGGAACTACAGTATATGCAGACAGATAGACAGAAGCAGAAGAGCTCAGTTGTGGGCGCGGATCGAAGCCAACTGTCAGCTGCAGACAGAGCAATCTATATGGCTCTGGCTGCAGCATGCATCGGTTTCGCTTTGATCACGGCTTTCTCCGCTTTCTCCTGCACAAAGTAAAGGATCTGAGGTGGGTGGCGCAGCTCCCGTGTAGATGTTTAAGGTGGCGCCGTGTGATCCCTTGAAGGGATTCATGCTCACTGGCTGGGTACGACCTTAAACAGCAGAATTATGGAATAATATGAATTATGATTTTAGGACGTCCACAGACGTCCTTGGCACTTCTCGTTACTTTTTTTTAGGACGTCCACAGACATCCTTGGCACTCAATGTGTTAACTGACCAAGAGCTCCTGTGTGCGGTCGCGCTCCGTTAAATGTTAGTTAGCGTCACGTCGAGTAGTGTTTACATAGCTGTGTTTACTTTGTTCACGGAGATGAGAAGAATCCATCAGTCAAATCTTAGGGGAAGAGATACATTTGATGTCACCAGGTCAAGATGCAGAGGAAAATCTCCTCATTCTTTAAAAAAAGAACAGACTACAGACAGACCCGCTTTTAGATGCGTCGGCCCCTAGTGGTCATGCCGTAAAAACAACTGTAAGCTATCCTCAGTGTCATCACAACAGTGACGATAGCCCGGAGCCAAAACCTCTGCAGCTGTACAGTGCTGACGTCACTGTCACTGCTCATTTAACAGTGTCACATGATCACTGCTCATTTAACAGTGTCACATGATCACAAATCTCACTTGGCTTATTGAATTTCACTCCCTTCTAATTCTAATTCACCAGGTTACATCACCCACTATGTTGTGCTGCGTGATGGACGGGAGCGTTACCGTGGTGACGAGAACACTTTCACTGATGTGGGCGGGATCAGGCCTTTCCAGGAGTACAGGTACCAGCTACGGGCCTGCAACCGGGCTGGTTGTACCGACAGCGCACAGGTAGGAGTGTGTATGTGTGTGTATGTGTGTGTTTTCAATGTGGCTTTGATAGTAATTTGCATTTTTTTTTATATTTTATATGGCATGGCCACTAGGGGCCGATGCATCTATAAGAGGGTGTATGTATGTATATATGTTTACGTATGTACTGTACAGTATGTCTGTCTGTCTCCACGAAAGAGATAAAGAAAGTGGCCAGGTCACTGATGATGTCATACAGTTCTAGATGGCTTGGCCTGGTGGTCAGGGCACTACATAGTGATGTCTATCACGAATATGTCATAAATCACTGATTATGTCATAGACAGTGATGAGGTCATGAATCACTGATGATGTCATACAGGTCTAGATGGCTCGGTCTGCTGGCCAGGTCACCATAGTGATGACGATGTCATCGATGATGTCATAAATCACTGATGATGTCACAGACAGTGATTGCCTAGAAAATTTAAGTCACATTAGCATCTTTATTCAGACAATAGTTTAGTGTACTCACATACATTCTCATTTCAGTTCGACATAGTCATAGTTTAGACACACACACACACACACACACACACACACCCCTCACTCCTTGGCCTCTGACCCACATTCTCCCAGTTGTGTCTGCATGTCTCCCTCTGTCTCCATCCAAATGGTGTCAGCAGAACATTGCAGGGTCATTAGATAGCAAAGATAAACTATCAAACGTCACCTGCCTTCCTGATTGCTACGAATGTACATCAGACCTAAAACCTTATCTAAAACCTCATTATGTTGTATGGACTATACAAGTTTTAAATTTTCAGTTCATTTGTGTAAGCTTTGTAACATCATCCGTGGTTGTACAATGTTTTCTCCCTTGGCCAAGAAAACATACTTTTTTCAAGATTACTTCCTGCTTTGACCTTAGTGGGTCCTTTCTTTACCATGCTGTTAATTGCTATTCTCCATCAATCACTGATGTCATACACTTCTAGATGGCGTGGGCTTCTTCTTCTATGGTGTTTTATGGCAGTTGGCATCCTTTATGTTGCATTACCGTCTCCTCCTGGATTTATCCATCCACTGTTTCCCTACATTCTGTCCGTCTCCTTAACGTCAACCGATGGCTTGGGCTGGTGGCCAGGTCATTATGTGATGTCACAGACAGTGGTGATGAAGTCTTAAATCACTGATGATGTCATACAGTTCTAGATGGCTCAGCGTGGGGGCCAGGTCACCACTATAGTGATGTCATATACAGTATCACCAATGATGTGATAAATCACTGAGACGCAGCATACATACATAGTCAATGAGGTACCATGGCAGACCTGAAGGAGTGGCTCCTCGAGCATGGTATGACGAGAAGCATCTCCACCATGCTGCATACGCAGGGGACCTGGACAAACTGAGGACCCTGCTGCAGGAAGACTACTTCAGAAGGCGTATCAATGAGTGGTGGTCGGTGAGGTACTACGCCAGAGGGGACACTACCCCTCTGGCGCTCGCAGCCAGGGCGGGTCACGCTGCGTGTGTGGCCTACCTGATCACCCAGGGTGCTCACGTAGACCTAGTTGATTTCCTAGGCTGCACGCCTCTCTACTGGGCCGTGGTCCACAGTCATCTGGAGTGTGTCCAGATCCTCCTGGAAGCCGGGGCTGACCCCAACGGAAGCGGACCATACAATCCGTCTCCTCTCTACGTCAGCGTCTACAACCACCACCAGGACTGCTTCCGCCTGCTGCTCCAGGCCCCCAGTGTTCTGACCCGTGACGTGGCCTCTCGCCTGATGGATATGGTGCTGTGGTTCCGTTGCGACGTGGCCTTCATTCAGCCGCTCCTGGACCACGGCGCAGACACGGCCCTGGTGACCATAAAGCAGGCACAGCTGGAGGTGAAGGCGAATCCCGAGGTGCTCAGGGTCTTTCTGGAGGCCAAGAGATGTCCTCGCAGTCTGGCCCACGTGTGTCGGATCCGGATCCGCCAAGCACTCGGCAGACATCGCCTGAACCAAGTCCACTCTCTACCACTAACACAAGTGATGAAGGAATTTGTGCTCCACCAAACCTGACTTGAAGGACAGGTTAATTTATGGCATTTGTGACTTTATTTACCGTTGCGGTGGTCACAGAGCAGTGTACTTGGAGTTTGTCCTCATGCACAAATTGTAATGTTATGTTAGCTGCCAATGCCCCTCTCTTCCACACCATGTGGTGGTGTTATCTGGCATTGTTCATTCATCCTCAACAAATTTCAATTTGGGAGTACCTTACACGTAGACAACATAGTTTTCTTTTTTGTTCAAAGTTTTTTTATTTGTTTTCTGTATATCATACAAAATACAAAATACAGATTTAAATACACTTGACACTTTTAAACAAAAACCCATCCCACTAGAACCCCTAGCCTATTACACCACATACTTCATGTCATACATCGCAGTATATCAGTACACAAAGACACACAAAAGAAAAAGAAAAGAAAGAAAAAAGAAAAAAAACACAACAACAAAAACAGATTAATGAAAATAAATATGAGAGAGGGAGACAACATAGTTTTAGTTAGACTTTTTCAAGTCTCGTTTATTTTTTCATTTCCTAGATTTAGTTCTTGATTGACTGTTTCAAACACACTCAGGACCAGAGATTAAATACCAACAGCATACACCACCTGTAGCCAATTAACTTCAATTACCAGTCACATCTCTCACATCAGGACCCATTTAACCAGGGTGGTGTCTGGTCCAGGATTTGTTTGAGACAGAGGCTGGTTTCACACTGGGGAGCCAGGACTGTTTCCGAGCACACTTGTGTGCCCAAACTGATCCCAGGTCCAGTTTGTTTGATCAGTGTGAACATTGCGTTCTATTCATGCTCTCTTGGCATGTGCAGCGCACAATTGCCCAACTTTCCATCACTGATGACATCACAATTGCTCGAGTGACCATCACTCAGCGCACAATATTGCTCAGTGTGTGATCAGTAGTGAGAGAAAAGTATCCACCTTATTTCTAGCGGCCATGATGCCTATGGGTTTTTCTTCCGGTGTGATCCTCCCAGCCTTGTTGCTGACAGCTTGACACCCGTCTGTGCGAACGGAGCAAATCACTAATCAGGTCCAGCTTGGCAAAAATCTTGTCGATAAATATCCCTTTAAGAGCGCAGTGCATCATGTGTGTAATCGCCTACTGTGGCTAATGTTAGCGGCTAGCTAGCTATGTTACATAACTTACATGGCAGTAAAACGCCACTGAATGACCAAATTGATATAACTTTTAACCATTTCGAGTAACACTGTTTCCATACGGATCACCAGCGTTAGTTTGTTGTTTATAACCATAACATGGCTATATTTGTCACGTTCTCTATCTAACTCTGATACACTGAAAATCTCTGTCGATGATTTGATTTGACAGTTCTGGGCACTGGCGTTGGCGTTGGCCAATCCTGGCGTGTTCCACCCCCAAATCGATTGTGTTCTGGCACAAAGCGAGTGGCTTCTGGGACGAACAGGTTCTCTGAGTCGCACGCCACTAACGTTATTTTTTTAGTTTAACGAGTTTAACGAAACAGTTACATGTCCTCTGCATTCTACATCAA
Organism: Poromitra crassiceps; assembly: GCF_964638095.1. Taxonomy (NCBI): domain Eukaryota; kingdom Metazoa; phylum Chordata; class Actinopteri; order Beryciformes; family Melamphaidae; genus Poromitra; species Poromitra crassiceps. Next base: position 13,166,685 of record NC_139633.1, read on the forward strand.
ATAAAGACATTAGTTTGTTTATTTGGTATGTTACATACTTATTGGCCAAGTTATGTTCAATTCAGCCAGGGTACAAGGGAGTGTAGGCGGCCATCCTTTCAAATCAAGTAGAATACCGTTTTAGGAAATGGCAAGCTGCAACAATAAGTCACGTTAAACCGGACCTTGTACCCATAATTATTTGTACAGCGCGGCATTCAAAAATAAGGTGGAAATACGCACATTGACGGATGATGTCATAGACACTGTGACATCACCAGTGACATCACAATTGCTCGAGTGACCATCACTGATGACATCATCGAGTGCTCCAGTGACATCACTGATGACGTCATAGACGTGACGTTATCAGTGACATCATTACTGACCAAAATCATCACAAATCTCACAATGTGGGACCAAAATCGCAGACAGACAGACAGACAGACAGACAGAGCCCACTTATTCAATTTTATATACTATACTAAATAATAATAAATAATAATACTTACTGCTATATAACTAGTGGACACCTGGGAGTTGGAGCAACCCCCAGTGGGAGTTGGACCCACCCAGAGAAGAGTTCCGACATCTCCATTCACTCCAATGGACCAGTTTTTTTCCAGGAAGTAGAAAGTGGAACTCTTCAGTAAAAAAAGCAGCACTGTCGAGTTGCATCAAAATAGACAGTGTTGTACTTTGAAAGGGTTTTTCATCCCTTGAAATGAATCAAATTGTACATTATCGGCTTTATTTTAGCATGCAAAAGTAGCGCGAGACCCATTCCTGGCTGTTCATTGGCTAATGATTCTTGCATTTTGGTCCTCCGCTGACGCCACTCTCTCTCTAGAGGACACTAGACCCACCCAGTCACTGACTGATGATGTCATAGCCACTGATGATGTCATAACCCACAATCGTTGAGTGATGTCATACCCACTGATGTCATGCCCCACAATCGTTGATCGGTGACGTCATCATCAACATTGTGAAGTCTGATGAAGTCTGAACCTGCTGCAGCAACATGGACCAGTTACAGCCACTTCCAGACCACAAGAGAACGGAAGACCTGGACCAGGTCACCGTTTGGCAGAGCGCTAAGCGCATGAAGACCTGGACCAGGTCACCGTTTGGCAGAGCGCTAAGCACATGAAGACCTGGACCAGGTCACCGTTTGGCAGAGCGCTAAGCGCATGAAGACCTGGACCAGGTCACCGTTTGGCAGAGCACTAAGCGCATGAAGACCTGGACCAGGTCACCGTTTGGCAGAGCACTAAGCGCATGAAGACCTGGACCAGGTCACCGTTTGGCAGAGCGCTAAGCGCATGAAGACCTGGACCAGGTCACCGTTTGGCAGAGCGCTAAGCGCATGAAGATCTGGACCAGGTCACCGTTTGGCAGAGCGCTAAGCGCATGAAGACCTGGACCAGGTCACCGTTTGGCAGAGCGCTAAGCGCATGAAGACCTGGACCAGGTCACCGTTTGGCAGAGCGCTAAGCACATGAAGACCTGGACCAGGTCACCGTTTGGCAGAGCGCTAAGCACATGAAGACCTGGACCAGGTCACCGTTTGGCAGAGCGCTAAGCACATGAAGACCTGGACCAGGTCACCGTTTGGCAGAGCGCTAAGCACATGAAGACCTGGACCAGGTCACCGTTTGGCAGAGCGCTAAGCGCCTGAGCTGGCATGAGTTTGGTCCACCCTAGAAATGAGCATGCAAAGTGCGCCAAATTTCTAGTGTAAATAAACAGTGAAGTTATTCAACTGAATTGTCCTGAGTACAGCCCGTGTGTGTAGTATATTGTAGTCCCACGTGAGAGCACAAGTCTATTAAGCAACTAATCTAGAAACCTTGGACACTATATATATATATATATATATACTGTATATAGAGAGAGAGAGAGATAGCTATATACTGTAATGAGCTAAACATAATGACTGAACATTTTTCCATTGAATGTGAATGCCTTTTCTTTTCGTTGTGTCTCTGTGATACGTCTTTTTCTTTCCATCCCTCTCTCTCTCTCTCTCTCTCTCTCTCTCTCCCTCTCCCCACCTCATCCTGGGGGATATCTTATTCTGCTGTAGCACCTCATTTCATAAAGACATTATTCCCCCAGATGATTAGCTAATGGCTCTTCTAAAGATGGTCTGAGCTTCACTGAACTAAGCACCACTTACTCTGTACTTTAGTTCACTCCTTTAATTTAGCTGGAACAAGTCTTGAAGAAAGAGAAAGGTGTGTGTGTGTGTGTGTGTGTGTGTGTGTGTGTGTGTGTGTGTGTGTGTGTGTGTGTGTGTGTGTGTGTGTGTGTGTGAATGAGAGAGAGAGAGAGAGACACACACACACACACACACACACACACACTGCGAAATCAACCACAGAATAGAAGAAATATAATTCTCCAAAACTGAAGGAACAACAGCACAGCTAGCAGTACAGCACTCATGTAGCAATCTGGGAACCCAGTCTATTTTAATTTGAAAAATAGACTCTGGGAGCGCCCTATCGTTTTTCCCAGCTTCCTGTACAGCGCGCCTCTCCTGCCACCATCACTTCCTTTTCTGCGTCCGTGCTCCACTGTTTACAGTCTAAATACCAACTTGCGCCGTGATTTTACAGTCATTTTCCACTGTTGTTGTAAAATGAGTTGACGTCTTCTATGCAGTTTTAACGTTATTAGTGAATAGCCGAAAGGGAGCGACACAGAAACGGAAAGCGGAAGTGAGGGAAAAGCCACCGTCACTTCCTTTTCCGCGTCCGTTTCGGCTATTCGCTCATAACGTCAACGCATAAACACACTGTCATCTGTGGCACTCCATGACCTCACATTGACCATTTTAACAACTCATTTGCAGATGGTCTAACATCAAAGGAATAACGTTCTACGAAGAACTCGAGTGTGTGTGATGTTTCTTTCTGCAGTTTGTGTGAACTCTGCGCTGTTCCCATGTTGGAACAAGTTGTTATTATTTCAGTGTGTTTCTCCTCTCCCCCCCCATCCTCTCTCTGTGAGGCTGTGGATTTGCTGAGCCTACCTGATGTTTGTGATAGCGTCCATAATAGCTTCACACACAACTCCCCCGTGCTATCGCTCTGGCTGTAGCCCAGCTGATACGCACCACAATTAATTTCTGCAGCTTAGAGGTGATGAAAGCTTGTCTTTCTGGCTGTCTCTCTCTTTTGTAAGTGCATTTTAGATCTAATTATTATTTTGGTGAGCTCGTTTTTTGCTTAGAGAGAAAGCCTGTAGATATGTCACGGGGGGGTGGATGAGACGGAGGTAGGCCTATGGTTGAATGGAGGAAGTAGCGTTGTCAAAAGTATCGATAGTATTGTAAGTATTAATACTGAAAATGTTAATCAGATACAATACTCATTTGCAACAGGTATCGATAGTATCGATAAGTATCAATCCAAAAGATTTGAAATGGATACAATACTCATTTGCAACAGTTTCGATACCATCAGTGCTTTCTTTTAATCAAAACTCACTGATTTTTCCCTCCCTATCATTGGTGGGTGTCTGTTGCTTCAACAAGCTTTACTTTACATTATATTGCTTCGATTGTTAGCAGGTAGATTACCGTGTTTATTATCTCTGCATGGGTACACATTACAATAGAACAGCCTACAACTAAAATGTCTCAAATCCATCATTCATGTTGATTGACGGTGTCTTATTGGAGAAGCACAACAGCTTGTTCTTCCTGACCACAAAACCTTTGCTTTCAAGCATCTGAAGGCTTAGTCCAATACACTTGACATGTGCGACAGGCAGTCACATTCAACATGCCAGAGTTTAGCTTCAGTAGCAGAGAAAAAAGCCATCAGAATGCGTGGGAGGCCAACAACTTGACCTCTCATGGCAAAATATTTTCTCTGAGGAGCCCCCATCCCCCTAGCAACTCTCTCTCTTTCACTCTCCCTCTTTCTCACACACACACACACACACACACACACACACACACACACACACACACACACACACACACACACACACACACACACTCCCAGCAGAGGGTGGGAAGTGACTGAGTTGGATTAGTTTGTACACCAGTGAAAATTGGCCAAACAGTACCAATTATGGGCTAGCTTGGGCTAACCCAATACACCACTGCAATTACCTGGCCTCAGCACACACGCGCACACACGCACGAACACACACACACACACACACACACACACACGTACACACACACACACACACACACACACACACACACACACACACACACACACTCCTGCTGTGACAACAGAAGGTGCTGATGTAATACGGTTGGTCACTTAGTGGACGAGGAAGAGCGATTGGTCCTCCCCGTTCTTCGAATCCCTTTCTCCTGTTCTCTCCGCTATTTGTCTCCCATCATTCTCTCCATCTCCTGCACACTGTCTCTCAATCCTTGTCTCCTCTTCTCTTTCTTTCACACCTCTATCCTCTTCCTTCTCACCCTCACTCCATCCCTCGAACGTAACTCCAATCTCTCTCTTACACCCGCTCTGTCATCCCCTATGTCCTACATCTCTCTCTTACACCCGCTCTGTCATCTCCTATGTCCTACATCTCTCTCTTACACCCGCTCTGTCATCTCCTATGTCCTACATCTCTCTCTTACACCCGCTCTGTCATCTCCTATGTCCTACATCTCTCTCTTACACCCTCTCTGTCATCCCCTATGTCCTACATCTCTCTCTTACACCCGCTCTGTCATCCCCTATGTCCTACATCTCTCTCTTACACCCTCTCTGTCATCCCCTATGTCCTACATCTCTCTCTTACACCCTCTCTGTCATCCCCTATGTCCTACATCTCTCTTTTACACCCTCTCTGTCATCTCCTATGTCCTACATCTCTCTCTTACACCCTCTCTGTCATCTCCTATGTCCTACATCTCTCTCTTACACCCTCTCTGTCATCCCCTATGTCCTACATCTCTCTCTTACACCCGCTCTGTCATCTCCTATGTCCTACATCTCTCTCTTACACCCTCTCTGTCATCCCCTATGTCCTACATCTCTCTCTTACACCCTCTCTGTCATCCCCTATGTCCTACATCTCTCTCTTACACCCTCTCTGTCATCCCCTATGTCCTACATCTCTCTCTTACACCCTCTCTGTCATCCCCTATGTCCTACATCTCTCTCTTACACCCGCTCTGTCATCTCCTATGTCCTACATCTCTCTCTTACACCCTCTGTCATCCCCTATGTCCTACATCTCTCTCTTACACCCTCTCTGTCATCCCCTATGTCCTACATCTCTCTCTTACACCCTCTGTCATCCCCTATGTCCTACATCTCTCTCTTACACCCTCTCTGTCATCCCCTATGTCCTACATCTCTCTCTTACACCCTCTCTGTCATCCCCTATGTCCTACATCTCTCTCTTACACCCTCTCTGTCACCCCCTATGTCCTACATCTCTCTCTTACACCCGCTCTGTCATCTCCTATGTCCTACATCTCTCTCTTACACCCTCTCTGTCATCATCCCATACTGTATGTTGTCCTACATTACTCTCCTCTCGTTTCTCTCACAGCCTTCTCTACTCTTCCTCTAGCCCTCCATCTGTCACTATGGAGTTAGGCTGGGGGACGTTAGCAAGGCGCACACACTTGTGTTGTTTTTCATCATCTGTGAGTCAAATATAAATATCTACGGTACTTAGTATTTTTCCGACCCAGTAATGCTGTCCACGATGACAACTTTTAAACTATCACATGTAAGAGTAATTTTCAATGCAAATGGGAGTAAATCCCTGTGTGCCATTACCCACAATATTTCTAGTAATAGAATACGTGAGATTGTACGTTTCTGGCATGCAGCTTACCTATACAGTAAATAGGTGAATGCAAGGCTTTGATTTTCTTTGTTTGAGCAAAGTCTTGAGACGCCTAAGCTCACAATGGACTGAAGCATTCACTGGACTAGCATACACTGTACTAGAGCTGCAACCATTAATCGCTTAGTGACTAAGCGATTAATTATTTTTCTGTCGATCGACTAAGCCTTAGTCGATTGACAGAAAAATAATCAACTATTTTGATAATAGATTAATTTCCGGTTTCTTTACTCCTCTATGACAGTAAACTAAATATCTTTGGGTTGTGGACAAAACAAGACATTACAGGATGTCATCTTGGGCTTTGGGAAACACTGATCCACATTTTTTCACCATTTTCTGACATTTTATAGACCAAACAACTAATCGATGAATCGAGAAAATAATCAACAGATTCATCGATAATGAAAATAATCGTTAGTTGCAGCCCTACACTGTACGTCCCTGCACCTTCCTTCTCTTCTCTTCTCCCTCTGTCATTTTGCCCATTCTCCCCTTTCTTCCAGCTCTTTTGTGTGTGTGCCTTGTGTACCTGTGTGTACGTGTGTGTGTGTGTGTGTGTGTGTGTGTGTGTGTGTGTGTGTGTGTGTACCTGTGTGTGTGTGTGTGTGTGTGTGTGTGTGTGTGTGTGTGTGTGTGTGTGTGTGTGTGTGTGTGTGCGCGCGTGACGTGTGTGTGTGTGTGTGTGTGTGTGTGTGTCCGTTTCGTTGTAGTAGCAGTGTTCTAATAGCGTAGCAGTGTGTGGGACAGGTGGGGGAAGTGCTAGTGACAGTCTATTAAGGCAGGATATCCCTGTTGCCATTAGGAACAGATTGCCCTGTGATTCTGTGGTCTCCACATTCAGCCAACGTTCACAGGCGCTCACAGGTACTACAGAGGGAATGAACAATCAGCTGGACAGTCCCAACACCTACAGCATTGTGTTATAAAGCATCATGTTTCCACATGAGTTGACCCTATTGTTTTGTTGTTGTTGTTTTAATGGTGGTTGGGCACGGTCATTTTGATTACAACCTGCATGCCCAGCCCAATTAAAGTGCTTATTGTTAAAACTACCCTCATTGGATTCTTTGTCATGCTAAAAGTGTGTTAAGGCAGGTTATCTGTGATGTCACCAGCAGCACATGAGTGGCAGGTTATCTGTGATGTCACCAGCAGCACATGAGTGGCAGGTTATCTGTGATGTCACCAGCAGCACATGAGTGGCAGGTTATCTGTGATGTCATCAGCAGCACATGAGTGGCAGGTTATCTGTGATGTCATCAGCAGCACATGAGTGGCAGGTTATCTGTGATGTCATCAGCAGCACATGAGTGGCAGGTTATCTGTGATGTCATCAGCAGCACATGAGTGGCAGGTTATCTGTGATGTCATCAGCAGCACATGAGTGGCAGGTTATCTGTGATGTCACCAGCAGCACATGAGTGGCAGGTTATCTGTGATGTCATCAGCAGCACATGAGTGGCAGGTTATCTGTGATGACCTTGAATCACTCCTCCCAATATTTCAACATTCAGACACAATCACAATGGGAACAAGATTTAGGGGCTTCACTTGCACTATAATTCACCTTATGTAGCCACGCCCATTTGACCCGGTTGTGTGGCCGTATCAAAACTTCCGGCTAAAAATAATAATAAAATAAAATAAAAAATGGCTGCGCTGCTCCAATATCATCTAACTCTGAATTAACTAATAATTTAGCCAATTGTATGTACAGTAACATACCAAACAAAAGCAAACGGCAATGTCTAAGAATGCAACGCCATGTAACTGGCTCGTTAAGTCTCGCATTCCAGGGAATTACGTTAACGTCTGCGGGTCTTATTGACGTTAGTGGCTCGCGCTGCCTCGGAGGAGAGACAACTATCTGAAGCTTTCTTTGTTGGAGTCCAGGTATATTTTACAAGAAAGTGCTCGTTATTGTCGACGATAACGTTATCTGACCTGGCTAACAGTGGATACTCGCTTGTTTGCTGTGTACCGGCTCAAAGTAGTAGGCTACGTTCTTTATTTTACCCCTTTCACTGTCCGCTCCAAAAACAACTCTTATTTTGCGCAGTGACCGCCGGAAGTGTTAAAAGGACCCGGAAGAATTTGGCCCACTGTAAGGTCTGAACATAAGGTGAATAGACTGGGAAAGAATCTGGAGGGACCCTGCAGCTGTATCCAAATCAGTCAGACTCAGAGTCATACAACTGAAAATCCTTCATAGAACATAATCCCTCTAGACTTAAAAAAAAATTGATCCAAGCTCCTCTGATCTTTGCTGGCATGGCTGTGGACAGGTGGGAACCTTGCTCCATATGTTGTGGGACTGCCCGGCAGTCAAGTCCTTTTAGACAGAGCTACTTCACATGACTGCAGAAAAAATGAATGTAAATATTCCTGCTTGTCCAGCAGTCTGCCTACTGGGGCATAGGACTGCACAGGCAAAGTCAAAACAAGATAGGACAATTTTGGGCCTATTACTTTTGGCTGCTAAAAGAATGATTTTGCTAAACTGGAAAATATGTAAACCAAACAGTTTTACAATAGAAACATGGTTAACTGAATTCCTAGGTCTTCTTAGTTTGGAACAAATCTCGGATATGAACAGGGATACTGATAACAGGTCTGGAATAAATTGGGAGCACATTTTGAATTGTGTTTCAAAATCAAAATTTAATATAGACCAAGACTGTGCAGCCTTATCTCTTATGTTATATATTTTTTTACCCTTCCCCCACGAACCTGTTGCCTTTGTTTGGTTTTGTCCCTCGTCCATGTCTAAAATATAGGTGCCCACTTTATAGATCAGGGAAAGGAATAATCAATGTACTGTATCCCCCCCCCCTCCCCAAATGTTATGTGGTGATGTATGTCATTGTATTGTTCTGTAAGTTGGTATGTAGCGTGGAAATGTAGCGGTTTGTCATGTTTCTTGTTCACCTTTGCTGTTGTATTGTTCATTTATTGGTTTTGTTTAATATTAAATCAAAAAATGTTAATAGAAAAATAAATAAATAAAAGTTGTCTGTGATGTCATCAGCAGCACATGGGTGACAGGTTATCTGTGATGTCATCAGCAGCACATGAGTGGCAGGGTGTAGAATAGTGGAGAGACCATCATGTAACCGGAAGGTCAAGGGTTCAACCCCATAACAGCCACGTATCCTTTTGAACTTTCCTTCAACTTCCTAGTTATTCAAATTCTTTACATGCAAAGTTATGTTTTAAATTGACAAAATTAGCATTGGCACCCCGTGTCCCAATTCAAACGGGATCAAAAAAGTAACCTTATTCACCGCCATTCATATTTTTCGCAGTGCTGGTACAGGGAGAAAGCAGGAAGTGACGTTTCACTTTGGCTCTCTATGCTCAATTATGTCTCATAAGTTTTTGGGTTGATACCAGTTGTTACACTGATTTGGTGCAAGATTTTCTTTATTTTTTTTACAAAAAATGTGTAAGTTGGAGAAATCAGTTGACCATATTTTTTGGTATGTTGTTGTCTCTGTCTGTGCGTGTATGTGTATATCTGTGCCTCTGTGTGCACCTCTGTCTCTTTGTTTGGATGTGTGTTCATGTCCACGTGTGTGTTTAGGTGATGGCAGTGACGGTCCAGGGAGTCCCCGAGGGGGTGCAGTCTCCAACGGTAACAGCCTTAAGCCCCTCCTCCCTGCATGTGAGCTGGTCCGAGCCGACCCAGGCCAATGGAATTGTCCAGCGGTACCTCCTCAACCAGACTGGAACCGGGACCATATACACACACACTGGTGGACCCAGAAATTACACGGTGACTGGTAAGATCCATGCTCAGGAGCATATACACCCGATCGGCAATACGTCATTTTGTAGGCGGCTGCTGGCGGCACATGTTCCCGCCCCTTTTTAGGGGGGAAACACAAGCCTCTCCCCGTTGACCTCAATGTAAAATAGCACTACCCAAAAAAATATAGAAAATTAACAGAATCAATGTCGTTTATTAATGACCCCAAAACACCATGACATGACAATATATTACAACTCATCTGGCCACACAATGCACAAGATACATTGTAAATATGACTTTGACCCATCTAAAATCATGTGACTCATGACCCGTCTCTGACCTAGTTCTGGTGTCCGCCTGTTGCTAATTTAGTCTTCCAACATTAAATGCTGTTGTAATGGAGCCCAGCGTCGTTGTAGGCTACTTGGCTCGGGGCTGTAATGTAAATAATGTGACATGAGTCACATGCAATTGTCCGTGTTAGCAAATAAGGTAACATTATGTAACAGCCAGCTAAAACCACAAAATCACAATTAGGCTACTGCAACCAAACAATGTTACAAAAGCATAACGTTAGTCATGTTAGGCATATTTGCTACTGTTACACTATCCACACAATATGCTATTGGATGAATTTGCGAGGCTTCTGGATGGTAAATCGATTAGCTATGTTAGGTAGATGGCTGAGTTAGCAAGCAAGCTAACGTTACCTAACAGCCAGCTAAAACCACAATATCACAATATAATTGTCACAGTCATTTTGTGCATCACTTTTGGCTCCAACCAGACATTTGTTCTGGTAACAACACAGAGGTATCAGGTCTTCTGTGGGAAGTTTCATGGTAAACAGCAGCTAACATAACAAGCTACAAGTTTACAATCCAAAAAGCAGCCACTCACTGTATTTTTATGCACAGCCATTACATAGCCTATGTGTTTATTTGCTCATAGAGCGGGGAAGTGAGATCCGATCACAAGACACATTCAGACACATTCTACTGTAAGTCCAGGTGTGAACAGACGTACTTGCGATCGGATCACCCAAGACGCATGTTAATACCCGTTTAATTTTCGTACGAAAATAAATACATCCATTTCAAACGATGTCACTGCCCACATATTTCCATGCGCCGTTTACATTGGCATCATGTTAAACAATACATCCACCAGTGGGCAGTGGAGAGTCTAATATTGTGAACTAATATTTGACTTCTCCTCTTCTTCTCTTCCTACACCTAACACCCTTTCCCCCACACCCTCATCTCCTCACCTCACTCTCCTGCATGTCCTTCTCTTCATCTCCTCCCCATAGTCATCTCTGAATTCGCTCCTCTCTTTGCTTCCTCCTCTTCTCCTCTCCTCTCTCATCTTCCCCTCTGCTTACCTGTCTTCTCCTCTTCTCTCCTCCCCCTCTCCTCTCTCATCTTCCCCTCTGCTTGCCTGTCTTCTCCTCTTCTCTCCCCCCCCTCTCCTCTCTCTCCTTCCCCTCTGTTTACCTGTCTTCTCCTCTTCTCTCCTCCCCCTCTCCTCTCTCATCTTCCCCTCTGCTTACCTGTCTTCTCCTCTTCTCTCCTCCCCCTCTCCTCTCTCTCTTTCCCCTCTGTTTACCTGTCTTCTCCTCCTCTCTCCTCCCCCTCTCCTCTCTCATCTTCCCCTCTGCTTACCTGTCTTCTCCTCTTCTCTCCTCCCCCTCTCCTCTCTCCCTCCTTCCCCTCTGCTTACCTGTCTTCTCCTCTTCTCTCCTCCCCCTCTCCTCTCTCATCTTCCCCTCTGTTTACCTGTCTTCTCCTCTTCTCTCCTCCCCCTCTCCTCTCTCCCTCCTTCCCCTCTGCTTACCTGTCTTCTCCTCTTCTCTCCTCCCCCTCTCCCCCTCTGTTTACCTGTCTTCTCCTCTTCTCTCCTCCCCCTCTCCTCTCTCCCTCCTTCCCCTCCGCTTACCTGTCTGCTCCTCTTCTCTCCTCCCCCTCTCCTCTCTCCCTCATTCCCCTCTGCTTACCTGTCTTCTCCTCTTCTCTCCTCCCCCTCTCCTCTCTCATCTTCCCCTCTGCTTACCTGTCTTCTCCTCTTCTCTCCTCCCCCTCTCCTCTGTCATGTGCTTATTTATGTATGCTGTTTTCTGGAAGCCATCTAATGACTGAATTTACACCTGATTCCCGCCATGCTCTCTCTGGCCCAGCCCCTTAGACACACACACACACGCAGGCGAGCAGACACACACACACATACACGCACAAACACACACACACACACACACACACACACACACACACGCAGGCGCGCACACACGCAGACGCACACACACATGCACACACACACACACGCACACACACACACACACACATGCACACACACACACACACACACACACACACACACGCAGAAGCAGCAACACACACATCTGTAGACATACACATACACAATTTGAAAGATCAGTCAGCCAGGTGTAGATTCACACATGTATAAGTACATACTGTAAGTATAGTGAACGAGTAGTAAGTGAAAGCACAGTAGAAGCAGCATGGGACACCACTTACAGTACAAAACACACGTCAAAGTACCGCATGCACACGCACAGACAAACTGAAGTATAGTACTTACTTGGTTATATAGACACATACGTAGTTATATAGACACACACACACACACACACACACACACACACACACACACACACATGGTGTCAAGACTGGGTGATTTGTGGGTGCTCTTTTATCTACCCAGAGGAGGAGCAGTGTTGCTGGCCCTCTGCCATCAGTCACAACAGGCGCGCGCGCGCACGTAACGGGTGTGTGTTGACGGTAGTGACATTCAGAGACAATAAAACAAAAATACCAATAGAATATACTCAGATCCTTAGCTCAAAAAAGGGAAGAACTAACAGTAACTAACAAGGGAAGAAGCAGAAGAGCGTCTCCTCTTGTCTCACTACACTCTTTGGCTGTGTTCAGACCATTGATTGGTTCAGACCGGAAAAATTAACCGGAAACGGCGCCATGACACTTTTCCCTGCATAGAGGGAAAACGTTATATCAGAATGTATCAGAGATAGAGTACAGTATATATAGCCACGTTATAAACAACTAACCAACACTGGTGATCCGTATAGAAACAGTGTTACTCGAAATGGTTAAAGTTATGTCAATTTGGTCATTCAGTGGCGTTTTACTGCCATGTAAAGTAACTAACGTTAGCCGCTAGCATTAGCCACAGTAGCCGATTACCCATAATGCCTTGCGTTATCCCAGCACCCAGGAACGGCTCGCGCTTCATTTAATGCATAAAATAAAGCTGATAATATACAATTCATTCACATTTACGTACACCACGCGCAAATACCACCGTGACGTAATGTTGTACCAAATCGGCCATTCATTTGAGGCCCCCCCCCCAAAAAAAGCAGGGTTGAACCCATAGAGGGCACTCTTGCAGCCAAAAATGATACAGTCTGTACAATTGTAACATTTTGGTCTGTGGAGGTTTTGACCAGAATCCTTCACACACTACACCAAAAGCCATTGGTTAAAAGCTGAAAGAACGTGTTTTGGGGGTTAGTATGTGGAGTATAGGAACATAGTACTGACATATTCATTGAGCCCTTTAAGTATGTGGAGTACAGTGGAGAACATAGTACTGACATATTCCAACACTGAGATTCTCTAGTATTTTCCCTTCACTGTTCTGCTCTCCTCAGTGTTTTGGACCCGGACCAGCCCTCGGCTTTGCCAGTAGCCAATAGACTATTCCCATGGTGCCTGTGGTTGGCTTGTGTATGGTCAGGAGGTGTGTGTGTGTGTGTGTGTGTGTGTGTGTGTGTGTGTGTGTGTGTGTGTAGGCATGAGGCAAAGCAAACAATGCCAAACAGAGATGGTAATGTGCTGTAATACTGTAGCAGCCCCATGTGCCAGTGTAAGCAAGCAGCATGCGTGTGTGAAATTCCCCTGTCCCCCAGTGAGACACTGGAAAACCCTGTCTAATCAGCCAACACCACTACTGTAGCACTCTCTCTCTCTGTCTCTGTCTCTCTCTCTCTCTCTCTTTCCCTCTCTGTCTTTCTGTCCCTCTATTTGTCTCAGTATCTCTGTCTCTCTTCACCCCTTCATGCCTGTTTGCCTCCCTTCCTCTTGCTTTTGATAGGAACACTGGTTGGAGTTCATTTTAATGTAGATTGACACGGGATACTGTACATGACATGGAATGTTACAGGACACCAAACATATTTTATGTCATTGGACAAAAACAAGACTTCTTTTTGATCATTTCTTTCTAGATATTCCTCCCATCTTCTCCCCACTTGTACATGGGCCAATTCCCCCTGGCTGCTGCTGTCCCGGTTGTTGCTCCACCCCCTCTGCCGATCGAGAGGGGAGAGCCGTAGACTAGCACCATGCTTCATCTGATCAATGGCGACACGGCCAATTGTGTCTGTAGGAACGTTTGAACAAGCCGGAAATACCGCTGCTGGGAATTTGAACCTGGGTCTCCACGGTGGTACTGAAACGTAGGGGTTAGTTTCGTATAAAAACGACATCTCGTGGAAGCTCGTGGCATGTCGCTGGTCTTCAGCTTTGCCGGTAGAGAAAGTGACGTCACTTAGTCTTTCTGATTTATAACTTATAGTGCAACTTTTTTGACATGCAAAGTTATGTTTTAAATTGACCAAATGAACGTTGGCACCCCGTGGCACAATTCAAACGGGATCAAAAAAATAAAACGTTATTCTCCGTTCACCGCCATTCATATTTTTTCCAGCGCTGGTACAGGGAGAAAGCAGGAAGTGACGTTTTACTTTGGCTCTCTATTGTGATGAATAGTTGCCAGATAAATCATAGGCGTTATTAGCGATGGTTTCAAACCACCACTTACACCTACACCTCAGGCATTACACACACACACACACGCACGCACGCACGCACGCACACGCACACACACACACACACACACACACACACACACACACACACACACACACACACACACACACACAGTGAGTCAGAGAGACACACACACAAACTGAGAGGAGGGAGTGAAAGGTACCCAGAATGAAAGTGTGAGACAGAGAGAGTGAAGGAGAAAAGGAGGAAGTAGCTGTGAGAGATGAAAAGATGGATGGATGTATCTAAGTGTTTTCAGTGAAATATGAGCAGAAATAATTGCCCCGCTACTCCCTCATCCTTAATGTTTAATATGCCATTATTCATCTTCTGTGTGTCCCTGCCTGCGATGGTGGCACTCGGCCCCGTCAGAGCCCGTCTGTAGAGCAGCTCACACTCGCTTCACGCAAACCAGACATGATGGAGAAATGTGGCGCGTTTTGAGCGGCGATAATGTTGATTTTAGATCGAGTCACTCTTGAGTACCATCACCTTTTTGAGCCATAAAATATCTGTAGGGCCAAGAATGTGTTGTCAAGGTGGAGAAAGTATGTGTTTGTTTGTTTTTTGTTTTTTTCCCCCAGAAACATTTTGAATGTGTGTATGAATTTTAAAATCAGGGTTTTCAAATCAATTTGCCTTTTTACAGGGACATCCGGCTCACTTAAGATCAGAACTTATCAAAGCGTATTTAAGGTTGATTGACTAAACATGTCTTGTATATTTTTAGTTGTTTCATTATACAACAAATTACATGTATGTGTAAGTTAAAGGGGAATGAGTTAAGATTAATTGACTCTTATCATGAAATAATTATATTTATTTGAATAACCACATAAAAAATATAGTGTTGATTCCTTCACATCTCCAAAAAGTCACCTATTCAAGAATTAGGAGTTCAGATTAATGTGTTGCACGCGTTTCAGTTATTTATGGTTTCCTTCGGTCCCACAGCTTTCAAAACAAATTGTACATGTGGGAGGCATTGGCAGCTGGCAATTATATAGGGGGGAGACCACTTAACAATATCCACCTCGGATGGCAGGTTGTGACTTCTACATGTGGAACAGTGTACAGTGGATTAACTTGTGTTTGTCAGCATGCAAGTTTAAGCTATTTGACCAGTGAATCACTGTGATTGCAATTAGCCCCAAAAATTACGATTATTGTTACAAATAGGAATTTTCTCCTAACTGGCTGTTGTTTATCAATGATTTGCCTCAGGAAACGCAACAAATAGAACCTTATTAATAGCAATTACCGAAAAGTGACGTGTTATAGAAAGAACTCTGCACCGCTAAGGTACCCCCATGTGAATCCATATTAAGTATTGCTATCATTAGCCCACCATGAATTATTGCCCGCAATTATATAGATTATGGCATTAATCATGTGTTTAATTGGTCTTTTGTAGGCTCATTATTAATTCAGAACAGCGGGGAATAGAGTATGTTATTTTATTTATTAATGCGTCCCCTCTTAGTCCGTGCTCTGATTGGTCCCTGCTATAGGTGGAAAGCATAGAGGCGCGGGGGAAAGGGAGAGCAGAAAGATGATACGTCTCCCTTCATGTATCTCCTGCATCTGTCCTGCTTTAGAAATGCAGATTGCTTTATGTTACACAGGAAGGACGAGTCTCTCACCCAACTACTTACAGTACCGACCAAAACCGCTCAATTGCTTCTAAAATTTTCCCCGGAACCTTGTTTTTGGGGATGGTGCAGCAGTGGTTTAGGACAGTGGTACTCAAATTCTTTCACATGAAGGACCCCTAAACTGACAAAGATTAAACCATGGACCCCCATTTGATAGGATTTTGTCTCACGTTCGCCCATATGATAACAAGATTGATGCTTTTAGATGTTTTATTACAGAAAGTGTATAAAACCCATGAGCAAAATAGTCATTGTGTTACTTGTGAATGGAATTATAGCGAAAATAAATGACCCCCCTTTTGGCTGGGGACCTCCTGGAACCCCCTCAAGGACCCCTGGGGGTCCCCGGACCCCCATTTGAGAACCACTGGTTTAGGAAGTTTGCGATAAAAGTGAACTGGTGGGAATACCGTGATCCTCCCACGTGCTACTTCCTGCCAGTGAAGCTCCCCGCTGTCAGGTGAAAAGAAGCGGCTGGCAACTGCGCATGTGTCGGAGGAAGCATTGGTGCTAGTCTACGGCTCTCCCCAGATGGGCAGAGGGTGGAGCAGTGACCGGGGGGCAGCAGGGGGTGAAGCAGTGACCGGGGGGCAGCAGAGGGTGAAGCAGTGACCGGGGGGCAGCAGGGTGGAGCAGTGACCGGGGGGCAGCAGGGGGTGAAGCAGTGACCGGGGGGCAGCAGGGTGGAGCAGTGACCGGGGCAGCAGAGGGTGAAGCAGTGACCGGGGGGCAGCAGAGGGTGAAGCAGTGACCGGGGGGCAGCAGAGGGTGAAGCAGTGACCGGGGGGCAGCAGGGTGGAGCAGTGACCGGGGGGCAGCAGGGGGTGAAGCAGTGACCGGGGGGCAGCAGGGTGGAGCAGTGACCGGGGCAGCAGAGGGTGAAGCAGTGACCGGGGGGCAGCAGAGGGTGAAGCAGTGACCGGGGCAGCAGAGGGTGAAGCAGTGACCGGGGGGCAGCAGAGGGTGGAGCAGTGACCGGGGCAGCAGAGGGTGAAGCAGTGACCGGGGGGCAGCAGAGGGTGGAGCAGTGACCGGGGGGCAGCAGGGGGTGAAGCAGTGACCGGGGGGCAGCAGGGTGGAGC
>NC_139633.1:13188869-13206369 GCF_964638095.1 Poromitra crassiceps
TACGCACACACACACACATTGATCAGGGGTTGGGTTAAGCGTGGCAGGCTGCGAGGCATGTTAAGCAGGCTAAGCAGTAGAAAGAGACGTGAGGAAGCGTGCCGAAGCACTCAGCTGTGTGTCAGACAACATGGTGTGTGTGTGTGTGTGTGTGTGTGTGTGTGTGTGTGTGTGTGTGTGTGTGTCAGACAACATGGTGTGTGTGTGTGTGTGTGTGCGTGTGTGTGTGTGTGTGCGTGCATGTGCGTGCGTGCGTGTGTGTGAGTGTGTGTGCGTGTGTGTGCTTGCGTGTTCTCTCTGCCGTATGTAGCCGACACAGGGCGAGAGCCGATATGCATATGGCAAGCTGAGACGCACGGTAGGGTGTCTGTTTCTGTCTCTCCAAATACACACAACTGGGGAATGTTAATAGGTAATGCAGATGATCTTTAATGAAATTGTGTGATAAAAAAGAGACATTTTGGAAGTGTGGTAGCATCCCCCCCCCTCTGTGCAAGGTCAAATACAGTCTACTGTACAACATAATGCAGTTCATTAGTAAAACATGTAACATTTAATTACATTTAAAATGTCCTGTCAGTGTTAAAGAGTCCCTCACTGTCCATTTGCCCTGCGATACTAAACATGCGAAGAGATCAATGAAATACATGGATTTTTCTTTACATGTAAAATACTAATAATAATACTACGAAGAAGAAGAATCTATTGGTTGATTCGTTCACTCTTATTTATTACAGTATGGGACTATGTTCTATGTCTAAGCTTTCTTTTAGTAGTTTAGTAACATAAAACATATGGGGAGGTGTATTTCAAAAAAACTTAAAGTAATAGGCAAAATTATGATCTAAATTAACCAGATATTTTTTAATACTAACAATTTTAATTCAACATAAATCATTGACTATGTAAAAGGGGGAGGGGAAAATCCTTTACCTGAAATAATGTAAATAGCAAATGAATGAATTCAACACACTGTCTTGGTTTTGATTATTTCATGCCATTGTTTGCATTTATATGTCAATGTCATTTGTTACATTGTAACAAATGGTGTCATCTAAGTGATGCAATCAGCTCCTCTTGACAACATCAAGGAATAGCCTGCTGTTACGTACATCATATACTTGTGATTTCTTTACCCCTGACCTTGTTCGTGAGAGGGGCTGGTCAAGTCAAGTGCCAGTGAGTGTGTCCCCAAGTGTCTGTCTGTCCATTCATTCGTCCATCTGTCCATCCATTCACCCATCCATCTCGCACCAAGACAAAAAAACAGACATTAAGGGAATTGCGCCCCTAAAGAGAAAAGGTTTTAAATGACCCAAGAAGACGTTCTAACCCGAGTGTAAAAGCTTTTGCACACCAAGTCCGTATTTTCGTCCGAAATTGACGCACGAAAAAAAAAGAATACGACCTAATTTGTGTCAATCATCGTTGACACACCGAGTCCGACAATTACATCCGTCATTTAAGTTTTCGGACGAGGTTAGATTTTCTGCATTTTTCGCATCAGTCAATAGATTTTTGCGAGCTGGGACCCGTCTGTGTTTTCAGATGACGGATTAAAAAACACGCATACGAAAACAATCGGAGTGTGTGTGCAAAGACCTTTACCTTTTTGTGCTTCTAAGATGTGACTTTTCTTTGAGTCACTTTCAGGTTTTCTCTCTGCTGCTGTAGAGCCTTCTTTCCAAAACACACACACCATCAAAGGTTCAAGAAGGCACCCAAAAGACTCCTGATGGTTATACAGTTAAAAGAACCACTCAGTCAGTCACCATATGATATTTTTTTAGAGTGCAATAGCCAGGGCCTATAAATAAATCATGCCTGGACGCTGTAGCCTAAACGCATACAGAGGTATCATAATTATCATAGATCAAAAGCTGATGACATTACAGCGTCGGGCCGCTCCTATCCCATGTCAGCTCCGCCGCTGCCCATCTTTACGTTGTTTCATTATTGAGTTATGGCATGCATAATTTAACACCGACAGATATAGATCCATCCGTTGAGAGTGAGGGAGGAACAGAGGGAGGGGGGGGGGGGGGGGCGATGGAGAGACACAGAGGGAGAGACCGGTCAGGATGAGACCCGGTGATATGGGCTGGCCACTAGTCTTTTCCCTTCTTCTCCTCTCTCTTATTTCATCTCCCATTTTTCATGTTGCTCTGTCTTTTGTTTCTGCTTTCCCCCCTCTGTCCCTCTCACTCTTTGAACGAACTCATCTTTACAGATTATTCTCCATGAGAACTCAAATATGAGCGCGACATAAAACATATGTGTGGTTTTGCATATTGTATGTATCTGATTATATGTGTGTGATATGATTTGTTATAATGTATTATTGAAATTCTAACATATACTGTATATATTGTGTGTGTGTGTGTGTGTGTGTGTGTGTGTGTGTGTGTGTGTGTGTGTGTGTGTGTGTGTGTGTGTGTGTGCGCGCGTGTGTGCGCGTGCGTGTGTGTGTGTGTGTGTGTGTGTGTTACAGGTTTACAGCCATACACAGACTACAGTTTTGTGCTGGTGGCCTGTACAGCTGTCGGCTGTGGTGGCAGCCTGCCTTCCACAGGACGCACCCTGCAAGCCTCCCCTGCTGGTATGCACCCGCACACACACACACACACACACACACACACACACACACACCTACACACACACACACACACGCACACACACACACACACACACACACACACACACACACACAAACACATAAGGATATCTTCCTGCAAAACCCTTGTATCTCCAAAGAACACAAGTATTTCAGGAATTCTCAACAGTTTAATTCATTTTTGACATTTTCTAATGATTTGCCAGTGTCTTGGCATATTAGTCCCATATTTGCTATATCTGACAGAAAAGTAATGGTACAATTTGACATAATATATGTTTTCTGTAAGGCTGTATCCAGCATTTAATATCGCTCCTATCCCAAAACATGTATGTGTGTGTGTATTTATTTTCTTCTTTTTTTATTTTTTTTATTTTTTATTTTATTTTTTTAATATTTGAGAAAAGAAATAAGCTTCCATCTTCCATGGTTTGATTGAAAGATGTATGCCAGATACATGCATGGTGGCTATTAATATCTCTTGATTGTTAGAAGCAAATCAATATTGCAAATTAAAGATTGTGTCATTTGCAATACACACTGAGATGTAACAATGACACATGTCTCTCCTCTGTTTCATCAATGTTTACTCTCTGTGATCTATTTGATCGTTCTCCTCTCTGCTCACTTTCTTTCTATCTTTTATCTTTACATTGGGTCTTCTTTCATGTTCCTCTCCTCCTGTTCCCCTCCTTTTTTATTCTTCCCCCGACCCCTCGTATCCTACTCCTCTTGTCTCGCCATCTCTCTTCTCCCTTGTCTCTCTCTCTCCCTCTCTCTCCCTCTCCCATGTCTCTCTCTCTCCCTCTCCCTTGTCTCTCTCTCTCCCTCTCTCTCCCTTGTCTCTCCCTCTCCCATGTCTCTCTCTCTCCCTCTCCCTTGTCTCTCTCTCTCCCTCTCTCTCCCTTGTCTCTCCCTCTCCCATGTCTATCTCTCCCTCTCTCTCCCTTGTCTCTCCCTCTCCCTTGTCTCTCTCTCCCTCTCTCTCCCTTGTCTCTCCCTCTCCCATGTCTCTCTCTCTCCCTCTCCCTTGTCTCTCTCTCTCCCTCTCTCTCCCTTGTCTCTCCCTCTCCCATGTCTCTCTCTCTCCCTCTCCCTTGTCTCTCTCTCTCCCTCTCTCTCCCTTGTCTCTCCCTCTCCCATGTCTCTCTCTCTCCCTCTCCCTTGTCTCTCTCTCTCCCTCTCTCTCCCTTGTCTCTCCCTCTCCCATGTCTATCTCTCCCTCTCTCTCCCTTGTCTCTCTCTCTCCCTTCTCTCTCTCCTTCCTCACTGTTGATTACAGTGGAAAAGCCTTATTTTGTCATGTTGCCTGACTCAACTGACCAGCCTCATGTTTGAACAACTTCAATCAGTTTATTTCTCCTGTCGTCGTCGTCCTCTCCTCCTTCTTCTTCTTCTACTCTCTCTAATCCAGTGCATCATGTCCCTCTGCTGCTCTCTTCTGACTCCCGTCTTTTCCCTCCACATCTTCACAGCCTTCTGTCTGCTCGGAAACAACTCTACTCTGAATCTACTACTACTCTGCTCTTCCTCAAAGCTATTGCATGATCTATCTCTCCTATTTTTCTTTCTCTTTTCTCAGCTTTCTCTCTGGTCCTAACCCACCTCTATTACACCTTTCTCCTTCTTTCAATTATTTTCTTTCTATATGTAATTTCTCTATATTTTTTCTTCCGTTTATGGGTGCATCCTTTTCTCCCTCTTATGTACGTCACAGTATTGGACAAACTGTTTGATTGACTTCTTCTTCTTCTTCTTCTTCTTATCTCCTCCTCTGCCTCTCCAGGGGTTTGGTCCAGGCCGAGACACCTGATAATAAGCACATCTGTAGTGGAGCTGTACTGGGATCAGCCAGTGTGGCCTAACGGGCAGATCTCCTGGTACAGGCTGATCAGAGATAGCCGCACTGTTTTTACCGGAGAACACCACGAGCGACACCATACTGATGCTGGCCTGCTGCCAAACCACAGGTAGAGAGCCCACACACACACACACACACACACACACACACACACACACACACACACACACACACACACACACACACACACACACACACACACACTCTCTCTCTCTCTCTCTCTCTCTCTCTCTCTGTGAAGTCCTTCGAGACATGCTTCTGGAATTAGGGCTACTGTATATAAAATAAACAAACTTGACTTAACTTGATGTATGCATGCCTATACACATTCATGTACATGATTATGCATAAATCCAAGTGTGTGTGCACATACAGTACAGTACGTCATACATGCACACATGCCTGAACATGGATGTGAGAAGCATCTTCTCTTGTAACTATAATTAACCATCTATTTATCTACTAGTTTACCCATTTATATATACGTGTGTGTGTGTGTGTGTGTGTGTGTGTGTGTGTGTGTGTGTGTGTGTGTGTGTGTGCGTGTGCGTGCGTGCGTGTGTGCTTCAGGGTCACCCCGTTTTAAGAGCCCTCCTGTCATCCCATCCATGTCTCCCTCTCAGGACTGCACTCTGGATGTGTGTGTTTGTGTCATTTAACGAGCAAATATTTGACATTCCAATGACAGATGCAAATATTACACACACACACACACACACACACATGCACACACGTACACAGACATTACAATCAAATATCAGATCTGGCATTTGTTTACAGACTGCGGTGGAGCGTAGATTTTATTTATCTGTTTATTTTCATTTAACCTTTATTAATCCATGTCCCCCCCTCCCCCAAAGATGGATTTTCTATTTTAATGATCAGAGTTGTGAAATGGCACCCCTCTTCCCTTCCCTTCCCCTCTCTCCTGTCTCCTCATCCCTCCTTCCTCGGCCCTCTCTCTCTCTCTCTCTCCCAAGACACTTTCTCTTTAGCCCAAATAGAATTCCTTGGATAACAGCCTGCAGTGCTCTGATCTCCTCTAAATGTGTGTGAGAGAGAAAGAGAACGGACAGAAGGAAGGAAGGAGGAAGATATCTGTGTGTGTGACGTTTAATTTTCCCTAATTCCAGATAGCCTGCCAGAAGGCATTCCCGTCCCGTCCCAACCCCTCTCTTCTCACCTCCTCTCTCTCATTCTGGCCCCCCTCTCTCTCCTCTCTCTCTTTCTCTCCCTGTCTCTCTCCCTCTCTCTCTCTCTCTCTCTCTCTCTCTCTCTCTCTCTTTCCCCCCTCATCCTCTCCCTCTTACCTCATCCCCTCCCTCCTTCCCTTCTTTTCCCAATTTAGCCCTGCACCAGGAATTACACAGGGAGCACCGGCCCCATTATCCGGGCACTCTGTGTGTGTGTGTGTGTGTGTGTGTGTGTGTGTGTGTGTGTGTGTGTGTGTGTGTGTGTGTGTGTGTGTGTGTGTGTGTGTGTGTGTACACTTGCTTTTCTGTGTGTGTGTGTGTGTGTGTGTGTGTGTGTGTGTCTGTGTGTGTGTATGTGTGTGTGTGTACACTTGCTTTTCTGTATGTGTGTGTGTGTGTGTGTGTGTGTGTGTGTGTGTGCGCGCGCGTGTGTGTGTGTGTGTGTGTGTGCATGTGTGTGTGCCCAAAGTGGCCATTGATTATTTATGACAATGTTGATTAGCTGTCACTTTGCTTCGGCGGCCCAGGAAGTGTCTAAGATGACGAGAGAATTAACCTATTCCCACTGGCTGGCCCCCGAAGGATGGACACACAAACACACACAGCACAGATGCACGCACACAGACATATACAGAAACACACACACACACATCACCACACACACACACACCATTTTCCTTTTGATATCCCTAGGCGGTGTTTACATCTAAGTAAATATCTTTCGGTGATGAAGTGTTTAAATTCATTCTCCCACTGAAACCGTACACCATGATGAAATTCCCCTTCTCCATCACTCTCTCACTCTCTCTCTCTCTCTCTCTCTTTCTCTCTCTCTCTCTCTCTATGTGCCACTATGTGTGTATGTGACAGAGTAACATACGAGTAGAGTTTTACTACCGTTTCCTGACTACGTTCTAAGCCACTACAGAGCTGCTAATGGCCTGCTGTTTAAAACGCCGCGCGCCGCCCGAACAATAATCCAACACCGCGCCGCCTATTAATGCATGTGTGCCCGGGTTTATAGCGAATTAAAGGCTTTTAATGTTAAATGGTGGCCCACTTACACAGTTAATGTAGGCTTTAGCACCAGCCAGCCACGCGCTCTTAAAAGGCAAATCTATCTTATGATGTCATCGGCAAGAGAAATGGAGAGAGCGGGACGAGCGAGGGAGGGACACAGATGAGAGAGAGAGAGAGAAAGGTGGATGAGATAGAAGAGGAGAGAGAGGGAGGAAAGAGGGCAGGAATGGGCCTTAATGTGTAGTCACACAACACTGTATGAGCTTACTGTGGCTCCCCACACACACACACACACACACACACTTTCATACGCAGAAGTTTGAATCTCGATGTAGAGGAGGTTGCAGGACGCTGTGATTTTAACGAGTCTTTCCAGACGTTGACGCAGAGCAGTTCAATCATAAAGGGTTTAACCTCTTCACCAATGAATCACAACATGAGAGGCCATGATGCACTGGGGTTTTTGAGGCAATGTCAATGGACAGTTTTGTCTGCAATGACATCATCTCTCAAGACAAATTTTCAATTTGCATGAAAATCTTGTCGGCATGGTTGAAGATGATATAATATGTAAGGGTTAATGCCCGACGAGGTGTACATTATCACTTTTTAAGGGACGACGCTGAAGCGAGAACCGGGCCGAGGCACAGCTGAGGACCGGTTGCTTCAGCGTCGTCCCTTAAAAAGTGATAATGTACACCTCGTCGGGCATTAACCCGCTTATACCATGGTCACTTGCCAACAAAACAAGACCAGTCATTTATATTTCCATGTGTAATAAATAATGCAATCTAAATGGCTGTTTAAATGGCTGTTATTCATAAGTCAAAGTCTTCCGCAAAATAAAATAGTCCCTCCCACCTTCCTGGCAACAGGGAACCAGGCAGCGCCTCCGTTTTAAAGCCGACACAAACGTTAACTTTATCACAGGAATGCGGGTGTTTTGCGTTCTACATTAAATGAAGACGTTACCGTTTGCCGTTTGGGCGCTTGCTTTATTGTGTATGTTACATACGTATTGGCCAAGTATATTAACATTTACGGGCGAAGAGATTTCAGGAAGTGAAAGCAGTCAGGGCGACCAGAGCGGTTTAGTTGGAGAGTTGCGTCAGCGGAGGTCGAAAATGATTAACCATGTAGCCAAATGACTAGCCAGGAAGGGGGCTTGTGCTACGTTTGGATGCATAAATAAAGCTGATAATATACTATTAGAATTTTTTAAATGTCTGACCCTTTCAAAGTACATCACAAATGGTCCATTTTGCTGTAACTTGATAGCCCTGCTTAATCCAGGACCTTACTTCTTGTAACTTTTGTGAGGTAAAAAACTGGTCCATTGGAGTGAATGGATATGTCGGAACTCTCCATTATAGATCGCTCTGCTCGCAATGAAGATTGTGTCAGGAGGGAAATCTCGAAACAAAAATCAAAATTGTAAATAAGAGTTATTTTTGATAAACTGAGCACACAGGGGTGATTTAAATACTTACTTTGACCGACTCATTTTTTTTCTCAACTTACAAAAGTGCCATATTAACCCTTAAAGCAGAATTTCGTTTTTTTTTAACCTGAGCCCTCTCCTCACATTAATTATTACCTGACGACTCACCCAGTGTTCTCCGCAGCGATTTGGAGCGTCGTAGGCGTTGTTGTGATCTAAATAGTACTCCAAGCCAGTCCTTCAATGCGCTCCGTCTGGGCCACATGGCAGCGTGCTGTTACTCCATGTAAATAGACAGTTTTCTTCCCGTGTTCTACCCATATCGTCATTATATTATCCCTAAAGAAACATCAGACTGCTATTCACCCCCGGGCTATTTCCACTAGTCTTTACAGGGATCTCATTTCCTCATTCGGGGTGAGTTTCACCAACTCTCGTCAAGTCCCGCGAGACTTTCCTGCCGGCTGGGCTGTGTACTGACTTGACGAGAGTTGGTGAAACTAAATAAATAAATACAAGATAGTTCTGGGATATATTAGAATAATTTCTTTATAGTCTACTGTAACTCGTGCCTCTTATAGTACATGACAGTGTTTGCTGTATAATACTGTAGCACTGTTTTGTGTAAAATCATGCTTTTAATGCTGTCTGTCTTTCTGTATATTCTCTCCTTCCCCCACCCTCCCTCACTCCATGTTGGTCTGGTTCTCTCTCCTCCTCTCTCTCCTCTCTCTACATCACTCTTTCCTCCCTCCATCTCTCCCTCTTCAGGTATATGTATGAGCTGGAGGTCAGTACAGGGGGTGGGAGCAGTGTGAGTGGCAGATACGTCATCCAAACACCACTTTCCTGCCCCACTGGGATCCCGCCTCCCCACAATGTCACCGTGTCTGGCCCCCGCTCCATCTTTCTTGCCTGGACCCCTCCTGGTGAGTAGTAGTCTATAGAATTCAAATGTATACAGACTCAGAGTGAGGTAGTCTACAGAATTCAAATGTATACAGACTCAGAGTGAGGTAGTCTATATAATTCAAATGTATACAGACTCAGAGGGAGGGATGAATGGATGCATGAATCATCCTCAATTTGTTTGTTTCAATTAAGCATCGTTAGTGAGTTTAGATATTTAGCTGTTTTTTTATTTGTAGGTCTTCACAATCACAGAGCCATTGTGACATCATCAGCATCCCTTCTCTGCTTCCCACTGATGATGTCACCAATTATGTCATTGATGATGCCACTGTTGTACTATCATTTGAGAGCTGTCTGTTTCTTGTTTGTTTGGAGTTGCAAGACTCACTGCACTTTTGCTCCACTTTTTAGGGGTCTGGAATTAATTTGGTGCAAAAAACCTAAATTTTCTAATTATGCCAGGGAGCATGTGTGTTACTGATGACATCACTGATGAATATTGCCAGGAAGCTGCATTTTTTTTACATAACAATTTTGTTTATTATGAACTTTTATGACTGTGTGCCCCACGGGCCACAAAAAATAGGCACAAGTTCTCTTTTGTCCCTATCTCTATTCGAGCATTGAACGCTGCTGAGGGAAGGTAATGATGTTTTAGTGTTTTATTATGATTTTATTGTTTTATTATCAGCCTCCGCCGCTGTTGTATTGTTTTATTGTTTGTATTGATTTTATGGTTTCTATTGTTTTATTGCTTTTTATTATTGATTTATCTCTCCATTACTTGTGCACTTTACCGGCCGTTTGTGCACTTTATTCTGCTACCTCACTTTATCGGTCGCTGCGTGTCTGCACTTTACTGATCGCTGTGCACTTTAATGCTACCTTGCACATTTATGGGTCATTGTGTGTCACAAACAAGGTTCTTGATGTTTTATTTAGCCTTTTATTTATTCTTAACTACATGCATGTAACATGTTAACATGGCACTTGTGTTGTTCTTGTCTGTGTTTTTATCTGTATGTCTATCTGCTGCAACTCAATTTGCCCTTTGGGACACTAATAAACTTGAACTTGAACTTAAAAAATACAAAATGTAATCATTAAAAACAACACCACCACATACATTAACAACTTCCTGTTGGAACAAGCTAGGATTCTTCATCTTCTGGGCTGAGACTGGAGCCGCCTGACCTCAGGGATTTCATGTGGCCAGAAGTCCTCACAGGCAGGACACCTCGGCTCTGCTCTTCCTTTGAAGTATCTGGCCACACATGGGTTGTGTATCTTTATGCCACACGTGGGATTCTCACAGATTTGGCACTGGAGAGCGATGTTCTGGCAGATGTGGCACACCTTCACCTGGTCTTGATACATTGTACGGATGAATGGCTCCATCTCTATGATGCATCTGGTGGACAAGGTGTAGTCTCCCTGTCTCTCAATGAGCCATTTGTCGTGTACGAGTCTGCTCAGGAGGCGCTCCGTCTCGCTCTTCTTCAACTTCTTGGTCACCATGTTGTCGGTGCTGTTCAGAATATCAGTCGAGGAGGCCATTCCAGTCTCAGAGCCCACAATCAGCTCCATCGTTTTCCTGAACAGCTCCAGTTCATTATCAGCATAATCTGACGACATTCTGCTGACATGGGTCTCGGCCATGTTCACCAAGGCGTAATACTGGAGACCAGTGTCTTCAGACATCCCTTTTCTAATCTGCATGAAGATGGGCTGCAGCTGTGAATTGATGACTTCAATAAATTCATCCAGTCTGTCATGATCGTCGTGTGCATCGTGTGTCTCACAGCAATGCTGATGGAGTGTCTTTGTCCCGGGTTCATCAATGATGCCATTAGCCATCATGGTTTGTAGGAACCTGCGGTGGCTGTCTCGCATTGGCAGTGTCATATTGCTCTGGACTGGCTCTGGCAGTTCGCGCCTTTCCGTGTTTGCCATGGTTGTGAGTCAGTCAGCATTCAGTGATGTCAACTCGAGAATTGTGATGTCATCAGTGATGTCATCAGTGAGTGATGTCATCAGTGATGTCATCAGTGAGTGATGTCATCAGTGATGTCACTCGAGCATTTTGAGGGTTGTGAGTCAGCCTTTTGAGGGTTGTGCCTTCTTTCCGACCTTCAGACAGAGTCAGAAGTAGGCCGGCAGCCAGCTGCCTGGCAAGAATCCTCCTACAGGGGGCACTACAGCAATATTTTATGTTTTTAGGCCTTCACACTCACAGAGCGATTATGACATTTTCAGCATCCCATCCCTAATTGGAGAGCTGTCTGTGTGTTCGGAGGGGTACCTAGCCCGTTAAGTCAAGATCAAGTCCGTCAAGATGGTCTCCTGGATTATTTCAAGGATAGTTGTCCTTGGCTTTGGGACGCTCTACCCAGCGTACTCCTCCTTCAAGGCTGTCAAAATGAAGAATGGGAAGGAACATGTGAAGTGGATGATGTACTGGATAGTGTTTGCATTGTTCACTACAGTGGAGACGGTCACAGACCTGCTCCTGTCATGGTTCCCTCTTTACTTTGAGCTGAAGATCGCTTTTGTCATCTGGCTCCTGTCCCCGCACACCAAGGGGTCCAGAATCCTCTACCGCAAGTTTGTCCACCCCACCTTGTCCAACAAAGAGAAGGAGATAGATGAGTACATAACGCAGGCTAAAGACAGGAGTTATGAGACTATGGTGAGGTTTGGGAAGAGGGGTCTCAACCTGGCTGCTTATGCTGCTGTCACTGCAGCCACCAGGGGGCAGAGTGTGCTGTCAGACAAGCTGCGTAGCTTCAGCATGCAGGACCTGAGTCTGATCAACGCTGAGGATCATCTGCTTCTACACCCCCACATGGGACGGGACCTCACGGACGACATGAGCTCAGCGGCCAGCACGCTGCCCCGGGCCAGGAGCACTGCATCACGGAAGAACCGCTCCTTGGCGGCCATGACGCTTCCTGATGACACGTCAACCCAACACAACTCTGACCTGTCAGACACGAGGACTGAACACTGATGAGTACGTGATCGAGAAGGTCCCCAAGCACAGTGCCAGTGTCAAGGCCAAGAAACCTGCTGCTGCCAAGACAGAGAGACTCAAACCAAGACGGTGAAGAAGCAGACAAAGAAGAAGACCACCAGGCAGAGACACCATGAGACCTGGTGTCCACGTCCACTGGCCAACACTCTCCCCCCCCCCCCCACAGCCAGCAGGACCCTTCGTCTGTCTCTGAACTCTGAACTGACTAGTGTTTGCGGAAGCCTCAGCAGTTTATTTTTTTGAGAGGAGCACGGAGCTCGGTGCGGACCCTCCCCCGCACCCCCTGCGGAGTTCTGCACTCGCCGCACAGACCCTCCGCACCGCAGGAACCAGGAATTTGTCTTAAGGGTAGATTCATACTTTACTGCAAAGTTATCCCCCCAGAAAAGCACATTTCTTCATGTGGTGAATTCAGAAGAATTTGAAAGATGAGTTTGGGAATCAAGCACTTGATCATTAATTGAAGATATAGACTTTTCCTCCATAACAGCTGAATGAACAGGTTCCTACAGAGGTGAACAAGTCAAGAACATGACCAAACTCCAAAAACTGCACAACACAAAAAGTACACATCAAACTGACCAGAAAGAAGTATAGTAATATTTTCCTCAGATGAATCACTCCTTCCTGAGATATGAATTCTTTTTCAGAAAAAGAGATAGTCAGGCACAGACTAGTCTGACTCAGCAGAAGTAGGCTGCGGGTGTAAGGTCTGTCATGTTTTCAAAGTACTGTATGTGTCGATACAACAACCTGTGAGTTAAGCTGCATTCACACCGACCTATTAAAGCTTTTCGCTGGCATCAAGTTTACATACAAAGTCAATGCAAACGAGCGATTGAGCATACGTATATTCGCCCGGGAGAAAAATCGCTGGGCGACAGAGACAGAGCAGAGCGATAGGGAGAAAATTAGCTCGTCGCCTGAGATGAAATATCCCAACTCGAGCGAAATTACGCTGGCATCAGTCGCTCGCTCTTCAACGCTGATTGGCTGCCGTGTGAGAGTGAGTCAAGGATCACACTGGCTTGGAACAAACTGCTGGTTTATTGTGTGGCAACAAACCGCATTGACAGCTGATTGACAGGCTGACAGCTGACATGAAGTTAAGTCTGTACTACCGGTATAGAGCTTGCGTTAAGTTCACGCTGATGGCTTAGCTTGTAAACAACTACGGTGGCTCGTAGTGGACAAATATCATGACATTGCGTAACGTTATAGCCCCCAGATGTCCGTCAATTATTGTGCCTGTTGACGAGCGATTCAAACAGAGCGATTCCAAAGGGTTGAATCGAGCGACAGGGAGAAAAATAAATATCTCGGTGTGAACACAGCTTTAGCAACCTACACGCTGAAAATGGCAAGTTTTACATGCTCGACATATTTTTTTTACTGTTTCATGTGGCATCCACACGGACACCATCACTGGCCTTCACGTCGCCCAAGACCAGTGTGATTGGTTTAAAGACATGCAAACAAGGCAGAGCAGAGCGTTCAAAAGGGCCATTTCAGCCATTTCCTCTTCTTTCTTTCTTTTTTACCATAGAATGTCTCTGTCCAGGGTGATTTTGATTATTCTGGTCTCGAATGACAGGTTTTTAACTATGGAAGAAGATTCAAAATTATAGATCAGAAATCCGGACGCAGTCCAGGTGACCGTAGACCACGACCCAGTAGAGAGGCGTGCGGGCTATATCATCTGCTAGGTCGACCTGGGCTCCCTGGGTGATCAGGTAGGCCACACAGGCAGCGTGCCCCAGAAGGGTGCAACTGCCGTAGTAGCTCACAATCCCCCACTTATTGATCTGCCTTGTGAAGCGGTCTACCTGCAGCACTGCAGCAGGGTCCTGAGTTTGTGCAGGTCTCCTGTCCAGGGGGCGTTGTAGAGCTGTGCAGGTCTCCTGTCCAGGTGGCGTTGTAGAGCTGCCAGTAGTCATGCTGTGCTCGAGCAGCCATTCTTTCAGGTCTGTCACTGTCCCACACAGACTATGTATGCGTCTCAAATGGAAGGCTTTATGAAGGGACTGAACTGTGTGTTGATATTATGACATCATCAAATTATGACATCATGACATTATGCCATAACATTAGAACTAATGGCATCACTCACTGATGACATCACAAGTGTTTGAGTGACCACACTGATGATGGCATCCCACTTGCCCAAGTGACATCACTGATGACATCGCAATTGCTCGAGTGACATCACTGATCACATTGCAATTGCTCGAGTGACATCACTGATCACATTGCAATTGCTCGAGTGACATTAATGCTTTAGGTGTCATTTGACACCAGAATCATCAAAATTGCCCTGGACAGTGAAATTCTATGGTTAAAATGGCTGAAATGGCAGCCATCTTAGAAAATGGCAGACATTTTTATTCACATTGGATAAATATGGCTTGTCTGTGGTCATAAATGAATGGTTTGATAGCAAGATCATTCATATTGGACAATTTTACACAAATTTGCCCCAAAGTAGTATTTCCGACCTGGAAATGGCGTCCATGTTGGAAAAATCTTGATTTTTGCGTCGCTAATAGGTTTGATCAAAATAACGATCTCCAAGGAGTATTTGTGCCAATTCTGGTGCTTCTTTCCAGATGTGAGAGGTTTTTCTTTCATCTGCTCCACTAGTACGTTGATCCACACTCTCCAGCGCTAAACCAAGTGTGGAGATACTCAAGTGAGATACAAGAACGAGATACAAGCGAGACTAGGCAGAGACAAAAGCCGCTAGTAGTTTTCCATTCACCCTCTGGCCTGTCCGGACCAGGAGCACACATACACATAAATGCGCACACAACCCGGGCAGGGTTTCCTGCTTATAGGGCAGTGATTGTCTGCCCTAACCCATCTATCATTGGCTATTAGCCTCTCATTAGACTGCTTTCCCATCTCACAAACACTTGATATGGCCAACTAGCAGAGACACTTTCCACTGTGTGTGTCTTTCTATTTCTGTATACATTTGCATCTGTGTCTGTGTGTGCATCTTTATACACGTGCATCTGTGAGTGTGTATATGCGTGTGTGTGTATATGCGTGTGTGTGTGTGTGTGTGTGTGTGTGTGTGTGTGTGTGTGCGTGCGTGTGTGTGCGCGTGCCCTTGCTCACGCTCACGCACACATCATTGTGGAGATATTTCCATAGGCAGGCCTATTCTATTGTCATTACGGGTTGATTTTAAAGGAGTGGAAATAGCGCCTGGGTTCTCACGCTTGGTTAACTTCCTGAGCCCAGAGTTTGGACTGTTCTCAGCCTCTCCACTCTCGGGTGTGTGTGTGTGTGTGTGTGTGTGTGTGTGTGTGTGTGTGTGTGTGTGTGTGCACGTGTGTGTGTGTGTGTGTGTGTGTGTGTGTGTGCGTGTGCGTGCGTGCGTGTGTGTGTGTGTGTGTGTGTGTGTGCGTGCGTGCGTGCGTGTGTGTGCGTGTGTGTGTGCGTGCGTGCGCACGCACACACATTGCCTGCTAAAGGCACTGACGTATGGTTATTAAAAAGGCACTCAATAGTTTCAGTATCAATTCTTCCATATTAGTTCATGTGTGTGCGTGCGTGCGTGCGTGTGTGTGGTGTATGCATTTTGTCGTTGCATATGTGTGCACATGTCCTGTGTATTCATTTGCATAGCTGTCCAAGTGTATGTGTGATGTGTGTGAAGTAGAGGATGGTAAAGCAGCTGATTGGTGTAAATAATAGAACTTAAGGATCACTGTGATGATTAAACCTCTATGGCAGCAACACACTGATCAAAGAGAGATGCAATATGACCCTGCTGTATGTGTGTGTGTGTGTGTGTGTGTGCGTGCGTGCATGCGCGTGGCAGGGCAAAACGCTTCATGTGCTGAAATCAGAGGTGTGTGTGTGTGTGTGTGTGTGCGCGCGTGCGCGTGCACGTGCAATGTGCATGCGCATGTGAGTTGAGGGGTGAATAATTGAAGTCTTTCATTTGTCTGGTAATCAGTTCGTTCTCTAGATATCCAGAGTTCATGAATGTTGAATAACCCATCACAATACAGTTGGCCTGAATTATGGAAAAACCTCTGGCGAGAATATTAACAAAGTCTAGGTGTGTGTGTGTGTGTGTGTGTGTGTGTGTGTGTGTGTGTGTGTGTGTGCGTGCGTGCGTGCGTGCGTGCGAGCGAGCGTGCGTGCGTGCATGAGCGCCCGCGCGTGTGTCTGCATGCATACCTTTGAGTGCCAGAATGTGACGACAGTGAATCAATGGGTTTAAGCTAAAGATAAAAAATATATATAAGCAGCAGAGAGATCTGTTTTTAGGAAGGTATATATGGCTACATTCATAACCTTACAAAGCAGAAAGAGCTACTATTACAGTCAATGAGAATTCACTACCTTGTTACATTATAAATAAGTGATTTTAGATGTTAAATGTTAGATGTCAATGTTTCAGTTTTTACCACGGCACTTTTGCCACAACTTCATGGTCATCAAGGCAAAATTAAGTCAGTCAGGGGTGAGACACTCATGAGACACTCATTTCTACCAGTGCACTATCAACATGTGTCATATTTACATTTTACAGCACTCAAGATAATTATTTTCTATAATTCATGTTTGTTGGTTTGTATGGATTAAGCATTTCTCATTCTGAATTTGTGTTTCCTTCCTTGCTTTGTCATTCTGCAGTGTATCTTTTTTTGCAGCACATTTCCATTGTTGGACTTGCTTTGCATTTTTGAATATATTTTTGCATTTTTTTTTTTTTTCTTTAATGCACTGCAGTGCATTTGTACCCAGCTTGATCAACAGGCTGCAGTCCTGCAAATATTCACCATTGAGTTTTGTGGTCTGTGGGTTGTGTGTCTTTCTGGATGAAATAAAGTTAGATCACTAATCCTATCACCATTTCCCATTTCAGCGATGAATTCAGTCAAGCAAAAGAAAAGTGACCATATCCTGTGTCTCTTCCTTCCCTCAGCCTCGTTCAACAGCAGCCAGCCTGTAAACTACAACATCCTGTTCAACCCAGGAAGTGACACGGCGTTAACACGTCTAGCCGGGCAGAACCTACACCTCAGCGTGACGGGTCTCCAGTCTTTCACTGTCTATGACATCAGAGTGCAGGCCTGTCAGATTGGTGGGTATTCTGTTAGATTCAATTAGATGTGAAAGTTCTATTCTCCTCAACAAGAAAATTATTTTCACAGCAATCAAACATCACCACACAATGTTTTTTCAGCACACTCTGTTTAGTTGAAGGACCTGAGTTCAGCATCATCGTGCAACACTATCTGTGCTTGACATCTCATTTCTGTAGCTATTACTACCTCCAAACTCTCTTGAAAGGCTCTGAAAAAGCACGGCACACTTTGCCAGCAACATGTAACACTCGCGTTTGTTTTTTTAACATTCATTTGTAGATCTGATCTTGTTCCTCCATGAGATGAAAGTGTGGAAG
>NC_139633.1:13211369-13213869 GCF_964638095.1 Poromitra crassiceps
CCAATTTGTAAGAGTTGTGCCCCAGATGTAGATAGTTATCTACGGACTGGCAGCGGGTGAGAGACAGTCTTCAGCAGTGAGGGAGAAGATAGCCAAGCTAGTAAAAAAAATGCTACTAGACCGGGAAGAGCTTCATTCATCCTGGAGTGGCAACAAGTTTCAGAAAAGAAGTGAAATCAGAAAGCTGGCTCGCCTGTGTGGATAATATCATTACAGTATGTCTCAATGAAACTCCACATACACTAAGCATGTTCATATTGCAGGTGTCAGGGAGAAGGACATGGACAAAGAGAGACGTAATGAGTGAGACCAAAAACAAGAGAGAGAGAGGGTGAGAAGTGAAGGAAGGAGAGGGGAGAGAGAGACAGAGTGATAGATGGGGAAGGAGGGAAGACAGCGAGAGAGAGGGAGAAGAGAGAGGCAGAAGTGTAGATCTATATTCTGTCCATACGGGTGGCCTCTCTCTTCTCCCCCTGTGACCTTTGGCTTGTCACTCATAATTAATACAAGATGTAAATAGGGACCTTTCACCTTCTCATTGATATGGAACACTCTGTGTGTGTGTGTGTGTGTGTGTGTGTGTGTGTGTGTGTGTGTGTGTGTGTGAGGCTCATTGACATGGCATAGACTTATTTTGGTGGCAGTCATTTGTCATGCGGTTGCCTCACCTCATGCGCTCCATTGTTTAGAAATACAGGATGAAAGAATGAGAGAACTAAAGGTCCTTGAAGGGGTTCCAGAGGTCATTGAAGGGGTTCCAGAGGTCATTCAATGGGTTCCAGGCATTCTTGAAGGGGTTCCATGCATCCTTGAAGGGGTTCCAGCATGCTTTCCAGAGGTCCTTGAAGGCGTTACAGAGGTCCCTGAAGGATTCCAGAGGTCCTTGAATGGGTACCAGAGGTCCTTGAAGGGGTTCCAGGGGTTGGGTGAGCGTGCCTGATCATCACTAAAGTCATTACTGATTGGTGCCCCCAGAATATTGGGGGGGGGACCCAATCACTGGCCAGGATTCCGACATCAGTTTGGAGCTAGAAGTGTCGCAGACCCAGAGCGAGATCTGCAGCACATAGTGTATCAGCATAAGAACTCTCATGGGTCTGGCGTTGAGACTATCCATACTGCTGCTGATACTGACACCAGGACCCCGGCCCACATAATCTAGTATAGAAAAATACACATATTAGTGTGTCTTAACACAACATCATTGTGCTTGTCTGTCTGGATTTTCAAAATGTCCGCGCACTCATGTTCCAAATTTCGGTTTATGGGAGGCGGGACGCTTCTCACGATTATGATCCAGGAGCAGTATCTGGCAGCTGTTGCCACCCCCCCTCCGTAGCTGTCAGTGTCAGTATTTGGCAGCTAGGGTAACATAGCTGCAGTCTAAGATAAAGTGTCAATATTTGGCAGCTAGTGTAACAGTAGTGTATGGTGCCAGTATCAGGTACGCTGATGTACATCGATCCCACTGTAGAGACAACTGTTGAGCCGGTCTGCTCCTCTCCTCTCCTGTCATTTCACTACTTTACTTATGCTGTCATCCCATCTCCTCCTCCTTTCCTCTCATCACCCTCTTTTCTCTCTTTTCTTCTCTCCTCTTTTCTCCCCTCCCATCTGATGCTCTCTCTCTCTCTCTCTCTCCTCTCTTTCATTCTTTCATATCATCTGTTCCATATTCTGTAGTCTCATCCTGGTACTCCATCTCGTCTATCCTGCTTTCTTTTTCTCCCCTCCTCTCCTCTCTCCATTCTGTGTTCCTCTATTTTCCTCTTGTCTGGTTTATCATTGCTTCTTCATTATTACTTATTATATAATAATAACAACAACAATAATAATAATAATAATAATAATAGTTATTACTATTACTATTATTATTATTATTATTATTATTATTACTATTATTAGTATTATTATTATTATTATTATTATTATATTACTTACTGAACTTATTATTTTTCTCTCATGTTCACTGTGCCTCTCCTGTTCTTTTTTGCTCAAAATGTCTTAGTGTATGGATTTATTTGTGTGTGTGTGTGTGTGTGTGTGTGTGTGTGTGTGTGTGTGTGTGTGTGTGTGTGTGTATATTGATCTCAGGCTGGGCTGGGAGCCCTGCTCCGTGCCAGCCTGGCTGATTAATGGGGTCGTCATGGCGATCGGACGGAATGAGGGTACGAAGCGCAGGCGGTCCGCCCCACTAGACCCCCACGCACCGCCTGGCACACACACACACACACACACACACACACACACACACACACACACACACACACACGCGCGCACACATACATTTACTCTCCATGCCTTCCACCCTCCTGACAGACGTGTTAGTCACTCACACAGTCTCCTCATCGGGTTGCCTTTCTGCAGTGTAGTTCTCTTCCCGCACGTTTGCTCCAACTTCCTCTTTTTGATTTCCTTTCTTTCCCCAGCACCATTCTGCTGTCCATCCTTCCTCTCCTCTCACCTACACTCCTGATTTCCTTCCACTCTGCCTCTTCCT
>NC_139633.1:13218869-13238869 GCF_964638095.1 Poromitra crassiceps
AACCATGACATGATGGACCTCACTCTAGAGGACTTCCGAGTGTGTGTGTGTGTGTGTGTGTGTGTGTGTGTGTGCGCGTGCGTGCGTGCGTGCGTGCGTGTTTAGTACACCTATGATGGCTGAGTGGATTCCACTCTGGAGGAATGCATGTGTAGTGGTTGTGGAGGTGTACTGTACTGTGTTTACCTCAGAAACGATGCAGGTTGCTTTCCAGTTTAATAAAGAGTGAAGTATTGTTAGCAAGCAGTGTTAAGCATTGAACATTGGTATACAAGTATTAGGCAGATAAAATACTGGTTGAATTACTAGTAACTTGGAATGCAGTACTGTATATGACTAAACCAAAATTTTGCACCTTAAAGGAACAGCTCACCCTAAAATCCCAAATACATATATCCCCTCTCACCTGTAGTGCTATCTATCCATCTATATCATTTTGTGAATGCCAGGATCAGACTACACGATATTTTTTGTCGTTCACGATGTCACCATGTCAGACGAGGCCATCATACTGCCATAAATTCGTGACATGTCTTGGTCGGGAGACTGGCCACACTACAAGTGTATTCTCGCTTAACACCGACAGAGCATCGTATGCCACCGTCATCACGTCGTCTGCTGTCGTCAGCGAGTTCACAGGTCGTCGGGGAGGCGGACCTGTGAACGAAATCTCCCAGCATGCATTGAGGCCACTACATTGACAAGAAATAGCAACCAAATCAGCCTAAATAGGCTAAAGTGGTAGATATAAATAATGTTTATGTTAGCACAACATGCAATAGTAGAACATTTCAATATTGGGCAAAATAAAACATTGAAATCCAAACACAACCCTATGTGAAACATGTATGTAATCCAGGTGCTATATATATCCCTTGCAGAATTAATGTTATTTGGATGAGTGACTGGCTCTACTGTGATGCACTGTGATGTCCGTTCCAGCCTCCAACTCCTACTTCATGTGCACGCCCACTATTTTCTTGCCAGCTGCTGCGAGACGAGAAGGAAGAGAAACGAACATGCAGCCGACTCTGCTGAGCTCATGTTATTTGTAGTGAGCAATGCCCATTGCCCAGGCGTTTAAACGCAAATTAAAACACCATGGCCTTTTTATCTCTTTTATTCTTTTGAGCGGAGCGGAGCGGTGAGTGCGAGCGGGTGAAATCTGTATCGAGCGGGGAGCGGTCTCCCCAGGACCTGATACCTGTCTTCCGGGGTGTCACACTAGGCGAAACCATGTCCAAAAGACTGACATGCCAGTCTTTTCGTCAGGGCGTTGTGAGGCGTCCTAGACGTCCTGACTGGTCCCGATGCTGGTCTTTGATTATGTCACACTACAAGAGGTGAAGACGGCCGATCGTCGTCCCCGGCGGTCATATTCGGGCCCGACGCTGAAAATCTGTCGCACACGACCAAATCGGTCTAATATCGGGCTGAATTCGTGTAGTCTGAACCAGGCATAAGTTGCCTGAGTTTTGGAGATATCAGCCGCAGAGTTTCTGCCTTCTCTTCAACACAATGGAACTGGATGGCACTCGGCTTGTGGTGCTCAACGTGCCACAAAAATACATTTGATAAACTCAACAGCAATGTCTCTTTCCAGAAATCATGACCCGGTTACTCAAGATAATCCACAGACCTTGTGTGCAGTATCCTTTTATTGGCCTTAAGTAAAGGTTAAATAAAAATATATAGATAGACAGACACAAACACACACACACACACACACACACGCTCACTCATTTTCTGAAATCTGTTGACCAGTTGGGCCCATTACTCACATACTGTACGCACACACGCGCGTACACACACACACACACACACACACACACACACACACACACACACACACACACACACACACACACACGCGTACACACACACACACACACACACACACACACACGCACACACACACACACAGTGTTCCTGGGGTCTGGAGCCGTCAAAGCCAATCATGGCTGCTGGTGTGAAGTGGGCATGCCTGTTCAGACCCCCGCATCCCCCCCTCTCTACCTCTGTGCTGGACACAAACAACACACATGCCTAATGGCTGTGTGTGTGTGTGTGTGTGTGTGTGTGTGTGTGTGTCTGTGTGTGTGTGTGGCCAGTGTTTGTTAAATGCTCACTGACTAGCAGGGACACACATGCAGGGCATTTACAAACAGACAGGGCAATTGTTCCAGCAGTATTGAATTAGGCATTTACACACACACAAGCACACACACACACATATGCGCCCGCGTGTGCGCACATGCACACGCACACACACACACGCACACACACACCCAGACTTGGCCTGAGAGCTTGGCATGGGGCGTGAGAGAGCAGTATGTGGTGCACTGGCTCACCTCAGAAACCTCCGAAAACAATTACTGCTCTCACAGGGCTGGCCTGGAATTACTGCTCTCACAGGGCTGGCCTGGCCACAGCTTGTGCTAATAGACTCGACTAAAGAATTCAATTCAATTGAATTGAAATAAAGAAAATTATTACGACCCGACCACTTAATTTTCTACCTGAGAAGCTATTCGCCCCCCTCTCACATCACTAAACACGTTCAAACACAACTTGTATCAGGCTAGTTGACAGCTGTAGCGGCTGATCTGCCGATGCTGATCCATCTTAGCTCTAGTTTATTTACCTTGTCTTTGTTGTCTCTTATGTACCCATGTGTTGTTTCCTGGGTTATTCTGTTTATTTTATCATATCGTTAGCCTCATAGCATAATTACCTACTAGCAATTGCTTAGGCAATTATGCTATGAGGCTAACGATATCTTGCTGAGGCCTCTTGGCCAGGGCATCGTTGTAAATTAGAACTGGTTCTCAACCGATGTTTCTTTTTACCTGGTTAAATAAAGGTAATTTTTTTTAAATTGAATCAAACTAAGTCAAATCTGACCATGGCATGTTCTCCTACAACACTGACACAACAAATAAAACAACACATGAGGGGGAAAAACCTGATAATACGACTTCCGGGTCCAAGCGCCAAGCCTCTCTGCGTTGTCAATATGGCGCAGTGCTGTGTCCCTCATCGTTTGAATGCATCCGAGACTTAAAACCCCCCGATTCAACTGTCATTCTACTGCTTTCCTTGCGATGAGAAAGAGAAGAGTTAATCATGTAAGTTACAATTCGGAGAAAGTACATAGAAAAACAACATTTTGGCGCTAAGTCTAAAAAGATGATCTATAAAAAGTTATGTTAACACATTCACTGCCAACAACGTGTAAACACGTTTTCAGAATCCAGCTGTTGACTGCCAACAACGTGTTAACACGTTTTCAGAATCGATTTTTTTTTTTTGACGGTGGATCGTTGATCTGGCCCTTTTGCATCTTCTATTATACTGTTAGAGCCGCCGGGCGTGTGCAATCCATTCCGCCGACCCACTGAGTGGCGACGGTGCTCAGACTATTGAGTGTTGTTTGGCCAGAAACGCACGCATTCCAGCTGAGCTCAACCGAGGACCCAGAAGCGAACGAGCCTCATTCTCATACTGTAGGCGAAAACCTTTCACACGGGCGCACGGCGGTGGGGGGTTCCAAAGGTGGACTGGGTGGAAAGCACACTTTGAAGCGCGCAGCATAAAGCCTAGAGTCACACAAGGCTTCGTCAAAGCTCTCAACCGAAAATCCAAGAACGGATTAAGCCACATCCACGCTCGCCGACGAGGGGCCGCCAGAGAGGGAGGCTGCTGCTCACTGCTCAGACAGGCAGGAGAGACTGGCTTGTGACTGACAAACGCTGCTGAAATCCACCAGACACGCCCACGGAGGGAGGAGTTGTAAGGAGAGGGGGTGCGGGTGCTGCTATGGAGGAAATTACTGTTCAGAACTATATTGTTTATGTCTGATGTCTCACTGATGCCAAAAATAAATGGTTTAAGTGACTATTTGATTGAATTTCACAAAACTGCGATTATCTCAGCTTTTTGTCTCAGACGCTGAAACCATGCTGTACTCAACGGCTAATATCTACATAACTACTAACTCTACAAACTAACTCTTTTAGACAGAGAAAGCACACATTCTATTAGTACTTTTGTGAACTTTCTGTTCACAAAGTCCAAGCAGAAAATTATCCTTGGCTCTTGTAAAATGAGCCAGAATCCTCAAAAAAACCCTCTGGCAAAAGCTACCTACAGTAAAAAAAAAAAGGCTGGCAGTGAATGTGTTAAGTTAAAAAAAAAAGTTTTATAAAAAGATATTTAAAAAGATTCACGGGATCCGCCATAGTTGTTTTGAATGAGGTGAATGAGGAGCGGTGCCGCTTGGCCCCGGAGGTGACGCGGGGTCAACGTCTGTCGTCAGTCTTAGTGGACCAGTTGGACCCGATTCACCTATCAGTACACATGGTTCCTTTATGTGTGGTTTTAGATACTGTACTTTACATTCAGTTTATGTGTGTGCGTGTGTGCGTCCATGCGTATGTGTGCGTATGCGTGCGTGTGTGTGTATGCGTGTGTGCGTGCATGTGTATGCGTGTGTGCGTATGCGTGTGTGTGTGTATGCGTGCGTGCGTGCGTGTGTGTGTGTGCGTGCGTGCGTGCGTGTGTACGTGCGTGCATGTATACCTGTGTGTGTGTAGCCACCATATGCTAATGTTGGTCCGTCTCTCTGTCTCTCTGCGGGGCCCAGTGCTGGGGCCTCTGTGAGATAATCAGCATAATTCTTCTGACAAATACACATGGTTATTCTTAATTAGTATCACACACTGTCCCCCCGGCCGCACCGTGCCTGTCCACCTGAATATCACACAGACACACACACACACACACACACACACACACACACACACACACACACACACACACACACACACACACGTCGTGCACACATTCTTTTAGGGGGGACATGCACAGAGACACAGATGTACGCAGATGTGTGCTTGTTTGGAATACACACACATTCATACACTGCTAGGGACGCGTGTGCAGATGCTTGCTTCACGGGATGCATGCACACACACACACACACACACACACACACACACACGTGAAAATGGAACCCACGCTCACACAATCATGCTCATAAACACAAACTCACTGATAGGGACCAGCTCCAACCTTCAGTTCTGAAAAAATGAGGCCAATGTGGAAGTACCAAAAACTTCCACACTTCCTTTGAACGGCCACTTGATGCTGGCTCCAAAAGGGAGTCATTCCCCATTCACCCCCATGTTAAAATGCCCGACTTTACAGTTAAGTAGAAGTAAACGTGTTTACAGCCTGGGACAAACGGTTTGGTCTCTATAGCAAATTTCATCCCTCATAACAACCGTACTTTTTAACTCACTCGTTTATGGTCTATGGCTGCAAAAAGACTACAGATTGTATAGAAGTGAATCGGAAAATTACCCAACTTCTTCTTACTCGATTTCTTACCTCAGTAAACAATTCCCTAACGAGTTTATGGTCTCAATCGCTAGTTTCAAGACTTCTTCAATGTAGTATGGTGTTCATTTTGTAAATTATGATCCCATTTAGAGTAACATAGATAAATCAGACTATGTTTTGGATCTGATTGACAGGTCGCCTGTCCAGCTCACTGGTCAAGGACCAATAGCAGGTGGCGCTGCGGCTCTTCCCATCCAAATATGGTCAGGTCTGGGCTGGCTCCCCGCCAAAACCAAGATGGCGACACGCGACGGTCACAATGCGAAACTTGAGGCTTCAAAACGAGAGTCTAGAAACCAATAGGTGACATCATGGTGGCTACCTGCATATCTTTATACAGTCTATGGCTCATACACACAAACACAAACTCACTGTATGTATGGAACTCTTTTATACACTATACACACACACACACACACACACACACACACACACACACACACACACACACACACACACACACACACACACACACTGTCCAGGGGACCAGGGACCACACCAAAGGGAAATAGTGGCAGAATGAGGAAGTAAAAGATTGAATAGATTGCTTTCTTCCTCCCGATGCTAACTTGTGTTGAGCCATGTAAGATCTGAGGAGCCTTTAATGTATAAATTAGCAAGGCTTCTGCCTGTCTCTTCTCTTCTTTCCCTCTCTCTCTCTCTCTCTCTCTCTCTCTATCACACTCACGTACTCACTACCCATCTCCCTCTCTCCCTCCCTCTCTCTCTCTCTCTCTTTACCTCTGGGTTTCCATATCTCTCTCTTTCCCTCTCCCTCTCTCTCGCCTGTTCTTTCACTTTTGGCATGATTAACTGTTGACTTTGATCATTCTGGTGAATACATGGTCTTGGGGCACACACACACACACACACACACACACACACACACACACACACACACACACACACCATGTTAACCATACCGATGTTCTTTGATATCCTATATTGTAGGAAGCTGGCGGTCTTCACAGAATGGTAATTTTACAAAATGGATTTCACAGAGGAAAACCCTACAGTATATCTGAAGCAGCTTTGCTTCTGTAGTAATGCACTGATGGGCCATCACCACGGCTATCAGTTTGCCACTGCTGCAGGAAGAATTTGAAAATGAACCACCATCATTTGGCTTAAATGTAACAATTGGTTGGAAATTATTATTATTAATATTATTATTATTATTATTATTAGTAGTAGTAGTAGTAGTAGTAGTAGAATTATTAGTATTATTATTATTAGTAGTAATGCTGCTAAAGAATAGCTATAACCAGTGGTGTGCCATTGAATGTGTTTTGTTGTCAGATGGAGGACGTGTGGCCCTGTGGGGTGAGAGAGAGAGTCTTTTTTTCCATTTCCTTAACTCTGTCACCAAGTAGAGGGACACCATCTCCCTCTCACCACTCACTAAAGAAGACAGACCCTTGCATTGTTTTCATGAATTTCATTCAATCGATTTATAAATCTATTTGTTGTTGTTTTGACGGATTCTGGTGCTTTTGTTTGTGTGTGAAATAAATGGTGTAATTAGTGTAAATAGTACATGGTGTTAATGTATTGCTATAGTGTGTTTTCACTGTTTTTGATTGTTGCCTGCATGCTTAGAATGTGTGCTTTTTTGTGTGCATGGTGAATTTCAAAGTGTTTGATTATTGGGTATGTCTGTGTGTGTGCGTACATGCATGTTTGTGCGTGTGTGTGTGTGCACGTGTGTGTGTGCACGTGTGTGTGCACGTGCATGTGTGTGTGTGCACGTGCGTGTCTGTGTGTGTGTGTGCGCACGTGCGTGTGTGTGCGTGCTTCAGTGTGTGCGTGGCACTGAGTGTGTGATGTGGCGAGCAGGCC
Organism: Poromitra crassiceps; assembly: GCF_964638095.1. NCBI lineage: Eukaryota > Metazoa > Chordata > Actinopteri > Beryciformes > Melamphaidae > Poromitra > Poromitra crassiceps. The sequence continues at coordinate 13,226,112 of NC_139633.1, forward strand.
GTTAATGTGCTGTGTTTCTGTGGTAAAGTGTTTGATTGTATTGCCACCTAGAGGCGTATAGCAGAGTCTCCACGCTCCTATAAAAGCCGCCAGCACCAGATGCTGCTATTGACAATGTGCATATGTTAAGCACTTTATAGGCCACATGCCTCACATATTTCACTGGCTTTTAAGGTAGAGAGATCTCTCATTCTCCCTCACTTCATCTCTCCCTCCCTCCCTCCCTCCCTCTGCATCTATCTCTTTTCTCCCCCGCTTTCATCTATATTCTACCTTCCCTCTTTTTTACCCATCCACTCAATCTATCTCTGTCTCTCCCCTCTCTCTCTCACTCACTCACCCCCTCTGTCTCTCGCCCCTTTTCATTCCCCTTCCACACTTGCTAACGTACTCCCTGTTTTGTCATTTCCCCTCTGTCCCTCTCTCTCTCTGTTTCTCTCCCCCTTTCTCTGTCTCTCTCCCTCTCTCTCTGTTTCTCTGTCGCTCTCTCTCTCTCTCCCCCCTCTGTCTGTCTCTCTCCCCCCTCTCTTTCTATCTCTCTCCACCTCTCTCTGTCTCTCTCCCCCCTCTCTCTCTGTTTCTCTCTCTGTCTCTCTCCACCTCTCTCTGTCTCTCTCCCCCTCTCTCCCACTCTCTCTGTCTCTCCCCCTCTCTCTGTCTTTCTCTGTCTCTCCCCCTCTCTCTGTCTTTCTCTCTCTCTCTCTCCCCCTCTGTCTCTCCTCTCTGTCTCTCTCCTCTCTCTGTCTCTCTCCCCCTCTCTCTGTCTCTCTCTTGCTCTCTCTCTCCCCCCTCTGTCTGTCTCTCTCCCACCTCTCTCTGTCTCTCTCCACCTCTCTCTGTCTCTCTCCCCCCTCTCTCTCTGTTTCTCTCTCTGTCTCTCTCCACCTCTCTCTGTCTCTCTCCCACTCTCTGTCTCTCTCCTCTCTCTGTCTCTCTCCCTCTCTCTCTCTCTCTCTCTGTCTGTTCCTCCCCTCCCTCCCTCCCTCGCTCCACTGAAAAGCCTGTGATTTGCAGGAGGATTTAGCTGTGTCTAGGTGTCTTGGGGCTTATTAATCCTATTTGAGTGTGGATGAACAACATGTTGGCTGCAGACAGTGAAACAGTGAAAGCGTGCGTTGTGGTTCTGCTCGTTGTTGACGGTTCATCCTCGGTGCCACGCTACGCTGATTTGTCAGGGTTTCATTTGATTTCGCTTGAATTGAAAGTGGCGACCAATTAATCTCTTTGCATACGCGTGCATACGTTCAGCGAGAGACATGCACACAGTCCCAACACACGCTGTTAAACAAGCACACACTCAGTCAGACACAGCAGGAGTGTTAGTGAATGCTCTACATTCAGTACACACACACACACACACGCGCGCGCGCGCGCGGGCAATGCCACTTCCTGGAGCCGAGGGCTCCCTGGCTACCATGTCATAGCACGCCAGGGCCCCTTTGAAACAACAGTCTCTCATCAACAGTCTCTTATCAATTAGTAAAATGGTGTTTCTATCACACACACACACACACACACACACACACACACATGCATACACACACACGCATACACACACACACACGCACGCACACACACACACACACACACACACATACACACACACACACACACACACACACACATACACACACACATGCATACACACACACACACACCCACACGCATACACACACACACACACGCACACACACACACACACGCATACACACACGCATACACACACACACACACACACACACACACACACACACACACACACACACACGCATACACACACATACACACACACGCACACACACACACACGCATACACACACATACACACACACACACACACACAGAGCTCTTGTGTCTGCCAGGGTGTTGGGCTGGGTCCCACTGCCTAGAGCTACTGGCAGACGCTCTGTCTGTGTGTGATTGTTTTTGTGTATGTGCATGCGTGCATTTGTTTGCATGTGAATTAATGAATGTGTGAATGCGTGTGTGTGTGTGTGTGTGTGTGTGTGTGTGTGTGTGCATGTGTGTGTGTGTATGCTTGTGTGACATGAAAATGTGCATGTGTAACAAACACTCAATCTGCAAGCTTTGAATTCACCCATAACACACGGCCTGTCTGCCTGTCTCTCTCTCTCTCTCTCTCTCTGCCACCTCTCTAGTAGTCTCTCTCTCTCTCTCTGCCCCCTCTTGAGTAGTCTCTCTCTCTCTCTCTCTCTCTCTCTCGCTCTCTGCCACCTCTCTAGTAGTCTCATGTGGTCAGACCCTCCGTCGACGTCAGCAAGCTTCCAGCGACGGAGGGTCTGAATCACAAGTCTCTGAATCACAAGAGACTTCCGGCGCTCCGTCCAGACGCTGGAGGAGACATCTGGTTGGCTGAGCAGCTGTGACAGAAGTTACGTCATACAGCGTGCCTCCTCCCATATTACAGTCCGGCAAGGAAACACGTTCAGTGGAACGCCATGAAGCACCGTGAAGAGACGTCACTGTGAAGCGATAAAAAGAGCGACGAAAAAGTAGTGATAGGCTGTCTTGCAGGAAGATGAGTGGGCAAGTCAAGATCATTTAACGGCGGCGTTACAGAAAGTGTGCCAGGTCCAACAATTGTGGTTGTTGCATGTTCACCCGCGGTCCATTTAGCTGATGTGCACACATTCCGAATGCACTGCCCCACGAGGTCCCTGGTTGGTCAATTCATATGTCTGTCACTCATCCTTTTTGTTTTTTTGGCTTGGGGGGCGGGCGTTAAGCACTTTTCACAGTTGTGTTCCAGACATAGATATCATCTACAGTACAGCTGGCTCTGTGAGAACCTCTCTAGTGTCTCCTTGCTTTGCCACAGCAGAGCCTGCATGTTGAAACATTGATATCACAAATCTCATGTCATGTCATCTTAGCTCGCCCATTGTTTCTGCCTTCCCTTTCATTCCCGATTTTCCCGAGTGAGGCGCTCTGGTTTGTATTGTACGAGTTCATGCAGGGTTTGTTTGTCTAACTAATTTCCTCTCGTTCTCTTCTTTTTACTGCTTCTAATGCTCTCTCTCTCTCACCCTCTCTCTCTCAGGGGTCAGTCCTAGAAGCCACTCTCTATGGTCTTGAGCCTTACAGTGACTATAGTCTCCGTGTGGAAGCTGTGAACGGAGCAGGTGGGTTCATTATCGTCGGTGGTTCACGATCAGCACTGAAATGCCAACACTGATTCCCCCCGAATCGATTTCATCTTGGATGTTTTCCTGACCCCTTCAGGCAGTGTCTCCAGTCCGTGGGTGGACTCTAGGACCCTGGAGGCCTCTCCGGCCGGCCTGGCTAACTTCACGGTGGAACAGAGGGACCAGGGCAGGGCGTTACGACTGAGCTGGGATCAGCCACACACACCTAATGGAGTCATCACGGTATGCACACACGCACGCGCACGCATGCACGCATGCACACATGCACACACACACACACACACACACACACACACACATACACACACACACACACTCAATGCACACTGCTTGCAGACCCACAGACCTCAGTCTCTCAAGACAGACCTGTTGGCTCCTGCAATTTACAAATGCCCCACCTACCCCTCTGTGGTTGGTCAAAAAAATAAGGCAGGATGTCCGGTCAAAAAATGTCCTGTTTCCCACTTCACCTCCTCCACCCTGTTTCCTGTCTCCTCCTCTCCAGATGTATAACTTGTACAGTGAGGGGAATTTGGAGTTCAGCGGCCTGTCTCGTCACTTCCTGTTTCGCCGCTTGGAACCGTGGACCACTTATACGTTGACTCTTGAAGTCTGCACGTCAGCGGGCTGCACGCGCCCCCCTGCTCAGCACGTCACCACGGCAGCAGCCCCGCCTGCTTCCCAGCCCCCTCCCAGGCCTCTCTTCATTGGCCCAGACCGGGTTTCACTTTCCTGGGGCCCGCCCTCCCAGCCCAACGGGCCAATTGCAGAGTACTTCTTGCTCGGGCGGAGTCTGGAGGACGGCGGGAGGGGGAGGAGCAATGAAGAGGAGCTGGACAGGGGAAAGGTAGGTGAAACCAACGACTTGTACCTGAAGATACAGGCAATGCTTTCGGTCAGTCTGTTAGAATAACTCTGGTACCTTTAATGTCTCTAAAATATCTTTGGAAATGTACAGACATCAAAACTAAATCAGAGCATTTCATTTCAGTTACACTTATTTTTAACCCTTACCCTCCAAGGAAACAAGGATTTGTTTTCCAGTAAAGCCATTGGAACTCCAGCCTTCTTGCTGCTACCAGATGAATCGGTTAAGAATGAATGGGGAGTGTGCGTTTACGACATCAACCAACATCCTCCATGTGTGTCCACCAGGTGCTGTTCAGAGAGACCTCCCCACAGGACTCGAACAGTTTCTCCTACACCGTGACGGGCCTGCGACCCTGGACTCAGTACCAGTTCAGTGTCCGTGCTCACAACTCCGCCGGCCACACCCGCAGCCCCTGGGTTACCGTGACAACCAGACAGGGCCCCCCGCGTGGGCTGGCCCCTCCCACAGTTCTTCACCTCCAAGGCCGACCCAGTGAGCTGCTGGTGTCTTGGACTCCTCCTCTGCAGCCCAACGGGGTCCTTCTGTCGTACAGGATCCAGAGAAACAATGTCAGCTTCTCATTTAGTTTTGACCCTGCTGTCTTCAGCTACACAGATGAGGACCTTCTGCCCTTTTCGCCATACAGGTATAGAGACACTGCGTAACACGTCATCATTCAGAAACCACGCCCAAGACGGGGGAAAACAGAAACCCCCCCTCCAATCCTGGCGTTCTCCTATGTCACGTGCATGGTTGCGTGTTGCACAAAAAGATATATACGGAAGATGAACACTCCAACTTACTTCCTTGACAGCTAGATCCACATTTTTCTTCTCGCCAATTCTCAATGGCTTCCTTGTTTTGCTCAGGAGTACAAAAAAACTTTAACTGGGGATTTTTTTACATTTGTTGTCTGCGCAGCCCACCACACAACAGCTTTTAGCTATGTTTCATTCAAGGAAAATGACGCTGGTGTGTGGAAATGAACAGAGCTTTTCCCCCGTGATGGGCGTGGCCTATTTCATGCAGTGTCTCTATTGGCTGCCTTAACTCATACCACTTTTCAGTCCCATGTCAGTTAACCTGAGTGACAGTTAACCTGAGTTAACCTGACAAATTAACTAAGTGCCATTTGTGATGCTTACAAATGGCAGGTAACTTTTCAGTGTCAGCCAGACAATAATATTCTATTCTATTCTATTCTATTCTATTCTATAGCTATGCGGTGATAGCCTGTACGTCTGAGGGGTGTGTCACCAGCCCGCCCACGAACATCACAACCCTCGAGGCGCCCCCTGCCACAGTGGAAGCTCCCGCAATGAACAACATCACATCAAATAGCATAACCATTTCCTGGAGCGTACCACTGACTGAGAACGGGGAGGTGACAGAATATGTGGTCAAAGTGAACAGCGAAGAGGCTTACCGCGGGAGAGGCTCATACGCGGTGATATCAGACCTGCGCCCTCACATGTCGTACGTCATCGTCCTGTTGGCGTGTACCAGCGGGGGGTGCACGACCAGCGCCACAGTGTCCACAGTCACTGAGGAGGCCCCTCCCACCCATCTGCCTGCCCCAACTCTGAAGGTATGTTGGTTTTATTTCTGACTTCCAATGAAAGCTTTTTATTCCACTCAGTAACACATGTATAATACTATCAATGCAGTGGATAACTTCACTTTGAATGTACCTGGACCCCACAATGAATCTAAATCTTTGGCCAGTGGGCGTGGAAAGTTAATCAGTTCTTCCTTGGCCCATGGCCAGCTTGCCTACTTGAATCAGGAGCTTTAAGGTTAGGGACTTGTGACCTCTCGTCTGAAGGTCACCGGGCCGGAGTCGGTGGAGGTGAGCTGGAGAGCACCGGAACACCCTAACGGCGTCATCACGGGGTACGAGCTCCGCAGGGACGCTGAAGTCATCTACGTGGGCTCAGAAACGCGTTACCACGACTTCACGCTCTTGCCGAGCGTGCAGTACAGCTACGTTGTCACGGCCAACAACAGCAGGGGGGCGGTGAGCAGCCCCGTAGCCACAGCCAGGACTCACCCATCAGCTCCCTCTGGTGTCGCCCCCCCAACACTGCAGCCGGCGGGACCAAGCCAGGTCGGTTTCATTCATCCATTTTCCTCGTTCACCCATTCATCAATTACTCAATTTCATTCATACATTCATACATAGTGGGCTATAAGGAACAGCTGAATAATGAAATCACTCATGTTAGCCCCTCCCTATTGCCTTTAAAAGTTGTGTTTTTGACGCTCTTTGTCGAACCATCACCTCTTCCAGGTGAGAGTGGAGTGGAGTGCTCCAGCCCGTCCTAACGGAGAGATGGTCAGTTACACGGTGCACCAGAGAGACCCGGTCCAACTCGGCACCAACAGCACTGTGTTCACTCCAGAACACAGCAGCTTCTCTGAGCGACGCGTCACGCTGCACGGACTGGCTCCTCACCACAGGTCAGTCACAGCAGAGACTTTGACGCTGTCAGCCTGCATTATAAAAGTAACATATTACATGTAATATATTACTTTTAGCAGTAACCCAGTAATATAACTTATTACTAATAGGATTTCAGTAATAGTATACCAGTTACTTTATCAAGTAACTCAAGTTACAAATTGAGTTAAATTGTTTAAATCAAAGCACATATCTAAAATAAAGATACAATCATTTCCTAATCAAATTGTGTGTTTTCATGCAAATAACCACAATAGATGACAATAACAAAGGAAAAGAATAACATTTAGAATTTTGGATTGTTTACACTGACTTTTTCGGGATGGTTCCGGGCCGGCGATGTCATTCTGCTGCTGCTGTTATTTTGGTGAAAGTAATGCAAAAGTAGTGTAATAAGTAACGAGTTACTCTGCACAGACAGTAATATTGTAAAGTAACTTTCAAACTTTCAAATGAAAGTAACTACCGGTAGTCATATCTAGTATATGACATTTTGAAAGTAACTTGCCCAACACTGGTCAATACTATGAATAAAGAAAGGTGAGAAGAATAGAGAGAAACACTGGAGCTAGAGGAGGTGTGGCTGACTGTCCAAATCAGCATATTGCAGAGGCTGCCTGCCTACATGTCAGTCAATACAAGGGCTAGGTTCACTTCATTCTCATTTGCAATCAATTCATGAATAAATCACTTGAACCGAAACTGAGCTTCCCCCGAACGTGGACAACGCAAAGCAATGTAACACAGAAAAGCCCGGTGGAAAAGAGACAGAGGAAGCAAACGGACAGGCACAAAAGAAAGCAAAAGTACTGTTTTACTAGCCTGGTATCCAGCCCCATACATGTGTGAATCACAGTTTCATAGTTCCAAAATAGAGCAAGACAAAAGACAGAATTACTAAGAATCTAAAGAGGAAAGTCTCTCTCTCTCTACGTGCGAGAGAGACTCTCTCATCATGGGCTTGTACCATCTGTGACCACGAGTTAGACAGAATGATGTCATTTGATTTATTTGACAGCTTTCATGACAGATGTAAGATTATTGTTATTGATGCTGATATTCTTCAACTTGTTGAGCTTCCTTTTTATATTTACATTCCTTGTGTTAATAAGGAACGAGGGTTTGTTTGACCTAGTCTTGCTGGATATAAATAAATGGAGGAATAAAATATTGAAAGAATCAATACAGCATAAGCATAAAGACATAAATATATATTTTATAAATTAGGATACCGTACTACTGTATTCATCATAATGGGGGCATCATGTGTTTTGGTTAAAAAAATAAAAAGATAAATGACTAAAATGAAATATGGACAGCATGTAGAGTTGGGTGTGTAGAAGAGAGACAAAGACAACAGAGAGAGAGAGAGACAGAGACAGAGAGAGAGAGAGAGAGACAGAGACAGAGAGAGAGAGAGAGAGAGAGAGTGTGAGAGAGAGAGAGAGAGACAGAGAGACAGAGAGAGAGAGAGAGAGAGACAGAGAGAGAGAGACAGAGAGAGAGAGAGACAGACAGAGAGACAGAAAGAGAGAGAGAGAGGGAGTGATGGAGTGACTGAGTCAACCTTGAAGCACTGACCATGTCTCCATCGCCCTCTCTCGGACAAAGACAGCTGGGCACACCAAAGTCTCTGCATATGTAGCCTGTGTGTGTGTACGCGTGTGTGTGTGTGTTTGTGTGCGCGCATGTGTGTGTGTTTGTGTTTGTGTGTGTGTGCGTGCGCGCTGAGGTGAGGTCCTGATAAGATTCAGATAATAAAAGCTCATCAGCGTTATCATTTGAAGATCGCTCCCTCGCTCTCAAATGACCTTCTATCCATTCAAGTCCTCCTCCTGCCCTCCTCTCTTTCTCTCTGTCTTTCTCTTCTTCTTTTCCATCTCCCTTCGTTATCTCCATCTCCAAAAACCCAACAACTGCTTCCTAATCATCTAGTTTTACCTCATATGCATGGGGGCACGGTCACAGCAAGAAGGTCCTGGGTTCGATTCTAGCCTGGGACACTGTTGACACTAGGGGTATGTCTCCCCAGGAGTTTGCATGTTCTCCCCCTACTCCCCTGAGGTTTCTCCATATACAGTAACATCAATATGGACCCCCAATTAAAAACATGCAGAAGATTGTCTTCTGACCATCGGTGGCTGGAAAAAGTTGGTCCACGTGCGCTTCACTGCAGCTGACCATGGAGGAGGACGAGCCAGCATGGGTCAAACACAGAGGGCACATTTCACTGCACCTCCAAAGCGTGTGTGTGTGTGTGTGTGTGTGTGTGTGTGTGTGTGTGTGTGTGTGTGTGTGTGTGTGTGTGTGTGTGTACTGGACGCCACGATGCCACCATGGTGTTTGTGACTGAATAAAGATGGGGTTTGTCCGTCCCGTTTAATCTTAATGTATTCAATTCTGTTAAATATTTATGTTAAGTATTAAACCATTGTCTGATATAAATACACACACATTTATTATTGTTTTACTTGTATTACCAATTTGATGCACAACTCAATTTCAATCTCTTTCTGCCTTTTTGTCTATGCAGTGTGTGCCTGCGTGAGTCTGCATTGAGTACATGCACACCTACAGTATGTCTGTCTGTTTTTGAGTGTGATTACATGCCTGTATCCATAGATAATTCACGTTTATGTCTGTGTGTGTGTGTGTGTGCGCGTGTGTGTGCATGTGTGTGTGCATGTGTCTCTGTGTGTGTGTGTGTGTGTGTGTGTGCGCGTCTGTGTGTGTGTGTGTGTGTGTGTGTGTGTGTGTGTGTGCGCGCAGGTACGAGGTGAGGGTGGAGGCTTGTACGGCGCTGGGCTGCTCCTCCAGCGACTGGACGTCTATCCTTACGCCGGAGGCTCCCCCTGCTGGACAGATGGCGCCACTGTTAGACCTCCAGCCCGACACGCACACCGGCCTGCAGACCTGCTTCCTGCTCACCTGGTCTCCTCCGGCCCAGGCTAACGGCCTCGTGCTGCACTACGAGGTGTACCGCAGGCTGGACCGCACCGCTGCCCCCCGCAGGCGGGACCGCATCACTGCCGCCCGCACAGCCGCTGCCAAGACCTTTGTTTGCAGGAATGTTTCTACCAGCTGCAGGGATGAAGGACTCCAGCCATATACTGCATACCAGTACCAGGTACAGTAAAGTACCAGTACCAGGTACAGTAAAGTACCAGTACCAGTACCAGGTACAGTAAAGTACCAGTACCAGTACCAGGTACAGTAAAGTACCAGTACCAGGTACAGTAAAGTACCAGTACCAGTACCAGGTACAGTAAAGTACCAGTACCAGGTACAGTAAAGTACCAGTACCAGTACCAGGTACAGTAAAGTACCAGTACCAGTACCAGGTACAGTAAAGTACCAGTACCAGGTACAGTAAAGTACCAGGTATAGTAAAGTACCAGTACCAGGACCAGGTATAGTAAAGTACCAGTACCAGGTACAGTAAAGTACCAGTACCAGGTATAGTAAAGTACCAGGTATAGTAAAGTACCAGTACCAGGACCAGGTATAGTAAAGTACCAGTACCAGGTACAGTAAAGTACCAGTACCAGTACCAGGTACAGTAAAGTACCAGGTACATTAAAGTACCAGTACCAGGTACAGTAAAGTACCACTACCACTACCAGGTACAGTATAGTACCAGTACCAGTACAGCAAAGTACCAGCCCCAGTACCAGGTATAACCCTTTGTGTGGGTTGAGCAGGTGACAGCAGCTCTGAGAGAATATGGGAATCTGGAAAATAAGTCTCAGATGTCTCAGACAGATTTCTCTATTTCTCTCATTCTGTAGGAAAAAGAGTAGCGTTGGCTTTTCACTCGGATCATACAGTATGATGCACGTAGGGGGCGCTCTTGCTCAGTCAAGGGTGAATATATTCCTAAAGGTTTTCAACATTCTGCGTTTGTAGATGCGCTGGAAAAGTGTGTTGAGGTGCAACACATTTCAACAAGGAAGTGTTTTGAATGAGTTTAGATTTCATGTGCCTGATTCACGTCTTGGGGGGGGGGGCAATGTTTTTAAAACAGCTTTGTTAGTTTGTCCAAAGAAAAATACAAGAAAGTGGAATTGGAATAACAGTAAGAAGAATAACTAAAGGGAAAAAAACTGTTAATATATATCCTTAATGAATATAAGTATAAGTCGAGTATAAGGCCTTGGCCACACTGATCCGTGGTGTCTGTCCGTGTGCGTTCATTTCTCTGTTCACTTTCATTCATTTTCAATGACAGCTGTCCGACTGTCCGTGGAGCACTCAGAAGCGTACGTATCCAGAAAATTTGCATACGTTTTGATGGACAGAAAGTTGAAGAGGGATGAACTTTTTCTGGATGGACGTATCGGATGGTCGGATAGTCACTGTCCGTTTAGCCAATCAGAGTCGAGGTCTCGAGAGGAGGCGTTCCGAGATTTGTTTAAACTTTGCAAAGAAGTTGGCGGCCGAGGCGGTGAAGGAGGCTATAATTAATGCTGTGTACACCATCCCGCTGTAGTACAACGTGATAGTCAGTGTCACCGTCTGATTTCACCATCTAATCTGGTCATTCAGTGGCATTTTATTGCCACATAAGTAACGTAGCGCACAGAGCTAACAGTTAGCTGACGCCAGCTTTCTTCTTCTCTCGGTTTATAGGCGGGTCGCTGACACCTTCAAGGTGCTTACCGCCACCTGCTGTACAAGTAGTTTACTTGTACAGCAGTTTACTGTACAAGTAGTTTACTTGTACATGCAACGGACATAAATCTATCCATCTTATCAGTTCTGTCCATTTTATGACGGATCAGTGTGGCCAAGGCCTTAGTCTATCCTCTAAGATAAGGCTTTTATTGTGATGTGTTGTTCTCCCCTGATTAAGGTTTAGACACATAGATCACATAGATGGAACATCATCCAAAAGTCCAATCATACAGTATGAATATGTACACACAGATAGACTTCACCTGGCACAGTCACCCTCACATGCACACACACATGTGCTCACAGACACGCACGCACACACACACACATGCACGCACGCACGCACACACACACACATGCATGCACGCACGCACGCACGCACGCACGCACGCACACACACAAACACACACAAACACGCACGCACACACACACACATGCACGCACGCACACACACGCATGCACGCACACACACAAACACGCACGCACGCACACACACACACACACACACACACACAAACACACACGCACACACACACACACACACGCACAAGCCGAGCAATCAGACAGGTGTTAAATGGTGGGGTCCATATTCATGGCGTTGTGCGGTGCGTCGGTGTGCTAATTGACAGGCTAGCCCTTTGGAAGCAACAATAACATTAACATTCCCGCCTGTCAGACATGCGAGCCGAGGCCAGAGAACCCGTGTAATTGATTGAGTTTGCCTGATTGTGGTGCCGTCTTTATTTACGAGGGTCCTAATTTATGACAGGAGGGGAGGGAGAGAGGGAGGAAGGAAGAGAGGGAGGGGCTTGGGGAGATGACGGGCGGGCGACAGAGCCATTAATCACCAGCCCCTCAGAGCACCCACTTCCTGATTACCAGCCAGCCAATCGAATTAGCTGTTAGCCCCCTTGGTAACAGAGCATGTATTGGAAAGACCTTTTAATGGCGACCGCTGCATGTCCCCTGAGGGTTTGGGGGGGGGGGGGGTGCGGAGTACGCTGAGAGGTGGCGGTGTGTGTGTGTCCTGTTAGACCACTTCTCGTGTGTGTGTGTATGTGTGTGTCCTGTTAGACCACTTCCCGTGTGTGTGTGTGTGTGTGTGTGTGTGTGTGTGTGTGTGTGTGCGTGTGTGCGCGCGTATTTGTGTGAGGGGAACACAGAAGGTGAGAGTATGCAGGTTTAGATGTTTTGTTTGGTGTTTGATGTGATTGGAGAGTATTTTTTGGTAGACCGTGCTCTCCACTTTCCTTGCCCTCATTTCCATTGCCTATCTATCTATCTACGGCAGGGGTCACCAACCTTTTTGAGGTCGAGGGCTACCTGAAGGGTAGAGAGTCATGTCGGGGGCTACCTGTTGAAATTTGCTCGATTTACCTTTAAATAATGAGTATTATGCATTTAATCGAGACATACACTCTTTTCTTTCACTGTTGTGAAGAAGAACTCTTCCTCCCACTCCTCTTGAAATTGGTAATGTTTTTTCTTTCACTTTTCTGCCATTGTTCTTGCGTTCCATCATTTAGCTTAGCCGACTGATATAATCATTGGCAGCTGGCAGTCGCACTGTCGCAGAGTGAATGAC
>NC_139633.1:13243869-13356369 GCF_964638095.1 Poromitra crassiceps
CTTTATACTAGGCTATTTTATATATGAATTATTCGATCAGTGCAACCACACACATGAGTGATAGAGATCATTATTCATTGAGCATGCGTTTCTAAATCTATGGTCTAAATAGGCTTACAGATTGTGGAAATGTATAGACTGAGATTACACTTTTACATTTGTTGCTGCTGCCTGTATCAATGCAGCTGTATCAGACAGAAATCGCTGATCAAAGTAAATCAAATGACTGATGTGAATACAAGCTGCTGCTTTAGACAGCCCTTCAGCAGACTATCCAACGCGGATTTTCATTCTGACATTAAATCGCGGATACATTAAATATCCGCTAAAACTCTGATCATGCACTGCGCTTCATTGAACGAGGAAATGGGTGTGGAAATGGGTGTGGGCGTGGATCAACTCAGCTGTTCATAATGTGATTGGCTAGCGCACCTCTTTCGCGTGGACGCGCGCCTGTGCACGAGCGAAAAACGTGCGCGTGCACAGGCAGATCCCAGGTCCACTTACCTAGTAGAAAACCAGCGTCGTAGTATCAGTTAACTAGATAGCTTTGATCCTGTTCAGTCAAACCAGATCAAAGGGACTTATCGCGGATCTGTTAAACTAGCTTCGTAGTACAGGGTCCTGGTTTGAGTGAGCTCTGTTTGGACGAGTGAGATTCTACAATATGAAAGACTCAGATGAGTTGTTTGACCGACAGGTGTGGGTGGTGAACTCGGCCGGTCACTCTGCCAGTCCGTGGGCCAGTGGAAGAACAGGCCCCGCCCCACCTGAGGGTGTAGCCACGCCCACTTTCCGGCAGGTCTCGGCAACCTCGGCGGTAGTGGTCATCCACCCGCCGGCCCGGCCCAACGGGATCGTGAGCCTCTACAGGGTGTTCTCCCTGCACCACAACAACCACACTCTGGTAATGCACACAACACACGACTACATCATGGACTTCAGAGACACCACTCTCATCATCTCCTCTCTCCCTCTCTCTGTCTCCATCTCTCTCCACCCCACCCCACCCCACCCTACCCCCCTCCTGTAGCTCTCAGAAGGTACGTCCCATCAGCAGACACTCTATGGTCTGAGTCCCTACACCGAGTACTGGGTAGGAGTGGAGGCCTGCACCTGTTATCAGGTATTGTCATAGCAATATTAGTCATATTAATAATAGCAAATACTACTAGAATACTGGGCTGTTATTGCTGAGTGACACTATCAATTCAAGTTTCAAGAAATCCTTATTGTCCATTATGCAGCGTGGACATTTTTCTGTGACTTGTGTCGGGCTCGTCAAACAAATAATACTGCTCTTGCGTAGAGAGACCTGCATGGGAATAAGTGGGAAATCTTTTTTTCCCAGACAGTTGTGAAAGGATGCTCTTTTAAACTTTTTATAAGACATAGACTATTATAATTATGTAAATTGTAAAACATGTTTCTGAACTATGTTTATATAATGAAGCCTCGCATTAGTTCATTCGAGACACGGAGGTCATAGGCTACGCCCCAGCTGTAATCAGCTGACAGCCGCTGATTGGATCATCGTTTAAACATTCACCAATCACAGCCATTCTCACAACAAGGCGGGTCCATTTAAATACGGCCTCCTCTCACTCTGATCTTTGCTCCACCTATATGCTGCCTCACACCGCTGCTGCTGCTGGCAATGCTTTGCCTCCACCACCCCAGCCTCCACCTTCCTAGCTCAGAGTCTGCATGGCTCAAAAAGTGAACCTGTTTTCCATGTCTTAGTTTTACTCACTATGGCTTTAAATGAACCTGGAATCTTGGGGGGATTTTGCTGCCCTCTCTGCTCGCCGTAGCTTGCTGCTGGGCCGCTTCAGGGATGAGCACCTTCTATAAAGAGCGGAGCCTTCACCGCCAAACATAACTGTATTTGCATTTATGCAATAAATAGTTAAATCTACGATGAGAGTGTTCTTGAATGAATTGTTTACATTGTCTGTCTGACAAAGTAGTACTGTACATGTATACATGACAGTATTGCCATCAAGTGTTTATTCTGATCATGTGACACACACACACTTGGGTGAATGTAGGCACATTGTAAAGCACTTTGGATAAAAGCGCTATATAAATGCAGTCCATTTACCATCCATTTACCATGTGACAGTGCTGCAGCCAAGGTCCTCTGAATGAGCTCCAGACGCTGGCTGCCCCCCCAGACCACCAGCCCCCCCCTCGCCCCCTCACCTTGACCTCCCGCTCGGCTCAGCTGGAATGGGACGAGCCCCTGGCACCCAATGGAGTCATCGAGAGGTAGAGACACACACACACACACACACACACACACACACACACACACACACACACACACACACACACACACACACACACACACACGTTCAGCTTATCTGATCTGTGGGCAGATTTCATTAAATTCTGAGGCAGATTGTATGGACAGACTCGCATACCACAACATGCCACTGAATCTGTCTGTGTGTGTGTGTGTGTGTGTGTGTGTGTCTGTCTGTCTGTCTGTCTGTCTGTCTCTGTGTCTGTCTCCAGCTGTGAAGTACATGTCAGATCAGCTTGCCCCCCGCCCCCCCAGCCTGTGCCCCTCCCCTGTGTGCAAGGTCCAATCGAAACCCGTTTCGATGGGAAGGGGCGGAAGTACAATGTGACAGGTGAGTCCACGGTGTGCTGTTATTATTATTCAAAGTAGCAGCAATACATAATAATGAGTCTGTATTGACTTTTTGCACTTCTATATTACGCCAATAATCTGTAAAGCGTGTGTTCTTTATGCCTTTTTGATCTGTTTTGTGTGAACGAACACAACTGAACTGAACTGAACTGTTACAGGTCTGCAGCCATACACCAACTACGAGCTGAGAGCAGCCTGCTTCAACAGCATGGGCAGCACTGCCTCCAACTGGACGAATGTGACAACACTTCCTGAAGGTAACGGTCTTCATTTACCATGACATTTTTCACAGCAGAGACTAGGCCTTTATGTTCTGAAATAGTATTGACATAAACAGGGCTACACATTAACACAGCTAATAATGTGCTGATACTTTGTTTCTTGACAGTAAAGTTCCATAATTATTATTTCAATATATTTCTATGTTATCATATTGGCTTTAGTAGTAGTTGTAATGTTACTGGAGTAACTTACTATCATAAAGAATGTATATAGAGGATGATGTGTGGTAGTCAGACAAAACTAGTGAATAAAAACTCTGAAAATCAACAGATTTCAAATAACTTTATAAAATAAAGATATACATTGTAGGGGGATGGATTAATTCTAATAAACTGTTGTTATTTTGGCTGTTCATATCCAAATATGTAAAATGTGTATTGCCCGTCTTTCTCTCACCATAGCCCCCCAGTATGTATCTGCGTTGTCGGTGGGCAGTAACCTGACGATGGTCTGGTTGGACTGGGGGGAGTCCTTCTCCCTCAACGGCCCCCTGAGGGAGTACACTGTGACCGAGAGCCAACTCAGGGTCTACGCTGGCTTCCACAGCTATTTCTATGTGACACGCACCTCACAGAAGAGTGAGCACACACACGCACGCACGCATGCACACACACACACACGCATGCATGCACACACACACACACACACACACACACACACACACACACACACACACACACACACACACACACAGACACATACACACACACACACACACACACAAACAGACACACACACACACACACACACACACACACACACAAACAGACACATACACACACACACACACACACACACACACACACACACACACACACACACACAGTGTGTATGTATCACTTACACAAACCTAAAGATATGGTGACACACAGACAGGTAGAAACACAGTATAAGCTAAGACTCTTCTTACAGTTAAGTAACAGTTAATTCTACATAACAATGTTCTCACATAAAATATTTTTGAATGTTCTCTCTCTCTCTCTCTCTCTCTCTCTCTCAGCTCTGTCATTTCAGGTGACGTGTACCACAAACAACGGCAGTGCTAGCACTCCCACCATCAGATACAGCCCTGCCACAGGCCTAGGTACACACACACACACACACACACACACACACACACACACACACACACACACACACACACACACACGCACACACAGAGAGAGTGATGTTTCTTTTTGGAGCTTGGACCCAAATCACCGAACCTCACTCCTCTCTCATCTCTCTCTCCCCCCTCTCTCTCTCTAGGCCCGACTGAGCCTACAGGCAGTGGTCAGCTGGGAGTCAGCATGTCACCAACCCCAGTCTATTCTGAGCTGTGGTTCATCTTGCTGTTAGCCCTGCTGGGTCTGTTTCTACTCGCCATATTGCTGGGACTACTGCTGCACAGGTGATCTAATGTAGTGGCCTTCACTGTTGTAATGTATCAAACTGAACACATACTGCAGAGAGCATATATTGGAGCCTTACAGCACACAGCACACAC
Organism: Poromitra crassiceps; assembly: GCF_964638095.1. Lineage (NCBI taxonomy): Eukaryota > Metazoa > Chordata > Actinopteri > Beryciformes > Melamphaidae > Poromitra > Poromitra crassiceps. The sequence goes on from NC_139633.1 coordinate 13,248,297, forward strand.
ACTATTTAAGAGCACACACAAAATAATAATAATAATAATTATTATTATTATTATACAAGTGTTTTTTTGTTTCCACCCCTTGCAGAGTCTTGAGGAAGAACCCGTCTGCCAGAGAGCGCCCTCCACTGACCAGACAGGGTGTGGGAGAGTCATACATGGTGAGAGAGAGGGAGAGAGAGAGAGAGAGAGAGAGGCGGAGATGGCTGAGAAAAAGAGAGTGGGGGGTGGGGGGGCGAGTCGAGAGAGAAAAGATGAGCAGGAAACAAGGTAGTTCACTAATATTTTAGTTTAATTTGGCAAGATCACTCAGTGCCTGAATAAAACAAAAGCAAGTATTTTAGCAGTATTTTAGTATTTTTTTGTCTCCATGTTGTGCTGTAAAAATCTAAAAATCATCCCTTTTGCAGAGCCAGTTGTCACTTCAGATCTGAACCACCAGAGGGAGCTGAAGGAACAACTCTTACTATGAAGCTGCCCTTAGAAACATAACTCATTTGTGTGACTGTGACCATGTAAACAACCCAGATTTCTGACTTGTTTACTTTTCATTTTCCATACTTCTATCTTCATATTTTTTTGTTTACTTTTCTCTCTGTTTTATCTCCTACGTTTCTTGTCCCTCACTATTTCATCACTTTTTCTCCTTTATTTTGTTCTGTCGTTTCTTTCCTCCTCCACTCTCTCGCTTCCTCCACTACTCTCTCCCTCATATTTCTCTCTCTGTCTCTGCCCCCTCTATCTCTCTCCCTCCCTCTCTCTATCTCTCCTCCTCTCTCTCTATCTTCCCTCTATTCTCTGCCCACCTCACTCTCTCTCCTTCCGCCGCCCCTCTCTCTCTGCCTCTCTATCTCCCTCCCACTCTCTCTCTCCCTCTCTCTCTCTCTCTCTCCACCACTCTCTCTCCCTCTCCCACTCTCTCTCTCTCTCTCTCTCCCTCTCTCTCCCTCTCTCTCTCTCTCTCTCCCACTCTCTCTCCCTCTCCCACTCTCTCTCTCCCACTCTCTCTCCCTCTCCCACTCTCTCTCTCTCTCTCTCTCTCTCAGCGGCCCTGTCCTGAGTTGTTGTGCTCTAAACATCCTTCCGGCTCTGTGCTGCTCCCTGAGCGTCCCACAGTAAGATGACTTTCTACTTTCCACTTCCTGTCAAAAGCCTAAATGTTGACTTTATTGTCCCCCGGCAGTTTGACACTGTGGCCGACTGTGTTGAGATCAGCAACGTTACGCTTAAAAGCTACACTGTGTACACTGAGGTACGGGAGACGTGTCTCTCTATGCATGTGTGTTTTGTTTGTGTGAGCATGCCTTGTTTTTTCTGTGTGTGTGTGTGTGTGTGTGTGTGTGTGTGTGGGTGCGTGCGCGCGCGCGCATGCTCAACTTTACTGAAGGCCTACTAGAGTGAACAGAGAACGCGCCACAGGTTGTGTTTTCACATCAAGGTTTGATCTACAGACTTGGTGATGTGAAGTATAATATTATACGGGTGTATTATATATTAAACTGGTTGGTTTGTCTTGTATTCAGTGATAGGAAGAGTTTAGCTAGGTTGTAGCTACTCATCAGACATTTGTTTTAATATTTTGACAATGACAGGTAAACAGGAATTTTGAATTTCGTTTGTATAATATATATACATTTGTATATACATATAATAATAATCCTGAAGTGAAACCAATTTGGGTCTTGAGTTGTGATTATTAAAGTTCCAAAAGTACATTAAATATACATACAGTAGGCTATATATAATATACATACAGTATATATAATATACAAAAGGTAAATATATCTAAATTTGATAAGACCAAACCAATTTGGACTTTTAAACACATTTTCCCGGGCATCTGGGTAGTGGTTATAGCACTCGCCTACCACCACGGAGACCCGGGTTCTATTCCTGGTAGCAGTACTTCTTCTGGTCACATGTTCCTATAGACACAATTGGCTGTGTCTGAGGGTGGGAAGCCGTTGGGGTATGAGTCCTGTTTGCTGCACTAGTGCCTCCTCTGGTCAGTCGGGGCACCTGTTCGGGGGGAGGGGAACTGGGGGGAATAGTGTGATCCTCCCACGTGCTACTTCCTGCCGGTGAAACGCCTCACTGTCAGGTGAAAAGAAGTGGCTAGCGACTGCGCATGTATCAGAGGAAGCATGGTGCTAGTCTACAACTCTCCCCACATCGGCAGAGGTGGTGGAGCACAGTACAATTGGGGAGAAAATGGGAGGAAAAAAATAATCTGAAAACACGTGATAAAAAAAAAGTTTTCCTTTGAGAGATTTTGTTTGTTTGTTTTTATGTTACAAAATCTCTCCTTGGTTCGAGTTGAATCTCACTCTAAGTGCAAATTCATCTCTCAGGGTCTGACAGATACGAAGATAGGCGTCTCGCGGTTCAGCCCCATGTCCACCCTGCAGGTTCCCAGCCAATCAGACCTCAGCTACTCCCAGAATTCTTTGCACCGCAGCATCAGTCAGCTGATTGATAAGAAGTCCCTGATGGACGAAGGCAGCTGGGACAACCCCCTGGGAGCTGACTCTGCACTGGTGAGGATCTTAACATAGAACTCATAGAAAAAGAGATGAAAGTGTTAACAATCTTCTCATCATACACCTGCAAATCAGTTATACAGTGTGTCAAAGAGTTGGTATATTATACATCATTAGTGTAACCTTTGCTCAATGTTAGATGCCATTCCATTCCATGACTCTATGTGTATGCTAAGACTAATTTATCCTAATGTTGTGAGCTACTGTGTTGTTCTCTTCCAGTACGTGGAGGAAGATGAGTTTGTGGACGCCATCAAGGCCTTCAGCTCCCGAAAGGAACACACCATGTTCATTGACACTCACCTTTAACATAAGATCCTCACCTGATCCTTATCAAGTATGGCAGATATCATCCAGAGCCAGTTTTAAAACAAGACAGTGACATATCCATACCTGTAATTGGGTGTTTTAACTGAGGACAGAGCTCAGTTAATGGAAAAGTTTAGACAATTAATTTATAAGTTCCCAGGCCTTGAACGGTTTGGGAATCACACAAAGAGTGACATGGGCAAGTTGACAGTCATATTGCTTCTGCCAGCATACATCAGTTAATTTAACCTCTATTGAAAATATTCATGTCCAGTCAAAAATCACCATCTGGAAAAAGAAATCTGCTTTTATGTTTTTAAATGGGGAAATGCATTGGAACAGTACTGATAATGTTCAGACCCAACGTTGTAGAAGGGATCCTGACCAAAACGGAAGTAATGGCTGTCAACACTGATCTTTGTTTACTGTCATTTTCATTCATGAAAGTACTCGTTAGTACTAATAGGGAAAGGAGGGGGTCGTCACAGGTACTCTCAGATCCTGCCCCACTCCATGTAAAGTCCTTAACCCTTTGATACCTGATGCAGCATTTGCGTGTATATCCCTCATTTGTGTGTGTATCCCTTTAAGACCGCGAACCGCGTGACGCGGTTCACGGTCTTAAAGGGATACACACACAAATGCTGCATCAGGTATCAATGGGTTAAGATGATACACGGGCACATTTTTTGGTGAGATTTGCGGCAAAAATGTGTGTATCGTCACCTTCAGCAGGTCTGTTGCTAATTATCAACCCACCCACACAACCAAAGCTAGATTTGGGTCCATATCTGGACTGAAATAATTCGGGTTGGATTGCATATTTGCGTATTTTATATTTAATTGACCACAGGCTAGTAGGAGGTGTTATGATTCACTATCACTGCATGCCAATTCTTGATGTAGCCTGGTAGCTGACAGGTTTAGCTAGTTAAAAAATGCAGAAAGAGCAGCAGGCTTAGTGCTGACAGTTGAGTCTGTAAATCAACCAAATGTCAAGTGTTGCAGTCACCTCTTCTATGTTAATATCTGTGCCTAGTAGTCTGACATTAGCAGCAAAAGCCCTTTAGTGTGAGTCAAACAATATGGCCTTGGTATTAGTTTTGTATGATGACTAAAAATGCCAACTTTTTAAATGTCTTAATTGTGGCTGGGACTCACAAGATGTGCCGTTTGAGTGTGGTGAATATTTGATGTAACTTGAAGGCTCAGTCTGAGATTTGTTTTCTACCATATCAGTTTTTGGTAATTATCACAATTTCAATTTGGGAGGAATTGGCCTTGATGGAGGAACTAATCAATCACTTTCACTAAGAAATCAGTGGAATCCAGCGTCAGTGTTGTTTAGCTGTTGCATACTGTTGGTCCTTATCAATTTGAGAATGAAACGATCTCTAATGTCATGTTTTGTTTTTGTATTGTGGGGACAAAACTCTGTTTACATTTGGATTCCGCAGATTAGGCCTTTAGACTTTAGAGGAAGCCGAAAGTCATAGATATCGATTAGAATAACTAAAGTAACTAGTTGAAATTTTAAGTGTGTAATGATATTTGTGTGTTGATGTTTGTGTACAAAATGTAAGCCCAATGTATTGTTGTAAAAACGTGTATTTTTTTTTTTTTTTACACTGGCAGTATTATTTATGATTATTGTACAAAGTCTTATTTATAGATGATTATTTGATTGATCAATGTTTGTTTTATTCCGGGCAATGATACAGTAAATAATAACAGATGGTCTAGAATCTTTCTACTCATCTTCTTGCATTTTCTTTACTTGAGTCTCACTCAAACTCTCAATTTCATGATATGAAAGGCAAATGTCAGGCATGGGCAACATTTTGAAGCAACATATGACATTAAATATTGACATATTCAAGCAGGAATAATAATTACATTATAAAGTGTGAAATTTGACCCTCAAATTCTACCTAGAGAATCTCAGGGGGGGGGATGAAAAGTGCAAGCTTTTTGGAAGATGCCAATAATATGTACCGTATTTAAAAAAAGAAGCACAGACAACTTTTGACAGGTTAATATTGTTTTACTCCATCATGAAACATAGGAGATGTCAGTTGAAGCAGCAGCTCAAAACAGAACACACACACATGTACCATCCTCATCTTTAAGCCAGGTTTGACCTCTTATGGTCAAAATATCAATGCATGAAGACATTGAACGTTACAATGACAAAGGCCAAAGACTTTGCTCATAAAGCAACACATAAATATTTGCCACAAAATGAGGTTATGTTCGTCTTATGCCCCAATTTCGCTACACATTTGTAACTGACGTGAAAATGAGCTTATGGGAGGGAAATAAACATGTGACGATCATATCTGCCCCACAATGATCAGATCATCAACAAAGAAGTGTAGCAGACTACTTCTGTTCAAATAAAGCTTAAAAAACTAAAGCAGCAGTGTAACTGGTGCCTCAAACAGTGATAGTATTCAGTTATCAGAGCACATTATTAACATGTTATTACACGGTTGAATTACAAATTAATTTGACTCCCTAAATGAAGCTTCTCCGTCGAATTCTCTTACTGTCAGAAACCCAGACTGACCGGTCATGATGGTGGAGAAGCGGATATGGGAATAAGTCGAAGTTAAAGCCTGTGTCATTTGAGGAATTCTCTTCTTTTGAGCCTCTAAAAATACAGTAATATGGTCATATTGTCAAAGGTGCACAATCAGCTGTACCGTGATCGAGTCGCACTCGCCACACACACACACACACACACACAGTGGGACAGTATCTCAGTCAAAACGATGCAGCAGTCAGTTTTTGCTCCCGTGTCCCTTAAGGGGACGTCGTCACGGCAAGGTTGAATTGAGCAAAGTGGCAGTAACAAGCGTGCCCTCGCTCAAGGACAGCATTCTGACAAGGGCACTGCTAAAACATTCACAGGCACATTCACAGCTATTGTTGTCGGCCATGCAGGGAGGGAGAGAGCTTGTGGGGTGATTGTAAGGGACAGCGTGGCCCTGAGCCACACACACACACGTGCCTTTATTAAACTCATAAATCACCATGACGACAGACGCCGTCTCCAAGAGGAGACTGTCTGAACGGGAAGGTTACTCAAATGGAAGTAGTGGCGACACACACACACACACACACCATTACGACTCCTGAGAAAAACAAAAATCACACGCAGTGACAAGTTGTCCACACAAACCTTATTCTAAAAAACAAAACAACGCCTGTCAGTCTTTCCTTCTTACCGACTCTAGATCTAAAGTAAACCCTTCTAACAAACTCAATTTCATCCAGGGGCCACATCACCATTATGGTTGTCCTCAAAGGGCCGGTTGTAAATGTAACACAATATAAATGTATCTAGCCGACGTGTTATCATATGACATCATTGCCTCTGATTCGATTATTATTGGTTTTAATATCCTAATAATTAATACCTTGCTCTGAGAGCAGAATTATAGGAAAAATAATGGCAGACAACTAGTAGTCTATTAGAACTAATTAGAATTAGAATTGTTTTGAGCAAATTGTATTCTTTGCTAGCTCTTGCGGGCCACATCAAATGAGGTGCCGGGCCGGATTTGGCCCCGGCGCCTTGGGTTTGACAACATGGTCTATTGGATGAGTTAACATGGAGCATCAGTGCTGGTTTGTGTGAAGCCAACTTGTCAAAGTTCTTGCCATCCAAGGCACCGTTCATTCTGCAGGGTCCTCAGAGTACAAATGTGATTTTTCAGTTTGTCAAATTTGCCTGAAAAAATTACACACTAATTGCAGCAATTATTATTTTTTGAACTGTTCCTTTTTTATAGTTAAGAGCAATTTTGCCGAGTCTTCTGTAAACTATGAAGTTGAATGTTTGTATTCACTTGTCCATATATAAACATGTCGGTATGGAAGAATGAAATGAGAATGCCACTTTTTCCCTTCACTGTTTTTAACTTCTCCCTTCTGACACTTGAAAGAAAATGGTTAAAATGTTGACGTTTCAGCTAAATGACATCACCACTGTGATTCTGATTCAAATTCAATGTTGTGTCAGAGTTATAGTTGATCATGTGTAATCATCAGTAAGCGACAATGCATAACCACCACAACATAATGAATCATTTCCAACATACACATAACTGTTTAGAAACAAATGTTATACAGGGCAATTTAAATACGTAGATAATAGAGATATGCATTAGCATCAGTTCACTAGCAGCTGGCTGAATATACTGTAAACGTAGCCAGAGGAGAGCTGAGGGACATGTAGGGACAGACAGGTGGCGAGACAGACGGGACGTCCCGTCAGACGTCCTGAGATGCACTTTACACTATATTGTTTTATACAAAATAAACACAAGCGAGTTACTTCATAATCTTAGTCTTCATAGTGCAAAATGCAGTTAGGTCCAATAGCGTGGTAATATCAATATAGGCCTTATATGATTATCAATGGACAATTACAATAATATGTAACAATATGTAATGGACAGCGTAAGTATCAACAGAGCATCACACACACATCAATGCATCCATAATATTAGGATATTAATGTTTTGATTATGTACGTCTACTTTCCATCATTTTCATGTCAAGATTTACATCTTTGTACAGTCTGCGACCACTTGGTCAGTTACCTCTTTATGCTGAAGTGATCTACAATGTGATCAAATCTGCTTTTAAGATTTCAACTAGGAGCTGAATTAGCCGAATTATAATCAACATGACAGGACAAACTTTCCATTTGAAGGTTGTTTTTTTCTTCTGCCACATCAATGCTGTTGATTTGTTTATTAAAAAGGATCCCCAATTAGCGGCCGCCCAGACGACAGCTCGTCTTCCTGGGGTCCTGCTGTCAGCGTGTCATACCCACTGAGACAAAGGGTAATCCTACTATTGTAATAGTGTTTATTCACAATAAAGATCATTTAATATCTAAGATCTATCAATTCAAATAATCACTGATAGGTAAAAGACCTCTGACCTCTTCAACCAGATTTTTTTTTAAACCTTTTGACACATCTTGTGAAAACAGAATGCATCGCTGAAACCATCTGACTCACATCACATTCAAATCAGATGTGGCCAAGTGACCAAGTGTAAATGTAGCATAAGACACCTCTATCCTCTATCTGGCTCTACACTGAGCTCCATGTTCACAAGCCTTTGGTCAGGGTCCTTTTCAACTCAAACAGGACAGATAGGCAGCTTGACGACTGTCAGACTGGTTCAATAAGGCACTGCGACAGCCATCAAACACAACACAGGACACGAAAATCTGTGTTTCGAAAGGAGAATGAGTAAAGTGATGTAGTGTATGTCACTAATGCAGTGGTTGTCAAAGTGGGGTCCGGGGACCCCCAGGAATCCTTGAGGGGGGGTTCCAGGGTGTCCCCAACAAAAAGGGGGATCATTATTTTCACTATAATTCCATCCATAGCAACACAATGACACAATGTGGGACTGTTTTGGTCAAGGGTTTCATACACTTTCTGTAATAAAACATCTAAAAACAAAAACCTTGGCAAATGGGGGCCCGTGGTCTTAATTGTTGTCAGTTTAGGGGTCCTTGACGTGAAAATGTTTGAGAACCACTGTGCTAGTGAGTGTACTAATCCTAATCTGTGTTTCATAAGGAGAATGAGTAAAGTGATGTAGTGTAGGTACTAGTGAGTGTAATAATCCTGTATATAATTAGTATAAGATCATGCTGTCCATCACAGAAGCACTGAAGTGAAAAAGAAACATACATGTATATAGACTAAATTGATACAGGAACATAAAAAAATAAAAATGAACTCAACTATTTTAGTCAAAAAATCTGAGCTTTCCATAACTGTCTGAACAGACTTAGTGGTGTTCCTGTATAAATGCAGCCAAAGGTGAGCTGCTATCAATGAATATCTCATATGAATCGCTAACTTTTTCCCTCAAACTGTAAACGTCCAACGGTCTGCTGCCACTAGGTCTTTTAAAGGTCCCATATTGTGCTGTTTTCAACATTTGTCAGTGGTCTTTAAAATAAGGTCATGAATTCTGTTTGGGATTTGGAGACATCTCGATTTTTCCCTTGTATTTCTAACCTCTACTGCTCTTTTGGCTGCAAAGGCGCTGCTCTGATTGCCCGATGAGACACCCCTCTGATTAGCCGCCTGATCTGTCACTCAAAGCAAACATGGCTGCTCAGCTCAGCTGAGTCAGCTGTGCCTGTAGCTACCTTTAGCTAGCGGCACTGAGCTAAAGGGTGAGACCGTTTGAAACAGATTCGCATTTAGAGGAAGAGAAACAGTTGAGCGGACCCAATTTCGGTGCGGTAAGTTGAACAAGCTGAACTTGCGGGCCCTGTGAATTTTGAGCTCGACGCCTATTGGTTGTGCGTTTCCTACATAGCGAATCCATGCAAATCCTGAAACTCTGATCCGTCCCTCTCCTGGGGCGCCATCTTGTGGCAGGGGAGAGAGAGGAATGTCAGTAGCAAGTGATTTCATACTTTTACAGCTGTTACTTTATACCTCCAAGTTTATACGAACCACAAAACCCAATCAAAACTGATTTTCACAGTATGGAACCTTTAAGCATTTGATCATTCACATTACCAAATGGTTTAGGAAAATGCCTCGTCCTGTACGTTGGAACACATAGGACTTCACATGTTGCACACAACAGTGTATGTGTTGTGCCTTTGCTGAGAAGTCAGGTAGGTTATTACACTACCTCGCGTGTTAGAATAGGTTAACAATGCAAATTGACCTGCATCTGATGAAATAAAAATAGTTTGAAGCTGCAGTGAAATGCAGGTTTCCATAAGGAGTCATTGTTTTTTGCAGTACAGCATCCATGTAGAAACCACAGAGCGATTTATACTTTATACGATTTCTGTTGTGCATCTGAACTCCACCTTTGCATAGTTGTCATTGAGCTGTCAAGCAATCTAATCTAACCCACCCAGAAATGCCGAATGTCTGCTTTCTGTATCATTGCTTTAACAACAATGACCACCGTCTCTGACTGCAGTCATTTAGTTTGGGTAGCTGCCGAGGTTGTCGTCATGGAAACTGATTTAAGGTTAGGTTCAAGTGAAAAATCACCTGACAAATGAATGCACATATTCACATTTGTCAGTGGAGCTGCTCCAGGTTTGGTCTTGTTTCTTGAATGGTTTAGGTCAGATTCTGACCATGGGGGATTTTCTTTTAAATTCAGAGCACTTTAAATATCTGATAAAATAACTTGCCTTGGTTTAACTTCCATTTTTGCAGCTGTTCAAGTGTCTCACAAGCTAAATCAAGCACAACTGAAATACTATTGAAACCATTGCTCAGTTAGTAGTAATTCACCAGTAACTCACCATGATGAGTTCATGGATTGTATACAGTAGCTACATACACAAATTTGTGGGCAAACACAACCTGGAAAACACTTGTTATCAAAGCCTCTGGTCGGGTCCAAGATGAAGATCAGATCAGTACACACAGATGAACATGTAGAGATCAGATCAGTACACACAGGATCAAAAACCTTTTTCAACCATTCTCCAGGACCGAGCTGGCAAATTCCAATCAATAAAACTGCCAAAAGTGCAAACTTCATCGCCAATGTGTCTCGACAAGCGCTGCCAGAGCCAAATCCAGTTACACCAAGCAGGTTTCACATGAGTGTGATGAAGACAATAAATAATAAGAACAAGAAATACCGTTAGTAATGTACATGTGAGTGAGGTGTCCCAAAACCTTGAAAGAAAAAAAGAAAAGAAAATTCCTGTTTTGGTTAAGATGGCGGGCTGTTAGTGTTGGGATGTTACTCCTCCTTCATGCTGAACCTTGTAGTGCAAAGTGCAATATTCAACTTCCAATTCCTGTGACTCCAGCAGGTGTTGCTAAACTTCCATTTTTCCAACTTTGGACGCAAACTTGGTCTTGTCCTGGGACACAGACTCATTATAACATGTTAGCACTCTTGTTATTTGAAGTCCCAAAAGGAGCAGGCCCTTGGCCCATTTTGCATCCCCACAGAAGCACTGGGTTATTGTCGGGTGGCCCGCTCGACAAGCGGTGTTAAAAAAAGGGGGGTACCGTTACCTTCAGTTGATGTCACATTGATCCTCTGTGGCTATTTCCAGTCCTTCCTTGTAAGCGTTTGGCTTGATTCCATTGGGGATGCCAAATTATGCACATCATGTATTCCATACTTTATTGAAGAGACGCGTGTCCCACTGAGCAGGTGGGTATGCTACAGCCCAAACATATATGTGTGTCATTGGTAATTAGGTTGCCAAGTGGATATACTCTCTATGCCCAGAGTTGGGTATATATACAGTATTCTGTACATACTCTGTATAGCCTCCATTATGCCACTGATCTAGGGTCAGTGCTGTCAATTCCCCACCAATGGAGGTGTGGCCTGAGGGGGCGGAGAGAGCTGACTCACCTATACACACCCAATCACATCCTGCCTTCAGTCACAAGACTACAGGATCCCTCTGTGAGATGCTTCCACTGATTGGTAGACAGAGAAATGGGTGGGCACTTTGCGCTGTCTGCACCTCACAGGCTGCTGTCCTGATTGGATGGCTCCGGGGCCAGCTTCCTGTGTCGGGGAGAGGTGGATGAGGCCAGTTTGGTCGGGGAGGGCGAGGCGGTGGCCGAGGAGTCACTACCGCCTCCCTCGGAGCCGGCGGACAGGGAAGGGAGCGAGGAGAGGTGGGGGACCGGCGGAGCCCTCTTTCTCCCCAGAAACAAGCCTCCTTCTAGCACTCCCTTCCTCCTGGCGCCTCCCTCCGCTCTGGGCCCCTCGCCCCCCGAACCCGCCCCCTCTCCCTCCTCCGGCTGTGGGTGCACCTTTCGCCGGACGTCGCCTCCCGTGAGCGGGCTGTCGGGAGGCTGCCGCGGAGACTCCGGGACGGCTTCTGCCGTCGCGGCGGAAACGGCGGCAGCAGCCACGGCAGCGACGTTAGCGTTAGAACTAGCAACAACAGTGGAGCGGCTCGCCCAGAGCTCCATCGCAGAGGACCTCCGCTCGCTCTCCTCAGGCCCGAAGTCGCACAGCGAGCGGCGGGCATCGGGGGCGGGGCCGGGGCACTGGGTGGCCGTCTGACCGGGGCTCTCCAGTGCACCTCGACTCAGGCTGAAGTTCTGGAAGTCTCTGATGAAAGACAAATGGATGGGTATCAGTTATATATATATATGTATAACAGAAATAAGTACAGAACAAACACAAAAGTGACAACCCCCCACATAAAAAATAAAAATAAAGTCAAATAAAAAAATAAGATGGTGGTGATGACACACAAGGTTACACACAGGTTATCGGATATAAGTTACATGGCAATGACAGAAGACACGACCTCAATCATTACACTTTCCCAGCAGGCTGACAATGGGTTGCCAAATTTTCTGCCACTACCTGGAGCTAGGGGGGGGGCTGTTCTTCCCCCTGACCTCTGCAGAGATATGAGCAGAGGGTTATGAGACAGAAAACCACAGAGAGCTGAAATTTTACTGACATTGGAAGTTGGTCGGTGGTCTTTTCTGCCGCCAGGCGTAGAGGATAAGTTCATGCAAAACAGCTCTAGACTCAGTACATAGATGTCTGCTCTGGATCTCTTTGCAGTCTGTCGACAGTGTCCATTTATGTGGATCCGCCTGTAGGAGGCGCTGTGTCGCTCTGTGTATCTGCCTGTAGGTGGCACTGTCAGCTGGTGATGTTAAAGACATGCTGTAATTATTAGATGGTAAATCATCTCTTAGTCCTCTGTGACAGTATTTTCCTGTGTGTACCCTCTAACACATACCCGCCACACAGGGGGGCCGTATGTTGCCCATGTGTGCTTTATAGTAACGTTCAGTCAGAACTCATTTATAATTAAGCCCATAGTTAATGAACTAATCATGTACAAAACACACACACAGTCACATATTTTATATACTGTATATGTTGTAAGCCTAATTTTTGCCATCACAGCTGCTTTTTACATGTATGGGATAATACAGGCTAATATACAAGGTGTCCCAAGCTCTGAGTCATTATAAACTCAATTAGCTACAGAAGCTAATCTTCACATTCAGTCCTTGTATATTTCTCTCATGTGTTCATCATTCCTTTCCTCCTCTGTGTGTGTGTGTGTGATTGAGAAATGAATTGCAGGTGGTGTTCATCCTAATTGGCCTGGTCAGGTGTCAGATTGCTGCTGGCTGATTGGCTGGTGGAGAGCATTTAAGCCAGCTGATGCCATCCTGTCGCCCCTTGCTCTCCTCATTCCCAACGATGATGGCTGCTGTGCTGACTGCTGTGTTCTGTCAGGTAGGAACTGTGTGTAGACCTACTTTAGTAGTTCTGCAGAACTTTATTAAGATGTGTCTTTATCTTGGTAGACCTGTGCAGTCTAAACTGTAAATAGTTACCTTCCAGATCTACACTTTTGTACACTGTAAATAACACTTAGCCAAGTAGCAGAAAGTAGGGGGAGAAGCCCTTTAGTTTTTTGTAACATTTTCTCATGTTTATTTTGTAGGAGCTTATAGGTAAGAGCTGTGTCTTATTTAATCCATCATTTTCTTTTCTTAGGTAAATTTAAGGTTGGGGATTAGTTTGATTGGTTAGTTGTGTTGGGGCCATGCTGTGCTCTGAAACTAAACCTGCTACTTGTGAACTTGTGATGGTGGTTTGGCTGATCATCCTTGGGAGTGGGAAGAGTGGGGGCACTCTTGTGTTGCGGTCCCGTTCACCGAGGCCGGTTCCTAACATAATTGGGTGCTAGTCTGCTTTTCTCATTTGTCAGCACGTCGTCTGTGAGTGTGTGTATATATATATTTTATGTTTGTCTGGTGGGCAGTCTTTGTGCAGGTGGTAAATGGTGTTAGTCAAGGTGGCTTTGCATGGAACTGAGGAAGCTCATGGTGGTAAAGCTGGTGGAGATGTTTGTTGGAGGAGGAGCCGGTCAGAGGGGACCAGTAAGACTGAGGAGGGGCGTGACAAGGCAGGGCCGTCAGTAGCACCGTTTCTCCTCTTTCTGTGTAGACTGCTACCCTACAAGAGTCTCCGTACATAGACTTGCCTGTCTCTGACTCCCAAGCCATCTAAATCAGCGATAGACGTATTTACAAGTGTCACAGAAACATTTCAAAGCCACATATTGAGAAGAGTTCATAGCTTCTCGACGTCGGGGTTAGAAAGCTCGACGCTGCTCATAAATGCCTCTTTTCATCTGAAGTCTGTGCTGGTGATATTTTTTACCGAGCCTTTGGCCAGAGTGGCGCTGTGATGGCTGAGAGCTCTAACCTGGAAAAAATATCACCAGCACAGACTTCAGATGAAAAGAGGCATTTATGAGCAGCGTCGAGCTTTCTAACTCCGACGTCGAGAAGCGATGAACCCTTCATCTCAATATGTGGCTTTGAAATGTTTCTGTGACACTTGTAAATACGTCTGTATCACTGATTTAGACGGCTTGGGAGTCAGTCACAGGCAAGTCTATGTACGGAGACGGGACTCTTGTAGGGTAGCATAGTCTACACAGAAAGAGGAGAAACGGTGCTACTGACAGCCCTGCCTTGTCACGCCCCTCCTCAGTCTTACTGGTCCCCTCTGACCGGCTCCTCCTCCAACAAACATCTCCACCAGCTTTACCACCATGAGCTTCCTCAGCTCCATGCACACCATTTACCACCTGCCCAAAGACTGCCCACCAGACAAACATATAAAATATATATATATATATACTCAGACGACGTGCTGACGAAGGAGAAAAGCGGGCGACCCCCTAATTATGTTAGGAACCGGCCTCGGGGAAGGGGACGGGAACACAAAAGTGCCCCCACTCTTCCCACTCCCAAAGATGATCAGCCAAACCACCATCACAAGTTCACAAGTAGCAGGTTTAGTTTCAGAGCACAGCATGGCCCCAACATCAAATCAAACTAATCGCCAACCTTAAACTTACCTAAGAAAAGGATGGATAAAAAAGACACAGCTCTCACCTATAAGCTCCTACAAAATAAACATGAGAATGTTACAAAACTAATGGGCTTCTCCCTCCTACTACTTGGGTAAGAGTTATTTAGTGTAAAAAAGTATAGATTTGGAAGGTAGCTATTTACAGTTTGGACTGCACAAGTCTACCTAGACAAGGACAGATCTTCAAGTTCTAAAGAACTACCAAAAGTAGGCCTACACACAGTGCCTACCTAACAGAACAAAGCGTCAGCAATCATCGGTGGCAATGACATCCCAAACCCATTTAACAGTGCAGACACAGGAAGTTTGTGAAATGAAAGTATGGGGCTATCATTGAAAACTTTATTGCTATAACGTTTTGAGTAATTGAACTATGAGTCCACTCATTGTACTCCCAACTATGATGGCGCTCTGTTGACTCTTTCTTGTGTTCTGTCTGGTAGGAACTGTGTAGGCCTACTTAATTCTTCAGAACATTAAGATGTGTTATCTTGGTGGACCTGTGCAGTCTGAACTTTAAATAGCTACTTCCAGCTCTACACTTTTGTACCCTAACATCTTACCCAACTAAAGTAGGAGGGAGAAGCCCTTTACTTTTTTTAAACATTTTCTCATGTTAATTTTGTAGGAGCTTATAGGTGAGCGCTGTCTTTTATTTAATCCATCCTTTTCTTAGGTAAGGTTAAGGTTGGGGATTATTAGTTTGTTGTTGGGGCCATGCTGTGCTCTGAAACTAAACCTGCGACTTGTGAACTTGTGATGGTGGTTTGGCTGATCATCCTTGGGAGTGGGAAGAGTGGGGGCACTTTTGTGTTGCGGTCCCGTTCCGAGGCCCGTTCCTAACATAATTGGGGGCTCGTCCGCTTTTCTCGTTCGTCAGCACGTCGTCTGAGTGTATATATATATATTTTATATGTTTGTCTGGTGGGCAGTCTTTGTGCAGGTGGTAAATGGTGTGCATGGAGCTGAGGAAGCTCATGGTGGTAAAGCTGGTGGAGATGTTTGTTGGAGGAGGAGCCGGTCAGAGGGGACCAGTAAGACTGAGGAGGGACGTGACAAGGCAGGGCCGTCAGTAGCACCGATTCTCCTCTTTCTGTGTAGACTGCTACCCTACAAGAGTCCCGTCTCCGTACATAGACTTGCCTGTGACTCTGACTCCCAAGCCGTCTAAATCAATGATACAGACGTATTTACAAGTGTCACAGAAACATTTCAAAGCCACATATTGAGAAGAAGGGTTCATCGCTTCTCGACGTCGGGGTTAGAAAGCTCGACGCTGCTCATAAATGCCTCTTTTCATCTGAAGTCTGTGCTGGTGATATTTTTTCCAGGTTAGAGCTCCCAGCCGTCAGAGCGCTCAACAGCGCCACTCTGGCCGAAAGCTCGGTAAAAAATATCACCAGCACAGACTTCAGATGAAAAGAGGCATTTATGAGCAGTGACGAGCTTTCTAACCCCGATGTCGAGAAGCTATGAACTCTTCTTCTCAATATGTGGCTTTGAAATGTTTCTGTGACACTTGTAAATACGTCTGTATCGCTGATTTAGACGGCTTGGGAGTCAGAGTGACAGGCAAGTCTATGTACGGAGACTCTTGTAGGGTAGCAGTCTACACAGAAAGAGTAGAAACGGTGCTACTGACGGCCCTGCCTTGTCACGCCCCTCCTCAGTCTTACTGGTCCCCTCTGACCGGCTCCTCCTCCAACAAACCTCTCCACCAGCTTTACCACCATGAGCTTCCTCAGCTCCATGCAAAGGCACCTTGACTAACACCATTTACCACCTGCACAAAGACTGCCCACCAGACAAACATAAAATATATATATACACACGCACACAGACGACGTGCTGACGAATGAGAAAAGCAGACGAGCACCCAATTATGTTAGGAACCGGCCTCGGGGAACCGGACCGCAACACAAAAATCCCCCACTCTTCCCACTCCCAAGGATGATCAGCCAAACCACCATCACAAGTTCACAAGTAGCAGGTTTAGTTTCAGAGCACAGCATGGCCCCAACACAACCAATCAAACTAATCCCCAACCTTAAATTTACTTAAGAAAAGAAAATGATGGATTAAATAAGACACAGCTCTTACCTATAAGCTCCTACAAAATAAACATGAGAAAATGTTAAAAAAAACTAAAGGGCTTCTCCCCCTACTTTCTGCTACTTGGGTAAATGTTATTTACAGTGTACAAAAGTGTAGATCTGGAAGGTAACTATTTACAGTTTAGACTGCACAGGTCTACCAAGATAAAGACACATCTTAATAAAGTTCTGCAGAACTACTAAAGTAGGTCTACACACAGTTCCTACCTGACAGAACACAGCAGTCAGCACAGCAGCCATCATCGTTGGGAATGAGGAGAGCAAGGGGCGACAGGATGGCATCAGCTGGCTTAAATGCTCTCCACCAGCCAATCAGCCAGCAGCAATCTGACACCTGACCAGGCCAATTAGGATGAACACCACCTGCATCTCATTTCTCAATCACACACACACAGAGGAGGAAAGGAATGATGAACACATGAGAGAAATATACAAGGACTGAATGTGAACAGTAGCTTCTGTAGCTAATTGAGTTTATAATGACTCAGAGCTTGGGACACCTTGTATATTAGCCTGTATTATCCCATACATGTAAAAAGCAGCTGTGATGGCAAAAATTAGGCTTACAACATATACAGTATATAAAATATGTGACTGTGTGTGTGTTTTGTACATGATTAGTTCATTAACTATGGGCTTAATTATAAATGAATTATGACTGAACGTTACTATAAAGCACACATGGGCAACATACGGCCCCCTGTGTGGCCCGCGATGGAATTGCAAAAAAAGTTTTCTTTTTTTTCTTTTTTTACAGTGCACCTGAACGCAACATGCAAGATACCCGCTGAATAAGTGTCCAAATGTTCATGTCATTCTGGCCAATATTCTTCTGTTATAGCATTTCAGTCTGGAATATGGAATATCTTTCAATAATCTTTATGACTAAAAGGCCAAAAGTAATCTCATGTGTAAGAAATGGCTGTTCTACATTGAGGTAGAAATTTAAATAATTAACTTGTTGGTTTTGGATTTATTTAGCTTCAAGAGTGCATGTTCGTGTGACCCTCAACACAGGCTTTGAGAATCCCGGCCACTTACTGATACTTATGCTTAAATTAACCCACTCATATTCTGGTTTATTTCAAGAAAAACATTTTGGATAGTGGAAATTCTAATTGGCTGGTAACTTTAAAATCTAGCAGCCATATTGGCAGGTGGTGAAAAAAGTTAATTTCAAGCCCTGCAGGGAGAGTGTGGTGACATAGGAGTGAGTGAGAAAAGGATCAAATATTGGTGGTTAAGACTGAATAATGACATCACAACTGTTAATTTAAAATTAGTTATTCCTCTAAACCTGGCTTCAAATGCCCCAATTTTTTCGCGCTGGCGCCGTTCAGCCCTCAGCAAAATCTGGTAGCGAGGACTTTTTTTGTGGCCCTCTCTATCATCAAAGTTGCCCATCCATTACGGCATGACAATATTTGTTCGGCCCCCGGCAACAATCTGGATTTCTCATGTGGCCCCCCATGAAAAATAGTTGCCCACCCCTGCTGTAATATGTCCCCTCCATTGGGAATCGAACCAACAGTCTACCTGTCGGGTAGGGACAGTGACACAGCCACTTATCCTGCTGAGCTATGAGTGCAGGAGTGAGGAGCGCAAGCTTCTGATTTCTACACACTGGTGTAGTCCAAACATCACTGTCCAAACATCTGTCTGGACAGGCAGACAGATGTTACTTTACCTGTAGCTGTGGAAGGACTCAGTCCGCCGTGCGCGGGCCAGCAGGGGGCTCTCTCTGTAGGGCCGCAGAGCTCCATAGGTAGCCTGGCTCTCAGGAATGGGCTCCTGGGCCTGTAACTGGAGACTGGCATGGAAGAAGAAAGTGAGAGAGAGGTGTGATTCCCACAAGCATCACTCAATCCATCCTCTTGTCTTGGGGACAGGTGACTATGTCTGCATGCCTTTCTTGCCGTCTGTGTGCCATCTACTTTCTAACCTGGAGCAGGACTCTCGGAGGCGTGTGTGGTGCAGCACAGAGGGGGCGGGGCTTATGTTTGGTGTTGCACAGCGGGAGGTGCTCAGGTCACACTGGTCCAACAGCTGCAGCAGCTCCTCCTCTGTAGGCCCGCCTACATCTATCAAACACAAACACACAGCTAGAAAGTGAAAAGAAACAATCAAATCTGTACTATGCATTGTATGTGTATATTATTATACTGTATATTATTTCCTCTTCTCTCTCTCTCTCTCCTCACCCTCTTTCTTCTTCTCCTCTCCTTTGTTAGCATTGTCCATGGCAGTGGTCAGGTCCCAAATCTGGATGCTGCCGTTGCCGTGGCCAGTGAACAGATAGCGCCGGGGTCGCGACCCCATCCGGCTGGAACCCTCACACTCGCGCACCATGAAAGAGGAGATGGTAGTCCCATCCACTGACTGCACCTCGCAGATCCTAACACACATAGACAGATGCATGTTAACAGACACTTGCATGTAAACGCATAAACCTCAGTCAACTAACAAAAGAGAGAGAGAAAGACACCTGGGCCCGTATTCACAAAACATCTTAAGGCTAAAAGTAGCTCCTAACTTGCTGATTTAGGAGAACCTCACTTTAGGACTCCTACATGTTTGGTCTAAGAGTATTTCACATTTCAAGCGTTTTAGCGCTAAACCCACCTCCTGTGACAAGTTAGAAGTCCTCAAGAGGACTCCTAAGTCACTAAGAGAAAATCCTAAAATGGCTGCTGCCCGGAATTGCATCATTTTAGAAACATTTACCCGACCCGACCCCTGCACATGAGCAGAGGGTTATGAGAGAGGAAACCAGAGAGAGCTGATCTTTTACTGACATTGGAAGTTGTCAATTTTTGTATGTCTTTGGTGCGACCACTAGGCGTAAAGTTGAGAAACCTTGGCAAAACAGATCTAGACTCAGTATGGGATCTGTCTAATATCTGTAGCAGTACGGATAGTACTGATTCCAGTAGGCGATATTTTTTTTCCCATGATGGCGAAGGCATGACCCGCCCCTCTCTGCCTCTGATTGGCTGACTGTACTCGGCTACTCCCACCTTCTTTCCAGGCGAGCCAGAAGTATCTCAAACGTGAGCAGCAGGTGCAAAACAATCATTAAATCAACAAGCATGAGCTACTTCATTATATGGAACGTTACAATTGCAAACCCTATATCTGAGTTATTTAGGCCTACTTAGCCTATTGCACAGACGTGTAATTTTTTCTTGTCATTCCAAATTTAATCACATTGTTGCTCTGATTAAGTAGAAGTACAGTTATTTGTGTAAAAGAAAGACTGGTAAAGCAGAAGTATTGATTCAACTTAATTACTCAAGTAAAAGGAAAAAAGTACAGGCTCTGAAATGTACTCAAGTATAAAAGTAAAAGGTTTTCTGTGCAAGGCGAATAGAAACTCACATCATATTAATATAAGTCAAATACTATTCAACTTAAAAGGTCCCTTCAAAACATATTTTAAGATGCATAAAGACTATACTTTAATCTTCTAGTCTTCTAATCACTATGACCCACTAGCTCAGAGAGTTGGATTGCTGTCTAGCAGTTTGTAGCTTGTGCGTTTGAGCCTCAGTGACTTTTGAGGTTGTGGGTTCGATCCTCAGTCAGTTTTGAATGTCGTCAGCCAGAGGAAAGAGTCATTTAAAGCCCTGAGAAAACCTCATTCAATCAGTCTGCCTTGGTGGCACAGAGGGTAGGCTTGGTGCACGGCAATATTGAGACCTCAGCCACTTTTGCGGTCGTGGGTTCGAGCCTCAGTCAGTTTTGAATGGTGACAGGCAGAGGGAAGAGACAAGAGCGCCCGGAGAAGAGCTGTGAGTGTGAAGGGCAGCTGGTGGTGTGAAGGAATAATACACACAGAGACACCGGGGCCAGAGGTTGTGGGTTCGATCCCGTTCAGCTGGCACTACCTGGAGCCAAGGGGGCGGCTGTTCTCCCCCCCTGACCTCTGCAGAGACATCAGCTGAGGGTTATGAGACAGAAAACCACAGAGAGCTGAGATTTTACTGACATCGGAAGTATGTTCGCTGGTCAGCCGCTAGGCGTAAAAATAACTTTTTGAAAAACTGCTCTAGACTCAGTATATGACATGTCTGGATCTCTTTGCAGTCTGTCCACAGTGTCCCACAGTGTCCATTTCTGTGGATCTGTAGGAGGCGCTATGTTGCTCTGTGTATCTGCCTGTAGGAGGTGCTACGCTGGTGATGTTAAAGACAGGGCAGTGCTGTAATATGTTTCCTCCATCGGGAATCAAACCAACAGGCTACCTGTCAGACAGAGACACAGCTGCTCAGCCGACTGAGCTATGAGCTGCTGGGAGTTAAACTACTGATTTCTACACACTGTATTCACACTGACAATAACACAGAGCATAAAGAGTGAGACAGGTGAGATTTGTACCAGTGACCAGTGTCGGGTCAGTGAGACCAACTCTCGTCAAGTCCCGCGAGACTTTCCTGCCGCTGGCCTGTGGACTGACTTGATGAGAGTTGGTCTCACTGACCCGACAGGAGGAAATGGGATGCCTGTAACTACCGCTGAAAAGAGCCGGGGAGAGAATTAGCAGTCTGATGGTTCTTTAGGGATCAGATTATGACGATATGGGTCAAAAACAGGAATAAAACTGTCTATTTACATGGATGAAAAGCACGCTGCCACGTGGCCCACATGGAGCTCCATTCTAGGACTGGCTTGCACACTATTGATCTCAAAACAACGCCTAACGGACAAAAACGCTGCGGAGAACACTGGGTGAGTCGTCAGAGAATAATTAATGTGAGGAGAGGGCTCCAGGTTAAAAAAAAACGAAATTCTCCTTTAACACATTCACTGCCAGCCGTTTTTTTTTTACTGTAGGTAGGTTCTGCCAGAGGGTTTTTTTGAGGATTCTGGCTCATCTTTCAAGACCCGAGGATTCTTTTCTGCTAAGATTTTGTGAACACACAGTATCTCAAAAGAACTAATAGAATGTGTGCTTTCTCTGTCTAAAATAGTTAGTTTGTAGAGTTAGTAGTTATGTAAGCATTAGCAGTTGAATACAGCATGGTTTCAGCGTCTGGAAAATTATTCTGAGATAAACGGCTTTTTGTGAAATTCGATAGAACAGTCACTTTAACCATTCATTTTTGGCATCAGTAAGACGTCAGACATCTAAACAATAGTTTTGAACAGTAATTTCCTCCATAACAGCAGGAAACACCCCTCTGCTTCAAACTCCTCCCTCCGTGTGTGTTCTTCTTGGCTGCAGCGGGCATGTCACAAGCTCGTTGCTGCTGCTGCTGTAACCTCGCGTCACCAGGCTCACTGCTTCTGCTGCTGCTGCCTGTCTGCTGGCGGCCGCTCGGCAAGTCTGGATATGGGCTCGCTCGTTTCTTGTGATTTCGGTTGAGAGCTTTGATGAAGCTTTTGCGATTCTGGTCTTATTTATGCTGCGTGTTTCAAAGTGTGTTCCACCCGTAATCTATTATGCAAATTTGCAATCCCGCACCGCCAGCAATCAGCGCGAAAACGAAAGCGTTTTCGCCAATCCATTTTCATGAGAATGGCTTCCTCAAACTGCTTTTTGCTTGCCTTCCTCTAGTCTGGGAGAGCACTGTTGCCACTTAGTGGGTCCGTGGAATGGGTTGTACACGTTCGCTGGCTTCAATATTTTTATAGGAGACGTGGGGAGCGTTGATCCACGTCCCACCGTCAAATTTTTTTTTTTTTTTTTAAAGCCGAGATATCTCGTCATTGGCAGTGAACCGTTGGATTCTGTAAGCCGAGATATCTCGTCAATGGCAGTGAACGTGTTAAGAGTCATCCCAATTCCTTCGTAAAAGTTGGTCTCAGCAGCTTTGTGAAGAGGTTTTAAGAGGAAACTCTTAGCTAGGAACTTTTAGTGTGATTTGGGAGTCCTAGTGCTAAGATAAAATGCTTTGTGAATACGGGCCCTGGTGGACATCATACCTCTTCCCAGTAGAGGAGAGCCTGACAAACAGTTTGTTGGTGATGGGTATGACCTTCTGGATGAAAACCTGCTGATCGTCTCTCTCTCCAAACGGACCTGAGAGCACAAACACACCCCGTCTTTACCATGACAGCTTAAATATGGCCCCAACAAGACCACATCAAAACACTAGTAGACAACACATAGCAACAACAAAAAACACTACTACAGTATAAGAAAACTAGGACACTAGTAAAACGTAGTGCAAGCGATACGTCCACTTTTGGAGCTCTTTAAGGCAAAGCACTGGGTTTTTGATCAAGAGTTGTGCAGCAAGGAGATTGGTAACAGTTTCATTTCTGTAATGTGTTTGGTCATACCACTTAAAGTCCCTGGAAACCAAAATCCACAAAAACGTTTTAACTATGTTATTTAGGGTCTTATGTGAGTAATTGTGTGGCTCAGAAAGTATGAGCCATTACTTTCAACCCAAAGCCTTAAAATCGCCACTTTTCTACAAGGTCTGGATTTCCATTTCCTCATTGAAGAGAGCGGTGCGCGCGGTGCTAAAATGCATGATCTTATCACGTCATAAGATTTAATCGAATCACACACACGCATGCACGCACGCGCGCACACACACACTGACACACACAGTAGCGCTGTACACTCGCAGCGCAGAGATCTCTTCCTCTCTGTAAACCCTCTCTGTCTGTGCTATTCGTCGAGCAACGCGCGAACACACACACTCCATCTCTCTTTCCTTCTCTCGCTCTCTCCTTCTCTCTCTCTCTCTCTCCGTTAACGGAGAGAGGTCTCCTCCGAGCAGGTCTCCTCCAGCAGGTCTCCTCTGCTGCAGACGGGACACGCCCACACAGTCCGCGGGAGAAAATACACTCTAAAATCTAATTGATTCTCATGACTGTTGCCATGACTGTCAAACCTAAATTTATATACTTTGCGACGTTCATCATCATTCAAATTTGGCTGGTGGCTTATTAGCATAGGTTCCTGTGATGTGATGAACTCGAAATGCTAAATAATAAAAAATTATTTCTGGTTTCCAGGGACTTTAACATCAGTGTTGGCGGTAACTCATATTACATGTACCGTACACTATATTACTTTTAGCAGTAACTCAATAATATAATAGGATTTCAGTAATATATCAGTTACTTTGTCAAGTAACACAAGTTACAAATTGAGTTACTTTTATTTTATTTTAATCACATCATACATATTCTTCATGTTTTGTGTTCATCTGAATTAGTCCTACTGTTATGACTATTGCTGCTATTTTGCACACCAATTTAATGCTGCAATCCACACATTTTCATGCATACATTTCTACATAACATTTTCTAGTGTTGAAACTGTCAGTTGCATGTGACCCTGTATGACCCTCTATTCTATGTTCTTATTTATATATATTATTTCTTTGTTGTACCCTGCTATTATCTGCAACTGCCCAGTTTCCCCTAAAAGATGATTAAAGTCTTATCTTAATCGAGTCTCTTACAGGGACAGTGGGTGAGAGAATCCATTCCAGACGCCCTCTCACCTATATCGTTCCCAGAGCCGTAGCTGCCGTGGCTCTCCGTCTCCTCCAGGGAGAGGATCTTGAAGGAGGCCAGAGGAGTGGAGCCTGGCTGGGTGGAGATCATCCCTCTGAACCGAGTCACCGTCCACGTCCGGACGTGGTTGTTGTCCGCACACACTAACAACACACACAACGATACACAAACACACAGGAAAGAATGTAATCATATGCACACGCCCAGAGGCATACATACAGTGGTTCCCAACCTTAGGGTCGCAACCCTATGTGGGGTCGCCTGAAATTCAAATAGGGTCGCCTCAAATTTCCCCCCCCCAAAAAAATATATATATATATTTTTCTTTTTTTTTACACCACACACAATCTAAAACTAGCGAAGATGATTAGTGTCACTTGTGTTTTTTTTGTTTGTTCTGAGTTTAAAGTGAAAGTGATAATTTATAAGATTTCAGTTTTGTTCTCTTGGGTGACACCTATGGCGATGAGTGGTAATTGCAGGTGAGATCCAAACAGTGTCAATGGGCTCACTATCAGTTAGTGACTTTTCTTTATGAAAATGTTTGAGATTATAACTTTAAATCAGGATTCTGAGAATAAAGGCCGAATTCTGAAAATAACGTCAAAATTTTGAGATGAAAGTCAGAATTCTCAGATGAAAGTCAGAATTCTGAGGGGGAAAAAGAAGCACTGACGATGTCACTGATGATATTACTGTGTACTGGAATTTGAATGTCTAGGGTCCCTAGATTTTTTTACATCAAAATCGGGTCACGAGCCAAAAAAGGTTGGGAACCCCCCCTGCTATACAGAGAGATTAGAGATTAGAACATGCAG
The DNA here is from genome assembly GCF_964638095.1 of Poromitra crassiceps. NCBI lineage: Eukaryota > Metazoa > Chordata > Actinopteri > Beryciformes > Melamphaidae > Poromitra > Poromitra crassiceps. The sequence continues at coordinate 13,273,479 of NC_139633.1, forward strand.
AAACAAAAGATGATGTGATCATGGGTTTGCTCTTCGAATGTTCAGTCTTCTACATTCCTTCACTATCCACTCAAATCCTCCCAAGCATCTCTCCTTGTCTGACAACGACCAAAACAGAGCAAAAACGTCGGTTATTAAATCCTGTATGCGCGGCTCAATGTGCTCAGTGTTGTTCTTTTTCCTTATGTTTTATCTACAGTGGCACTTGTACCATGAGCAGCACCTCCTGTTATCTGGTGTGCGTTTACCTCAACAACACTGTATCTGAATGATCAGACTGACAACCCAGATGCTACTGCTCAAGAACCGGCCAGTTTGCTCCCTGTCCTATTGGTCTGTGTCTGTCTCCATCTCCTTCCTCACCCGACACCAGATGTTTCTCAGACAACATGATCTTGGTCACTGGGCTCCTGTGCACGGTGAACGTCTGGAAGAGCTGGGGGCCCGACCCCACCGTCTCCGGGTGTTGAACTATCACCCTCACTGCCCCGCTACTGGTCCCGTAGGCTATCTCGATCCAGTTCCCACTCACACCTGGGAACAGAGGAGAGGCAGAGAGAGAGACAGGCAGTTGCATTATACAAATATTTGACTCTGTAGCCTACAACTATGACTTAGAGCAAGATAAAGGATGAAGAGAGGAAAAGTGACTGACTGGTTTTAGGTGTGAGGTAGACAGACAGTGCAGTGATGGCGTCATTCGAAGGGTCATGATAAAGCTCCGTCACCAAAAGATCATTATCCTTCATCCTCAGTGGAAACTTCTGCATGTCTGAAAACAAGAGAACAAGACAAAACGTGTGTGTGTGTGCGTGCGTGCGTGTGAGTGAGAGAGAGAGAGAGAGAGAGAGAGAGAGAGAGAGAGAGAGGGGCTGATTTCTGTAGTTAAAGTTCAGACTGATGACATTTTTAATGCCATGCCAATATAAATAAAATGAAAGACTAATTTCATCGCCCCAAAAATAAGCCGGAAAGGGAAAAAAGCAGTTGTATCAGAGTCTGCCTCCTAGAAAGAGCGCACTGAGAAAAAGTCTAATTTTTAAACCTTGTTCAAGATTTAAAATGTATTGAAGACATTCCAGGGCCTTGAATTTAGGACATCAGCAACTTTGTGTGCGCACATTTCTTATCATGTCATCAAGACATGCACTGTATGTTCAATGTGTTGGCCTGATGACTGAATGTGTTTGCACAAATGTATTTGTAAATTACCCTATGTGTGTGTGTGTGTGTGTGTGTGTGTGTGTGTGTGTGTGTGTGAGGATGGTGCATGTGTGCGTGTGTGTTTGTCTATGTGTGTGTGTGTGTGTGTGTGTGTGTGTGTGTTTATGTGGACATAAATACATATTTACAATGTGTGTGTGTGTGTGTGTATGTGTTTGTGTGTGTGTGTGTGTGTGTGTGTGTGTGTGTGTGTGTGTGTGTGCGTGCGTGCGTGCCTGTACCTATATAGTAGATAGAGCCGTTGTTACAGCCCAGTAGTAGGAAGGATCCTGCTGTGTCACAACTGGTGATGGGAACCACATCTTGAACCTAACACACACAAACACACACGCACACTGTAACAAAGCTCTAGCATTGGTAGTACTTTGTTACCAATCATTTGCACTATTTTCACATATATATGGGAACATGGAATTATTGACTTGTTTACACAGCATAATTTGCACAGCATTAATAATGACACAAGGCATGTGTAGTATTTATTGAATATATTTTATTTGTGACTTAATTGGTCTTGTCCTGCTGGATCAGCTAATCAGCAGGAGCAATGAGCTCCACCTGTGAAACAAACAAACAAATAGTTAGTAGCCTGCTTAACCTGACATGTAGTAGGTTTTCATAGTTTGGTTTGGGCTAGTGCAATATAACTTTTAAGTGCAATATAACTAAGTGCAATATAATTCTAGTACATTGTGCAAAGCAAATATTTTAATTGTTTGATGCATGCAGTCACTTACCTGTTGTCTCTCTGTTCTCAGGGTGTTCGGGCAAAAGAGTCCTCTAGGTCCGAGCACCTATTTATGGTTCCGGGAGGAACTATCTAATGGGATAGCAGGAGGGGGGTGTTGTGCATTTGCTTCAACTTGAAATGTGTATTGTTTATATGTTGCATTATTAAATGGATTGAGAGCAACATTTATTTAACTGTCTATTTGATAGATATGTAGACTGGTTGGTTAAAGGGGCAGTATGCTGTTTTATTTAATGCTATTTTTAAAGTGACCCCTATGTAATTGGTAGCATCCAGCTAATTACCTGAGGCAGACTATAAAAAGCTGCCAGTGTGTGTATGATTCAGTTTGGCTGCTGGTAAGACACTGGAGGGCTGCTCTCAGCCATGCCTCATTTCTGTCAAATCCTTGTTGTCCTGTTAAAACTATTTTGTTCTATTTTTGTTGGTGAATAAACACCTTTTGATTGCACAGTTCAACTGTCTCTTCTTGCTGTAAATCCAGCCGCTATTTGGGCCAGCCTAACACACACACACACACACACACACACACACACACACACACACACAGAAGTAAAATCACGATAGCTCCAGCATTATTGCACATATAGAGCTCAACAGTCATGTGACATGATGACGTAGCTTTTGGTTTCGGATCCAATCCAACCAGCCAGCTACAGAATCGTGACCACAAAACATTTGATTCAGAGCAAGAAAAACATTGAAAAACGGGGAAAAGTCAAGAATACAAGGGTGTGTACTGTACATATACTATTTTAAGAGTGAAGCAACTACTACTAACACAGCCCATAATCCATTCTGGCCAATCAGATTAGCGGATGATTGAGCGACAGAGCGTTTCAGCCAATGGGAGAGCACTCTGAGTGGCGGTGGAGAGGACCAGCAGTCTTGAAAGTCTGCTATTATGTTATTAGCTCCATGGCTAATGAAGTATATATAGCCGCATTCCATTGCTTTAAATATCAACATGTTTGTAGCAGTGTATGAAGTACAATAAACAGAGGGAGATACCAAACTCATTCTTCCCCTTAGTCAGCCCTCCACACACACACACACACACACACACACACACACACACACACACACACACACACACACACACACACACACACACACACACACACACACACACACACACACACACACACACACACACACACACACACACACACACACACACACACACACACACACACACACACACGTCCTCCCACCTGCCAGTGCTGTGTGACGGCATTCCAGACCCCCACCTTCCCAGTATGGCTCGTAGCAACCAGCTGGTTCCCGATGAAGAAGAGATCATCCACTGGTACACCTAGACTGAAGACACCTGGGAGTGGGAGGAGGCATATTGTGTATCATCCACTGGAATCTGGCATATTCCTGCAAAATGACCCATTTGTAGAATTCCCTGACTTTCCCTGCAATCCCCCTGACTTTCACTTCTCAAAATAAAAAAACAACAACAACAAACATTCCCCTACCTATCTCATTGCCGCTGCCTCCATCTTGGATGCTCCAGAGGATGATGCTGCTCTCTGAGGCGGCAGCCACCATCTTGTCCTTGTCGCCGTGCGGGCCGCCCACCACCTTGGCGTTGAGCGCGATGCGTTCGATGGTGCAGTCGAGATAAGGCGAGGAAAACACCTGCTGCCATCCAGAAGATTCCTTTATCCTGTAGTGACATCACATCATACATGAAGATTCCTTTATCCTGTAGTGACATCACATCATACATGAAGATTCCTTTATCCTGTAGTGACATCACATCATACATGAAGATTCCTTTATCCTGTAGTGACATCACATCATACATGAAGATTCCTTTATCCTGTAGTGACATCACATCATACATGAAGATTCCTTTATCCTGTAGTGACATCACATCATACATGAAGATTCCTTTATCCTGTAGTGACATCACATCATACATGAAGATTCCTTTATCCTGTAGTGAGATCACATCATACACTTTCCTTACTGCTCATCTCCCAATGCATGGTAAGGTACAAACCACTAGATTAGAAGATTATGAAAAGACAAATGTTTTTTCTCAATCTCCAGCCTTTCCATCATAGAAGACAGCAAAATGTTGCTAATAACTGGCGTACCTGGTTTAATAAACAAATTATTGGCCTAAAATAAATTAAACTATAGAGCCAGAAATGACAGTTTGTGTACTGTCTGAGTGACAATGTGGTATCCATCTTTTTAAGTTTTTACCATAAAGAAATAAATAATCCCTCCCCCTTATATGGGAGGCGGAGCTAAAGCAGCTTTGAACAAATGACCCAGTGGCAGTATTACCTGTAGCAGATGACAAAGTGTGCATAAGCCGCTACAATCCAGTTGTGATGTCCTGCTACAATCAACACCTTCCTCGGGTCAACTGCAGGACCTGCACACACACACACACACACATGCACACACACACACACACACGCACACACACACACGCACACACACACACACACATACACACGCACGCACACGGACACACGGACACACACACACACACACACACACACACACAACACGCTTATTTCATATTTTCTAGATTTGTATAGCAGGCAGTCTCTCCTCCCTCTGATGGGAGTGTGCAGAGATGTCCAGAGAAGATGGATGATGTTTAGTTTGTAATGTAAAGACTCAACCCCACAGAACACATTCTTATCTTTTGTTGCAGCTGAGTGTTAAACCTGACACAGCCAGATGGGGGCGGTATAGCAGAGTGTTACTCTCTGAGCTGATGTCATCCTCAACAGAGGAGAATCTAGGCTACCTCAGTCAGAGCTTTTAACTCCGCTAAAAGGATGTGTCGGGTCAGATTAGCCCCAGCATTAATGCATCCACACACTCAGAAATAAACACGCGCATGCAAACACACAGACACACAGACACACACACACACACACACACACACACGCAAGCACACACACACACGCACGCACGCAAGCACACACATGCACTCACACAGTGTCCCAGGGTGTAGACCCGTCCCTGCATCACACAGTGTCCCAGGGTGTAGACCCATCCCTGCATCACACATTCCTCCCGACAGTCCTGCCTTTCTTGCTCTTATTTTCCTCTGAAATGGAACATGTTATGGATTTTGGGCACTTTCCTCGAAGAGCTACTGTATAAGTCTCCTATTTACAGACTGTCTCCATTAGCTAACATTTAAATTCTGATACAACAGGTCACATTTACATTAGTCGGGGTTGAAAAGTGATAGCTATAACAACAAGCCAACTTAAAACAAGGACGCCTAAATTAAATGTGTGGGTTCAGCGTAGGTTGAGCTTAGGTTGAGCGTTGCTTCGGCGTATAGTGTGAACGGCCACTTAGACTCCGTGTCTTGTTTTGGATGTGTGACATTGACAAGAGAGAGAGAGAGACATGGTTTTTATCTGTGGTGCATTATAACTAAAGTAACTAGCTCCTTTTGAAAATGTAAGCAGTATGTGTTTAAATAATGGAGTTAGCTGTTTAATAGATGAACAAATTTAGGACCTTCAGACATTGAAGTAGCTCCCATTCCCCCGAGGCTCGCACGCTCCTCTCTCTCCCCTTCAAACCCCGCCTCTATTTCACTTTTCCCCACCGGGGTCCAGAGATGGGAAAAGTACACGCATTTTTTAGTACAGTTACTTAAATAAAGACTCTGGTAAAAGTAGAAGTACTGATTCAACTTGTTTAATCAAGTAAAAGTAAAAAAGAAAATACAGGCTCTGAAATGTAATCAAGTATAAAAGTAAAGAGTATTTCCCCCGGCTGTTTCTGTGCAAAGCTAACTGAACCTCACGTCATATTAAGATAAACAGAATTTCTGGGGTGGCGACTCTGGAGACGATGAACTGAGCACACACGGACACACTCCAAATAACGCTCTCCAAGTAGTAGGATTGGCTGCAGGTGGTGTATGCTGATGGTCAATAATCTCTGGCCCTGGATTTGTTTGAAACAGAGTCACTAAAGAACTAAATCTAGGAAATGAAAATCAGTTTTGGTGGAGCACGAAGTCCTTCATGACTTGTGGTAGTGGTAGGGAGTGGACTTGGTTCAGGCGATGTGTGCCCAGCGATGTGTGCCCAGCACTCGGACATCTCTTGGCCTCCAGAAAGACCCTGAGAGCCTCAGGAACCGCCCTCTCCTCCAGCTGTGCCTGCTCTGTGGTCACCAGGGTCGGGTCAGCGCCGTGGTCCAGCAGCAGCTGGACGAAGGCCGTGTTGCACCTGTTATGCAGCACCACCTCCAGCAGGCGAGAAGCCACGTCACGGGTCAGAACACCAGCTGCCTGGAGCAGCAGGCGGAAGCAGTCCAGGTGGTTGTGTGCAGCACTGATGTAGAGAGGGGTCCATGAGCAGGATTTGCTTCTGTTAGGGTCGGCCCCGGCTTCCAGGAGGATCCGGACACAGTCCAGGTGACCGTGGCTCACGGCACAGAAGAGAGGCGTCCAGTCATACATGTCAGCTAGGTCTACCTGTGCTCCCTGTGTGATCAGGTAGACCACACAGGCAGCATGACACCCGCACCGTGAGCCTACGAACCCCAGAGGGGTCTTCCTCCAATACATATAAAAACACTGCTCATTGATCAGCCTTCTGAAGCGGTCTTCCTGCAGCAGGTTCCTCAGTGTGTCCAGGTCTGCTGCACAGACGGCATCATGGAGCTGCGTGCGGTCATGCCCTGCTCGAACAGCCATCCCTTCAGATCTGTCACTGTACCACACTGACTTGTATGCTGTGTCTCAAACAGAAGACATTATCAATGTTGCCAGGTGGGAAATGTTGAATTATCGTATCTGAATCTGAGCTTCAAAATGATCATCTTTGGAGGGAGATTATTGCACGCGAGCATGGCTTTCCGATTGCTTGAGTGACATCACTGATGACATCACAATTGCTTGAGTGACATCACTGATGACATCACAATTGCTCGAGTGACATCACTTATGGCATCACAATCCCTGATTTATGACATCACTAATCATGACAAACAGACACAGCCCGTAAATTGGTGACTAACCACTGCCTGCCCACTTGGGCAATTTTAATTATGACGATGATGATGATTTAAATCTCATTTTTAAAATCACAACAAAACATTCAACTTTCCCTTTTAAATTAAGTGCTTTTTACTTTTAAAGTACATTTTACATCAGTAAGTACTTCCACTTCCAAGGTAAAGGAACAGCAAAATAATAATACTACTTGAGTAGGAAATTCCAGCACTCTATGTATTACACTTGCTTTGCATGTAAAAGAGAAAACAAAACATTTAAACAGGTTATTGATTTTCCTAGCCACTAACTATGATGCCCCGTTCTGTGTTAAGCTAAAGGTTTTCGAGGCAGCTTTCTCATCAGCTGTCTTGTATGGGTGCGAGTCCTGCCTCAAAGTTCCCCTTAAGCCGATCAAATCTCTTTACATGAGAGCAGTGAAGTGACTACTGGGGGTGAGGTCTACTACACCTAACCTGCCTCACAGAGGCAGGCTTGGCCTCAGTACAGGTGGGGGTGAGGTCTACTACACCTAACCTGCCTCACAGAGGTAGGCTTGGCCTCAGTACAGGCCCTAGTGAGACAAAAGCAACACAGGTTTTTGACTGACATGCAGCAGCGTCATGGCATGCTAGATGACCCCCTGTGGTTTGTTCTTGAAATGACAAAAAATGAAAACCAAGTCATGATGTCTCATTTAGATGATCTCATAGAACAACCAAATCACGTTGAAAGTGACAGAAGAGAGAGGGAGGTACGGTGGTGCAGTGGTAAGCACTATCGCCTCGCAGCTCGAAGGTCGTGGGTTCGAATCCCACCTGGGGACGAGGTGAGCACTGAAGGAATGCGTGCCCGTCCGCATGTCCTCGAGTGCCCACCGCCCGGGTGGGGTCGGCAAAAGGGCCTTTCTGTGTGGAGTTTGCATGTTCTCCCCGTGCCTCCCGGGGGTTTCCTTCATATAGGAACCCCCTTCACAAAAACATGCAATATCCTGGTTGCTAATGTGGTTCCTCCTCTGATCGTTAAGGGCGCCTCAGAGGGAGGGGAACTGGTTGGAATAGCGTGAACCTCCCACGTGCTATGTCCTACCGGTGAAGCTTCCTCTGGCAGGTGAAAAGAAGCGGCTGGCTGACTGCCCATGTCTCGGAGGAAGCATGGAGCCAGTCTCGGCTCTCCCCAGATCGGCAGAGGATGGAGTAGCAACCAGGATTGAGAAATCAAATGAGCACTAATGGGGGATAAAATGGGATAAAAAATCGAGAAAAAAAAAAGAAAAGAGAGTGACAGAAGAGAGATGGTCGAAAAGTTGCGGGCTAGCGAGGGAACAAGGTATAAAGACCTACCAAGCCATTAACCCAGATATGTCTGTTCACCTGCTCTATACCAGCAATGCACCATTGATCGAAGACGATCTGAGAATAACGTTCACTCGGTTCAGGTTATCTGCCCACAGATTACGCATAGAAACAGGGAGATGGAGCCGTACACCACCTGAACACCGTGTGTGCTGCTGTAGGACTGGCGTGCAGAATGAGGAACACATACTTGTGTGTCCTCTCACACAGGAGATTGGGACAAGTTATGGGCATGACTCTACCCAGCTGAGCTCAATATTTAGTCACACTGATAGAGGAAAGTTGAACATGTTACAGGCTTGCCTAGCAGTGTTGGAGCACCAGCAAGTTCTGGCTGACTGATGCCGGTGTCTGTATTGTCATGTTTATGTTGTAATATATTGTATTTGTGATTTATTTGTTGTATTGATGGAGTATTTCTATCTTGTAATTTATTGATTATTTTGATTTTTATTGTTTGGACCCCAATATTTTAATATTGTGTCAATAAAGTAACTAACTAACTAACTACCACGGAACTCAAATTACTGTACTTTGTCCTCGGAGACATGAATGCATGATTGGCTGCAAAGACGTTGTGAGAATACATGTAAAGACAGACATAGGATCCATATTAGTTTATTGATGACAACCAAGTGTCACAAAATGATCAAATTATCGTACATTATGGGAATTTTGGAATTTTACAGGAGGTGAAATTATCGTACAAATGTGATAATTATCGTACACCTAGCAAGGCTGGGCATCATGAAGGGACTGAATGTGGGTTGGACATTATGACATCATAACATGAGTCATGAGTCGTGCGGACCTTGCGCTGGGGCAGATGATTTTATACTCAATGGCAGCCAAGTGATCAGCATGTTACATTGTACAATGGTAATAGTGAACAGCCCGTGAAAAGTCGCAATGAAACGCTATTATGTGCAGTACTGATAGCCTACTCTGTGCTGCTTTTAATCTCTCTCAATCATGCTCTCAACACAACACATTTACTTGGAGAAATGACTAAAAACGAACAGTTGCAAATCAAAGTTTAGCCTACCACATGGGTCAAGAAATGTGGTGAAAACACAGCTCAGTGTTCAGGGCTCAGTGGCTCGAAAGCGGCCATGTTTGGAGAGAAGCCGTGTGGAGGTCGCGCTGTGAGAAAAATCTTCAGGTACGCGGTGGGCAGCCCACGGGGGTCGCGACCAACACATTGACGTCATTTGACGCTCGCGCCCCATGGTGAGTATAAAACAAGCTTAAGGTAGATAGAACGAGAGTCTGCTGAGAGCGTGCTGGTGGATGGATGCTAGGGAGAGTGTCTCCTGTAACCAGGCGTGGGTCATAGCCGATAGTGGCCCGGTGTAATGGAATAAACGCACAGAATTGCAAGCCAAGTATTCGCCTCCTCTCCTTCCTCATTAACGGTCCCGGGAGCGGATCGTTACACTACCATTCATCAATTATAAACGTCATGCAGCTCTTTCTTTTCTGTGGAGCAGTGCTGTAGTGGTCACTGGTCAAAAAAGTGGATAAACAAATTTCTGAGGCGGTTTTCTTACATCGTGCTGTTATATAAAAAAAGGTGGATAAATAAACTTTTTTATTAAACTAATAAACATAAACTAATTTCTGAGGCATTTCATGCAGGCTAGCAAGCGAAACTGCTGTCTGTCTGACCCACAGAGAGTGTGACCACAGAGTGTAGAAAGAGATGCAGGATAGCCAAGTGAATGTGCTTCAAACACAAGGAGCAGATAGAAAGTAAACGCTGGAAGAAGAACGCTGGTCCGCCCACAATATGCAACTAAGCAGATTTAAAACAACGTTAGCTCAGCAGCTGTGGGACGCCAGCGCTGCTTTGGCGCACAACTTTCTCTAACGCTCCCAACTTTCTCTATACACGCTCTGTGGTCACTTTCTCTATACACGCTCTGTGGTCACTTTCTCTATACACGCTCTGTGGTCACTTTCTCTATACACGCTCTGTCTCTATACACGCTCTGTGGTCATTGGAAACAACTGTAGGCAGGACGAACCCTCCCCCCCCCCATGGCAAGAACTTGAAAGCGGAGTACAGCGCCGTACAGCGGTGACCAGTGGGACGACCAGACCAGATTCGGCAAGCAGCTTTGTCCCCAGGTCTGGCGCCAGGTCTGGCGCTCAAATTGTATGGACGAGTGGCGCATGCGCACACACCGGCCAAAAACAACAACAGGAACATCATCCTCACAAGAGTGATTTCACGGCACAAAAAAGTAGGGAGCCATCTATAGGGAGCCTCTGAAATGACACCTGCATCCCTAAGGGCCACCTGGCCAGTCACTTTATCACACTACATTTCAATGCCTTGGTATTACAGTATGTATACTGTAAATGTGTGTGTGAGGCGAGCAGGTTTTAACCCATTGATACCTGATGCAGCATTTGTGTGTGTATCCCTTTAAGACCGCGGTCTTAAAGGGATACACACACAAATGAGGGATATACACGCAAATGCTGCATCAGGTATCAATGGGTTAAATGAACACACGGTAACTTATTCCATGAGGTACGACATTCTAGGTCAGGGATGGGCCAACTTTGATGATAGAGAGGGCCACGCAAAAAATGTCCTCGCTACCAGAGGGCCAGATTGTGACCGTGCACTTCCACCAGTAGCCTACTGTAACACCATCACTCCCAATTATAGCTACTAATTTGATGAAAAGGACTGGTAATCAAAGTTTATTATACCAACATTTATATTTTTTATATTCACATTGACTAATTCTTCCATTCAGATGACACCAGAAACTTTGCTCTAGCTTTAAAACAGCCTGCTACATTAATTTGATGGGGTACATCACCCAAATATGTCATATTAATCAGATTAGTAATGTCGCATGTGCAATGTGCATCCTGGATATAGTTTGATACAATAGCGTTAGCTCAAATGCTAACGTTTTAACAGTATGTGGATGGACAATGCTAACGCCATTAGCACCATGTTCTGGGATGTATAGTAAAATAAAAATACAGATTTGGGTGGTCTAACCTAACCAAAAACGTCCACACTGTAAAAAAAATAAAAAAATAAAAAAAAGTGTTTTTAACTCATTGAGTGCCAGCCACTTTTGGAGAACGGACGCTCCCAGTGCCAGAGTTTCAGAGCGTTTTCAGTGATTTCTCGAGGCCCACAGAATATTGTGTGATATTACTATGTAAACACTGAACACGCACAAAGAACGATGAGACTCTATTCTATCATCTGCAAAAAAAAGTATATTGATCCCATTTTCCGTTCTTTAGTTATGAGCCGGAGAAAATAGCTTGATTCATCCAAAAACAGCAATTTTTTTCTAGAAGCTGAGATAATTGGCCTTTTGTGAAATTAAACATTTCAAGCACATCACTGACTCTGAAGCTTGCTGCTGGTGGGCATCGGATATTCTGGCTTGCGTTTGTCAATCCTGTCCTGCTGCCTGGGTCTGTCTGGGTGTTGCGTGCTGCTCTGCGTGCCCCCCCCCCCCCCCCCCCCCGCCCCGCCCCGCCCCGCCCCGAACATGTCCGTCCTTGGCACTCTACGTTACTATTTGAAATGACGAACATGTCCGTCCATGGCATTCAATGAGTTAATTGACCTAGTATAGGGGCCACACTGAGTGAGGTCAGAGGCCACATGTGGCCCGCGGGCCACCAGTTGCCCACCCCTGTTCTAGGTGAAATACAACTGAAAACAGGAAGGGTCACATATTTCGCTGTAAACTGTACTTTGGCCAGTAAAAAAATATTCTTGGCAGCAACATGTTGTTTGTTTGCCAGCCCTCAGTGAGTGAGTGAACAAGTCAATGTCAGACACCGCTTAAATGCACCGCGCCAGGTTTGGGGTCCTGGTCTACTCACCCAGTCTGTGGGGGTCCTCTGTCCCAGGAGGGCCGGGAAGAGAGGGATGAGCGGGGGGACCGGTTCGAGGGAAGCCCCCCTCCGCTCCACTTGGACCGGGCCGCTCCTCAAGGGCGGAGGCAGAGGCAGAGGCTGCGGCGGGGGGGCTTGACTTACGGGCTGGGATGGCTGTGGAGTAAAGAGACACTGAAATGAATGCCAATGTGGAGCTCCCCAACTTAGGTACTACTGTTTGTGGCTTGTGTTCAGTCATGGAATAAGGCAGCAGACCCAATTACAATCTGGATTTGTGTGTTCATAGCCACTATTTCTGTTGCAGCATCAGCAGAATACACTGACGTGTCAATCAAACCTCCAATCAGCCAATGAACTAGTCCCATGTGTTTACCTGGGGGCGGGAGGTAGCCGTGGAAGAGAACACTACCACATGATGAGCGATCCAGTTCCTCACACAGCAGGAGGCGTCGCACTGCGCACACACACACACACACATGCACACACACCAAGTCAATGAGTAACAGTTTATATATCAAAAAAATAAAATAAATCATTTTATGAAAATCTGGTAGCTGTAATCAGCTCAAGGTACTGAAAATATGATGAGAGGATTATTTTTGGAAAATAGTGATTACATATTGGATTACTCAGGAAAATCTGTCTCTAATTGAAAATTCTGCTATGTAGATTAAAAGAAAATCTGAATATGTAATAGATAATAGTGTCAGATGATTATAAATCAATAATAACAATATCCAAACTACGGTCACATCTGGCTATTAGAATAAATGGTTTCAAACCAGAGGTATCTGAAATTAGGTTATGTTACCAAGTTAATTTTGTTCCCGATTATGACTTAATGCAGGTGATCATCAGTAATCATAAAGTAACATCTTGATAGCTTTCCCATTCCTGAACACAGACAATGCAGGGAAGTTCAAACACATTGAAACAGGAAGTACAACAGGAGCGGGCTATTATGAAACTGAAAGGTTTTGACCTTGGACACGTATCTAATTTAGAACAATGTTTGATAAGTGGGACATTTGCCAGCCCCAGACACAACAAGAAGGAGAGTGTAGAGGGGAATTGTGATGATATTTTTATTTGATGTTTTACACACATTCACCAAAGAGGGCCAGAGGACAGGTACATTATTTTCCCCAGAGGTTTCCCTAATGTCTAGAATCACTAATACTGTATCTGTGCTAACAAGAAGGTTGCTACGGTCATTGTAGGAATTTAGCCAGGGCATGGGCAAATTGCCCCAAGAAATCTCAGAATGCCCCTAAAAACCATGATCCAGGGGCAAAAATTGCCCCCTAGATTTCGATAATTTCAGTTTCATTCAATTAATTTAATTTCCCTTTCCATCTCTAACACACAGTCAGCACCTGAAAGCTGGTTGCCAGAAGAAGATGAAGAACACACTCACACAAACAGTGCTGTTGGTCACACTACACTTGAGCAATGTTATGCAATAATTCATTTTTTTTTTAAAGTGCCCCCACAATTTTGTAAATGCCTTCAGTTTTTAGATAGTGCCCCCAAAATATTAGTTTTTATTTCCTTCGCTGGCTACCTCCATTAACCGCTCTTAAGACTTCTTGCAGGAACATACCTAGAGGAGTTATCCCATAAAACTCTGCTTCGTGTCGCAGAATGCTGATATTCACACCTCTGCCAAGAAAAAGAAAAAGCATAACACTGTAAAACAGCAGCCATAACCATATAGGATTACTTCCTAACAAAGACATTTGACATTGACAATGACATTTGACATCTGAATGTTTCCAACCAAACAGAACATAGGCTGTTCATCATGACTCTTTACCGCAAGTCCAACTCTTTGGTTCGGAGGAAGTTCAGGATGGGTGCAAAGGCTGTAGGGTCCCTGTCAATAAATATCTGGAAGCAGAAGAAGAGCACACAGTAAGATGCAGGTCTTCATGAAGCAGAAGAAGAGCACACAGTAAGATGCAGGTCTTCATGAACCATTGTACAAAAGAGATTTGTGAAAAGGCATTGTTTCTCTTTAAAGATGGACTCTTTCATCAACCAAACGGTTATGATTCGCCTGTGAGAAAAAATGCATCATAAATGAAAACCTTGTCAATCCAATTATGTTGATTTGACAGTTTTCTATTATGGTGATGTGAATATTTTTTAGTTATACTGACTGAGTGTTTGTGTCTATCTCTGAGCCTAGGGGGTTGATCATGAATCTGAAAATGAGGCTTTTTTTTTATTATTATTCCTAAAACACAGCCATTCCAAAGATACTGTATATGTTTTCATTCAATACAACACCAAGGTTCACTTACATGTTCTTAATCTCTGTATCTATGCGGTTAAGCCTGTGATCAAAATGTTGCAGTGTGCATCCAGCCCAGCAGTAGAGAGAGGCAAAGTGAACGTCACTTCCTGCTTCAGCACTGTACCAGAGATTTTCATCCGCCATTTATTTCGTAAAATGCTTATAAAAATAGTTTTACTTCGTCAAACCAAACCGTTCAGCAAACACTATAATCGGGAGAGACCATACAACATTTCACTCAGGCCAAAACAAAAAAACAACAACATTGAAAAAATATTTTCTTTAAATCCGCAATTTTTAACGTTTTGGTCCGAGTGAAATGTTATGTGATCTCTCCCGTTTCTAAATATATCTGAACCGTTTGGTTTGAACAAGTAAAACTATGTTTATAAGCATGTTATGAAATGTGTATGGGAAAATAAATGGCGGATGAAAATCTTTGGTACACTGCTGAAGCAGGAAGTAGGCAGTCACTTTGCCTCTCTATTGAAACATGATGAAATGCAAATAGATGAAATTTAATTATGGATTTTAGTTTAATGTCATAATGTGTTTGTTTGATAAACGTAAGAATGACATCTCAAATCATGACATCATAACAGAACAGATGATGCATTTTGTAATGCAAAAAACACACACATAAAAACAAACATCTGTTAAATTCCAATAAGTTTTTGGGGAGGGTCGGATTTGGCCTGAAGATGATGTCCTGTCTGGTGGAATAAGAAGCAACCAATGCTATACGTACAGCTCCAGTTTCATCCCGAAGAGTTGATATCCTACCGCTCAGCAAACTGGAAAACGTATACACACACACACGCACATGCACACGCACACACACACACACACACACACACACACACACACACACACACACACACACAGCTCCAGTTAACCCAAGCAGTTCTCATTTCTATCTCACAGCTCTGTTACTGTACGTCGGCCTGCAGCAGTTTGTTTTTCTGACTGTTGACTCTGTACTCTATGGACTAGTACCATAGTATCATATTCTGTGGAGAAGGAATCATTGTTTTCCATTTTAGGTGTGTAAGTAAGGGGTGGAGTCAAAGAATGAGTGACTGCAGCCGGTTGGGGGGAAGACAGACAGACAGACAGACAGACAGACAGAGACAGATAGACAGACAGGCAGACAGACAGACAGAGATAGATAGACAGACAGGCAGGCAGGCAGACAGGCAGGCAGGCAGGCAGACAGACAGACAGACAGACAGAGACAGACAGACAGACAGACAGGCAGACAGACAGGCAGGCAACAGACAGACACAGGCAGACAGACAGGCAGGCAGACAGACAGACAGGCAGGCATTAGCACTCCTTCGTCAGCTGTTGTCAAACTGCGAGCTCAGGCTGTGTTTGAGTCAGTTACGACCATGCCATGGTATTACCAGAGACCTTTAATATAGACAGAGACACCCCAACTTGCAGTCACTTCCTGTATCTCTGCCACGGAGGTTTTGCCACTGCCACGCCCCCTTACGAGACTGGTCAGCCAATGAAGTTTCATACCATTGACAGACAGCCAATCACAAGCCAAGAACCACACCCATTTAGGAGACCGGAAGAGTTCAATTTCTTACAATTGGTGGAGCCAGGAGTGGGGTGTCTCTAATATTAAAGGTCTCTGGTATTACTGCCCAGCAACAACCACCTGTTTCACTCCCAGCAGTGGACAGCAGCCCTACATCCATTCATTAAATGGTGAAAGAGACCAAATCAAATGCTGCACAATTTTACCATGATGGTTAACGAAGATGAAAATAATCATCTCTAGGCTACCTGACACTCAGAACAAACAAGTACAAGGCCAATATATCAAAACTTAGTCTATAGATTGCACTGACAGTGTGCAAATAAGAACCATTTTAAAACAACAGATGCATCAATACCAATGCTATGCTAGTACTGAATATTTGGTGAACACAAGTCTAAACGCAGAGAATTTCACCACAGTAAAATAGCAAACATGTAAGAAATGAAGGGTCGTGCACTAGTCTGGCTTGCCAGACTTCCCTCCCTTCTGGGAGAGGAGTCTGGCTGCATGGAAACAGGATGCTGGTATGAGCTCTGCCATTGGTGGCGACCATTTCAGTCGCCAGCGGAGGAAAATCCCTTTCCGCTCCCTGCAAGCTCTGCCATTGGCTCCGATCCGCTCTGACTGACCGGCTGCGACCATATATGGATTTCCTTTCCGCTCCCTCTGTGACGAATCTGTCTATCTCAAATGCATCTGCCACTGTGTGTCGTGTGGAATCTGTCGATCTTAAATGCCAGCGCCGCTGTGAAACAACATCAACAACACTAGCTCGTTGCTATACGCTGAAAACGATTGGATCCCCCGTTGTAGCGAGAGAGTCTGACAAGCGAGACCAGGTTAAACCAAACAGAGCATTCGCTCCGCGCAACAACAGTAGTTATAACTGTAGTAGATGCTGTTTATTAGCACTTCTGTCTTGTTTGTGTCTGATTAAATCAGCTGTACACACAGCACTGTCTATCTTCTATGTGTGTGGACATGTTGCTGGCTGCAGTATTTGTATGCGCGAAATGCCTTGTTATGAACAATGTCTAGCCTGGCTAGCGACTGGATCTGACCGGATCTGACCAAGAGCTGACTCGTTTAAACGGATGTGACGCAATTCAACGGTGAACTTCCCAGCTCCCAGTGTTCTGCAGATGGAACGCTACCAAAACGGATGTGACGTCATTCAACCGCTACATCCCAGTTTGTTCGCGATAAAGGAACGGGCCATAGTGCTAGCATAGCTTAACGTTAATTAGCCAAAGTCACACAGGGGGAGTCTAGAAAGGCTAAATTTATTCAGCTTGGGTGCCTTTTTGAACATGTTTAAGGGCTCCTGCATTGACAGTGCATTGCAATACCACGCAAATGGTTGTACAGACACATTTCAGTTCCCTTTCTATGGTTCATTACCAAACCCATTGTCCTCCCAATATGCTCCAACACTGAACTTCAGCGAGCAATACTGCATTCGATATGTGTAATCTAATCTAGGTGCTAATCTCCTTGAGATGACAGAAGGTAATGCTCATGGTGGGGAATAGCACTTGCACACACAGCCCAGGGCCACTGTGTGCAGCCTACTAGCTAGGCTGTTTAGAGAGGAGGTCAACATCACATCACTCAACCCACCTGGAGAAGAAAGAGTCTGGGATCCACATCAGAGTCTGTCTGGAGGTGCTGAACCTGTAACACACAGTCATTACTATCACTGCCAGGACACAGTGACACACAGTCATTACTATCACTGCCAGCACACAGTGACACACAGTCATTACTATCACTGCCAGGACACAGTGACACACAGTCATTACTATCACTAGATTATGGACAGAAGTGAGGCCAGTGCAAATGTAAATTCAAATTACCCCCCACCCCCCCAGAGTGGTGGAGATGTCATGTAACTACTTGTGCCAATATCTTAATATTGTTCGTTTATAAACGCACAATGACGTTAGGCTATGTATTTTCGTGAAAACCTAGCTACTGTGTGTGTGTGTGTGTGTGTGCGAGAGAGAGGGAGAGAGACACACACACACACACACAGAGAGAGAGAGAGAGAGAGAGAGAGTGACTGACTGAGTGAGTGAGTGAAGATAAATAATAATGCCCCCCTAAGACAGTGTATATCCATATATCCGTGTGCTTTACTTCGGCATGTTTAAAATGTCCCCAAATGGTCACAGGCGACCACGGTGGAGCTGTCATGTACCTTGTCCCACCGACGTTCAACTGGATGATCTCTCCCATCCCGGGCGTCAAATGGTTCCCGTTCGCAGCCATGTCCAGGGAGGATGTTGATATGATGCAGTCCAAACACCTAGCTAATGCTATACCCAGTCCACTCACGAACGCTAACGCTAGCTAGCTAACGTTGCGTTTCTCTCCCCAGCTCAGCTGCTGTCCCCAGCCTCTCTGTCTCGTCCATGGGTCTCGTCCCACCTTCCATCAAATTATCCGCTATGTGCGACTCCTGCAGTCAGTCAGTCAGTCAGTCCGTCCGTCAGTCGCCCTCCGCCAGCCCCTGCATGCTGGCCAAAGAGACTGGAGGACTTGTTATCCACCAAACCGCCCAGCAGCAGCAGCAGCAGCAGCACAAGCACCCCTTTCTTTTCCAACTAGCTTGTTTGCATCACTGTCTTTCTTGTATAGTTTTTATTTCAGCCTATCGCGGACAACATCTTGCGCGCAGTAATTTGGCAACGCGAAGCGGCTGTCCAGAGAGCACACAAGCGCTGCGTGCGAGAGGGTTCACCTCTGCGTGCTTCCGTGTTCGTAGGTAGATTTTGACAGCTTCTCGATAAATGTATACAACATTTAATACTCCATGGCTGCGCTTAGTCAGTTATTAAACATATGCATGTTAAAGAGAGTGTCTCCAATATCTTCATTTTTTTTTAATAAAGGACGCTAACCAAACATCGCAATGATTTTTTATTATACCGCTGTTGTCGTTGCACTGCGTTCTGTGCATGCAACCAAGTGCTCTCCAAGTGCTGTCCGGTCCCGCCCCTCCCACTCCTGAAGAGAAGAGAAGGGTCTACCCAGTACCTCCGGCCGGAGCCAGTACAGAGCACACCCCTATGCCAGGCTGGGGTAAATCCCCCGTTCTATCCATTCAGCATAGTTAGAATTTAGCTGCTAGCCCAGCCCAGGCAGACACGATCAGGGATTCAACCACCGCAGTAAACGCACATCTGAATAGAGTTAGAGCCGCAGCACCTTTACTTTGGTGAGTCAGCCCATTAATGAGATATGGGCGGTTTTACCCATGGTTTTACCCCACTCGCGGAGAAGCCCCTGACTGCAGTACACAGATCGGGGAGTGGCTCAACGTGGGCGGAGTCAAACGCGCACTCAAAGTAAAACTCAGCTCTTTCTTCTTCTATCAGATCTTCGGCAGTGTGCACGCTTCTAGGCGTATTACTGCCCTCCGCAGGATAAAGTTCATAGTGACTCTTTTTACAGTGTTTATCATGTAGGAAAACTACTCTAATATATCTGTAAAAATCCTGTTGAACAAGATCGTATTTTTATGACATTGTCTGGAAATTCCTGCTTATCAAACTGAACCAACAAACAGTGCTGTGATTCCTTTCTCTGCCCATTGAATAAATCTATTATCACTTGCAGCTGGCTTAAAGTCTGGGTCAAAGCTCAGCCACCTCAATATTATTTCTTTCTGAATTTTAAGTTGTTTCACTAGACGAAACCAGGTATCTATAGAAAACCTAACCCATCGACTCTGAATATCACTGTGTTTAGCAGCTAGTGGGGATCCTAGCAGACTTTGTATAGGTGAATCCATCAGTGACTACAACACATTATTATTGTAATGTTCTGTGTAGGTGTTGGGATATTTTTTACCTAATATTCGATATTCTTGTCTCATCTTGTGAATAAAATAATCGGAACACGTTTACATTTTCATGAGCCCTCAAAACTTCACACACAACTTCTTACTGAAGTTCAGCTCCCACTGAACTTGAAACCTGTGTAACTAGGGCCAGCTGAATTGGAACAGTGAAGTGAAATCAATGCATTTGATAGACAGACATCCCTATATTTTTACTTGTTAAATGTTTTCTTTTTACTAAGTCCATTATTTTATCCATGCTGCCTATATTTAAAAAAATATAGAGAGAGAAAGAGAGACACATCATGTTAACCTGTGTCTGCTTTTTTTTTTTTTTTGCTCCAGCATTTGCCAATCCAGCAAACACAGGGATGCTCTCAGAGGGTCTTCAATATTCCTCTTTGCGTGTGCTGTGGGGCCCGCCGATTCCGTTAGCACATTTTGGGACTGCTCACAGGATCACTGGAGAGAGAAAGAGAGAGACAGCATGTTAACCTGTTGACGATCAAAATCATGTTACCTCGCCCTAAATCAAACGCCTTGAAAAAAACAGTCATCTATCGTGCCATCAGTCATTGGAACAGCTGCCCCCATCACATACGTCAATCAAACAATATAAGTCCTCTTTCAAATTCCATTTAAGAACCCATTACTTAACAGGTGATCAATAGTCCAGCTGGTCACGAGCAACTCCATTTTTGTATTCTCACAAATGTATGTACAATGTAACTTGTAACCCACCCAAAATGCAAATGTGTTATATTACACATATCTGATATATATCATGTATTATAACTTGTAAACATCACACAAATGTGAGTGTATATATGTATAAGACTTGTATTGTATTGCATTATTGTATTGTATTTGGACCCCAGGAAGATTAGCTGGTGCCACAGGCATCAGCTAATGGGGATGCTTTTTAAATAAATAAATACATAAATAAATAACCTGTGTCTGATACACCTTAGTGTCTCCTGCTCACAGGATCACTGGAAGAAAAAGAGAGAGATGTAATGTTAACCTGTGTCACATTAGGACACCACCTCAAATACAAACGCTCTTCCCTCTGTACTGAGGTGAGATAAGAGGGAGTTACATTAGTACACCACCTCAAATACAAACGCTCTTTCCTCTGTACTGAGGTGAGATAAGAGGGAGTTACATTAGTACACCACCTCAAATACAAACGCTCTTTCCTCTGTACTGAGGTGAGATAAGAGGGAGTTACATTAGTACACCACCTCAAATACAAACACTCTTCCCTCTGTACTGAGGTGAGATAAGAGGGAGTTACATTAGTACACCACCTCAAATACAAACGCTCTTCCCTCTGTACTGAGGTGAGATAAGAGGGAGTTACATTAGTACACCACCTCAAATACAAACGCTCTTCCCTCTGTACTGAGGTGAGATAAGAGGGAGTTACATTAGTACACCACCTCAAATACAAACGCTCTTCCCTCTGTACTGAGGTGAGATAAGAGGGAGTTACATTAGTACACCACCTCAAATACAAACGCTCTTTCCTCTGTACTGAGGTGAGATAAGAGGGAGTTACATTAGGACACCACCTCAAATACAAACACTCTTCCCTCTGTACTGAGGTGAGATAAGAGGGAGTTACATTAATACACCACCTCAAATACAAACGCTCTTCCCTCTGTACTGAGGTGAGATAAGAGGGAGTTACATTAGTACACCATCTCAAATACAAACGCTCTTTCCTCTGTACTGAGGTGAGATAAGAGGGAGTTACATTAGGACACCACCTCAAATACAAACGCTCTTTCCTCTGTACTGAGGTGAGATAAGAGGGAGTTACATTAGGACACCACCTCAAATACAAACGCTCTTCCCTCTGTACTGAGGTGAGATAAGAGGGAGTTACATTAGTACACCACCTCAAATACAAACGCTCTTTCCTCTGTACTGAGGTGAGATAAGAGGGAGTTACATTAGTACACCACCTCAAATACAAACGCTCTTTCCTCTGTACTGAGGTGAGATAAGAGTTACATTAGTACACCACCTCAAATACAAACGCTTTTTCCTCTGTACTGAGGTGAGATAAGAGGGAGTTACATTAGTACACCACCTCAAATACAAACGCTCTTTCCTCTGTACTGAGGTGAGATAAGAGGGCGGCACATGGTTGACCAGAACACTTGCGAAACATTAGTGATAGGGAACTCTGAACACGGCTGAAATGTTAAGTGTCAGGTCACTCTGAACACGGCTGGATCGTTAGTGTTAGGTCACTCTGAGTACGGCTGGATCGTTAGTGTTGAGTCCCTCTGAACACGGCTGGATCGTTAGTGTTGAGGCTCTCTGTCTGAACATGGCTGGATCGTTCGTGTTAGGTCCCATTTCACATGGCTGACCAGAACACGCGCAAAACAGTGTCTTTTGCTCACAGGATCACTGGAGAGAGAAAGAGAGACACAGCATGTTAACCTGTGTCTGATACACATTAGTGTCTCCTGCTCACAGGATCACTGGAGAGAGAAAGAGAGACACAGCATGTTAACCTGTGTCTGATACACATTAGTGTCTCCTGCTCACAGGATCACTGGAGAGAGAAAGAGAGACACAGCATGTTAACCTGTGTCTGATACACATTAGTGTCTCATGCTCACAGGATCACTGGAGAGAGAAAGAGAGACACAGCATGTTAACCTGTGTCTGATACACCTTAGTGTCTCCTGCTCACAGGATCACTGGAGAGAGAAAGAGAGAGACAGCATGTTAACCTGTTGACGACCAAAATCATGTTACCTCGCCCTAAATCAAACGCCTTGAAAAAAACAGTCATCTATCGTGCCATCAGTCATTGGAACAGCTGCCCCCATCACATACGTCAATCAAACAATAAGTCCTTTTTCAAATTCCATTTAAGAACCCATTACTTAACAGGTGATCAATAGTCCAGCTGGTCACGAGCAACTCCATTTTTGTATTCTCACAAATGTATGTACAATGTAACTTGTAACCCACCCAAAATGCAAATGTGTTATATTACACATATCTGATATATATCATGTATTATAACTTGTAAACATCACACAAATGTGATTGTATATATGTATAAGACTTGTATTGTATTGCATTATTGTATTGTATTTGGACCCCAGGAAGATTAGCTGGTGCCACAGGCATCAGCTAATGGGGATGCTTTTTAAATAAATAAATACATAAATAAAATATAGCCGCAAGCGGCGATGCGGGGTCCAAGCT
Source organism: Poromitra crassiceps (assembly GCF_964638095.1). NCBI lineage: Eukaryota > Metazoa > Chordata > Actinopteri > Beryciformes > Melamphaidae > Poromitra > Poromitra crassiceps. The sequence goes on from NC_139633.1 coordinate 13,296,631, forward strand.
TCCGGTGACTTGGGGGGTATATGTCAGATAGTGCACATTTATTCAGACTTGGTATGTGCACAAGTAAACAAAGTTTGGTTGAGATCCGGTGACCTGACGGTTTCCAAGCAGTACTAGTAGTAGTAGTAGTAGCAGTAGTAGTAATAGTGTTGGTAGTAGAGGGAGTGGTAGCAGTAGTAGCAGCAGAAGTACTAAGAATAGTAAATGGTAAATGGACTGCATTTATATAGCGCTTTTATCCAAAGCGCTTTACAATGTGCCTACATTCACCCATTCACACACCGAAGGCGGCCAGCTGCCACGCAGGGTGCTGGCACAGCCATCGGGAGCAATTTGGGGTTCAGTGTCTTGCCCAAGGACACTTCGACGTGCGGACTGGAGGAGCCGGGGAACGAACCACCAACCTTCTAATTAGTGGACAACCCGCTCTACCTCCTGAGCCACTAGTAGCCAATAGTAGTAGTAGTAGTAGCAGCAGCAGCAGTAGTAGTGGTGGTTGGCTGTTATAGCGCCACCATCTGGTGGATTGGTGTAATTTTTTCCTTTGAGTAGTGGGTGATGTCTTGAAACTTGAAGTAGTACTTGGATAGAAAGCAGTTTTTGTGTACAATATCCCTTTAAGTATCTGGACAGAAAGTGGTATTTGGGTAGAACATACTGTCAATACGACAAGTACTTCTCTGGCTCTGCAGATACATATAATATGGTCTACAAAGTTAAATACAACAGTCTGGATAGCTCACTTGGTAAAGCTCATGACTTATGCTAACTAAAGACTATTGTGGCTCAAAGTTCAAACCCCATGTGGGATGAACAATTTTCAACTTCAGACAGTTAAGTCAGTAATAGTAATTAAAACCCCACATGTTGCCTCCTTATTTTGCGGTGTTTCATGAACTTTTTCAATATCTTGGAAATGTTAGCTGGAGATTGCGTGGCTGTGTTCAAGAACGTGTTTTGCAACAGGAGAGGTTAGTTCTTGTCTCATGATGGAGCTTTTGTGTTCTGAAATCAGAATTTTCAGTTGTCATTGAGTCTTTCCCACACACACATCAAACCATAGGGCATAGTGGCGTCCACTACAGAACGTTGATGGTTTTATCCCTGAAATTGCTTTTGATGACTATAGCCAGCACCCTGCATTGCAGCTTGTCATGCAGTCCATTTACCATTAAGGACATGTCTGTATTACACACATAATCCACCACTTTACATTAAAAGTCTGCCCTGAATGGAGGTGTTTGAACTAATTGGTGTGGGTTGTGCTGTTACAATGGAACTAAAGTAAAGGTAAAGTCCCACTGATTGTCACACAATGTGTGAAATTTGTTCTCCGCATTTGACCCATCCCCTGGGGGAGCGGTGAGCGGCAGCGTGCGCCGCGCTCGGGAATCATATGGTGATCTAACCCCCCAATTCCAACCCTTTGATGCTGAGTGCCAAGCAGGGAGGCAAATAGATCTCATTTTTATAGTCTTTGCTATGACTCGGCCGGGGATCGAACTCACGACCTCCCAGTCTCAGGGCGGACATTCAGACCACAAGGCCACTGAGCTGGACACATGAGTGACAAGGATAATTCAGATTTAATTCTCTTTTTGGACCTTTCACATCTGAAGACACAATAATGTATTGGAATGTTTTTCCTTTCATATATCTGAAAGAAGGCTCCCAGCAAACACAATTACATCATGATGATGTTCTGATATCATCTTTCAGTGACGTCCAGGACTAGGCCAAATCACAGCCGATTTGGGGATCATTTAGACATCTACACAGGAATGTCAAGAGGACGTCGAAATATGACGTTACCATAAATAGGCATATTCAGTTATTCTGCTATGTACACAGTGTGTATTCAGCAGCGTTATACATAATTATATTCAGATTAACCTTTATTCTACATTTTCAAAAAATAAAACAGTTACCTGGCCGTGGTTTGAACCCAGGACCTCCAGCTTTGGTGTCTGCTACTTTACCCCTACACCATCCTTCCACAGCAATGACAAGGCACGGATATAACCTTATTATGGCATAAACTTGTTTTTATTCAAACGTGGGTGTCAAGTCTTTGTGGATCGGGCATTACTGTGTGACATCTAAACCAACTATGTATTATGCTACAGCAGATGCAGAACCCCAAAACACATTAACCCCACCCAAAATGCTACATTCCAACTTCCAGTAGTAGTAGTAGTAGTAGTAGTAGTAGTAATAGTAGCAGAAGTAGTAATAGTAGTAGTAGTAGTGTTGGTAGTAGTGGGAGTGGTAGCAGTAGTAGCAGCAGTAGTTGTAATTGACCGGTTAATGAGTTGTGGGCAATTTAGTGTTGGCGTGTGTTTCATTAAAAGTTTCGAGATTTAGCATTTCAAAACGGTTTCACGTATCCAAAATCCTTTACTAACCTTAGGTCGGGGTAGTCCATAGATGGCCCAGAAAAAGTTTTGTGTGATTTGGCCAAACGGTCTAGGAGGAGCTCGCAAAAGTAGGTTTTTGATCAAATTCAAAATGGCGGAAAATCTACCACGCAGAAATGGGCGTGGCCTAGTGGGTTAGATACATGATGCTCCAGGGAAACCAGTAGATGTGGAATTTTGATTCTACAGCTCGCAGTTCAGAAGTTATGGACCGACAAACGTGAAATTGGCTGTTATAGCGCCACCATCTGGTGGATTGGTGTAATTTTTTTACTCTGAGTAGTGGGTGATGTCGTGAACCTGTGTGGAAAGTTTGGGTGATGGGGGGTGTATGGTTTCTGAGATCCACACACTTTTAGGGCAGGAAAAGAACAAAAGTAAATACACAAAAGTTTAAACATTTATCATTTCAAGACGGTTTCACGTATCCAAAATCCTTTAATAACTTTGAGTCAGGTAAGTCCAGAGATGCCACAGAAAAAGTTTAGGCTCATTCAGGCAAATGGCCTGGGAGGAGATAGCAAAAGTAGGTTTTAGATAAATGGCGGAAAATCTAGGCACACGCAAATGGGCGTGGCCTATATGGATAGATGCGTATTGATCCAGGGAATACAGCCGAAGTGGAATTTTGATTCTACGCCTCACGGTTCAGAAGATATGGACCATAACGCGAAATGGTCTGTTATAGCGCCACCATCTGGCCGATATGGGTAATTTTTTGTTTCTGAGTAGTGAGGCACATTTACAATCTATGTGCCCAGTCTGGCTATGCTGAGCCTTACAGTTTCTGCTGTACATACAGTTTTACCGGAGAAGAAGAAAAAATAAATAAATAATCGGAACAGATACAATAGGGATCCACGCACTTCGTGCTTGGACCCCTAATAACCTGTGTCTGATACACCTTAGTGTTTCCTGCTCACAGGATCACTGGAGAGAGAAAGAGAGAGACGTGATGTTAACCTGTGTCTGATACACCTTAGTGTCTCCTGCTCACAGGATCACTGGAAGAAAAAGAGATGTAATGTTAACCTGTGTCACATTAGGACACCACCTCAAATACAAACGCTCTTCCCTCTGTACTGAGGTGAGATAAGAGGGAGTTACATTAGTACACCACCTCAAATACAAACGCTCTTCCCTCTGTACTGAGGTGAGATAAGAGGGAGTTACATTAGTACACCACCTCAAATACAAACGCTCTTTCCTCTGTACTGAGGTGAGATAAGAGGGAGTTACATTAGTACACCACCTCAAATACAAACGCTCTTCCCTCTGTACTGAGGTGAGATAAGAGGGAGTTACATTAGTACACCACCTCAAATACAAACGCTCTTTCCTCTGTACTGAGGTGAGATAAGAGGGAGTTACATTAGTACACCACCTCAAATACAAACGCTCTTTCCTCTGTACTGAGGTGAGATAAGAGGGAGTTACATTAGGACACCACCTCAAATACAAACGCTCTTCCCTCTGTACTGAGGTGAGATAAGAGGGAGTTACATTAGTACACCACCTCAAATACAAACGCTCTTTCCTCTGTACTGAGGTGAGATAAGAGGGAGTTACATTAGTACACCACCTCAAATACAAACGCTCTTCCCTCTGTACTGAGGTGAGATAAGAGGGAGTTACATTAGTACACCACCTCAAATACAAACGCTCTTCCCTCTGTACTGAGGTGAGATAAGAGGGAGTTACATTAGTACACCACCTCAAATACAAACGCTCTTTCCTCTGTACTGAGGTGAGATAAGAGGGAGTTACATTAGTACACCACCTCAAATACAAACGCTCTTTCCTCTGTACTGAGGTGAGATAAGAGGGCGGCACATGGTTGACCAGAACACTTGCGAAACGTTAGTGATAGGGCACTCTGAACACGGCTGAAACGTTAAGTGTCAGGTCACTCTGAACACGGCTGGATCGTTAGTGTTAGGTCACTCTGAACACGGCTGAATCGTTAGTGTTAAGTCACTCTGAACACGGCTGAATCGTTAGTGTCAGGTCACTCTGACAACGTCCTGGATCGTTAGTGTTAGGTCACTGTGAACATGGCTGGATCGTTAAGTGTTAAGTCACTCTGAACACGGCTGGATCGTTAGTGTTAAGTCACTCTGAACACGGCTGGATCGTTAGTGTTAAGTCACTCTGAACACGGCTGGATCATTAGTGTTGAGGTTAGGTAAGGTTAGGTTAGCTAACTTACTAGCGCTAGTTCTAGAGCCAAAAAGCCGCACCACCCGTCTCTTTTGCCGTTCCTTCTCACCCTCTCCCCTCTCGGCCGAATCAGAGGCGTTACCGCTTTACTGTGACACCAATGTAACGAAGTTGGTATTCGTCCAAGGAACTGGAGACTTGAAGTTGGTACAGGCTTTTTATTCTTGTCTTCACAATACACGCTCCTAGCAGCTAGCTTCGCTGCTAGCTCTGCAACCACCCGGTCAGCTCCCTCGCATAGCTTGACTGGCCTCCGCCCCGGCCGCTGGTCACATATATCCCCTTCCCCCTAGGAACACACCCACCCACATTAGTTCCTAGCTGCAGTTGAGACACTTCTATTGCACATCACATTACAGGTAATACTTGGATTACCTGAAACGCTACAGTATGATGCTACTTGGGATGCCATTGCCAACAGTGTTTCCATTGCCCTCAGAAATGCGCAAAATCTAAATATCGCAATAGAAATTGGGTAATGGAAACACGTGAATTTCGAAAAACCTCCCAAATATCGCAAAAAGTTTTTGCGCTCTCATGAGGTGGTTTTTCAGACGTGTCGATATAGCAGTTTATCGAAACAGTTAATGGAAACACATTTTCCGCATTTGCACGTCATGTGACCCTTTCTCCTTTGGAAAAGGAGCGGAAAATAAGTTCGGTAAGTAAGGTTCGATTAGCCGTGGCAAAACCTCCGCAGCAAGTGGAAAACTTTGAAGCAACGCTACCTAGCAGAAAGGCAAGTGTTGTGCAAAAGCGGAGCCGGGAAAAATAGATAATGTGTAATGGCAGAAATCGGCGCGCGCCTCAGTGTGGCCTCAGTGACCACACTGAGGAAGGCCGTAGGGCCGAAACATGTATGTGCTGCTGTATTCCTGACTGAGGTAAATTAAATATTGAAAAGGACTTTTTGAGTGCTGGCTTTTTCTTCTTGTTTAATTTGTACTTGTGCCGTGCACCGGACCTCTTTGTTCACTCTCCGAGTGTGCTCGCATTTTTCTACTTTTGGATAATAATACAGACATTCCGATTATTGCACCATATCAGCCTTTTCCCCCCTCCTCCATCTCTAAATCGGACCAGTTGTAGGCTATTAGGCTACATTTTTTCCTCTGCCTGTCGCGCTCACTGCATTCACTGCAGCCAGGAACGTTGCCACTCATTTTATTTTGAATTGATAATCAGGCTCGTTTATATGCGTTGTAACTTCGTGTTGTGATTTGCATTGACCATTGGTTGGATTTGAGCATGCAGGGGACGGGATGATATGGCCATATGGGGCAGATCCCCATGCGTAATCACTGTGGCAGCTGCTGGTAACGGGGAATTGCGTTTCCCTTCAAACTGGCAAATTAACAAAATGAAAATCGCTAAAGTAATAGGCCTACCGCTGTATAAGACTGGAGACAGACACAACTTCACAAATTATAGACCTGTTTCACTACTTCCACAATTCTCCAAAGTTCTTGAAAAACTCAACAATAGACTGGACAAATTTATCAATACATGCAATTTACTTAGTGACAGCCAATATGGATTCAGAAGCAAATCAACTTCACACGCATTGATGGAATCAATAGAAGATATAACAAACTCCATTGACCAGAAACTGCACTCTATAGGGATATTATTGACCTCAAAAAGGCATTTGATACCATCAACCATGATAGGAAACAATACGTGAAGTTAGGCCCTGTGTTTTCCTCACCTCTTCCTTCATGCTGTCTGTCATGATGACACTGGCAACGGCGCTGATCGGGTCGTTTTGTATCTTGTCCCAATAAACACCGTTGCTGTGGCGAGGTGAGTGCTCAGTAGCCTACTGGGTAATACTCTCCCACTAAATCCATTAGGTCCTCTTTGCGCGGCTCGCGAGACGATGGTTACTTGTGTGGTTTTGCGGTAAAAGTGGCTCTCCTCTTGACTTTGACCAGCCAAACAAAAGAGACTGCGTGGCGCGCGCCTAATTAGTTGTGGCAGGTGAATTCTGCCCCGCCACTTGTCGCAAGTCACGTGACGTTTGACCACACAGAGGTCATAGAGTCAACGCTGTGCAGCCAATCCATTTAGAGGGATGATATGATTGGCTGCTGCTAATCTTCCACAACAACACAAATCACAAACCACACCGACATCAAAGGTGCACCTGTATAAACAAAATGCCGATCCCAGGCCTTGCAGACATGTTTTGTTTTTGTGTGTGTGTGTGTGTGTGTGTGTGTGTGTGTGTGTGTGTGGGGGGGGGGGGGTTAAGGAGAAGTCAGTGAGTTGAGGTTGTGCACACACGCGCGCGCGCGCACACACACACACACACACACACACACACACACACACACACACACACACACACACACACACACACACACACACGCACACACACACGTGCGCAGATGCACAGTGCGCCTTTCAGTCCATTCCTTTGTCTGGGTGGATCCAGGTTTCAGATATGGCATTTCCCATTTTACACTGTGCCATTTTCACGTCTAGGTCTAAAAGCTCCTACCAGAGTCTTCACGTGAAGTGAAGAGGTTATCCGATGCAAATGAGTCAAACGTTGAGGTTGAGCCACTCCCCGATCTGCGTACTGCAGTCAGGGCTACTTGCACTCGCGCGCCAGCCGATTAACATTTTGTGGGCGTTCCCACACATGCCGACTGTCTATAGTGGGCGTGTTCTGTAGGGGGTGAGTAGGCTAATGTTATTAAGTATTAAAAAGTAGAATGTTACGATTAAGTAAAAATAAAAAAATTACGTTTAACGATTGTCACATTTCAATTTAAACGGATTTTTTTTTCTTTTTTTTCTCAATTTCTCGCTTATGGGCGTGCTCTGTACTTAGGGGGCGTGCTCTGTACTGGCTCCGACCGGAGCTAGACCCTTCTCAAGAAAGAGTCTAGAAACACCAACGTTTTTTTATGACAAACTAGCATTATGGTTTGATTGCGTGCTTATGTAAGTAACCCAAGTCCATTTCCGCGGTGGTACTTATTTGTCCCACGGTAAGTAAACTTTTTATCGAATACCGGGTTAACTTAATTGTTTGTGTTTGTTTAGTTAAGTTAGCTGTCGTTAGCCTGTTAGCCCGGGGAAAGTTAGCAAGGAGTAGGAGATGAGTAACGTTAAGAGGCGAACTTTAGTTAACTTAGCTTAGCTAGACGGTAACTTAACTAGCGTTAGCTAACGTTAGAGCTGGCTGCTGGTTCAACGTTAGTGTTAATGTTGCTGGACTTTTGCTAACGTTAATCTTTCTCTGCATCTGGCCCCTAACATTAGCTCGCTATAAGACATTCAAGCACACCGTAGTTAACAGAGAATAGTTCAGTTAGCTGGTTCCCTAATGTGAATTAGTTGACCTAAGTTGTGTGCGTGTGTGTGTGTGTGTGTGTGTGTGTGTGTGTGTCTGTCTGTCTGTCTGTCTGTCTGTCTGTCTGTCTGACAGACAATGCAATAGTCGTCTAATTGTAATTGTTTGGGACGGATGAGAGAGAAGAATGAGTTAAACACTAGGCATGTTGTCATTTGCCTCCAGTTCTTCAGGCTCTAGAGTCTATAAGCTGCTGAAAGCGAGGCCAGGGGAAAAGATGGGGGTGTGACCAACTGGAACAGAGAGACTCAACGCGAGAGAGAGAGAGAGAGGCTCTGTATCACCTGTTGCAGCCCAAGAGCAGAGAGGAGGCCAGCAGACGAGCTGTGTCATGATGTCAGAGGGAGAGGGGAAGGCACCTCCAGCTGCAGAGGGAAACAAGGCGGAGGCCACAGCAGCAGCACATGTAACCGCTAACCAGCAGCAAGGACCAGGCGGAGCCGCCTCCATGCCCCCACCTGCCACCACAGCCACGGAGGATGAGGACGAGAGCGAAGATGAATCAGACATTCTGGAGGAGAGTCCGTGTGGTCGCTGGCAGAAACGCAGAGAGGAGGTAAAGGAGGAGCAGGGCCAGAGCAGAGAGAGGGGTGGTTGGATGGTAATGAGAGAAAAGGATGCCCAGTCCAATCCTTCAAAGAGTTATAAGCCGTTATGCAATGAATGGGCCACATGCGTCAAGCAAAACCACACTTACCATTGCACTCTCTATCAGTCAACTTGGAAATGCCTGTGGAGACACGTTTCCGTGCCTGTGCTCGACAGAGGTATCAGGTTTTATGATGATTTGACAAACTGTTGAGCAGTTATGCCAGTTTAGTGATATACCACACCGTTTCTCAAGGTTTTTAGTGGGACTTTATCCAATTTGTAATTTAGAGTCATAATGACAGGGCTATACTCAGACTGGTTGGTGCATTATTCAATAGAATTGTGTGGATGTACGGTACCCAACAAAATAGCCTTCAGTAGAAGATCACTTGGTTGATTCTGTTTACCCCCCCCTCAGTACTCAAGTTTATCCGATTCAGCCATTTTATAAACTATTTATGTATACCGTTAAAATAATGATAAAGCTTGAAGCAGGCATGAAGTCAATGGGAGTTGTGGGTGGGATGAAGGCGCGCCAAGGAGGCGCTGAGAGGAAAACAGAAGGCTTCTTGTGTGAATGGTTAGGCGTCAATTCAGCTTGTGCCTGCCTCAAGCTTCAGCTCTACTTAAGTTCTCCATCCTGTGTGAACAAGGGCTTATGTTATTAAAGTTTGTTTGTTTTGGGGTTTTTTTTAGCACCCCCCCCCCCCCCCCACACACACACACACACTTTCGTTGGTGTGTTGTCTCCTGTTTTCAGGTTGTACTGCACCCTCTGGCCATGTGTTGTCTCATCATAATCTACTTTTTCCATTCACTTCTTCTGTAGGTGAATCAGCGTAATGTCCCAGGGATAGATGCTGCCTACTTGGCCATGGACACAGAGGAGGGCGTGGAGGTGGTGTGGAATGAAGTCATGTTCTCAGAAAGGAAGAACTTCAAACTGCAGGAGGTAATGCTTACACAGTTAGCCTTGGGAAACTTGATAGTGTGTCTTTGTATTGTCCATTCTAATACTGGGATGACAGGCAAGGATCGTTTAAAGGTAGACTGATATTGTTGTGTGTGTGTGTGTGTGTGTGTGGGGGGGGGTTGAGTATGAGGTCAAGGTACTTAATATATGGATTGGGACAGTGAGCTAAATATACTCTTTTCAATGTTGACTCATTCAGTAATAAAGGTGTCACATCAAAATGTGAAAAAGGGGCAAAAGAACAGACTTTCCATCACAGGTGTTTGTTTACCTTGATGTTTAACTATGTTGAAGATGACAAAAACGCCTTGAATAGAGTACTTCAGGAATGACTACTAAGACCCGGATGTTAGCACTTCCTGGTTCCCTTGTCTCAAAGTCAATATGATTTTTGTATGGGGATTTTGGTTAAATGCCAGAAATAAGGTCTGTGGTTAACAAAAGTTTATGAAACAGCGCCCGTTGTAGTCAGCAAGATAACTAGTATACTACTATATACTACTAATTAGAGAGCCGATTCCAGCAAGGGGAAGGAGGAGGACGACGAGGCCTGGTAGGAATGAGCACTGCCAGTTCAGCGGGCGTGGCGACTTCGAGGGACGGTAGAAAGGAGCGCGCGCAGTGTGCTCTGTTTCTAGTCTTCATAAATGAGGACCACTTTCATGATTTTTGAAGCATAAAGTCGAACTGAACCTGTTCGTCACGTGCATAATGAGTCCGTTTCAGACTCAAAACATAGTTTGTCTAAGATGACAGGTTGAGAGGCGGGTCATAGTATCATGTCGATGATTTTATTTGACAATTCTGGGGACTGGATTGGGCTTTGGCCAATCCTAGAGCTGCCGAAAATAATCGATTCAGAGATGCATCGCGATGCTTAATAGGACGATTCTGAATCGATTAACAAATATCAAAAATCGATTATTAAATTTTTTTTTTTTTTTTTTTTTTTTTTTTTTTTTTTTTTTTTTTTTTTTTTTTTTTTTATAATCAAATAAAATAGAATGTAAGTACATGCAGTTGTTTATTTTAATTATGGATCATAATACAATGCAATTCCAAATGCACTTTTATTTTAAAAGTAGCCACACAGTGAGAAAAAAGAAAGTGAGAAAAAATAAATCATGTATTGGGGAAAAAGTGATGCATCGATTTAAGATGCATCGTATAATCGAATCGAATCGAATCGTAGACTTGTATAATCGAATCGTATCGAATCGTGAGATCAGTGAAGATGCACAGCTCTAGCCAATCCTGGCGTGTTCCGCCTCCAAATCGAGTGGGATTCAGTCGTGTTGTGGTGCTCCCCTCGGGAAGAGCCTTTTGACGGGAGGAGTGGATGTCAGCGACCCGCAGGCAGCCAGCTGCCTTCGTGTTGCCGAGCAGAGAGTGCAGCACGTCGGCCTGGAATCTCCGAGGTGCAACCCCTGACAACCAAGCTCTCGGTTGCGCACGCCATTATCGCTGCTATAACGATACGATATCCCTGGAATGCGCGTTTTAACGAGCCAGTTACATTTCTTTGCATTCTTAGAGATTATAGTTTTTGTTTTTGATCCATGTTTCTAACAATTGGCCAAGTTAGTAGTTAGTTTATGGGATATGAATTCTGCCATATGACAGGCACTAGGCACCATTTTCTCCTTCATTTGGAAGAGAAAATTATCCAGAAATGAAGATTTGATTGACAGCTGCATGTCGTGATATGATTGGTTGAAATGGGGTAGAAATTTAATAGTACAGGCCAGGGTGACGTCAGCAAACTGTAAATTACTGTTATCAATGAGATTTTGAAAAACGAACTTTTGATGTGAAAAAGTGTGAAAAACTAAAGAAATTAGAATGTTGTGATTTGTTTGGCATACATTATTAAATAGGTGTACTGCATACCCAGGTATTTGAACTAAAAGAAAAGAAAAGTCGTTCTTGGGTTCAGCTCAACTATCGTCCCAACTCCCATAAGTTATTGGTTTATATATAGTAATATATAGTTTATACAATTTTGTGGACACATTATCATTCAATCATGCACATTAAAATCAATTAAATTAAATGCAAAGTACATTTTAATTGCAGTCTTGTCATGATGTCTAAAATGAATGTGACTTCAAACATAACTGTTCCAAGTTCTCACTCTCTCTGAAAAAATGTTCCCCCTTGAATCCCCCCGTGTTCATTGGGGATTTGTGCAATATTGAATTTGTTGTGTGTGTGTGTGTGTGTGTGTGTGTGTGTGTGTGTGTGTGTGTGTGTGTGCGCACGCGTCTCTGTGTTTAGGAGAAAGTAAAGGCGGTGTTTGATAACCTGATCCAGTTGGAGCACCTGAACATTGTCAAGTTCCACAAGTATTGGGCCGACACCAAGGAGAACCGGGCGAGGGTGAGTCTCAGACTTGTCAAAACATTCAGCCTTGAAGTTCACCAGTTCAAAATCATTGGACCTGTTTTTTTGGAAGAAACCTGTTTTGAAAATGGTAAAACCACTTTCACATGTTCAAGATCATTTAGAATACATTTCCAGCTAAGCTGTTAACTTCAAAAATAGTATCAACATTTCCAAAGTAAAACAAGCTGTCTTTCCCCCCAATATTTGAATAATGTCTGTGCTCTAATTTGCTCCTCATTCTTGAATGGTTTACTTCACTTCTTCCTCAGGTGATTTTCATTACAGAGTACATGTCATCAGGAAGCTTGAAGCAGTTTCTGAAGAAGACAAAGAAGAACCACAAGACAATGAATGAAAAGGTAATAACCGTTAGTGTACAGAACCATCAATAAAGCTTTGTTTTTAAGGATGAGGGTATTTGAAACATCTAGGCCCTAAATGAGCCAGACATCTTGTGGGGATGTCAATAGCCCCTTCATCGCAACAGGGAAAAGTGGGGTTTTCCAGTGCCATGGCCATTTCAAAGATATTTTGAACATTGGAGTCAAAAAGCATTATTTAATTAGTCTAGCAAACAAATAAAAGGCCATTTTGGTATCAGTAAAAAAAAAAGGCAAAAAGCATTGCAAAAAATATTTGTTTTATTTTGACAAAGTTAGATCACATGATGTTAGATCACATGGTGTAAGCCAGAGTTATTATCCCTGTTTTTTTTTTAACTGTGGCCATTAAGAGCTCTGATAAGGTGTGTGATTCTACAGGCTTGGAAGAGATGGTGCACACAGATCCTCTCAGCCCTCAGGTTTGTTTCCATTTCTCAGATAACGTAATCAAACTAATACAGTCAGTCACCCACAGAAGAATTCACCAAACATGGGGCGAAAAAAACATATTTTCACCCATCGTGGCGAAAATGTCGCGTTCATCTCTTATATAGTTTGTTTGTTTTCTGTCTTGCAGTTACCTCCACTCATGTGACCCTCCCATCATCCACGGCAACCTGACCTGTGACACCATCTTTATCCAGCACAACGGCCTCATCAAGATCGGATCAGGTATGGAATTACACTGCCGGGTTCCTCGCTGGTTCTTATGTAGCGGACCTGGGGCGGCGTCGCGTGGATGGACTCAAATGACACTCAATTATGGATTGATAGGAAATTTCACATGATTCTACAGCAGATTCACAAGGGGAAACCTCTGTTGTTGCATGTATTTTTTTTTTACAATATGGACGACTGACATCTACCTGCAGTTGCTTAAATGTATCGGCACGTAAAAAGGAACAATCGAATCGTTTACTTTTACTGAACAATATAAACTTGTCATTTGACAAAATGTGGATGCAATTTCCATTTGATCCATTAGATATTAGCCTCTGGTCCCTCCCTCTCTTTCATACTCTTGTCTTTCTCACCTCGCCTCTCTCTGTTCTCGACTTGCCCTCCCCTCTCTTCTCTCCCGTTGATTCTCTCCTGCTGTCTTTCCTCTGTAGTTGCTCCAGACACCATTAACAACCACGTGAAGACGTGTCGAGAGGAGCAGAAGAACCTGCACTTCTTTGCCCCAGAATATGGAGGTAGAGATTACAAAGCAAACCTTGTATTTACTGTTGTTCTTGTTGTTGTTGGACTTGCTGGTCTCCCATGTGGCGACACTGTGTGCTGACCTTCAGACTAAGCCGGACAATTGAAAATATATTGGTAAACATTGAAAATGCATTGGCGTCTTTTGGAAATTATACTTTTTTCCCTTTATCTCTAAGGTTTCTTGTAATGATATCTTATTATGCTGACATAACAATAAAATGTGTTTTTTTGTGTTGTGTTGTGCAGGCCAGAGCAATTTAGAGTGAGAGTGGCGTCAGCGGAGGACCAAAATGTGTGACTCATTAGCCAATGAACAGCCAGGAAGGGGTCTCGCGCTACTTTTGAATCCTAAAATAAAGCTTATAATGTACAATTTGATAAAAAAAAAAACTTTCAAAGTACAACAGAAACTGTCCATTTTGCTGCAACTCTCGTCCCTGGCACCTCAATGGTGCAATGAGCTTCCACCTTCAGTCAGGACGGCTGAATCACTGCCGATCTTTCGGAAAAGACTAAAGACACACCTTTTCATGCTCCAACTGGGCCCTTCTTGAACCAACTTCTTTTTTCTCTCTAAAAAAAATATAACTTTACCACTATTCTTTCAGATGTTGTAGTTGTCATAGACTGTGTTGCATAGTTGATTGCTCTATTGCTGACAAAAATGTGTTATTGTAAGTCGCTTTGGATAAAAGCGTCTGCCAAATGACGTAATGTAATGTAATATAACTCGACAGTGCTGCTTAATCCAGGACCTTACTTCCTGGAACTCTTGAGAGTAAAAAAACTGCTCCATTGGAGTGAATGGAGATGTCGCGACTCTTCTATATACACGACTCTGGTTCAGGCTACATATGAAAAGGCCTAAGCCATGACCATTCTTTCTTCTTCTGGGACAGACAGTAGCCGTACTGACAGAAGAAGAATGAATATCTATGCTTTGACATATCTGTATATTCCCTCTTTGTTCCTTTGTATTCTCTCTCTGTGTAGCTGTTGCTGATGTCACCACAGCTGTAGACATCTACTCCTTTGGCATGTGTGCCTTAGAGGTGAGATGGAACCCATAACACATGATGGAATGGCCTAAGCCACTTCCTGAAAGAATCTAACGTGTGCATGTGCATATGTGTTCTAGATGGCGGTCTTGGAGATCCAGGGGAACGGAGAGTCTTCCTATGTGTCTCAGGAGGCCATCAACAATGCCATACAGTCCTTGGAGGATCCACTGCAGAGGGTAAGGGGCGGACGAGGGCGTGTGCTTTTGCAGGATCAAGATATTAAGAGATAATTATCCCATAATTGCATAGGGTAAGCTTATGTTTGTATGTTTTTTTTTTATCCCATTTTTATCCCCCATTAGTGCTAATTTTTAAATTTATTTATCCTGGTTGCTACTCCACCCTCTGCCGATCTGGGGAGAGCCGAAACTGGCTCCATGCTTCCTCCGAGACATGGGCAGTTAGCCAGCCGCTTCTTTTCACCTGACAGAGGAAGCTTCACCGGTAGGACATAGCATGTGGGAGGTTCACGCTATTCCAACCAGTTCCCCTCCCTCTGAACAGGCGCCCTTAACTCATTGAGTGCCATGGACGTCCTTCGACGTCCAATTAAATAGTGACGTAGAGTGCCACGGACGTCCTTCGACGTCCAATGCGTTTTTTGACGGTGGGACGTCGATCAAAGCCTTCCGCAGCTCCTGTACAACTATAGTAGCTATTGGAGGTCTATAACCTATTTTACAGAACCCTTAGGTGGCGACAGTGCTCTCCAGATTACAGAAATGTCAGGAATACACAGCCTGAAATAGCCTTGATCATGCTGCAGTCCAGAGCCATGTAGATTGTTCTGGCTGCAACTGACGGTGCGTGCGAACACAGTCAATCCGCGCACACAACTGAGTCCTTCTGCCTCTGTCTGTCTGTCAGCATAGTTTCTCCACATGATTAGCCGCTAGAAAAGCAGCAGCGCGACACTGAAAAGCCAAACCTTTCACTGCAGTCCGCGTGTGGCTTCTCCATGTTGCGCTGCCTGGGAGGCGGCGCACCAAAAGCATTCCGAAAATAGACGCTTGGTGCGAGGCTGTGTGTTACTAGTGTGGGGAGGAGTTTTCAGCTGAGGGGGGGGAGGGGGGGTGGGGCACGCAGGGCAGGACACAACTACACCACATCACTACATCAGAAAATATTATCTAGAGTCAGTGAATGTGCTTGAAATTAGGGATGGGCATTTCTAGCAAAAACACTATTCGAAATTCGCTGGCCAAATTCGAATTTAATTCGAATTTCGAAAATAAAAATAAAAATGTAAAAAAAATTAAAAATGTTTTTTTTTTTTTTTTTTTTTTTTTTGTGTGTGAGTGAAATGTTGCATTGTCTCCCCTGATTCTAAGTCTACGGCTTTATTAATTAATATAAAAAGCTTCTGCTGTGGATTTTTAGCTCAAACAAGCATTGCACCACTGAAGTAAAGAACATGTTACATGACATTGACATTTTCGAAAATAAAAAACAGTTTTGACAATCATGAGTGGTTCATTAAATATTTAGTAGGCTCAGGTCTGAGTGCCAAAGGGGTGCCAAAGTCACCCCCTCTCTCCCTCTTCATGGGATTTCATCCGCCATTCATTTTTCCATAAACCTTGCTTAAAATGCTTATAAAAATTGTTTTACTTGCTCAAACCAAGCGATTTGACTATACTTAGAAATAGAATCAGGGGAGACAATGCAACATTTCACAATTTTTTTTTTTTTTTTTTTTTTTTTTTTTTTTTTTTCGAATTTCGAATTTCAATAATAAAAGTCGACCTTGATAATAACAACGATTATTCGAAAATTCGAAATTCGATGCCCATCCCTACTTGAAATGCTGCATTTCACAAAAGGCTGAATATCTCAGCTTATAATTTGAAATGCCTGAAAACGCTGAAAACAACCTATCTTCTCCGGCTCATAACTAAAGAACGGAAAATGGTATCAATAAACTTTTTTTTGCTGATGATACAATAGAGTCTCCTTGTTCTTTTTGCGTGTTCGGTGTTTACATAGTAATATCACACAATATTCTGTGGGCCTCGAGAAATCACTGAAAACGCTCTGAAAACTCTGGCACTGGGAGCGTCCGTTCTCCAAAAGTGGCTGGCACTCAATGAGTTAAGGACCAGAGGAGGAACCACATTAGCAACCAGGATATTGCATGTTTTGGTCAAGGGGATTCCTATATGAAGGAAACCCCCGGGAGGCACGGGGAGAACATGCAAACTCCACACAGAAAGGCCCTTTTGACGACCCCACCCGGGCGGTGGGCACTCGAGGACATGCGGACGGGCACGCATTCCTTCAGCGTTCACAGCGTCCCAGGTGGGAATCGAACCCAGGACCTTTGAGCTGTGAGGCGACAGCGCCGCTTACCACTGCACCACCGCACCCCCCCTATGTTTGAATGTTTAAATGTGTTTTAAAGCCCCCGAGGTGACAACAATTTTTCCTGTGCATGTGTGTACATGCACGGAAATATGCCCACACACACACACACACACACACACACACACACACAGATGTTTAGCCAGAAAGTGTGTGACTCATCCAGGTGTTTGTGTGTTTTGTAGGAGTTCATCCAGAAGTGTCTGGAGTGTGATCTGAGTAGAAGGCCGACAGGGCGAGAGCTCCTGTTTAACCAGGCTCTATTTGAAGTCCCGCTGCTAAAACTGCTGGCTGCGCATTGCAGTGTCAGCCACCAACGTAAGTCTTAGCGTACACACACACACACACACACACACACACACACACACACACACCACATCTGTCAAGCATTGGGTGGTTGTCTACTGACATTTTCCCACAATAGTTCACATTAACCTTGCGTATCTGTTACTGCTCAAATAGCCATCCGGTCTGAGATCCGCCCGACCCGGCGCCAGATCCCGTGGCTCTCACCGGCCTGCATCGGCAACTTGTTTCCGCTTTGTGCTGCAGTGTTATCGCTCTATTGTGTTATTTAGTTTGAGTTCCTCTTATTTTTGTGTATTAGCTACATGGCTAGCTACATGGCTAGATAACTCACATCACATTTATTTACCCGTTTTCAGAGCAGAATTAGTTTTTCTGGAGCACAGGCCGTTTCCTTATCCACCGGATCTGCAACTGCCGTTTGCACTTTTTACCCGGATGAACAAATGCCAAACTTTTGGCTCCAGACTAAAGTCACATCAGTGAGTTGTTGTTCTCCCACAGGACAGGATTACTGGAGGGTAGCTTTGGTTTGGTTTTAGTGCACTTTCATCAAGCCACAGTCATGCATTCAAATGGAGAGAAGGCATTTGGGAGATAGTGGAACCAGTGTGCTGTGCTTTGCAGCGACGGTCATGCCATGCTCAAAGTCAATGTTCAGCTGAATCCCTCAATGCCTCTCTGATATACTGTAGCAAACCACGTGCATATCACTTTCTGTGGGAGTGTTAATTTGTCACGAACAGGAAGGTTTACTTATTTTTATTAAAAATCTTTTAACCAGGTTTGTCCCATTGAGATCAACAGGGAGACCTGGCCAAGAACAGCAGCAAACCAACATTTCAACAAAAATCACATAAACACATACATTTGAATAACATCAAAATGATCACATAAAAGATTTGCACACAGACAGCCTGTTTTCAATAGATTTCACCATAGCTTTAAAACTGTTCAGGGTTACTAAGCTATGAAGTTTAAAGCTGTGTTCACACCGAGATATTTATTTTTCTCTCTGTCGCTCGATTCAACCCTTTGGAAACACTCTGTCGCTGTGTTTAAATCGCTCGTCAACAGGCACAAGAATCGACGGACATCTGGGGGCTATAAAGTTATGCAACGTCATGATGTTTGTCCACTACGAGCCACCGTAGTTGTTTACAAGCTAAGCCTATCGGCATGCTCCTAACGCGAGCTCTATACGGGTAGTACAGACTTCACTTCATGTCAGCTGTCAGCCTGTCAATCAGCTGTCAATGCGGTTTGTTGCCACACAATAAACCAGCGGTTTGTTCTAAGGCAGTGTGATCCTTGACTCACTCTCACACGGCAGCCAATCAGCGTTGAACAGCGAGCGACTTTTGCCAGCGTAATTTCGCTCGAGTTGGGATATTTCATCTCGGGCGAGACGAGCGAATGTTCGCCCTATCGCTCTGTCTCTGTCGCTCGGATGCCCAGCGATTTTTCTCCCGGGCGAATATACACTCAATCGCTCGTTTGCATTGACTTTGTATCTAAACTCGATGCCAGCGAAAAACTTTAATAGGTCGCTGTGAACGCACCTTTAGATCAGCCTGTAGATTGTTCCATGCAGTGGATGCAGTAGAAAACCTAAAAGCTTTCTTTCCTAGTTCAGTTGGGACTAATAATAAACTGGCGACTGAGTGTATATTGTAATATTACGGTTTCACACACAAACACTTAATGCACTAGAGATCATCTGAGTGTTATGCACAGCACACGCCCCAAAACGTGCATGTACTGATTGCACTATAAGCGCAATGTGCTCTCTGGGTTACAAGTGTTTTCCACACTCACGCCATCATCTGCCAGTGAAAACTGAAGCAGGTGTCAGTGGGAAGCATTTTATTATTCTAACAACCCTGTATATCATCTAGTCAATCCTCAATATTTTGTTTGTCCAGACATGATTCCTGAGAATGCCTTGGAAGAGATTACCAAGAACATGGACCCCAACCTGGTCATCGCTGAGAGGAAAGGGGGTGTTCAGCTCAAGTAAGGGAGAGATGCCTTGACACTTTCCTTAATCTTTCCCCCCTCAAAAATCTTTTGATTGTGTTTTACACAGATTTAATGACAGATCGTAAGATTGTAAAGTGCATTGTAGAAAGACGCATCATGCAACCTTATCCCAGACCCCTCTAACCCACCCCCACCCACAAGCCAGAGCTCCATTATATAAAGATGTATTTAGTCCCTGGAGTAACAAAGAAAGATGCTGGAAGTCAGGTTTTTATGTTGAAAACAAAAATGGAAGTGAAGGAGAATGAGTAAATAAATTAATAAATAAGAAAGTAAAATAAGACAGGGCGTAAAGAGACTGATACAATTATACACGGTGTACTACTGACATTATCAGCGGAGAGGCACAAATCAAGTGAGGGAATAGTTCTTCAGTTGGACTGGCGGTTATGGAAGTATTCCAGGAACAGTCTCCACACCTTCTGGAACTGTTTGTTTGAGTTGCGAACTGAGTAGCGGATCTTTTCAAGACTGTCCCTCAGCCATTGAGCGTGAGTGGGCGGATTTTCCTTAGTCTTGTTTCCCTTGTATCACCATAGGTAATCCATACTGTAGATAGTTTTTAATTAATTTGAAATGATTACCACAGTTCTAATTCTGTGGTTATAAGACCAGAAACAGTAGAATCAAGCCTTAGTATCATCGTCATCATCATCATCATCAAAAGGGAGTAAGGGGACATTTAGACCAAAAGCGCTTTTTTCAGTCAGAACGCTATAAAAATCATGTTGAGAGCGCTTCCATTGTGCACAAAACACAGCGCACGGAGTGTTTTTTTGTCCTCCGTTTGTTTTCCCCTGTAGTCGCGCGCAGTACAGATCAGAACACAACGACCACAAGGACGGTAGCCAGCTGGTTTTGTCTGTTTGATGTTGTTCACTGTCAACATAAAAGCCAGATTATTGCTAATTCTGGCAGTAGCAGAGGTTGAAAATCCCTCGGGAGGAGAAAAGGTAGGAAGAGTGAAAAAGACGAACAGGGCGCTTTTCCTCAATGTTCAACTTTTTTCAGCTTTAAAAAACGCCCACAGTGCTCCTCCAAAAACAACAGATGCCACCAGTGCTGAAACGCCAGGTGCGTTCATTAAAAGAGGAGCACGTCTAGCGCGTCCTTACATAGACAATGAATTACAGAAAGACGCTGGCAGCTCCAAAAATGCTTTTGGTCTGAATGGCCCCCAAGTGGGCTTTGTTTGTTTGTTTGTTTAAATTTTTGTCCCACATTGGAGGATGTCATAGGCATTGTGACATCATCAGTGGTGCGAAGTTGAGCAATTGTGCACTGCGCATGCCAATAGAGCAGGCGAGGCCACGCAGTAGCCGAGCTGCGGGCGAGCTGCAGGGGTGAGCGAGGCCACGCAGCGGCCGAGCTAGCGAGCCCGCACAGCGGGTGAGCCTAGGAATTGAGCATTTCTAGTATTCTATATTTGGCCTACAAATGCATGGGGTTTTCTTTTCCCCCTCAGGCTTTCACAGTTTCCTGCCTTGGAGCTGGATAAATTCCTGGAGGATGTGAGGTAAGAAACAAAAACAGCACCTCTACAACAATGATCAGAACAAACTTTCATTATACTGTGTGTTTAAGCATGCAGAAAGCACATTGTGTGTGTGTGTGTGTGTGTGTGTGTGTGTGTGTGTGTGTGTGTGTGTGTGTGTGTGTGTGTGTGTGTGTGTGTGTGTGTGTGTGTGTGTGTGTGTGTGTGTGTGTGAGAGTGAGAGTGAGAGTGAGAGTGTGTGAGAGTGTGAGAGTGTGAGAGTGTGAGAGTGTGTGAGTGTGTGAGTGTGAGTGTGTGAGAGTGAGTGAGTGAGTGAGAGAGAGAGAGAGAGAGAGAAATCAACCAAGTCACATACATGGAGTCATTTGTTCTGGTTTGCTCCCAAAGATGCAATACAATATCCTGCCACATGGGGCCAGTAGTAGACTATTTGGCTGTTGTGTAGACCCCTGGGAAAGAAGAATTCAACCCATATGACTTTTTCAACCAACTACAAAAAATAACCCATAATTACAAAAGTGCAATTGTTTTGCAAATTTATTGAAATTTGAAACCTTTAAATTTAAATAAGTATTCAAACCACTGTGTTAGTAGTTTGTAGAAGCACCCTTGGCAGTCATTACAGCTTCAGGTCTTACTTATGTCTTACGCTGGATCTTCTCCCATTCAAACTCAGATTTGTCCTGTAAACAACATACACCTAAATCATCACGCCAGTGTAAGGTCTTTGATTCTCTGAAGCAGTTTGTCCTCCAGAATTGACCTCTGTTTGGCTCCACAGTCAGGAGGGGTGAATACTTTCTGAAGGCCTGAGCGAAAAAATGCTATTTAAAATGTTTTGTGTTCTAAGAGATTCAGTTGCAAAATAAATATTTTCTCTCTTTCTGTTACGCCCACCCTCTAATGGTTCCCTCCCGCACCTCTCTCTCTTCCCTTCTCCCTCCCTCTCTCTCTCTCTCTGGCTCAGGAATGGTATATATCCCCTGACGGCGTTTGGCCTGCCTTGTCATCAGCAGCCTCAACAGGACACTGTTAAGTCTCCCATCGTCACCCCCTCGGTCAAATCCCCCACCCCCGAACCCGCCGAGCTCGAGACACGAAAGGTGTGTTCTAGACCCCAATCGATAGATCGGTCCACCGATATTATCGGCCGATAGCCGATATATCGGCATCGGCCAATATGTTGGCCGATATTGCAGATATATATTTCTTTTTAATTTTTTAAGTTATAGACAGCATGTGTATATTTGATATTTTTTCTTAACTCAAGTTATATTTTATATTCTATTTGTGCTTTTCTATTTCTAGTTATTTATCATTATTAAATTCCCAGTGAAGTTTACTGTTTCATTGCATTGATGTCATTTTGAACAATAAAGTTGATTGATAAGCTGTAAAATATCCTGCATACATTACATACATGTATCTCAAGTCAGATCTTTGTCAAGTGTTTGATATTTGAGGGATCATTGATTTTTTTTTAATATAATGTGTATAATATAAGAATATCGGCTGATATATCGACATCGGAATTATTTTACTCCCTAATATCGGTATCGGCCTCAAAAATCCAGTATCGGTCGGGCTCTAGTGTGTTCTGGGACTGTACCTAAACCATTAGAGCTAACAAGACCGTTTCTGTAACCAACCTGTCATTCTGACAACCATTTATATTGACATTTCCATATATCTCCTATAGGTTGTTCATGTGCAGTGTAACATTGAGCCAGTCGAGGAAGGAGCAAAGTATCACGTAAGTCTCTTGATCATCTATGGTCTTTATTGATCCCAATCTCTATACATATTTATTGGTTGGCCGTGGATATTTCAACATGCCATCAATTCAGAATTGTTTATGGGCAACCTAAGTTCCAACAATGTGGTATTATTCAAAGTCATTTGTTGTTGTTGCAATTCTTTTGCATTTAATTTTCTCTGTTGTCTCTCCCATCTCTTAACAGCTAACATTACTGCTGAAACTGGAGGACAAACTGAACAGACATTTAAGCTGTGACATGTTACCGAGTAAGACAAACTCTTTTCTCTCCCTCTCACACACGCACACGCACACGTGAAAAGTTTAGGTTTTTTGTAATGAAGATTCTTGTTCTGAATGTTTGTCATACTGGTCACATCCCTGTATAGTGTACGCAAACACACAGAGACGCACACATTTACAATCCAGCCAGGCAGCAGGTTGCTAGTCATTCTTTAGGTGTGCGTTTCCTATTCTTGCTTTAAATGTCGCGGACCAGATTCCTGTAAAAATGTGGTGAGGGAAGAGGATTTCCTCTTTTCAAATGTCCATCACTGCCCTCATGTGGTGAGGGAAGAGGATTTCCTCTTTTCAAATGTCCATCACTGCCCTCCAATTTCCAATCACTCAATAGTACAATGGTCCCTGCAGTCAGAGGATAATTTGATATCACTGAAGGTGCGTGGTATCGGCATGAGAGAAAATAAGAGAATTTAAGGTTGTGTGTGTGTGTGTGTGTGTGTGTGTGTGTGTGTGTGTGTGTGTGTGATTGTGTGAGTGTGAGTGTGAGTGTGAGTGTGAGTGAGAGGATGAGAGTATGGGTGCCCTGTTACTATTCCAGGGTGCAGCTAGAGCAGGAACAACAGCATTCAGGAAAAAGTAATCCAGCACACACCAGGAAAAGTAATTGATATATGAAAAAAAATCAATCCTCTCCTTGTGTGTGCTGGATTACTTGTGTGTGTGTCTGTGTGTGTGTGTGTGTGTGTGTTGGGGGGGAGCACAGCCTAGTCCACTGTCCCCTCTCAGATTGTACCTCCCACATAGTTGTGTCCGTGTGAATCTCCATATGTGCACACTGAGGCGTGTGTGAAAGTGACAGCGAGATTCCAGAGAGAGTTTGGAGCTCATATGGAGTCACAATATACGCCAGGCCATTTTAAGCTTCCCTAGAGAGACAGCCTGCGTCGCTGACGTCTCGTGAAAACCTCGTATCTCAACATTTTGGACATCTCTCTTTTCCGTTTGGACGGAATAATACAATTGTTTTTTTCAAATGTGGAGTGTATGTTTCATGACATTGGTGGGTGTCAAATGTATTCAAACACATTTTCCTGTCAGATTGTTCGCCTTTTTGAATTCCTGACATTTGGACTTGTTGGAGATACAAGGTTTTCATCTGGCTGCAGTGTCACTGGCCAGACCCACGGGAGGAGCAAGAGAAAAGGATATCAGATACGCACAACTGTTGCAATGGCCATGAGAATGTGGGGGAGTGTGATCCAACACACACACACATTCACACAGGCATGTGCAGTGTGTGGAGAATGAGAGGCATGGCTGCAACTGACAGCTGACAGTATCCGTGTCAGGAGCCAACCATCTCCTCACTGGATTTTATATCTCACACACTGTACAGCCCTGCACACACACGCACGCGCGCACGCACACACACACACACACACACAAACAATCACACACACGCACGCACACACACACACACACCAGGCAATCTCGCAGACACACCCTGGCCTCTCTGAATACACTCCCTCTTGCTGCAATCAGAGGATATTCTTTGAAGCCTTCCTTATCAATATGCCAAAGTCCAGTGGCACTGCACTGGGTCACTAGTTAACTGGACTCCTTTCCCCTCTCCTGGTCCTCCCACACACCCCACACTGGGTTCCCCTCTCCTGGTCCTCCCACACACCCCACACTGGGTTCCCCTCTCCTGGTCCTCCC
The DNA here is from genome assembly GCF_964638095.1 of Poromitra crassiceps. Taxonomy (NCBI): domain Eukaryota; kingdom Metazoa; phylum Chordata; class Actinopteri; order Beryciformes; family Melamphaidae; genus Poromitra; species Poromitra crassiceps. The sequence goes on from NC_139633.1 coordinate 13,321,154, forward strand.
ACACACCCCACACTGGGTTCCCCTCTCCTGGTCCTCCCACCCCCCACACTGGGTTCCCCTCTCCTGGTCCTCCCACACACCCCACACTGGGTTCCCCTCTCCTGGTCCTCCCACACACCCCACACTGGGTTCCCCTCTCCTGGTCCTCCCACCCCCCACACTGGGTTCCCCTCTCCTGGTCCTCCCACACTGTGTTCCCATTCGCTGAGTGTTGAGCTAGACAGTTGATTGGTCTTGCTTTCCCCTCTATATTAAGGAGTTGCGCCGCAAACACACTGTATCCGAAAGCGTCGCCGCACATGAATTGAGCTGGACAAATGGATCATAATTGTGGCACACATTATGTTTGGTTACACCCCACCTCCCCCAAATCCATGTGATCTTTGCCAGCACTAGCAGGCAGTGGAGGTGTTTTCATGGCCCGTCGATTTTTAACCAACTACATGTAGCTGTCAGTAGATAACCAAACCAGGAATATGACAACACAAAGGAATACATTGTTAGATTGTCCAAAGACCTTGATATTGTGAAAACAAAAAGGATACGATCAGCCCACCTGGCCAGGGCTTAGAAAGAGGGCTGGGGGGCTAGAGAGGATTTGCACTGTAGCTGAGAAACAGGCTTATGCTCTCATTAGTGGTTTGGCCTGCAAACCTAAGCAGCCGTGTCCACAGAGAACGTGTTTTTCAGATCCGGATGTGTTGGGAAATCATGTCCAGAGCGCTCCCAGCGCGTACAGACCACAGCACACGTCCAGAGCGCTCCCAGGCAGCGCGTACAGACCACAGCACACGTCCAGAGCGCTCCCAGGCAGCGCGTACAGACCACAGCACACGTCCAGAGCGCTCCCAGGCAGCACGTACAGACCACAGCACACGTCCAGAGCGCTCCCAGGCAGCGCGTACAGACCACAGCACACGTCCAGAGCGCTCCCAGCGCGTACAGACCACAGCACACAGAGCACAAGTCCAGAGCGCTCCCAGCGCGTACAGACCACAGCACACAGAGCACAAGTCCAGAGCACTCCCAGCGCGTACAGACCACAGCACACGGAGCATACGTCCAGAGCGCTCCCAGCACGTACAGACCACAGCACACGGAGCACAAGTCCAGAGCGCTCCCAGCGCGTGCAGACCACAGCACACGGAGCGTTTTTGTTTTGTTTTTTCCCCTGCCGACTGTTTGTGTGGCAGCTCAGTCATGCGAGGGGACTCAAACATTTTATGCAAATCAAAGCCTCGGTCTAAAATACCTTCTGCCTGTTTGTTGTTGTATTTATCCCACATACAAATTGTTGTCTCGCGCGATTTCACCGCGAGAACTTGTCGGTCTCGTCACTCTAGCTGTCTGGCGGAGCGGAGCCGTGACGTGCTCTGCACGCAGCCGGTTAGTGTTTGCGAAGCACAGAGCACGTAGCAAAACCGGAGCACAGCCGCAACGCAACGCAAATGCAACCAGTGCGATTCCCCAGGGAGTGTGCTTAAACGCCAGGTGCGGTCCAGGGGAAGAGGAGCGCTCCTAGCCTGTCCTCACCATAGGAAGTGAATTGCAGAAGTGCGCTGGCTGCTCAAATACACGTTCCCTGTGGACACGGCCACTAATGGTGCAAACACACCAGATGCTGAAGCGGATGAGGATGCGCTGCAAAGCTTCTGCATGTGCAGCCAGTTTCATTTCGGCCCGGGCGTTAGTTTTGCCGTCTGGTCTATTTCTTGTGCGACCCGCCAGCAATTGTGTGAAGCCAGGCAGAAAGTCAATGCAAGTTGTAACCGAAACAGAGGAAAACGGAGGACATCTGGTGTTCTCACTAACTGGGCCGGTGTGTGTGTGTGTTTCAGATGAGAATGTTCAGGAGCTGACTGGAGAGTTGGTCCAACTGGGTTTAATCAGTGAGGTGAGTGTCTGTTTCTTTAAGAGATGATCCGATCACATTAATCGTGCGTGCGTGTGTGTGTGTGTGTGTGTGTGTGTGTGTGTGTGTGTGTGTGTGTGTGTGTGTGTGTGTGTGCGTGCGTGCGTGTGTGTGTGTGTGTGTGTGTGCCTACGTGGGTGATGATGGGTGAGATTGAGCGTGCTATTTTTATCTTGAAGTGTTTGAAACTGCAGGTGATTTTGAAGAGCTGAGGTGACCCCGGTCTCTCCCACACACACACACACACACACACACACACACCCTAGAGTGTTATGCACATTTACTGATATACACCCACACATACATTTAGTCATCAACAATTACATACCTCTCTCTCTCTCTCTCTCTCTCTCTCTCTCTCTCTCTCACACACACGCTCACACTCTCTCTCACACACACACACAAACACACACGTTCCCACGCAGATGCCATATGGTCATTCTAGCCCTCTGTGGGCTCAGGTGTTATATAAATTCTCCCACATTTTCTTCCTGTTAATGGATTTAATAGATACGAAAACACTTTTCTGTCTTTTCCATCGTACTGACGTGTGTGTGTGTGTGTGTGTGTGTGTGCGTGTGTGTGTGTGTGTGTGTGGGGGGGGGGGGGGGGGTTGAACCATACTGTTGATCAAAAACTGGCAAGTCTTGTTTAGTGTCTTTTTAGTTCTATCCTGAATTGTTGTAAATCTGTGTTTTCTCCGTAGGTCGACCAGAGCCGGATAGCCTCTGCGGTAGAAGAGGCTATCACCCAATTTCCTCAGTAGAAATGGTTCCCTCCTCCCTGTTACTGTCTCTCTCACTCCTGTTCTATTTTCTTCATAATTACTCAATGCAGTCACTGTAGTTAGTGTTGTTTTTCCCAGCTTCTCTTGGAATCAAACAACACCCCTCATGAGCAAATATAAGGCCATTTTTCTCGATGAATTCATGCACACTCAGAAGCAGCCTTTTGCATGATATACTTTAATTGTGTTCATGAGGAGGTCAGCTGGTAAATTATCCTCATTGGAAGGTCCTCTCCTACAGATGAGAGGATTAACTCTCTCCTACAGATGAGAGGGTTAACTCTCTCCTACAGATGAGAGGGTTAACTCTCTCCTACAGATGAGAGGGTTAACTCTCCTACAGATGAGAGGGTTAACTCTCTCCTACAGATGAGAGGGTTAACTCTCCTACAGATGAGAGGGTTAACTCTCCTACAGATGAGAGGGTTAACTCTCCTACAGATGAGAGGGTTAACTCTCCTACAGATGAGAGGGTTAACTATCCTACAGATGAGAGGATTACCTCTCCCTCCACAGAAGAATGTACTGTATGCCATCCCCATACTGCTTCCCCATTTCACTTGGTTCCTCCTCTCATTTGGTTCTCAGTTTTTCTGCGAAACCTCCTAGCCTTAACTTGGACTTGTGTGATATGTTTACTCATATCTCCTAATCATAATCAAATCAAATATTTCATTTGGCATAATTTGAGTTACAAAATGGGAAAGTAAGGGTATGCCCTTTAAATTCTACTCTGTATGAATTTGACATTAAACTAGAAATGTCGTGCACTTCACACGCTCACTTCTAGCGTGCCTTGCATGCTTCGCGTGCTCGCCCAACTGAGCAGTTGTGCGCTGCGCAGAACCCCTGTAGTAGTGAGATATCCAGGATTGCTATGCTCCAAAATGCTGGATTTGGACTATAAATGTATATCATAGCAGTTGTATTTAGGGCTAGCATCTTGCCATTTTCTTTCTGGAGAAGAAGATAACTTAGTTACTGTGAGATACAAGTCAGTGTTACTCAATTTCAGTTTATACGCGTTTGTTTTTATATTTTTTGCTTTTAAAGTTCCTCTACCATATGCCTTCTTGTGGATTTACACATACGCACATGCCTTAAAGTTCTCTATCTCTATCTTTTTTGTATTCGTTGTTTAGCTATTTGCTGCTGGTTGGGTTCACACATGCTATTCTGCCTTTATTACAGTTCTATTATCATCTGCACAATGTTTTGACTGTGTGTGCTGAACTCGGCTGCCACATACTGTGGAGAGATAACAGCCTTTTCCTCAGTGACATCCATATGGGAGGGTCAGATGGTTTATTTATGTTATCAATGTATGATGTATATTTTTGTTTTGTTTTTGTTTTTTTAACTAAGTGTTTACTGTGGCGTGGTGTCGAGGCCACATTGTCGAGCGTCTGAGCCAATACAATGCTGTAGTGTTTCTGTTGCTCTTTTTGTCAGGTTGATAACAGACCATGTGCTCAAAATGCGACCTTCTGGTTTGATGATATTGCCCCTCCCACAGTGCATAGTGCATCCAAACATCAACTCAAATCTTTCATAATGGAGTTTATAAACTGTGTTGTTGTATATTCTGCTGTTCAACCAGGATTAGACCGTGTAGGAGCTTAGATGTCAGATGAAAAGGTAGTGGCCTGACAGGTGGGTGAGCTGGATCGTGTCAAACCACAAGGATGCCATTGTCTTCCATCTGGTCCGTTATTACACCTTAGGGCTGGGGTCACAGGTGATTCGATACAGAGGGTTTGGCCATCCATGTTTACATCCTGGAAGCCACCTTAAGATGCGCTTGGTTTAAGGTGAAGGAGTTGCCAGTGGCTGATTTGTGACTTTTTGGCTCAGAAGTCAGCACCCTCCTAGATTGTGTCCAAAAGCTCATGCAATAAGAGTGCCGAAGTCACGCCCTCTTCCGGGTTAGGCATGCGCACCAAGGGATTTTCCGCCATTCATTTTTTCCATAGACATTTCATAAAATGCTTATATTTTTTTTTTTTACTTGGTCAAATCAAGCGATTCAGCTATATTTAGAATCAAGAGTGACCATATAATATAAAAAAGTCAAAGTTTTTTTTAGTTTTGAGAAGCATTTTACGAAATGTCTGGAAAAATGAATGGTCCCTTGGTTCGTATGTCTAACCCCGAAGAGGGCGTGACTTTGCTAACTCTATACAACACCATTATAGAGCAGTAGGATGCACAGAAAATACTCCACCCAGTCAAGTATGGTTTTATTTTCTACTTGTTTAATTGTCCTGGCATTTTATTGACAGTATACTTAAAAAAAAAAGTAAAAGTAGATGGTAGATTCAAAATGCCAGCTAAATAGGAGACTGTGAGCTTTCAGACAAAGCTGTCATCTGATGCTGGTGGCTGGGTTGCTTAGCAACAGTCATAGAGGTATGTTGTGAACCTGACTTGACTGCAGCTCAAAACCAAAATTGCCAAACTCGATTGATTCAAATTAATAGACCTGTCACTTTCGCAAGGAAGAACTCATACATTATTGTAACGTTGTCTCTATACTGTCTTTGTCATGCTGTCAGTTGGTTGATCATTCTCGCCGATTGGGGCCAAAACATAGTTCAGTCAAATATGTTAAGTGCTTGATGTACAATGCCAGACACTTAACAGCATCACTTATGAGATCCGGTTAAATCCAGCACTCCTTGTTTATCTATTTCAAGTGTATTCAGCTACTGTTGTGCTCCAGTCTGCATTCTTGCTATACTGTAGTCCATCCAATTGAATTATTAACTTTTTTCTTCTCACCGTTTCCATTTGTGAACAGATTGTATAAGATTGTATAATCCAAAGAGATGTTGTTCTGAGGCTAGTTGGGAGAATGTAAATGTCTGTTTGCTTTATTGATATTGTTAAAACCAACCAATGTGACCATCAGAGAAGCCTTATACTGACTCCCTCTCCCCTCTCTTCACTATGATGTTCAGACTTTCTTTCTTTTTTATCAATCTGTATCTTTTCCACCCAGATTGGTGGTGTTGAAACAATGGTTATTAAATAATCGTTTTGGGGTGGGCAGCTTCAGCCCTTTACTCAAGGATGTGAGCTTTTGGTAATGTTTGGTTCTTCATGTGATACGAATGGCACTTTGTGTGTGTGTGTGTACATGTGTGTGTGTGTGTGTGTGTATACCTGTATCCATTCTGACAAGAATCTGCAATGTATGACTTTGGTATTCTTTCAAATAAATATGTTAAACAACTATATGCCTCAATTTCTTCTGGTCTACATAAATATAAGTAGGCCTAGAAGGACTCTACGCTCTGCATACTACAGTTGCGTTTTCATTTCCTGCAGAAAAATATATATTTGTTTATTTTTAGGCGATTCTAGTAAAAGCACGTCCTTTGGTGATCGACCACAGGTAATTGACAGGCGAGTGCAGTGACGTCACGGCGGCTACAGGAAGTGGAGCGCCAGAGGGACGTCTGTTGTAGTAGTTGGCCATCTGCAATTCAACAGTCGCTCCAAAAAGAAAGAATCGGAATTGATTTGTCAATCACTTTTGCTCAAAGGAAAAGCAGTCGAAACCGCCAGAGAAATGTGCACTTTTGGTGAGTGATTTATCGATTAAATGCTCCTATTGTTACAATATTATTGTAGCGGGAAGTAACTTTATGTATCATGATGTGTCCCTCTGCTGGACGGCGTGATTACAGGCAGGCCCACAGGCAGACCCGGGTGCTTTCCAGCAGGTTTCCAGGTTGCACGCAGAAACTATAGCATAGAAACTAACATAGGCTACCTCTCCATAAAGAAAGAATATATTAACCACCAAAACTACTGTAAATTGATCAAACGACCTCCTGGTTTCATCCTCACTCACTCACACACAAATGAAGACGGTTAATTACGTCACTGTGTGCAAATCGTGTTTGCCCCCCTCCCTTGTCGGTAAACACTCGGCTGCAGCAATGTAGGTAACATTTATGGAAAGACATGTTGGTAACCTAATCAATGTATTTCCCATGGCGTAGGCTACTTCCAATTTTACAGTCTAATGTTACTGCTCTACTTGATCGATTTGACTTTAGGATTATTTTATTACTAATATTTTTGATTCGAGTTGTGTGCATATAGCTACTTCTATCGATTTCCTATTTCCCTGCTGTGGTGAGTAAGTTAGCCTACTATTTTTGACGACTTTGCTGATGACCATTTATCATGTTTTATTTTACACTTCAGAATTTTATAACAAGTAGCCAAATATTCATTAAATCAAGTAGAAAAGGCCTGATCAATTGACATGGATGTCACACACACACACACACACACACACACACACACACAGTGTAATGAAAAATTAGTGTGCACAAGGAAAAAGGCCCTGGCTACTATTTACACAGATTTATTTTTTTGTACTTGAAATAACAAAGTTATTTATAAGTTAGTTATAAGATGTAGTCTACTATTATTAATCTTACATCATAAATTAGTAGTTAATTAAGCCAAAACAACACATATGGGATCATATCTGTGTTGCTGTTTTCCAGATATGGACAAAGGGCCAAAGAGGCTGATGAAAAAGGGGTTAACTCTCATCCTGGTCGGCCATATTAACTTCATCCTGGGAGCGATCGTCCACGGCAATGTCCTCCGCCACATTTCCAGACCCAGCCACCAGATCACCACAGAATACACTGCAGCCAACATCATCTCCGTCACCTCTGGCCTGCTGGTGAGTGAGCAGCGGATAGGGAGACGTTCATCTGATCGCCAAGTCAAAGCATGCTCCATATGCATAGAGCTTTCAGAAGAAGATAGCAATCGAGGTACACTGATGAGAACATTTGACCGCACGACGCATATTTGTGTGTTTGTGTATAACTGATATAGATGTCACGGGTTACTAGAGTAAGTACAGTGCAGTTCACACATGAATACTTTTCTATGTTCTGTGCATCAGAGCAACAAGTCTTATTTCAAATCATTTCAAATGTGATTCGCTCTGTTAGCGATTGCCGATACTGTTGTGTATTTTTCTCCACAATCAAGACTGAACTTGCCTATTAGAAGGGAGCCAGTGGTGTTGTTTTGCAAACCAGTCCCTTGTCGCTCCAGGCCCTGTTATTGAAATGTCTTAATGATCTTGTCAGTTGTTGATGATGAGATAGCATTAATGTCAGATTTCTGTGCAATTTATCTTGATATCCAAGGAGCTCCATTTTCTATCACATCATAGAAGACACAGAAAAGGTTTAGATTGCTCGGTGTTGGTGGCCGCTCTCTTACAGACTTCAGTTCAGTTAGTTCAAGGATCTCTGCCTATTTCTCTCTCGAGGTCTGAAGATGTTTTCACCTGGGTCTCAATTCAGTCTCAGATCCTGGAGCCCATGGTCATGAAGAAGACACATGAGTACTCCTGGCCCATAATTAAATAAGTCATAGTTTGTAGTAAAGAAACTACTCAAAGAATTGTTTTTGTTATTATTGCAGAGTATTACCACTGGGATCATTGCCATCGTGGTGTCACGGAATCTCCCTGTGGTGAAACTGGTAAGAAATCGTTTTTTTGTGAAGCACAGTGAATCAGGAAATTGGGTCTGACTATTGATGTGATCCCTTCCCTCTGCATGGTCTCATGTAACGTTGGAATGAACATACGACCCCCAGTGAGTCCCAGAAGCAGTGGCGGCTGGCCACTAGAGGGCGCCAGGGCGCTGCCCCACCTACCCAAAAGGAGGGGAAAATAAAACGTATATAGCCTATATATATATATTTTTTTTTTATGAGCGAGGTGAATATTAGATAGTGAGTATATAATCTGCAATAAATATGTAGAGTCATAATGATCTACATGTGTACTGTTTTGGGTCAACTACTTTCTGCCACGGACGCCGTCCGGGGACTTCCGGCTTCCACCAGTGCTAAGCCAGGATCTGTGTAAATTGCACATGCACTGTTCGCTCTCAAAACAAAGGGATTCGGGGCGCTGGTATCTAGCGACCAGGTGGAGGTGGGGCCAGGTAGAGCGACGGCAATGCATTCTTGACGGACTCTATTTGCATGCACGAACGTGCTTTCCTCATAGGTAATGTAATGTAACTCATTCACATGCTGTGGGAAGTCCTTCTTACAAAGTGTTTATGCCATGTGCTTTTCAAGTAAATATGGATGCTAAACGGAAGTTTGATGTAGAGATCAGAGGGCTGCTGACCAGGTTACTGTGTCTATAATTTCTGTAATCTGCTCCGTGATTGATATGCCTACTAATCTGTTGATTCAGATGGTAGGCTACTAGTAGGATAACGTCCGTTACTACTTGCTTGATTTAGAGCTGGAGTGGATGATAATTCAATAGCCTATTATTTTTTGTTGTCTTTCAGTAGAATCATCGTGATGATATGAAGTTATTTTAATAGTGACATTTCTGCTGTCTAAATTGATGATGACAAGCAAATGTTACTTAAAAACTGATCAAATGAGATATGGCAGGAATATTATTTGAAAATGTAAGGTTTGTTTGACATCACCATTCAGTTCAATGAGATGAACACTGATTTTGCATACGTGAAACATATGATATTGATATTGAGAATAATCCTTATGATTATCATATTGATTTCAACCCCATACAGCCGCTACTGCCCAGAAGCCAGAACATCTCTCTCTGTATCTGATCTTCTCTCTTTGTCTCTGCAGCAAATAGGCCTACTGATCATTTCATTCCTGAATGCCCTGCTGTCGGCGGCCTGCTGCGTCGGGGTCCTCTTGGCTATTGGCCTCACCGTTGCGCTGGATGGGCGTGTCTTGTTGCAGGGGTGCAATGACACACTGGTGCCAATCAACGCTCGCTCACCCATCGGCGCCCAGTGCCCCTTTGACACAACACGGATCTATGTGAGTCCAGCTTCTATCGTCCAAGTAGGTGTGTGTGTGTGTGTGTGTATTCTAGCAGTTGTTCAAGTCATTTAAGCTCTCTCTCTCTCTCTCTTTCCCTCCTTCTCTTCTCTTGTCTCTTCTACCTCTCCCTTCTTTGCCTGGTGTCTCTCAGGACACCACCCTGGCACTGTGGATCCCAAGTGCTGTGTTTGCGGCGATGGAGGCCGGTCTGTCTGTCTGGTGTTTCATAGTCGGCTTGACTCTCAGAGGACTGGCACCTTGCGGGAACAGCTACATAAAAGAACAGGTGTGTGTGTGTGTGTGTGTGTGTGTGTGTGTGTGTGTGTGTGTGTGTGTGGCTGAGTGGGAATGCTTGGGTGGGATGAGGTGTGTCTGTCTGTCTGTCTGTCTGAATCACTGTCTGACTCAAACACACACACACACACACACGTAGTCTCGGTCACACACACTTTAGAGTACACCACACATAGCGTACTCACACATAGCGTACTCACGCATAGCGTACTCGCACCGCATACGTTTACTCCCACTCGTTCGCTGTCATGCAAACATACATACTCCCACACTCACTCCTACGCATGCTTTTCTCCATCTCTCATCCCTCCATTCTCTATTCCAGCTGGAGGAAGGGGGTCTGACCAATAGGAGCACAGCCGGCGCCGACTTCTCCACCCAAGGACAAAGCCTGATTGGACAGCGCTTCAACCCTGAAGCCTGACTGGACGAAACGCAGGAAGGACACCGCCCCCGCACCGACTACCACAACTAAATCCCAATAGGCCTTTCAGTTGCACCAGTGTTCAGACTAATAGATTCTGCCTGAGGGCCAGTTGGGTGAGTGGGAGTACTGTGCTACCCTGATACAGTAATGGGGTCAGTTTTAAGGAAGCCGTTTTATTCGCAGTGACTCAAACAGTGGCAGCTCATGCTAGCTGGTGTCATTTAGCTCCATCACCTGATGAGCACACTGGACACCAGGCAGCTCTGTTAGCTTTCATTGATAAACCAACCCGATTGTTTTAAATCCCACCCTGTGAGCAGAATACATTTGGGATGGATTTATATAGCTCATCCCTCCCCAGTAAACCTTGCAGCCCTGCAGCTTAATACACTCATACAGGCTACAAGAGGTGCGTTCACAAGTGCAAGTGAAGCACAAAGCAGCCTGTTGTGCAGATATTGGGATTGTGTGTGTGTGTGTGTGTGTGTGTGTGTGTGTGTGTGTGTGTGTGTGTGTGTGTGTGTGTGTGTGGTAGTTTGGTAGCTGTGTGAAGAATAGACAATCTTCTCAGTCAAATCTCCATACATCACCAGTCAGGTTTGGGTTCAGAACTACAGAATGCTTCATGCAAAGCATGTTTCTCAATTTGAAGTAACTTTAGTTAATGAAGTTGGGTTGATTTTTATGTCTGCCAAAGATATTTTAGATGTAGCTTATTATGCACTCTTATTTCAGCCAAATACATTAATTAGGTATTAATGTATTTTTGCATTTTACCATGTCTGTCTGCCAACAGACCATACACATCAGTGTTTGCTTATTTAAACAAACCGTAAGCTAACAATTACTCAGAAATAATCATATTTTATGTCAGCCATTCACATTCAGTGCAGTAAATATGTGATGCTTTAGCTGCAAAATGCTGCGTTTTTTAATACTTTGTAGATATTTGGCTTCACATAAAAGTGGACACACTACCTACGATACACTTGTTTACCGTAAATCAGTTCATATTTGATCATTACAAAAACAACTGCAGATAGTATCATGTTCATTTGTATATATTTTTCTCCTGAAGCTTACTATTACAAGCAAGCCAAGTCCTCAGCTTGTTGTCCACCTCCGATACACCAGCTGTAGGCTGCACACCGGCTGGGTGAACAGCCAAAGTCTTGCACTCCAACACCTTTTTAAAAGGAAACTATTATTACTTATTGCCATAGTTTATAAAGTTATGACTAATCTTATCCCCCCTTTACCTTACATTAAAATGTTTTTAAGTGTGCTAAAATTAGTTGACTTTGTTTAAAGGGACAGCACACCCTAAAATCCAAAATACATAATTTTCCTCTCACCTGTAGTGCTATTTATCCATCGAGGTTGTTTTGTGTTAGTAGTCTGAGTTTTGGAGATATCAGCCGTAGAGATTTCTGCCTTCTCTCCAATACAATGGAACTGGATGGCACTTGGCTTGTGATGGTCAAAGCGCCAAAAAATTCCAATTGGAAAAACTCAACAGCATTGTCTCTTTCCAGAAATCATGACCCGGTTACTCAAGATAATCCACAGACTTGTTGTGAGCAGTTTCATGTAGGAACTATTTTCAACCGAACTTCTTTTCGGTCGAAATAAAATAGTTCGATAGTGTCCTATCTAATAAAGGCAAAAGTGCCAAAAAGATAATCTTAAAGAAAAAGAAATATATTGTATATAAAAATGTATTTGAGAGGAAACAAGCTATGCTTCAATTTAGAGAGCTGTTAAAGACCAGGGGGATTCAATCAAGTACTACTACTCCTCTAAATTATTGATAACTCATTTAAAATAGGTTGTTGCTTTCACCTCATCTAAGACATTTACTGCAGAGGTTCTCAAATGTTTTTCAGCCAAGGACCCCTGGCTTACAAGATAGAAAATATACCGGGGACCCCCTCATTCTGATTTGTGATTTTGGGCTAAGCTTAATTGTTTCCACGGTAACGTGCTTTAACGTGTGTTAACGTGTTTAAATTGATAGGTTTGTTAGATTAGAATGTAATCCATGAACAATTTTAGATTTAAAGCATACAATATTTTCGTTGAACTATGAAGCTTTTGCACACAAAAAAAGGTTTTTATTTTTATTTTCCTGAAATCTTTTCGCAGACCCCCTGGCAAAGTGCCACGGACCCCCATTTGAGAACCACTGATTTACTGTGACGAAACACAGGAGACCTGGAGAGCATGAGGTTGGCTATTCAAATCTGCGGTAGTGTATATCTATACAGTATGTACAGTATGCATTTGGCCGGCGTGCGTGTGTATGAGAAGGTGTGTATAATATATCCATGCTTCTGTGCATGTTCACATGGCTGGTGTAAACCCATGCATGCGTTCCTGTCACCAGGGTTGAGTCTATTCACTGCCAATTCAAACTGCTACGTGAAACTGCTTTCTAATGGTGATTGATGTAGGATGTTATTCCATTTGGGGATTTGCAAAGACAAGCAATGCCTTGAACTGGCTGAATTGAAAGTAATTGGACCCTGACCCAGCTGTGTGTGTGTGTGTGTGTGTGTGTGTGTGTGTGTGTGTGTGTGTGTGTGTGTGGCATTCTGCTACAGTCAGTGCACGTGTCCATCAGTATGTGTGGATGTCAAGTGGGGTCATGTTAAGCAGTTAAACCAGTATGTGGGCCAGCAGCCTCAGCCGGCACAACTCGCCTCACAGAGGAGATCAGAATGATCAGCCATGAAATGGTTAATCTAGCGCTGTGCTTAATCGAGCAGAATGGGATCTTTGCACGCAATACTACTAATCCCTGGGGGATAAATATTGACATAGATTGTCGACTTGAAACAATCGCAACAAATGTATATCTTGTATCTGTGGCAATTTGACGAGGTGTGAATGAAGATGTAGACTCCATTTTGAAATCACAAGATGAAGATGAGGCAACACTGTAGACTATCATCTGTTTTTAAACGTGTTCAGATTTTAGTCCAGTTATTGTTGGCAGTCCTATTGATCTGGAAGAATGTCAGCACAGATTGCTGGAATGTTCGAGGAAAGTCATTTTGAAGGTAAATAATGACATTCGTCCCCCCCCACTGTTTTCCTCTTCCATATCAATCTCTCATACATATATATTGGCTGTCCAGTAGAGAGGATTGTTCCTGCTGTGGATCGTGGGTTTGAGGAGATCAGATGGATCAGTGACGGGCTATTCATGAGGATGAGATGGTGAAACTAACAGTGAACTGAACACCCAGCTTGTTGGGGTCTTGGTTTACTTACCACCAGCCTGTTCTAAAGGTTCATGGCCGATGTTATCGGTGTGCTGCAGTCAGAACCATTTTATCTCCACAAATTCTGCTTTTCAGGACTAGAGAATCACAGGGACAGCTTTGATGTCTGCCTAGGTGTTTTTGACAGTTCACGATAGATGATAATTTGGCTTAGTTCTGTGGGAAACTGTCTCTGAGGTTATTCTGAACCTGATGTAAATCCGATTGAAGTTGTGAACCATATTAAACCCAAGAAGATGAATCAGTATGTAGGCTATTTTATAACACAATGAATGTAACTTTTTTTTTTTTAACAAATGTGAATCTACTGTGCATTTCATGATTTTCTTTATGGTTTTCTAGCAGTGTTTTCCCATTTGATGGTGATTGTTTTTAATGGATTTTATTCGGTAAATGCTGTGCTAAATGGCGTTTGGAATCCTCTAGTCTAAAGGGCCAATCTGGGCTATTATATATAACTCTGTTTCTTCTAAAACATTTCAGATGCTCCTTTTATATTTCAATAGTTTCAGATGAGCCAATAAAATTGAAATGTGGTAAGGAAAGGAAAGAAAGCCTAATGATGGCAACTAACAGTTTCAAATATGACAATGAATGTTTATCATTGTCAGCGGTGTAATTTTGTTCATTGGAATTGTTTTTTGAATAAATTGTTTTTATAATTTTGCTTTTTGCTTACCCCCTTTTGTATTTTATTCTACTTGCCCATCATTCATTATGTTTTTTATGGGGTTATGGCCTTTTTAATTTAACTTTTTTTTTTGCACCTTCCCTCCCTTCAATTCTATAGTTTTGTTTTCTTATTTTCTCCCATTGATTCCTGATTTGAAAGGAGCATGACCCAGGCATCAGAGAGGTTGTGATGTAACGGGAGGATCCCAGCTTTGACCCCAAGAGTGACCCCTCCTGCTGAAGTGTCCTTGAGCGAGATTAAAGCCCTATATGCCAACTGCGGAGTGCCTCTCAGCTAACCCTGCCTTCATCAGTTACAGTATCTGTGGGTGAATCACAAACATTGCACCATGATCACATAGCTAAAGCTATATTTAGCTGCACTGATAGGCTACTCGGAATCTCAAAATGTAGATATTTAGCCTATAAACAGAGTTTAGGCTATAGGCTACTTTCACTGCATGGACTCAAATGTCAAAAAATACTGTAAACGTTTCCACCAGGGAGAAAGGCTGGACTGGAGTAGGCTAGTATGGGGAGAAGCCCCCCATACACTCGCCCTTCAAAATGATGACAAATCAAATCAAGCATAATTTATCTGACCTCTTGAGGCTATCTTGCCTTTAATAGAGCACATACAGTATATAACCTACTGGTAAACTGTGGGGCAAAACGGGGAAACATCACAATCTTTAACCATTCAACCATTACATTGTACAGACCAAACGCTTAATTGATTCGTCTAAAATAATAGATTAATCAATAATGAAAATAATTGTTAGTTGCAGGCAGCCCTACTCAGCACTACCCACATTGTCCCACATTGTCCCACACAAACATACTCTTTGTCCCACATTTTTGTTTGCTGGGATCATCAAATTCCCACCAGCCAGACCACCACCACTGAGGTTAATTATATCATCCCATTGCGCGGCCACGGCAAATGCGCGCTCACGATGTCGGTTGCATGCTGCTGCAGGCGACCAGCTGCAAACAGTGGAACAACGAACCACTGCAGTGAACACAGCGCCGGTGGAGACGAGGAGGAGCGCCTCAGAATTGCTCCTTATTCTTCAGACAAGGTAAATGATCAGGAATTAAGGATGGACAGTGTAGCCTACTAATGCATGATTAAATAGCGCTTCTCCGCTGCATGCAAGGCAGACCGGAACAAATGAATGATGTTAACGAATCCTGCAGGGCAGCAGGCGTCCACACAGTGCGACACTGCGAGTCCTCGGCGGCGCACGGTTTGGCTGCCTGGAAGATCCTGCGGTGTGACACATCCAGCCACAGTTTATTATCAGGATTGATATGCATTTTATTTTGTCAACTCGCAATGTAACCATGGTTTTTGTGTCACTAAACCCCGATAGATACAATCTAACTTAGATTACAGAAACCCATATTTTCCCCCATTATGCTTTATAAAACTAGCAAGGTGGTGCTCCTCCTCCCATGGCTCTGTGTGTGACACGCAACGGTCCGCCCGGGTTTTGTGTAGCAAGCAGCGTGGAGCGCAACAGAGGGGTTTTGCTCAGCCTATAAAGAATCACATTATGTTTTAGGTTGCATTGCAAGGTCAGTAGGTGTAGGACCTGGGATTTTAACTTTGCAAATTCCGGCGGCCCACGGGTGATAGACGCACATCTCCGCTGGATAAAATACACACCTGTGACTGTAGAATATGCGCGTATTCAGCTTATGCGCTAAACCGGACACCGCTTCTCCTGTAGGCTATGTCGTTTACTCGCCACAATATTGCCAGCAGGGGGGGGGGTAACACTTAATTTGTAATCGGTCAAAATACTTTATTTTCGTAAAGTCTTTGTATTGTTGTTGCACAGACAGTCAGTCATGTTAAAAACCCAGCTCGCTCGGTCAGTCAAAAAGACACCGAGCCACAGAGTGTGAAACATCGCACGGGAGCGTTACGTTGCCCGGCCAACCTCACACAAACACGCGACTGACTGGCTGGAAGAGGCTGATCGGCTCATCTGCAGGTGTGTAACAACATACTACGTGAATATCGAATGGTGAAATAATGGACATGCCTCGATCGCTGTGTGGACTATAATTTCAAATGGTACAAAAGGTGTGTGCAGTGCTCCACTGCTCCTGGGTGTGTTGCCGTTCAGTCACAACGAACGCTCTAGTGAGTGAGAATCTGACACCAGTCAACATTGACTTGTCATTACAAAACTAGGCTAATGTATCTTTTGAGAGGTATTTTCACCAGAGATATGCTGATTAGGAGATTGAGAGAGATTGTCACCAGAGATATTAGGCTGGTGTAGATTTCTTCAGATCTCTTAATGAGCCATTTGGCAGATATCATTTTGATCTTGACTTGGAGAGGGTGTGGCTGATCAGAGACAACACTTCACACTCATTTTTAACCAGATAGCCTACAGTAGGCGGCCTACAACAATGCTTATCTCTGAGCCAGCCTACTCTGCTTGTTCGACCATTCATTATGCTATTCTCCTTTGTTTGTGTGTGTGTGTGTGTGTTTAAACCTGTAGGACCTGCTTGAAGTGGCTACAAGACAGAATTTTCCTTCTCCTGGTGCTATCTGCTGGATGAGTTGGAGGATAACGATATTTGAAAGACTCAACCTCAGATGATCCTTGGAAACATCACTGCAAACCGAAAGAGAGAGGGAGAGGAGACAAGAGATACATAGAGGAAGAGAGAATTTAATGGCTAAATGGCTGATCCTTGGACATATCTCTGCAAACCGCAAGAAAGAGACACACAGCGAGCCAGAGAGGAGCTCCAGTAGGTTGATGGTGAGATCCATTAGCTCAGGACGACGCCCAGCGTTGGGGAAAACCCTCTCTGACCCAGAGATGACCAAGCTGTGGACAGAAACTGTAGGATCTACTTTATTTTAATAAGTCACAATTTTGTCAACACCTTGCATTTACGAGCACATTTCAAGATAGTCAAAGAAGAAAAGCAAATTCTGGGTGGATTGAGGACTAACACAAGTCGCCCGCTCCATTCTTCTCCCACCTCTCTCTTAAAGGTGCATTCCCCCTGCCAGCCTAATTACAGATGACTTGTTTTGGTTGGTGGGTCACAGTAACATCTACCTCCTCTCCTACCACTAGAACAATGGACTCCATTGCGTCTAATAGGAAGCCATCAAACAATCCACGTCCACAAGGCTAACAGTCGCAATGGACAGCTTGTGAGATCTTGCAGCAGGACATATTATGTGTCATTAAAATGACTGCGCCGATCGGAAGAGGAGGTATGAGAGACTGCTTCTCAACGAGGATCCCCTGCAGACAAATGGCCCAGCTCTATTCCTCCTTCCTCCTCATCCCTCTCTCCGTGCTCCTCCTCTCCGCCCTGCTTTCTCCCACTCTCTCCATTCACGTGGAGTCCGTGCAGAGCCACAGTGAGTTCAGCTGTGAGCCCATTGGACTGAGAATGTGCCAGGATCTGCCTTACAACACCACCTTCATGCCCAACCTGCTCAACCACTATGACCAACAAACGGCCGCACTGGCAATGGAGGTAGGCTGTGTGTGTGTGTGTGTGTGTGTGTATATACTGTATGTGTATATATATGTGTGTGTGTGTATATATATACTGTGTATATATATATATATATATATATACTGTGTGTGTATATATATATATATACATATATTTATTGTTTTTGTTGGTGTGTGTGTGTGTGTGTGTGTGTGCGTGCGTGAATGAACAAGAGAGAATTGATTTGATTGTGGTTTTTGTGCATGTGAAGCTTTGGTTTATCGTTCTATCCCGTGTGCGTGTGTGTGTGTGCGCGCACACACACACACACACACACACACACGTGACTGTGCGTGTGTGTCAGTCAGTGCATGTTTGTGTGTGTGAACATGTGCATGAGGACACATGGGAAAGCTGGACAGCTGCTGTATGACACAGCGAGGTGGACTCAAAACATTCTTGCTTACAGCAGATCCATCTGCTTGCTAGATTACCGGGCGGGCAGCCCCTGCAGTAAGTTGACCCTTAAAGTTTCAGCTTTATTACCTTACATAATTTTATGGATAATCATGTTACAGCAAGGACAGCATAGACAACGTTCTGTAAACATAAGCAAACATGTATGTAACATGTTGTCTTATACAAACAAAACTAAGATGTGTTGTGTGGAGAAGGGAAATGTGTTGACCAGTTTTAACAATTTGATAGAAATCAGGAATAACTCACCAGCTGAAGACGGTGATAACTTATGAGCAACTTGGAGAGTTTTACAGTGACATTAGGCTATACTTAGGATGAAAGGACCTTGCATACAGTCAGTGTAAATAAACGGTGTAAGGGACCGGTTTCACCAACATATTACAATTTGATGCTACGCTAGTAAGCTTGTTGTTGACGTCTTGTAGCCTAGTCTTGTTCCACCATAGACACGTATTTTTTTAAATTAAGGCAATGCTGTATTGTTGTATTATTGATTATCTCTACAGTCTGTGTTACTTATATTTGGATCATGGGCTGAGCATATTTTACATCTAAATTAGTAACGTAAAATCAAACCAACTATCAACAAGTAAGCCTTGCATTTAAATCAACCAGAAATGCTTTAAAACAGTGGTAGAGCGGTCTTGTTTGACACCGACACAGATAAACATACATAGGCTGCATTGAGCCAGTGTAGGAATTGAGCCAGGGGCAAGGGCAAAAATGCCCCCAACAAATCTCAGAATGCCCCTAAAAACCCTGAGCCAGGGACAAAAATTGTCCCAATTTTTTTTGATGATTTTATTTTCACTCAATTTAATTTCCATCTCTAACACACACTCAGCACCTGCAAGCTGGTTGCCAGAAGGCAACGATGAAGACCACACTCACACAAACGGCACTGTTGTAACTTCACACTACGCTTTAGCAACTTTATGCACTAATTACTATTTTTTTAAGTGCCCCCCAAAGTTTGTAAATGCCCCCAGTTTTTAGACAGTGGGGGCAAAAGTTGTCCCCAAAATATATTTTTTTAATTTCCTACACTGCATTGAGCCATGCTGGATGCTCTTGAGTGCTGGAGTAAAACTGGCTTAATACACACAGACCCAGAAACACAGGGTTCCGTAGGAAAGACTACTTAACAGAGACAACAAAACAGGGTCGTTTGACATCTGAGGCAGCAAGGCTGACATTCTGTCAGCGCTCCTCCTGTTACACCTCCAACTCCTCTCTGCACGTCACCGTTCAGAGGGATGTGCGTGTGGCGTCCCTGTGGCGGAGCCCCTCTAAAGACGTACACAGTTACACCGTGTGCTTGTGATATCGCGGGTTTGAGTCCCACACTCTTCCTTGCACGTACGTATATACAGTGTTTCAGAGACGGGAGGTTTTGGTGCGGTGCTGTACAGTGTGATTGATTTAATCAAGACACAATGTCCCCTCAGTGTTAGCTCGTCGGTTACTTTACACAGGAATAGGTGCAGGGAAATCAGACGCCGTGTTACCTGCTATCTGAGTGCATTGGTGGACACACACTATCCATCCATATCATATGACCTCCCTCTCCTACTCTTTTGTTAGTGCGGGGAGAGGGAGAGAGACCAGGGGAGAGAGAGACCAGGGCCTACCGTATGTTTCACACAGGAGGGTGTCGCTGAGGAACCAAGACCATAACGTATCTGTTTCAAGATTCAAGGTCATTCTAATAACCAGCGAGTAAACAGGTTACAAATGAGGAGTTTGTGTTTATGCAGCGCAGCGATCACAGCAATAGCAAAATGATATGGAGCAGACAGATAGACGATCTTCAAATTATACATGGCAAAGTAAAAGACCTTTAAACTGACATATAGTGGAGTCCATGTAAATAATAAGTCAATGTACCGTAAATCCTCTAATATTGGCCGGGGCCTTTATTTACTGAGCCGCAGAGAGCGATTAGGGCCTTTGTTGGAGGCAGGCCCCAATCCCTTCATTTCCTGACTTTTATTGCAAAACATTGGACAAACCAAACATTTCCATTTAAAGTTGAAAGCAAATTAAAGCAAATACATTTACTTCACAGTTTAAGTTATCGTAATAACGATTCGATTAACCTGAAATACCACAGGTATTAAACAAAATATAATGTCACAACTCAAATAAATGTGCCCAATGTCACATAAAAACAAAACAAATGGCAGACTGGCCAGTTTACAGCACAGTCGATAACAATTTAACACCACAGGTCAAATGGTAATTCAAATGTAGTTACTGCCATCTTGTGGCACCGGTACGTTAATACAAACATATAACCACCAGCAGGAGTTTACCGTATTCACCGTAGTTTTTCTTCCTTCGTTTTTTGACCGGGCCTGTATTGGAGGCAGGCCTTTATTTGTCCATGCAGAGTGCAGACCGTGGCCTCCGCCATTATTAGAGTAGAGGCTTTTAATGACACACACACACACACACACACACACACACACGCACACACACATGCACACACACACCCCAGCTACAGTATGACGCATCAATGAAGAGACATGGCCTGAATGTATAATATAGAAATAAAAGGCTTCTGGCAGTGTAGTTAGAATGGAATATATCTAGAAGTACTTGTGATCCCCCCCCCCCCCCCACCTCCAGGCTGTCTGTGTGTGTGTGTGTGTGTGTGTGTGTGTGTGTGTGTGTGTGTGTGTGTGTGTGTGTGTGTGTGTGTGTGTGTGTGTGTGTGTGTGTGTGTGTGTGTGTGTGTGTGTGTATCCATCTCTCCATCCATATGTCTCCAGGGCACATTCCCACTGGAATAGTTGAACTCATGTTTTGTCTGCAGTACTTTGGTAGTTTATAATACGAACAACAACACTGAGGGATGACAAATACAGTCCGTCAAATTAATTCTCCCTGCAGCTGTTCATGGCTGGCATATTACATTACCGTTGTCCTAAACCGGATGAACTTGGACAAGGCAAATGACTGCTGTGTTTAGTCATGGGATCATTTGTATTTTTAGCTAATATTTTCTCATGTCAAAACCAGCCAAATGTGAATAGAAAGGTCTCTTCTGCTTCTGCATATATTAAATATGCAGAAGGGATAAAAGGGATTTATTAATAGCCAACATTGTGCGAAACCCTTTTTTTTCTCCAAAAAGTGGGGAATTAAGAAAAAAAAAATATATACAGTATTTGCCCAGTGTGTTTTGAATGTATTCTAATTCTCCTTGGCTATTAGAAGTCATTCATAGACCAGCAAACGTTCAAAATCAAGTCAATTCCCCGGCGTCATGTCAAAACACGCTGTGTCGGGGGTTGTAAGACGCGTCTGTTGTTGAACTTGATTTGACCCAGTAGAAGAAGGAGGCTTGTAACTGACACCTTCACCCTCCAGTCATGGAAGAGACAGCTTTCTGAAGATGGTTGAGCGGCAACATGAGCCCTGCTGGTTTTGCTGCTCTGCTCTGCTCTGCTCTGCTCTGCTCTGCTCTGCTCTGACCTGGCATGGCTGCCCTGGTGGGAACCTGCAGGAAATTGAATAATATCTCTCATGGGATGTTGGCTATATACCAGCTTCTGTGTGTGTATGTGCGTATGCACTTGTGTCTCTGTGTGTATACAATATGTACTGCGGTCAGTTTGTGTGCATGTGCGTGCAAGTCTATTTGTGGTCTAAATAACATTTAATTTAATTTCTGCAGGGATACCACACTTTTCTTTCACTTATTTCTTTGTTGCCTCAAATAGCAAAAAAAAGCTCGTAACATTTTGTACTGTTGTCACATCTCTAGTATAGTCCTATATAGTGCCAAAGTCACGCCCTGTTCCAGGTTTCACTCCCCATTCATTATTTAGAATAATGAGAGCCCATACATAACATTTCACTTGGACGAAAAAATTAAAATAAAATAAAAGTTTTGTTTTGGTCCGAGTGAAGTGTCTCTCTCCCGATTCTAAATATAGCTGAATCGCTTGGTTTGACCAAGTAAAACTATTTTTATAAGCATTTTACGAAACTTCTATGGAAACATGAATGGCAATGAAATATTTTAGAGGGTGTGACTTTGACACTATTCTTCTTTTTTCATATTTAATTAAACCTTCACATTCCCAGTGTATTAAACGCATAGAGGGAATTTGAACACTCACATAACCAAGGGTCTGAGAAACGCCCTGGACAGGAGGCTAATCTCTGCATGGACTAACCTCTGTATGGTCCCTGTCAACACTCTCTGCATGGACTATCATCTGTATGTTCCCTGTCAACAGGAATTATGAAGGTATTATGAAAGTGATTCTGTTGGCATTCTGTACTCAAAAACAATTAACAGGAAGTTTGAAATGAATGAGAGATTTCAGCAGGGAACGAGCAACTGGAATTTCTGGTCCATTCTGCAGATCGCATTTCCAAATGTGTGTGTGCGTCTCACAGCTGACAGGCATTTTTCATTTCTTAAACCCCCTATGGGATCTGGGAGGGTGAAATCAGTTTGCCTCTCATTGTTACAGCAGTATTAGTTGAGCCCTCACATAACAGCCACTGTGACCCAGAGCAGCTGTACAGCAGGCCACCTGGACGAACATCTGGATGTTCTCTGTCAACCAACACCAGCCTTAGGAGTTTTTGGCAGTCTGAGTTTGTAGGAAAGCTTATATAGGAGAGGCAAACTGACCGCCTACTTCCTGCTTCAGCACTGTACCAGAGATTTTCATCCGCCATTTATTTTCCCGTAGACATTTCGTAAAATGCTTATAAAAATAGTTTTACTTGTTCAAACCAAACGGTTCAGATATATTTAGAATTGGGAGAGACCACATAACATTTCAAAACGTAAAGAAAAATTGAGGATTTAAAGAAAATGTTTTTTCGATGGTTTTTCTTTTTGGTCCACGTGAAATGTTCTATGGTCTCCCCCGATTCTAAATATAGCTGAACCGTTTAGTTTGACCAAGTAAAACTATGTTTATAAGCATTTTACGAAATCATTCAAACTAAACTCTGTTTAAAACTCTGTTGGTCGAGGGCTGCCGGTTGGTTTAGAACAGCTTAGGTAGGCGATAGATTAGCTACAGCCTAAGGCTGACCTGTTAGTGTTCAGGCTAAAATCAGACTAGAGCAGGGTAGGATAGGCCAGATTAGGCTGTAGATTAGCTAGATACTATGTCCCAGTTAGCTCTGGTTAATGCTTAGAGTAGTCAGTTGTCTGATCTTCTCCCCCCCCCCTCTCTTTCCCCCTTCCCCCGCTTCCTCCCTTCTTCCCCCTTCTTGTTCTCCTCTCTTTCCATGCTCTTTCCTCCCCCACTCTCTTTCCATGCTCTTTCCTCCCCCACATCCCACCGCCCCCCCTCCCTTCTCCTGCTCTCTCCTCATTCTCCCCCCCTCTGCTCCTTCTCCTCTTCTCCCCTATTTTCCTGAATTCCTGCCACTTCCTGCTCTCCCTTCTCTCACATTCCCCCTGCTCTCCTTCCCCTGCACCCTCCCACCTCTCCTTCTCTGCCTCTCTGTCCTCCCCCCTCTCTCACATTCCCCCTGCTCTCCTTCCCCTGCACCCTCCCACCTCTCCTTCTCTGTTCTCTCCTCCTCCACATTTCCCATTTTCCCCCCACCCTCGCCCTAATCCGGGCCCGTATCCTACTCCCTCCCTCCACCCTAGACCCTACCTCTACTCTCTGTCCTCCCCCCTCTCTCACATTCCCCCTGCTCTCCTTCCCCTGCACCCTCCCACCTCCCCTTCTCTGTTCTCTCCTCCTCCACATTTCCCATTTTCTCCCCACCCTCGCCCTAATCCGGGCCCGTATCCTACTCCCTCCCTCCACCCTAGACCCTACCTCTACTCTACCTCCCCTGTACCCTTCCACCTCTCCTTCTCTGTTCTCTCCTCCTCTCTGTCCTCTCCCCTCTCTCACATTCCCACTGCTCTCCTTCCCCTGCGCCCTCCCACCTCTCCTTCTCTGTTCTCTCCTCCTCTCTGCCCTCTCCTCCCTCTCACATTCCCCCTGCTCTCCCTCCCCTGCACCCTCTCTTTCTCTGTTCTCTCCTCCTCCACATTTCCCATTTCTCCCCACCCTCGCCCTAATCCGGGCCCGTATCCTACTCCCTCCCCCAACCCTAGACCCTACCCCTACCCTGGCTCTCCCTCCCCTGCACCCTCATCTCTCCTCCTCTGTTCTCTCCTCCTCCACATTTCCTATTTTCTCCCCACCTCCCCCCTCCCCCCTCCCCTCCCTCCTCCCTCTCCCTCCCTCCTCCACTCTCCTGCTTTCTTCAAATGTTCAAATGTTATCTTTATTCTGTATATTCTTGTTACTGTGTGTTAGCTAGAATCAGCTAGACATACTTTCTGTGAAGCCCTCTGAGACATGCTTGTGAATTAGGGCTATATAAATAAACTTGACTTGACTTGACTTGACTAAACTGAGAAAGGTTTAAATCCACAGACAGAGTGACTGGGGCTAATTAGTCCAGAGTGCTGTCAGGTGTGTGTGGGTGATTGCTGGCAGGTGTGTGCATGGGTGAGTCAGGAGAAGGGGCAAATGTGAGGTGTGGGGGATTATGGGAAATTGAGTCCAGGAAGTAAAAGTCCAGAAGTAACTCTTTTGTACAGTGTTCAAATGTGCTTAACAGGAGTGGCTGGCCTTTGGCGAAATCCAGATGGATACAAGCAGAAATGAAAACTAGTGTCATTTTTTGTCAGTTACCTGTAATAGCTATATCCTTACTAATATTACATAACCTGTGCCACCCAACAGGCTAACCGCTTTATCTTCTCTGTCAAAGAAGATCAACCCGAGTAAGATAAGTCTATATTCAAACATGCTTAATAACAACAGAGGTAAGCTTATACTGAAATGCCGAGTGACAGAAGAGTTGACACAGCCTTCTAAAATGCCTGCGGATGATCTCAAAGTAAACAACAACTGCTGCCAGATCAGTTTGATGGATTTCAAATGCCTTCACGAAACCGGAGCCATTGTCAGCAACTGTCGCAGTCACTGGATGCATCTGCTCTGCTCTAACGTGACCTCACTGGCAATGCTTTCACATGTGCCCCAGGAACAGACCCCAACTATAATAGTGGGCTTTCCTGGAGGGTTGCCACAATACTAGAATTTTTTACTTTGATACCGATACCCAGGAAAATATCGATACCATTTTCGATACCACGCCGGGGATGAGATGGATGGACAGACCATCGACATATACAGTATTCAAGTGGGACAGATGCATGCTTCTCTATAATCTATTCTAGGCCTGATAAAACTCATTAAAATCTTTGCATTTACACAGCAGATTACCCCTGCTCTAGGCATCAGCCTATCGGAACACTTAGCTTATTGAAGCAACAGATACCCACCAATGATGGGGAGGGAAACATCAGTAGTCCATTTGATTTTTCATTAAGAGCACTACTGATATTGATACTGTTGCAATGTTGCAAACGAGTATTGTATGGGTTTAAAATGTTTACTATTGTTACTTATCGATACTATATTCCTACTATATTATATACTATACTATATTCCTAACTTCTATTGTATTGTTTTATGGTCTATTCCTATGCCTCTTATGTCTCTATATGTATGTGTTTATATTTTCCCCTATCTGAGTATAACTGTAGCAAGTTTTTCTGATTTTGATTCTGATATCGATACCTGTTGCAAATTAGTATTGTATCCGTTTCAAATTCTTAGTATTGATACTTAACGATACTTTGATACTTTTACAACCTCAATGTCATTAAGGTGTGTGTGTGTGTGTGTGTGTGCGTGCGTCAGTGTGTGTGTGTGTGTGTGTGTGTGCGTGCGTGCGTGCGTGCGTGTGTCAGTGTGTGTGTGTGCGTGTGCGTGTGTGTGTGTATGCGCGTGCGTGCGTGTGTCAGTGTGTGCGTGTTTGTGTGTGTGTGTGCGTGCGTGTGCGTGCGTCTGTGTGTGTGTGTGTGTGTGTGTGTGTGTGTGCGCGTGCGTGTGTCAGTGTGTGTGCGTGCGTGTGTGTGTGTGTGTGTGTGTGTGCGTGCACGATCAACATGCTGGGCCAGATTCCTCCTATGTATTTGAGTGACGGGCCTAGTTAATGGCGAATGGTACAGAGTAGTGTTTCTGTTGTGTAATTGAAGAGCATGGGCTAGGGGGCGGACTGTACAGTGGAACTTCCTGTCTCTGTGAGTGACAGGAGAGGCTAACGGTGCCAGCTGTCATCCCTCACCAGTGCTAACTAGCTGCTAATCTCTCGCTCAGCTCCACAATGGAGACATTGATTCCCACAGACCCAGCCATTCCTCCCCCCATCTGCCACAATAGTCAATTAAACCTGAGAGAGAAGAGGGTGAGAAAGAATGACGCTTAAAGAGCGGGGGGAAGGGAAATGAGGGGAAATGGCTTTAGAATGGGTGAGTGAATGGGTGAGTGAGTGAGTGGGTGAGTGAATGGTTAATTGATTTCTTTGGGGACATGCTTGTGTGTTAGTGCTGGAAACACGTGCATGTGTGCATGTCTTAGGAAACTGGCCCGTGTTGTCCATCTGTCGCAGCAAGTTATGGTTCCCATAGGACGCAGGTTATGACATTACTCAAAGAGTGTGGGTGTGGGTGTGGGTGTGGGTTGGCGGTGGGGGGGGGGCATGGACTGATCATGACCTGAACCTGTCACTGCCTGTGTTGATTTCTTACAACCTATTGATTTTTTTTAAAGCTTCTTAGTTCTTTTCCTCTAAAATTACATGTGTATACTAACATGAATTATACTAGCATGAAAACATGTCATAGTACTCAGTACATGGCCAAAGAATTTGGTGTAGATGGTGGCTAATCAGAATCAGAATCTATATTGTAATATTGTGTATATGGACGTGCTGATGTTGC
Source organism: Poromitra crassiceps (assembly GCF_964638095.1). Lineage (NCBI taxonomy): Eukaryota > Metazoa > Chordata > Actinopteri > Beryciformes > Melamphaidae > Poromitra > Poromitra crassiceps. The sequence goes on from NC_139633.1 coordinate 13,348,217, forward strand.
GGACAAAAGAAGATGGCAGAAAAGAGGCGATCATTTTTATGGGTGCAGTGCGCCTGTGAACAAAGCCCAGAGATGGTCATAAACCAGGACGCTTCACTGTGTCCATTATTTGTTACAGCCTAGCCTACCGTACCATGTGTTACAGCCTAGCATACCATAGCGTGTGTGTGCGCTAGGCTAGGCTGTGAATCGATGTCCATAGGTTGGCTAATACCTAGACTAAAATCAAATGCAGCACATTATTTCTTCATTCTCTGACTTGTTTGTTGTGGTTGTATCGGTTGTCAATCTCTCCAACATCTGGTTTCTTAAGCTATAGGCCAGGCCAGGCCAGAGTTTGATATAAAAAAATAAAAAAAAATCTCCGGGTGGGGGACAAAGATCTATGACTGGCCCGGGAGAAGCTTTTTTATTTCATTTTTCCTTGTTTGTTACATTACAGTGTTTGATTTTCATCATAATCTGGTTTTCCATAATAATAATAATAAGTTCAGTGTTTATGCATGTGTTGCTGTCTGGAGAGCAGGTGGTTACATGAAAGTGAGTGAGAAAAGGAGAAGATACTGAATAATGACATCACAACAGTATAATCCTAATGTTAATTTAAAATTAAATATTCTTCTAAATATGGATAAAAGTCCAAAAAACATCAAATTTTCTTCCAGAGATTCCATTCCTTACAGCACCCCCTATTTAATAATAGTTCCAGCACGGCTGCGAAAATGTGGTGGCGGGTTGTGTCAAGTGTACATATAATGGCTCGGGGTCCGGCCCCCGGTCCCTTAGGTTTCTGACAATGTGGCCCCCTGAACAATTTAGTTGAATAGCCCTGCTATAGGCTATATAGCTATAAGGTATCTGCAATGGGTTGCAAGGTTGTTGTTAGTGAGTCCCCATGTGACAAAGGAGGCACTATGTATTTCCCCTGAGCCTGCAGGTTCCAGGGCTAAACTATAAATCTCTCATTTGTTACGATGGAAAAGCCCAACACCATGTTTTTATCTCACAAAATTAGAATAAAAAATGGCTAGGTCTCTCTCCATCTTCTGAAAATATTAAAACGCCTTGATTTGTTTGACCGTTGCAGCTTGCATTTAAAGAGCATGGTGCATGTTAGAGACCACATTTAATTCATCTTCATCAGCGTGCAGAGAGTTGATCTAAAATGTACAGATTATTTATACATTCTCTACATTCCCTTTCCTTTGCTCTTTTTCTTTTCCTTGGCTATTTGTCCCGATATTTCTGATGATCCAAAAAAAAATAAAAAATAAAAATCCTCGTTGGTACTGGTAGAAGACACGGTATTTGCGACAAGTAATTATTCAGGTAACACGGTAACTTTCTTAGTAACTGAAATCAGCACATAACTAGAGAGACCACCTTGCAATGGGATCACATCAGCTTTATTTGACGGTGCCGAGTTAACAGGAATTTCAATGAATAAAGACTCAAACCCACAATCACACGAAAGCAGCCTATTTGCCCAAGTTCTCTATGCGGATCATTAAAGACACAAAACACATTTTTTCCCAGCTTATCTTACGATCGGTGGTTTAACCTGCTGCTGAGATGACATGTCTCTGAATCGACTGTATGCTTAAGGGACTGTATATATTTTTCTGCTCTTTGTAAAATTGGAGTGGTGAGAAAGGAAGGGAGGCAGGGAGGGACAAAATGACTAGAAGGAATAAAAGAGAGCAAAGTGTGGAGCAGTCAGAGAGGACGGAAAGAGAGAGTGGGGGACAAAAGCGGAGAGAATAAAGAGGGGCTGACAGGTTGTGTGAGGTCTTTAGTCCCGACAGTCTCCAGTGTTTGTCTTTCTCTCAGCAGGGGGCCCTGTCCCTCAAAATAACACTGCTCTGCTTAAGAAGGGCCACCCCAGGGCCAGCAGGTCCTCCCAACCCACACTGTGTGTGTGTGTGTGTGTGTGTGTGTGTGTGTGTGTGTGTGTGTGTGTGTGTGCGTGTGCGTGTGCGTGCCAGAGCAAGAGAGACTTGCACTATAGTGCAGTCTATTTGTTTTTGTTGTTGTGGTGTGTGTGTGTGTGTGTGCGTGCGTGAATGAACAAGAGATAATTGATTTTATTGTGGTTTTTGTGCATGTGAAGCTTTGGTTTATCGTTCTATCCCGTGTGCGTGCGCGTATGTGTGTGTGCGTGCTTGCGTGCGTGTGTGCGTGCGTGCGTGCGTGTGTCTTGTGCTGTTCACGTCACGGTGCTCTGTGCTTCTGAAGAGGTCCATTACCCTATTCACTGTGGCGCAGCCTGAGGCAGACAGGTCCTCTTTCAGTTGAAAAAAGTAGCAGTTTATTTGGGAGCTGTTGATTCTCGTACTGACGGAGACTTTATTGAAGCCGACCAGCTCAAACGAAGCCATCATTTATTGATGTGGACTGCTGGAGAACAAAGACACTGGTTGGTGCTGCTGCTATCTGGCAGGCTGGAGCTGCTGGAGCTGCTTCTCCAGCCTGAGAAGAATGCCACCCAGGGAATGAGATGTGAAGTTTCTGCACCACACAGATATTGTTTGCCGTGGCCCGCTGGTATCAGGGTATGATGAGTATAAGCTCCCATTTAGTCTCTGTTCAAAAGACATTACTGAGCAGTTGTATTATTGCGCTTGAACAGCACCAACCTAATAATAGTCTGGAGCCGTTTGCACCGCTTCAAGACCTGCATGGGTCGTAACCGACGCGCAAAGCAAGGAAACCGGAATGTGGTTACCGGATACGTACAGTGCGCCAGAACTATCTTCCACGTAGCTAACATTTAGTTGGTCAGCTCTCTTGCTCTCTCCATCCCTAGTATTATGTGATGTCTGACAGAAGTGGAGGTCTATCAGTTCATCCTTCAATCTATTCTTCTACCCTGTATTTATCTGGCCCATCGCTCGCTCCCTCTCTCCCCCCATCCCTCCCTCTCTCCCTCCCTCTCTCCCTCCAAACGTCTGTATAATTTATAACCTGGATTCTGTGGCATGCCTTGGCTTACCTATAGTCTATCAATCTATGTCTCTATCCTTCTCTGTATCCCTCCTTGCATCCCTCTCTCTGTCTGTGTATAGCATCAGCATTAACGAGAGCCCGACCGATATTTCGTCCGATATTGCAGATATTTTTTTATTCTGTATTTTTTAAGTTATAGACAGCATGGTGTGTATATGATCTTTTTTCTTAACGCAAGTTATATTTTATATGTGTTCTATTTGTGTTTTTATATTTCTAGTTATTTATAATTATTAAATTCCCAGTGAAGTTGACTGTTTCATTGCATTGATGTCATTTTGGACAATAAAGTTTATAAGCTGTAAAATATCCTGCCTACATTACATATCTCAAGTCATGTCAAGTCATATATTTGTCAAGTGTTTGATATTTGAGGGATCATTGCAAAAAAAATGTTTTTATTATAATGGGTATATACAGTATAATATTAGAAGATCGGCCGATATATCGATATCAGAATTTTTTTATTCCCTAATATCGGTATCGGCATTGGCCTAAAAAATCCAGTATCGGGTCGGGCTCTAGCATTAACAGCTCTGGTGGTACTGTAGGTCAAGACCCACATCAGCATGAACAGCTCTGGTGGTACTGTAGGTCAAGACCCACATCAGCATGAACAGCTCTGTTGGTACTAATTGCATCATCATGCTTGTTGAGCTACATGCAACTTTCAAGTATGGATGTAACAATATGGAATGTCACAGTATGGTATCTACCAAAATATCACAGTGTACAGTGTTTCACAGTATTAATCCCCCCCTTTTAATTCAACAAACTACGGCCTAAGTATCTTGCTTTGAAGGAAAATATTGCTGTGTTGAACTGAAACTGAAACTGAAAGTGATAATACAGAAGATTTCCATGTAAATAAATGTCTGTTATGTCAATATCTATATCTGATAGTGAGTTAACACAATGGTGATTGAGCCTATGGCCCATTGATGGAAGCCTTTGCATTTTCAGTATTGCAGCATTTATGAACTTGGTGTCTGTGGTGACACAGGGTGGGCGGAGCTAACACAATAGACTCACTCTGTAGGTTACTGTAGGTTCACAGGGTGGGCGGAGCTAACACAATAGACTCACTCTGATAGGTTACTGTAGGTTCACAGGGTGGGCGGAGCTAACACAATAGACTCACTCTGTAGGTTCCTGACAACTCTTGTGTGAAGTAGGATAACAAGCTACTTTTTTCCGGTCTCTGCTAGCATTACGGGTGGTTACTATGGCCGAACAAACTGAGTAATGTCACATAATAACGCTGTTTGGATCTCACCTGCAATTACCACTCATCGCCAATAGTGTCACCCAAGAGAACAAAACTGAAATCTTATGGATTATCACTTTAATATGAGAACGTTTACACAACGTTTATTTGTAATGGCGTGCGGTGCCGTGCATATCGTGCAACATATCATGGGCATGGTGTTACAGGGAAAGCTTGATAACCGCATCCCTGCTCTCAACTGATGTACCTCCCCAAAATAACTCCTAAATAAATTCATATAACAATCACATACATTTATAGCGGTCTCAATCATTTCCAATAAGGAATGTTTGAAAATACTGACTGTATGCCCAGCCCCAGGCAGTGCATTCATTATTTTTAATCAAGTTCACAGGATCTCTGCATATCAATTTTCTCTCACAAAGAACTTGAACAGAGATGGGCACACATGCAAATGAAACTCGTCCAAATGTGCAGGCCAATTTTTTCCAAGAACTAACACATTTAATGAAGCCAAAAAGGGAGACAAACGTGGGCGGTGTCTGAGCTCCACAACCCCCTACCCAGAGCAATTTAGAGAGAGAGTGGCATCAGGGGAGGACCGAAATGCGTGACTCATTAGCCAATGAACAGCCAGGAAGGAGTCTCCCGCTACTTTTGAATGCTAAAATAAAACTGATAATGTACAATTTGATTCTTAAAAAAATAAAATGTTCAAAGTACAACACAAACTGTCCATTTTGCTGCAACTCGACAGTGCTGCTTAATCCAGGACCTTACTTCCTGGAACTCTTGAGAGTAAAAAACTGAAGATTCAAGATTTTTATTGTCACTCCGTAGTACAAGTATCACGTGTGAAATTCTTGTGCTGTAGACTCCGTTACAACATAGTGCAAAAAATAAAAAATAAATAAAAACAAGAGGCAACAAGCAATAAAGCAGTAAGACACGCCACAGACAGTGGCGTATTCACTGCACATATGTGCAAATGGCATGAACATACTTTAAACATAATTAAACATAATAACATTCTGTTAGGTGCAAATAGCATATACCTAATTAAACATACTATTGAACATTAGTCATACGTGATGGTAGCAGCTGCAGTGCGGTACAGTACGGCTACTACACTATTTGTATATGTTAAGGAGTCTCGTGGCCTGGGAGAAGAAACTGTCCCTCAAGCGATTTGTGCGTGCTCTTGGGACCCTGTATCTCCTCCCTGAGGGTAGCATGGAGAACAGACTGTTGTGGGGGTGGTTTGTGTCTTTGATGATCTTCAGGGACCTCCTGAGGCACCTACCCAGCCCACTGTGTCATGTCTCGAGGTATATACAATTATGTTCATATAACTACAAAGAAATGTACATTTGTTTTCATTGAATCATAGTTGACATAATGTCCATTCTTGCATTCAGTTTAATTCAACTAAGAAAGCAAAATAGCACTAGTCAAATTTAGGGATGTAACGATAACCGGTTTGAATGATAACCGTGATAAAATTACTTACGATAACCGTACTGTTTCAAATTTTCATTATCATTAAAACCGTGGTACCGTGATTACAGTGCTTTGAAAAACATGGTAAATACTGTCCATCATCAACCAAAGTTGCCAACCGTCTCGCAGATCCAGACGTGCAGCCTTGGAGAAATTATTTCAGTGAGTGTATCAATCCTTTTTGGGTCTGAGTTTTCAATATCAAACTTGGTGAAATGATTTCTGTGAGTGTATGAGTGCTTTTTGAACATTTTCAGCAGCACATTTTAACAAACCGTGATAATACGATAACCGTGATCATTTTGGTCACGATAATCGTGATGTGAAGTTTTCATATCGTTCAATCTCTAGTCAAATGAATGTATTGGAGGGGCGGCTAGCTCACATCGGGTCGTCCACTAATCGCTTTGGATCAAAGAGGCCGGCGGTTCGATCCCCGGCTCCTCCAATCCGCATGTCGGAGTGTCCTAGTTTTCCACCATCGGTGTATGGGTGAATGTACCTACTACTGATTGTAAAGCGTTATATAAATGCAGGCCATTTACCATTATTAGGGGATATAAGTATGTCGTCTTTTGCTGAATGTCGGTTGACAGCAGATGGATGTGGGAAGTCGGCTTGGACGGTGTTTGGAAGTGTGTGGGTGCTATCTGATTCTGTTCCATGTCACACTCCGTCTCCCATCTACATCTCTATTCCATTCTCCTCCTCTTCCTTGATTCACACGTTCTCTGTGTAGCTCCTCGTGTTTGCATGTTTGGATTACTTTTTGGATGGTTTCCCTCACAAAAGGAGTCTCCCCCCCGTCCACCCCCACCCCCACACTCCCACGCAGGAGTGTGAGAGAGAGAGGGTGTTGCCCTGTTAGCCTCTCCATGAGGAAAAGCTCCTATGAGAACCTCCACACCACCTGTTGCCATGGTAGTTAAATAGGCAGAGAGGGAATGGATTGACACAGACGAGGGGATGATGATGAGTGCATTTGATAGAATAAGATGGAGAGAAAGAGGATGGGAGGAGGGGGAGAGGCCCGTTAAGGAAAGAAGATAAGGAAAATGAGAGGATGAATAGATTCATACTTAATAGCTAAGTCATTAAAAATAATCCTGCTAACATTTGTTTTTGTAAGATGAATTTGTGAGAAATCTGCAAGATGTATCACACATGTGATCACAGGGGACGAGGCGTACAATTGCAGAACAGAACAGAGTGGCCCCTCCTCCCACGCTGCTGAATAGACTGTCTTTCATAGTTGATCATAATGAAAGGTTTGAAGTGGTCAATCACAGTAAACGGCGGCCATTGTGCTCGTTAGAGGAAGGCAAGAAAGTGACAAAAATGCACCTTGGAAAAAAGAGATGGATGTTCAGCTGCACAATAAATGGCTATTATTTTTCCTCCGACAAAATAACTGTTCGTCTGGAATATGAATTGCCCTGAAAGTGGAAAGCTACGGGAGACCAAAATCACAATGGAAAGAAGAAAAAGAATGAAATTAAGGGATAGTAAAGGATGAAGATGTATGTTGATTGGTTTTGCACCGGTTTCTGAGAAGAGATATAATATAGCCTATATTATATATATATAATATATCCTATATGATATAGGAATACAGATATTTTTTATTAAAAAAAAAAACTATATTCCTATATTCTATAGGAATATGCAAAAGCAAAGCAGAAGAGAAGAAATGGATGATTGAAAAGAAATGATAGCACGATGAATGTAAAGGAGAAGAGGGAGAGAGCAGAGGAGAGAGAGGGAAAGAGTGTTATTAAGATTTTACCAGAGCAAAAAATGTCAGGACATAAGGAGGGGGAAGTGGATGAGCACCGACGTGAGAGGGAGGAGAGGACATGCAGGAGGAGGAGGAGGACATGTGGATGTAATTGGCAGGAGTAAATGGGAGACAAGAGAAAGAACAGATGAATAAGGGAGAGAGAAGAGGAGAGGAGGAGGGGAGTGAACGTGGAGGGGAATGCGATTAAAGGCTTTGTCTGGTCCTCCTCACTGATGGACATGGATAAACGAGAGCGAGTCAATGAATGTGATGAGAGAGGGTGAGAGAGAGAGAGAGAGAGAGAGCGAGAGGGTGAGAGAGAGAGAGAGAGAGAGAGAGCGAGAGGGTGAGAGAGAGAGGAGAGAGAGGGTGTGAGAGAAGGCTGCCTCTTTCTTCCCTCTTTTTCAGAGGTTCAGAGGGACAAGGGGAAGAGATCAGGGAGGAGAGCATCACGGTTTGTTCTGTTCACTCCATCTATTCATGGCCAACGCCTGTCTCTGTCAGGGACGTGAGAGGAGAGAGGAGGCAGGCACACAGCCAAGGTGTGTGTGCGCGCACGCGCTCGTGTGTGTCTTTGTGCATACATAGGCCTACATGTATAGAGAGACAAAGTGCTTCCTGCTTCAGTACTCTACCAGA
>NC_139633.1:13363869-13521369 GCF_964638095.1 Poromitra crassiceps
GTGTGTGTGTGTGTGTGTGTGTGTGTGCGCGTGTGTGTGTGCGCGCGCGCGTGCACTAATGTGTGTTAGTGTGCAAGACTCAAAACTATGTCAGAGCTCATGCACCGCTGCACCCATGGTAGGATGTTTCTCTAATGTGAAGATCTAGAACACTGAACACATCAATTGAGAACGATCAAAACACACTCAAAAGACCAGATTCCCCCACAGACACACACACACGCACACTAGAGCCCGACCAATACTGGATTTTTGAGGCCAATGCCGATACCGATATTAGGGGGTAAAAAAATCCAGATATCGATATATTGTTTCTTATATTCTTATTATATATACACATTATATTACACAATTTTTTCCAATGATCCCTCAAATATCAAACGCATAGATAATATGACTTGACATGACTTGAGATATGTAATGTAGGCAGGATATTTTACAGCTTATCAATAAACTTTGTTGTCCAAAATGACATCAATGCAATGAAACTGTAAACTTCACTGGGAATTTAATAATTATAAATAACTAGAAATACAAAAACTCAAATAGAACAAATATAAAATATAACTTGAGTTAAGAAAAAATATCAAAAATACACAACATGCTGTCTATAAGTAAAAAAAATAAAAATAAAAAAATATCTGCAATATCGGCCAACATATCGGCCGATACTGATATATCGGTTATCAGCCGATATCGGCCAATAATATCGGTGGACCAATATATCGTTCGTGCTCTAACGCACACATTCACTGATGAATGGCCACATCCGCACATACAGTACATACATAGACACACAGTTTGTGTAGTGTTGTGTAGTTTTTTGTTTCACACATAGCTCACACACAGTGCAGTGTGGTGGACGCTGGATAGCTCACACAGTGCAGTGTGGTGGGCGCTGGATAGCTCACACACAGTGCAGTGTGGTGGGTACTGGATAGCTCACACATAGTGCAGTGTGGTGGGTACTGGATAGCTCACACACAGTGCAGTGTGGTGGGTACTGGATAACTCACACATAGTGCAGTGTGGTGGGTACTGGATAGCTCACACACAGTGCAGTGTGGTGGGTACTGGATAGCTCACACACAGTGCAGTGTGGTGGGTACTGGATAGCTCACACACAGTGCAGTGTGGTGGGCAGCACTGGATAGCTCACACACAGTGCAGTGTGGTGGGTACTGGATAGCTCACACAGTGCAGTGGGGTGGACACTGGATAGCTCACACACAGTGCAGTGTGGTGGGTACTGGATAGCTCACACAGTGCAGTGGGGTGGACACTGGATAGCTCACACACAGTGCAGTGTGGTGGGCAGCACTGGATAGCTCACACACAGTGCAGTGTGGTGGGTACTGGATAGCTCACACAGTGCAGTGTGGTGGGCGCTGGGCAGACTAGTTAAGTGTTTGGTTTCACTGCTCTTGTGTCCATTCATCGTCGTCACGCGACGGTTCTCTCATTTCTGTTACCTCGTGTGAAACAGCTGCCTCAGATGTAACACTCAGCTTGGCTCACTTAGTGCAGACAAATGATATACATGAATAGATGTGCCACACATAATGAGTATAGTTCAATAATGAGGGACGAGTAGAAAAGTTCAATAAGCTTTAATGGTACAATAAACAAATTAATTTTGGCGTATGACTCCATGATATAATGACGCTCCTCCTGAGATGATGAGAGGAGGGCCTCAGCGATGAATAGGATAGAAATTCTTCAGGAGTCATGACGTTGGTGGTGGTCAGGGGAGGAGGTGAGGCGAAAACAACTGCTTCAGCAATGATGAGCAGCAGCTGAGGGTGACACATAGCACATAGGCAGCACATACAGTAGCAAACATAGTAAAAACATGTTGTGTGTGTGTGTGTGCGTGTGTGTGCGTGTGTGTGTGTGTGTGTCTGTGTGTGTGTGTGTGTGTGTGTGTGTGTGTCCACGTGTGTGCGCGCGCGCGCGCGCGCGTGTGTGTGTGTGTGTGTGTGCTGGCTGCTGTTTGTTTGTCCAGCAGCATGCTGACACATGGCTCTCTGGCTCAACCTTCAGAGGTCCATCTTTGCAGTATTCTACTTCAAAGGGCTCTGTGGGTAATGTGATGATTGGTGCTCTGCATATTTCATGAGCTTCTCAATATTGATGGGAGGAGCAGAAGTCTGAGGCGGAGGAGTTTCCAGTGTACACACTCCTCCTCCTCTCTCTCTCTCTCTCTCTCTCCCTCTCTTCTTTGATGGCTATTTCAGGTTAAATATGAGCCTGTACTTATGTGCCACTGATGGCCGTTAACTTGGTGTTGAGCGTTTGTGTGTGTGTGTGTGTGTGTGTGTGTGTGTGTGTGTGTTTGCAAAAGACCATTAGGACCGTCCATTATGGATCATAACGCTATATTGCATTACAAAAATACACACCATCAACACGCTCTTCTCCACACTCTTTACCACCATTTCTCCTCTTCTCCCTTCTCTCTTCCCTTCATCTCTTTCTCTCTCTCATCATCTCCATTCCTTTCCATCCCGTTATCTCAGTGGTTCAAAACCTTAGGGTCGCGACCCTAACTGTGGGGTCGCCTGGAATTCAAATAGGGTCGCCTGAAATAAAACAAAACAAAACAAAAAAAAAAAATTTTTTTACACCAGACTTAATACTACCGAAGATAATTAGGGTCACTTGCGATTTTTTTTTTTTTAACTTAACTTTTTAGTTCTGAGTTTAAAGTGATAATCTCTAAGATTTCAGCTTTGTTCTCTTGGGTGACACCTATAGCGATGAGTGGTAATTGCAGGTGACATCCAAACAGTGTTGCATTACATTATGTGACAATACTAATGTCACATAATGTCACTATATACTGCAAAGGCTTCCATCAATGGACCATAGCCTCAATCAACATTGTGGGTGATTCTTATTTATTTTTTATTTTTATGAAACTCTTTGAGATTATAACTTTAAATCAGGATTCTGAGATTAAAGTCAGAATTCTCAGATTAAAGTCAGAATTCTCAGATTAAAGTCAGAATTCTGTGGGGGGAAAGAAGCATACTATGTGACATCACTGACAACGTCATTGACGACATTATCGATGGTGTAGGCCTACCGGAATTTGAATGTCGTGGGGTCCCTAGATCTTTCGTGACGTCAAAGTAGGGTCACGAGCCAAAAAAGGTTGGGAACCCCTGCGTTATCTCCTTACTTCTTCCCTTTCTTCTCTTACTTATTTCCTGTCTTTCTCACTCTGTTCAGAACGTTTTTTGTGTGGCAAAGTTGCACATAAATGAATACCTCTCCTCTCCTCCTGTGCAGCCCTTCCATCCCATGGTGAACCTGGTCTGCAGTGGTGAGCTGAGGATGTTCTTGTGCGCCCTGTACGCCCCGGTGTGCACCGAGTACGGCCGCGTGTCCATGCCGTGCCGAGCCCTCTGCCAGCGCGCCAAGGACGACTGCCACAAACTGATGGAGATATTCGGGGTTTCCTGGCCAGACGAGATGGACTGCAGCAGGTGGGTGTGGGTGTGTCTGTGCGCGCGCGTGCGTGTGGGGGGAAAATGATGCAAGTGACGTCTCCGCGTTTGAGGCTGTTGAAGTGTGTGAGATAAAAGCAACAGTTGAGTTCACGCATTCCACCAGTATGTTTTTTTGTGTGGAATATTTATTCGTCCAGGCCTGAACTCGTAGCATATGTTTTGCATAAATCCCAACACTGCCCTGCTCCTATCCTGGCTGCCTGTCTTGGACTCATGCCAACTCCACTTGTCTCCCTCCTCTCCTCTCCTCGCCTCCTATCTCATCTCTCTATCCTCCTCCTCTTTGATCTCTGCTCAGCTGTCTTTCATTCTTTCACTCTCCTTCTCGCCCCTCTCTTCTAACAGGCCCGACCGACTCTGAGTGTTCTCATGAACATAGACGTGATCTGACTTGTAGTTGTCGTCTCCCCCTTCAGGTTCCCAGACTGCGACGAGGCCTATCCTCGTCCGGAGGACCTGCTCACGGCCTCGGACCCCACTGACCAGTCGTCCCTGACCGTGCAGAGGGACTACGGCTTCTGGTGCCCCAGAGAGCTGAAGATCGACCCCGAGCTGGGCTACACCTTCATGGGCAAGAAGGACTGCTCTGCCCCGTGCCCCTCCATGTTCTTCAGCCGCCAGGAGCTGACCTTCGCCCGCTACGTCATCGGCGTCGTCTCCATCGTCTGCCTGTCCGCCACGCTCTTCACCTTCCTGACCTTCCTCATCGATGTTACCAGGTTTGAATGAGTGAATGTTGTCTTTGTCTGGTAACACAGTAACCTGACATTGCCAGGTATTGTTTGTTTTCACAAACCAAACCGCACATCCTCTCTCGCACACATCTCATTTTCTCGCAAAGCTCGCGAGATAATCCAGCTTGCTTGCAAGGTTAGTAACACAGAGGTTTTATTTAGCATCCATATCAGCTTATTGAGAACGGGTATGAGAATTAAAAATATTTAAGCAAAAATACTAGAATTTGTAAAAAAAAGAAAAAAAAAAGGGCTAAAGTAAATAATATAATAATAATAATAATAATAATAATAATAATAATAATAATAATAATAATAATAATAGGCATTACCATAACACTAAAGAAAAACAAAGTAGAAAATGCTCAAAATAAATCGAAGATACGTTTTCTAATTTTGACATTTTTTTTTATATTTTTCATTCTCACTAGGTTCCGATACCCTGAGCGGCCAATTATCTTCTATGCCGTGTGTTACGTCATGGTGTCGCTGGTGTTCTTCCTGGGCTTCCTATTGGAGGACAGGGTAGCGTGTAACGCAGTCAACCCCGCCCAATTCCGTGCTTCGACCATAACACAAGGTTCTCACAACAAGGTAAGGGGGTTTAGATCATGTCCATCGATGATAGCTGCACTAAAAGGGATACTTCACAAGTTTTTAAGAAGCCTTTCTGGTTCATGAGGAACTGGGAGTCCATTTATAGACCACTTGCCAAAAAAAAATTGTTTTTGTTTTTGTTTTTGTTGTTGTTTTGTTTGTTTGTTTGATTGTTTTTCATTTCATCCAACCTCTCTTTCTCTCCCGTTCTCTGCCAGGCTTGCACGCTGTTCTTCATGGTCCTGTATTTCTTCACCATGGCCGGCAGTGTGTGGTGGGTCATACTGACCATCACATGGTTCCTGGCTGCTGTGCCTAAATGGGGCAGCGAGGCCATTGAGAAGAAAGCCCTGCTCTTCCATGCCTGCGCCTGGGGCCTCCCGGGGACCCTGACTGTCACTCTGCTGGCCCTGAACAAGATTGAAGGAGATGGGATAAGTGGAGTGTGTTTCATAGGCCTGTATGACGTCGACGCCCTGAGGTGGTTTGTTCTGGCTCCGCTCTGCCTCAATGTGGCGGTGAGTACAGTCACAAGACGGGTGAGTGGGGGGAGGGATGCACAGTGCTGATGCGTAGATGAGAGGATGACTGGGTAGATGAGAGGATGACTGGGTAGATGAGTGGGTGGTCTGATGGAAGAATGGGTGGGTGGATTGTTGGCTGAGCCTGGATCAGTGGATGAACGGATGCGTAGATGCCGAGCTGACAGACAGTGATCCGGCTCTTCAAGCAGAATTCAAATAATTGGTCGTTTTTCATCTTTGATCCTCTCCCCTCCTTCCTTCGTCTCCCCCCTCTCTCCCTGCTCAGGTGGGCGTCTCTCTCCTGCTCGTGGGCATCGTGGCTCTGAACCGGGTGCGCATGGAGATCCCTCTGGAGAAGGAGAACCAGACCAAACTAGTCAAGTTCATGATCCGGATCGGCGTGTTCTCAGTGCTCTACCTGGTGCCCTTGCTGACTGTGATCGGGTGCTACCTGTACGAGCATACCTACCGGGGTGTATGGGAGACGACCTGGGTGGAGGAGAACTGCAGGCACTACCACATTCCCTGCCCATACAAGGTAAAGATGAGAGTGTCCGTCTCTCTGTGTGTGTGTGTGTGTGTGTGTGTGTGTGTGTGTGTGTGTGTGTGTGTGTGTGTGTGTGTGTGTGTGTGCGTGCGTGCGTGCGTGTGTATGCATGCGTGCAGGACTATTAGCTGAGTCTTTTTTGCGACCCAGTTGCTGTATTGCCTAGCTAGCTTATACTCATAATCTTCTGTATTTCAGAGACATACGTACGTAGATGATTCATGTGTGTTCCACATTTCCAAAACATCATCACAACTATATTTCCCCCGTTGTGCAGCTCATCACAGATGGCCTCTCAGCATCTGCCTCGTCTGTCTTCTGAGGGATGTTGTAAATTAATGCACGCAGGCATGCGTGTGCACACACACACACACACACGCACACGCACACACGCACGCACACACACACACACACACACACACACACACACACACACACACACACACACACACACACAGTGTGTGTATGTGTGTGTCAGTATCTTTCTGTGAGAGAGACACATTTCAGAGGGAGACAGACAGATAGACAGACTACACACAGTTGTGAGAGAGAGAGAGTATGTGCGTGTGTGTGTGTGTGTGTGTGTGTGTGTGTGTGTGTGTGTCTCTGTGTGTGAGAGTAGTAAACATGCTGGCGCCACCAATGAGGGAGTTAGGTGCTTCTCCAGTGAAGGAATTCCATATAAAAATAACTCCAAAATGAGGACAGGGACAGAAGTACTAGACATCCGTTTTTGAATGAATCGTGCTATTTCTATTTATTTAAAATAGCTGGGCACATTTCAACATGGGGCCTTTATCAACTGGTTGTGAGACAGTCTATTTTTGGGAGCTGCTGTCTGTTCCCTTCCCTTTTTGGGACGTTTTATTAGTGAGAGAGACGATCCGAGTGTGCGCGCTTGTTTGGGCGAGTGAGATAGAGGCCCTGTTCACACCTGGTATTACAACATGCGTCCTGGGTGTTCCGATAGCAAGTGGACAGCTCTAAGTGCAGGTGTGAGCGCACTCAAGATGCATTGAGGATGCATTGGGATCCAATAGCACAGATCGCAGCACATGCTTCCTCCGATACATGTGCAGTCGCCCCCCCAGTTCCCCTTTACACCGAACAGGCGCCCCAACTGACCAGAGGATGTACATAGCATTATTAAAAGCAGGCTGTAGCAGCTGGTACATAGCATTATTAAAAGCAGGCTGTAGCAGCTGGTACATAGCATTATTAAAAGCAGGCTGTAGCAGCTGGTACATAGCATTATTAAAAGCAGGCTGTAGCAGCTGGTACATAGCATTATTAAAAGCAGGCTGTAGCAGCTGGTACAGAGCATTATTAAAAGCAGGCTGTAGCAGCTGGTACAGAGCATTATTAAAAGCAGGCTGTAGCAGCTGGTACATAGCATTATTAAAAGCAGGCTGTAGCAGCTGGTACATAGCATTATTAAAAGCAGGCTGTAGCAGCTGCAGAGCATTATTAAAAGCAGGCTGTAGCAGCTGGTACATAGCATTATTAAAAGCAGGCTGTAGTAGCTGGTACATAGCATTATTAAAAGCAGGCTGTAGCAGCTGGTACATAGCATTATTAAAAGCAGACTGTAGTAGCTGGTACATAGCATTATTAAAAGCAGGCTGTAGCAGCTGGTACAGAGCATTATTAAAAGCAGGCTGTAGCAGCTGGTTGACGCGCAGTGGAGTCCGGAGGCTCCAACTCGCTTTCAGAACGGACACAACAATAAACTTCACAACCTGGGAATATTTGCATTACTTTGGGCTGATGGAAGAAAAGGATAAGAACATTTTTGTTACCTGTACAGTACATCTGAGAACTGAAAGCACTTTCCCATGTGTTGTGAGCGCTATCCGCTGTCTATTTTTTTAGAGTACGGTACATAGATGACGATGAATGACGGTGTCCATCTGGCGATCATAAATCGTTGTACTATAAACTGCCATTAAAAACAACATTGCATTTGGTCTTTGCAAATGGAAATTATGTACATGTTTACTTTCATATAGAGCGGGGAAGTGAGATCCGATCTCAAGTGGTCACTCGAGACGCATGTGGAGACACATTCTAATTAGAGCCCGACCGATACCAGATTTTTTAGGCCGATGCCGATACCGATATTAGGGAGTAAAAAAAATTCCGATATCGATATATCGGCCGATATTCTTATATTAAATATACACATTATATTACAAAATGTTTTTGCAATGATCCCTCAAATATCAAACACTTGACAAAGACAAAGACTTGACATGACTTGAGATATGTAATGTAGGCAGGATATTTTACAGCTTATCAATAAACTTTATTGTCCAAATTGACATCAATGCAATGAAACAGTAAACTTAACTGGGGATTTAATAATTATAAATAACTAGAAATACAAAAACACAAATATAACAAATATAAAATATAACGATCAAATATACACAACATGTTGTCTATGACTTAAAAAATACAAAATAAAAAAATATCGGCATATCGGCCAACATATCGGCCGATACCAATATATCGGTTATCGGCCAATATCGGCCAATAACATCGGTGGGCCGATATATTGGTCGGGCTCTAATTCTAATGCCAGGTGTGAACTGACCTACATAGGGCTGTCCACTTGTGATCGGAACACCCAGGACGCATGTTAATACCAGGCCTGAACAGGGCCAGAGATGGAGATGACGGTTCTGCATGTAAGTGGAGGAGAGGGAGCAGAGGGCAGTGTGCATCATTACCTCAGCTAATACCACTCTCAAATCCAACTTCGCACAAAAGCAGTGACTTCATCTGTGTGTGTGTGTGTGTGTGTGTGTGTGTGTGTGTGTCTGTGTGTCTCTCTCTCTCTCATCCTGTCTCATTTTCTCTTTCTCCCTCCCACTCCCTCTCCACTGGTTCTCACACAATACTTTCCCTCTCCTCTCTTTCAGTCGCTCTTCCTCCTCCATCCATCCTCTTCATCTCTCTCTCTCTCTCTCTCTGTCTCTCTGGGCTTGTTCGGTCATGCTCTGCTGCCTGTGTTCTATGAGGTCTTTGTAGCGGTTATGAGGGGAGGTTGGGGGGCCGGTGGGAGTGCGGCGTCTTACACAGTCAGGCGCTAAATTAATAACCTAGTGAATTCACACAATGCTGACACAAACACACTCCAGCCCTCTCTGATATGTGCGCGCACGCGCGCACACACACACACACACACACACACACACACACGCGCGCACACACACACTGCACAGACACACACACATGCACGCACACACTGCACACACACGCGCGCACACACTCACTGCACACGCGCACGCACACACACACACACACACACACACACACGCACACGCACACACGCACACACACACACACATCACACACGCATGCTGCAGACGTATTAAAAGGTGATGAAAGCTTCTCCTCAATTTCACATGTGAAGCACAAGATGTGAAAAGTGTCTTTTCATCTGCTTCAGAAAGAGATAGTTCTGGGTTAGGATGAGGCGATGAATGTGAGTCAGTGGATCGACTTCAGGCAAAGTCAAACAAACGTGTGTGTGTGTGTGTGTGTGTGTGTGTGTGTGTGTCTGTGTGTGTCCATGTTTTGTGACTATTACGTTCGAGTGCTGTAACAGTCGTTTATATGATAGAAAGTGTAAGCTATTTTATGACTGACTGTAACTTTATGTGCAGGCAGGTGCAAATGCTTATGTTACACGTGTGTTTGTTCGTGTGCGCATGTGTAGCTGTGTGTGTGTGTGTGTGTGTGTCCGTGTCCATGAAAAAAGACCCCCTTTCTCTCCTATTGTCGCTCTGGAATTTCAATATTGCTGTGTGTCATATGATCTTTCCCCTAGAGGGGGTCTGTGTGTGTGTGTGTGTGTGTGTGTGTGTGTGTGTGTGTGTGTGTGTGTGTGTACAACTGCACATATTTTGGGATAATTAGATTGTGTGGGCATTGTGGGTGTTGTGGCCCTTCACTGTGGGCACAAGGTTTTTTTTTCATCTTGGGACCCCAGTCTGAGACATTTAATCTCAGCCCAGACTAGACGGACCAAGGCTGATTAAAACATACCTCTTTTTTCTTTTTTCATGGTTAGACCCACCCACCACAGCTAGGCCTTCAACCATTACTGCATACTATGGACCCTTAAAGGGACAGCTCACCCTAAAATGCAAAATGCATATTTTTCCTCTCTCCTGTAGTGCTATTTATCCATCTACGTATATCGTTTTGGGATAGTTGCCTGAGTTTTGGAGATATCGGCACTTTGAGCACCACAAGCCGAGTGCCACCCAGTTCTATTGTATTCAAGAGAAGGCAGACATCTCTGCGGCCGATATCTCCAAAACTCAGGCATCTGCTGTCAGGTGAAACGAAGCGGCTTGCGACTGCACATGTATTGGAGGAAGCATGGTGCTAGTCTACATCTCTCCCCAGATCGGCAGAGGGGGTGGAGCAGTGACCAGGACAGCAGGGGGAATTGGCCAAGTACAATTGGGGAGAAAGAAATGTGAAATAACTTGATAAAAAAAGATGTTCATAAATGCGTAGCTGGTCTACACAAAGCAAATTTCCGTTAATGGACAATACAAGATTCTATTCTATTCTATTTGTCAGTCATGTCAGGTAGATTATTCAGTCGCCTGCATTTCGCCCACCTCATGATCTTATGATTGTGATCATGTTTCATATTGATGTTGTGATCTCTCCTATAGGTTGAGCAGAGCAGGCGCCCGGCCCTGGTTGTGTTCCTGATGAAATACCTGATGATGTTGGTGGTGGGGATTCCCTCTGTCTTCTGGGTGGGCAGCAAGAAGACCTGTTTTGAATGGGCCGGCTTCCTGCATGGGCGCAGACGAAAAGAGTAAGCAGAGATTGGATGCGTTTGTTTGTTTGTGTGTTTGTTTTTGAATCTCTTGAATAATCTTGCCTGATTTTGCAAGGACATGAAGTGAAAGCAAGTCACATCAATTCTAATCCATAATAGAATAGTCAACAGAGGTTATTTTGCCGCTATCAAGTTCAAGTTTATTGATATATCCCATTCCCTTCATCACAAGCGTATCTCAGGGACTTTACAGATAATGAGCTGAACTAGATCTAAGTTATCAACAATTGTAAAACAAAATGATATAAGACAAACTCAGGGAAGAAGAACAAAGACAAGATAGCAGCAAGGCATATATATATATATATATATATATATATAGCCTAGCAAACCCAGCACCACCAATATTTGATGCATATGCCTGTGTTAGTCAAATAAGCACATAACTGGTAGTAGTACCTCGTTATTGCATCTGTACTGTTTGTACTGTTTTTTTTGTTTTTTTTGAGGATATAAATAAATCACGTGTGTGAGTACATGTTTGTACACAAATGCGTGTTGACTTATTTATTTATATATTTTTTGCAGTTTTTTGCATGTGAATTCATTGCTTCAGACCATAGCTTCAGACAGATGTTCAAGTAGTATATTTGGTATCAAGGTCCACGCAGTAAACTAACATCAGTGCTTACACAGACACGCACAAACGCAGTATTTGTCTCCATGGTGACACGAGGCTGTCTTCTGCACCTTCGTCCTCCCACCCTCAACAGCAGAACATTAACCCTGTCCTCCTCTGTCTCCTGGCCCTCTGCGTCTCCCTCACCTCTCCCCACCTTCCCTCTCTCTCTCTCTCTGCGCTCCTCCTTGCGTTCCTCACTCCCTCATCTCTTCCAACCCTCCACGCTGCATCTCCCCCTCTCTCTTCCTGCGTTCCCTGTCTCCTCCTCTCTCTCCCCTGCTCTCCTCCCCCACTGTGTCTGCTGCACCCCTCGTGTCTCCCCACTCCCCTGCGCCTCCCCCCTGCCTGTACCACTACCCTCTATCTGCCCTTCCCCCGGGTCGCCCCCCTCCCCTCCCCTCCCCCACCCTCTCCCCCCTGCAGCAGTGGGGTGAATGAGTCTCGCCAAGTGCTGCAGGAGCAGCCAGACTTTGCCCAGTCCCTGCTGCGAGACCCGCACACCCCCATCATCAGGAAGTCCAGAGGGACATCCACCCAGGTACAACAGCAAACATGTATAGCCAACAGTAGCAATAGTACTGCTATGGGTAATAATGGTGGTAGTACTAATAGCAGCAGCAGTACAATTAATATTAATATTACAATATTATTAATATATTATTATTATTATATTATCATATTAATAATATTATAATAATATTAATATAATATTGTTAATATAATATTATTATTAATATTATAATTAATGATATCATTAATACCACTAGCGGCAGTAGTAGTATTAATTGTCCTAGTGGTGAAACTATAATAGAACCTTGCTCATCTGAACCCTTTGGTAATCATGGCTGTTGCTATAGCAACGTGTAAAGTGAAGTGGTAATAGGAAGAATAGTAGTAGTGATAGAAGTACAGCAGAAAGTCCCTAATCTGAACCCCCTTGTGGAATCATGCTTGTTGTAGTAGTAGTACTGTAGTTCTGACAACTGACAGTCATTCACAGACCCAATCAGATGATCTGACTCCCTCCTAATATCAACTCTGATGATGTTATATCACACTGCTCATGAGCAGATAGAAAATGCATCATACAACTCTACAACGGTAGAGTTTGATCAACAAAAATCTAGAACGTTGATTATAGTCTAAGCACAGACTTCCTTTGTACTGTATAATGTACTGTATATATTTGTACTATATAATGTACTGTATATCTTTGTTTGTGACAACCTGAACCCCACTCAAGTAAAAAATAAAACAAAACCAAAAATAAACCCTCTGTACCCTCCTGCAGGGCACCTCCACCCATGCCTCCTCCACCCACCTGGCTACCCTGGACGACCCCGACGAGCCGGTCAGGCCGCACCACCCCGCCTCCACCAGGAGCAAGGCCAGCAGTGTCCACAGCAAGGCCAGCTACCACAGCAGCCTGCACCGCTCGCCTGACCACAGGTACAGCACGAGCATCCATCTAGCCGTCTGTCCGTCTGGCTGGACGTCTGGACTAGGGATGTTAATGATTAATCGACAATCGATTAATCGATCATTAAGAACTTGATCGATCAAACTATATGTTAACCGATTAATCGACAATGTAGACTATGTGCTATTTTATCATTTTTCTTTTCTTTTCTGAAATGATTTAACACCACAAGGGCAAAATGTAACTTCCACTGCTTATACAGAGGAAGAAGAAAGCCAAGCTAGCAGACAGAAAGTCCATGGTGGAGAATTACACCCAAAAAGACAACAGTAATCATTGTAAACATTGTAATACAATGTTGAAATATCTCACATCCACAAGCACAATGACAGCTAATGCAGGACGTTTAGTTGGTTGATCAACTTGTTGGGTAGGCCTAAAGACAGGTGTATTTTGTATTTTATATTTTGTATGTCAAAAGCAGTTTTTAAAATAATGATGAATCGATTCATTGATTGTTAACCTGACCAATTAATCAATTAAGGAAATTGATTTGCATCCCTAGTCTGCACAAGGTTTGACCTTGATGTAGGTGAGGGTTTTGGAGAGAACTGATATCCCTTCTTCCCTCTCCTCTCTCTTCCTCCTCCTCCCCTCCCAGGTGTGATACTGTGGCTACTAACAAAGGTGCCGAAGTGCGCAGTTTCCATGGCAGCACGCCATGTCTCGACCACCCGCTGTCCACTCACAATAGCCTCCATCAGATGGACGGCCAATCGGGGCACGGCAGCCAGCAAGACTTGTCTGAGGCCCCGCCTACCCTCATCACCCACGGGACCACGGCGAGCGAGAGCCGGGTAGCCGGGGACGACGGCACCAGCGCCTGAGGAGAGTCAGAGATTTGATGGGGGAAGATGATGGAGGAAGATGTTGCCCTTGACATCCTTCTGATTAGTGTGTCGCCATTTTCCTCTAAGAGGATGGTGAATGTCTTGTTCCAGTGAGGGGCTGTGGCCATTTACTGGCTGTACACCTGTGCAAGTCATGTGACCATGGTGGTGATTTTTCATGTTGTTCAGTGGCACTTCGTTCCTGGTCATGTGTTAGCAGTGCAGGCTAATGGGCAGCAGGTCCACAGGTGAACCTGACTCTGAACCTGTCATACAGTCGGGATGCTCCCCGTGAAAATGGGGAGCATTGCCAGGTATGTGACATGCTTTCTGTGTTCCCCTCCCCTAACCATCATACGCCCCTGAGGGGCCGCACTGAGTGAGGTTGGGGGGGCCGCCAGTTGCTCATCCCTGCTCTTAAGGTATCGGTCTCTCGCGGAGTCGACTAAATTCCACTCTAAAAGCCGGAGAAGTATTTTTTGTAAATCATTCGAAATTACTTCTCTGGCAGTTGACTCATTTTGTGGTTACATCAGTGAGGCTTCTCTCTTCTCGGAAGCTATTCAGGGAAAGTTTTCGTCGGGACCAGACAAGCTTGAGCTAGCGTTGGCCACGAAACAGACACTGAGTCACCATGTCTGCAGGGAGATGCTGTGGACAAGAACTCCCACATGGAATACAAGTATTGCCTGCAGTCGTACTTTCTATGGCTTATTAAGTTCTGCATGTGGAGGCCAGAGTCTTATCTCTGCCACCGTACATGGATGTACCATACATGTATGCAGTAGTACATCAGCCTGGTTCTTGGTTTTGACACTGGCTTGACTAGTCTTATGATGGTAATTTTTCAAGTCCTAGTCTTATATCCTTCCAACCAAATATGTCAACACTGCCAAGTATAATTTTTGTAACAATCCTGAATGGTTTGCCCACTATTTTGGTATCATCTCATGTAACGCTTGACTTTTTCAGTCTCAGTCTTGGCCCTGTTTGATCTCAGTCTTGACTGAGACTCGCCTGGTCCCAGTCTTCGTTTGTCTTGGACATGCAGTCACTGAGGAGGTCTGGACTACTAGTTCTACGTGGAAGACGTTTTGTCATTGTGAGAGACTGACCAATATAGGCCTAATGTGAAACGGTGGACCTCTCTGTGGATTAGTGAAATATTTTTATACTGTGAAAAATTGTTGGTGTTTTCTGCTGCACTGTAGTGTGTGTGTGTGTGTGTGTGTGTGTGTGTGTGTGTGTGTGTGAGAGAGAGAGAGAGTGTGTGTGTGAGTGAGAGAGAGTGAGAGACCCAAGTGTACATGACATGTTTAGTTTTAAACAGCTCGCTTCTCCCCCCTGGTGGACAGAGAACGCATGATGGAGGGAGAGCTGCATGGATTGATGAATGGATGAAGAGAAAAGAGAATGTTTTGTGGGAGGGAGGGGGTTAATATATGTGTAGATGCTATTTGGATGGAATGAACAGGAGCACCTTCTCAGCGTGCTTACATGCACACATACTGCCGTCTGCCAGGCCAGCATCCAGAGCTGAACTCCCCAAAACCATTTGAGGCACGACTGTCTCTTTCCCACAGAGGCATTCTACAACAGAAGAAGAGGTGTTGGAAAGAAACAAGATGCCAGTGAGCACAACCGTTGCATTTTCAGTCAGTTGCATCAACCGATCAATCCATGTATCTAAAACATTATCACACATTTTCGAATACACAAGTTAGAATATAGCCTACTGGACAGTTATTACTCAAAAGCTACTGGAAGGACAATTGTTTTATCTCAGAGATCAACTCCTACTTGCAACTTTGGCCATCTACCAGGGCCAGTTCTTCAACTTGTCCTTTTTGAAGTTGAGTGTGTGGTGAGGCTTATGTAAATCTGTATAAATGTTAAAATTTGGTGGATGTGTTCTCCAAGGTCAAAGGTCAAAGACACTCTTTGCTAAGATGCTTTTGAGAAACCTATTGATGTGTTACAGTCCAAATACTGACTAAAGGGAATGTTATGGCAAGGCTTCATATAAAAAAAAAAGCATTGATCTAGGATCACTGGCCAAGCCTTATATGATCATATTCAGTGTGCATTCCAATCCAGGTACAAGACCTGCATTCAGGCCGCATGGTGGCATAAACTCTGAATTAAAACATAACAGCACTGAGATACTTCATATGCGTAAAGGGCTGTTATTGGAGAGTAAGCTTATTTCATTAAATTCAGTTTTCATCAATGGTGATATGTAACGAACTACTGTGTGTGCTCAGCGTTCATGTTGCTCTTTTGTTCTTAAAAACAAAGTCACAAACTGCTCCTCGCATTTGCTGCGACATTTACTATACAAGCGTAAATGTACAGTTAGGCAGTGTAAGTGCTTCTTTTTCCATAGCTTTTGTTTTGTTCCACAAACCCTTATTCTACCTACCTCACCATGCACGCTCAGCCTCCTCACCATGCACGCTCAGCCTCCTCCCTCACCATGCACGCTCAGCCTCCTCACCAAGCACGCTCAGCCTCCTCCCTCACCATGCACGCTCAGCCTCCTCTGTACCTCACCATGCACACTCAGCCTCCTCACCATGCACGCTCAGCCTCCTCCCTCACCATGCACGCTCAGCCTCCTCACCATGCACACTCAGCCTCCTCACCATGCACACTCAGCCTCCTCACCATGCACGCTCAGCCTCCTCACCATGCACGCTCAGCCTCCTCCCTCACCATGCACGCTCAGCCTCCTCACCATGCACACTCAGCCTCCTCACCATGCACGCTCAGCCTCCTCCCTCACCATGCACGCTCAGCCTCCTCACCATGCACACTCAGCCTCCTCACCATGCACACTCAGCCTCCTCACCATGCACGCTCAGCCTCCTCACCATGCACGCTCAGCCTCCTCCCTCACCATGCACGCTCAGCCTCCTCACCATGCACACTCAGCCTCCTCACCATGCACGCTCAGCCTCCTCCCTCACCATGCACACTCAGCCTCCTCACCATGCACACTCAGCCTCCTCACCATGCAGGCTCAGCCTCCTCCCTCACCATGCACGCTCAGCCTCCTCACCATGCACACTCAGCCTCCTCACCATGCACGCTCAGCCTCCTCACCATGCACGCTCAGCCTCCTCACCATGCACACTCAGCCTCCTCACCATGCACGCTCAGCCTCCTCACCATGCACGCTCAGCCTCCTCTGTACCTGTACACATACAGTACACACACACATGCGCGCACAATTGATTGGATGCTTTTTTCTTTTTCAAATCTCATCTCGTTAACAAACCTGAACTAACCCAACAAATGTAATTCAATTGCTAGTGCATGTTTCAGAAATACTATGAAATTGAACCCAGGTCGAGCAGAGTGGAGTATTGTTAAAAAGGAACTTGTGGGTTCTGGGTTGAATCAAAAGAATATAACTCCTGCACACTTATGTTTCGCTCCTGAGACCTTCATCAGATGAATCTGATGAAGGTCTCAGGAGCTAAACGTTATTCTTTCTGTTAAATAAAACCTTTTGCATTTGCAGACAGTGTGCAGGAGTTATTTCCTTTTGATTCAGTCTGGTTTTCCCTCCTCCTCCACCTGTCATTTTTAGGTGTGCAGAACCTTTGCTCCTTCGGGTTCTGGGTTGAACCATGCATCACTAACACTGCCACACACCAATGGATCTGTAGCTGTCTCTCTGTCAGCCGGCTCTTTGTTTTCACAGTCTACCTCTTTAGTTTGTACCTAGCGAACACACTGGCCTTGCATTCAGATACACCTGCTGCCTCTCTCCTCCCGTCTGTCTGCCTTTCTCTACCATCATCATCCATCATCTACCTACTTCAGCTGTATCTGTTGAACCTAAGTTGTCTGTCCTACCTGACGACTTAACCTGCCTCACATCTGCCTTCTGCTGCCCATATTGCCTCTCCGCAGTCTGCTGTGTGTGTGTTCTGTACATGTAGCCATGCTGATCTTATTTTGGACCTAAGGCGATACTGTCTGTACTCTTCTGTTGGCTTCCACACACTGTAAGCATTGTGCTTTTACCTCCGACTTGGACTGAGAGGCCTACTGTACCGTTTGCCTCAACACAACTCACTCGATTCCAGCTTGGAAAGATCTAATCCTCGGGTCCTACGTCAATTCGCTTAAGTCTGTATTTGTGAACATTAGTCTCATAGCGAGACATTACATTAGAATGAAGAGTTTGCCCTGCTCCCATCTTTCTGATATCAGATTGCAGTAAAGCTTCATAGAGGGTGAACTGAAATTGGAGGGAGAAGATGACTCACAGCAAGCATCCAGGATGGGTTCACAACCATAACAATATTGTGAATTATGAAATTGAGAGGTATTTGCCTTCAATTGTAATTTATTTGCAGTTTGAAACTGTTGTGACTACTTTTACATGCAGTTGAATAAAACTTTTTTTAGGATTTCTGTGCTCTTATTCCAGATCAGCTGACCTCATGCATATAATTTTTAATGGGGGGGCTCGGGGGAGGCTAGACCAATATGTGGGGGGGCTAAGAAAATGGCCGATTTTCATGACTTCAAAGTTACTTTATAATGAGCTACCCCCCCCCCAAATAAAACCAGATATGGCACGTTAGCACATTCAAAATAAATGTAGTTTTTTAATTAATTTGCCCAAAGAATATAAAAAATATATAGCTATAATACTACAAGTGACCACAAGGCAATGGTAAAAACTTTCACATGCAAAGGTTTAGGCATGAGGAGTGATTGGTTAGGTTTAGGCATGATGAGTGATGATTGGTTGGGTTTTAGGCGTGATGAGTGATGATTGGTTGGATTTAGGCATGCAGACTGGTGATTGGTTAGGTTAATATCAGGGTAAGAAAAAGTCCACAATGGAAATAAGCCTTTTGATTGATTGATTGATTGATTGATTGAATTTATTTGATAATTGATAAAAACATACATATACAACTGCCTAGCAGGAATACATACAGTACATTAAAAAAATCATTGGTTGAGGTTGAGAACACAATAAAACATCAGGGACCATGTTGGAAATAAGTGTTTACACTTTTGCATGTTATCCCTTGGATCTTTTATTGTCTCTATATCCATGAATAAAGTCAATCAATCAAAAGGCTTATTTCCATTGTGGGATTTTTCTTACCCTGAATTCAGAAGGTAAACTCCAAACAGCTCATAGCTCAGCAGGCTGAGTCACTGTGTCTGTGTTGCTACCTGACAGGGGGACTGTTGGTTCGATTCCCGATGGAGGAGACATATTACAGCACTGCAGCACTGCACTGTGTTTAACATCAGTCTGCCTTTAATATCCTCAAATTAATCAGAAGTGTAATAAAAACTAAAAGAAGATTGTTATGCGTATTTCCACTTTTATTCAAATAAGAAATAGCTTTGCTGCCTAAATAAACACAGATGAAAGTTCAGTCTGTGCACACCCCAGGTTAGAACTCAGAACCTCTTCCTCTGAAGGCAGCTGACATACACAGTGAACCACAAAGGCACTGCCACTGATGCTGTATTTCTCTCTATATGACTGTATTTCTCTCTGTATGAATTTTGAAGTGCCTGGCTATAGGTTACTGTGGGAGGACTGAAGCTTCCATGGTAAACTAAACTACACACCCCAAGCTGAATTTAATTGAATGTACCTGAAGGTTAGCCTGGGTAAACCCAGTCTTCAACGTGACATCACAGGCCATGCCTGTAGCGTAGGTTTCTTCGTGACTGATAGCACATAGAGGTCACGTGGAGGCTGGGTTTACCCAGGCTACCTGAAGGTAGCCTGGCTTTCCTTTGAGTGAGCGACATAGAGAGACAGTGAGAGAGAGAGAGAGAACAGAGTTTGGCAAAAATCCCACTGTAAAAAGTTTGACCTGTCTGGTTTTAAAAATGTTACATTTCAGCTCAACATAAAGCTGGTGTGTGTGTGTGGGGGGGGGGGGGGGGGTTTCCAGTAGACTATTGTGACACCTTGCCTAAAGCCTAAAGAGTAAATGTGGAGTGACACCAGAGTTTTAGCACAGGGTTAAGCAACCACCACCACCACCACCACCCAAGCTGAACGTCCTGATTGTACCTGAAGGAAGCCTGACTTTCTTTTGAGTGAGCGACATGGAGAGATAATGAAAGAGAGAGAGAGAATGGAGTTTGGTCAAAATCCCGCTGTAAAAAGTTTGACATGTCTGGTTACATTTCAGCTGTCAATCAACATAAAGCTGATGTGTGAGTGTGTGTGTGTGTGTGGTTGGGGGGGGGGGGCTCATAAAGTCTCAGAAAAATGTAATGGTAAAAAACAAAGATAAGAGCTCTTCCTTTATGTTGTTTTTTTATTTCAGACATGTTATGCTTGTGGGAGAGACAGAGAGAGAGAGGAAGAGAGAAGAACATGCAACAAAATCCCACAGGCTGGATTTGAAGCAGGTCACTGTGGGAGAACTGAGGCTTACATGGTAAACTACACACTCAACTCAGTGTGCCACCAGGGGACACCTTCTGGTGTTAATTAGTAATTACTTTATTGAACAGCCAATCAGTATCCTCCAACAACCTGCTAGAGGTTTGAACTAGGGGTGGAGCCGAACCTGGTATTCAGAAAAGCACAAATACGTGGGTTTTTACAAATGTTATTTATTTTATACAAATATTTATAAAAAAATATTTGTTTCCTCTGCCTCTGTCTGTGTGTCATGGATGGTATAAGCCTGAGCTCTATGGGTCTGTCTGTGTGGCTGAGTGGTGAGTAGTGCAATTGTCTCTGTTCTGATAGACGAGGGATCAAAACTCACTGTAGAAACCCCTCCTTTGCAGTATAGTTTATTGAAGAACATTTATGTTAACACTTTAATATCCTCAAATTAATTAGAAGTGTAATAAAAACTAAAAGAAGATGTTTACGCCTATTTACACTTTTATTCAAATACAAATAACTTTGCTGCCTCAAAAAACCTGTACACATTCCAGCTGAGAACACACAACCTCTTTCTCTGGAGGCAGCTGACATAGACTGTGAACCACAAAGTCACTGCCACTGATGCTGTATTTCTCACCGTATGACTTTTGAAGTGCCTGGCTATAGGGCAAAATCTGGAAAAGGCTATATTTGAGCTTTTAGTCAATAGTTACGCAGAATCGGTTGGACTTGGACATAGCTAATCTCTGGGCGCTTTTGTCTCTTTCCTCTGGCTGTCACCATTCAAAACTGACGGAGACTCGAGCCCACAACCTCAAAGGAGATTGAGGTCTCAATACTGCAGGGCAGCAAGCTAACCCTCTTTGCCACCAGGTCAGACTTCTTAACGCAGGTTTTCTCAGCGGTTTTCACTCTTTCCTCTGGCTCTTGCCATTCAAAAGTGTCTGAGGCTTGGGCGGGTGTTTCCAGCCATGTTAAAGAGATGGGAGACCATTTTGAGGAACAACATTTCTCCTCGATCGGGAATCGAACCGAAACTTCTAGAGTAAACGCTAGAGTCAGAGAGACTTCGCCCAGTCTTCTTCATCAGCTTATTTGCTTACAGTGTTCAAACTACTGATGATAAAGAAGCATCACAGGTGGAATGATACACAATATCATTTATGTCTATATTTTTTATTTTCTATTCTTTTAGCCACATGATTTTTCCGGGTTAGAGCTTCCAGCCGTCACAGCGCTCAACATCGCCACTCTGGTCGAAAGCTCGGTAAAACATAATGTCACCAGCACCGAATTTGGATAAAAAGAGGCATTTATGAGCAAACAAAGCAAGTTTAACAATAGCAAATAACATACCTCTCTCTCTCTCTCTCTGGAACACCCTCCCTACTTCATAATAAGCTCTTCCTTCTGTCTCAGTCAAGAAAATCCAACTGTCCCAATTGACAGTCCTCACCCATCTTAGAGTTCAGGCAGATGCACACAATCTGTAAATGAGTCATTTCTGTGAGGAAACGGCCCTAGGTTCAGTTGTGATACCTCTGCAGTGAAGGAAACAATGAGAACGAGCACTTTATCTCTGGATGGCTCTGCTTTGAATGTGTGAAGATGTAATGTGCTCCTCAAAAACCTGAATAAAGGTTTCTTTGTGATTGTACTCTCGGTTTATACAATTGTTTTCTTTTTTGCTGGTGGTACTGTTAACACATCTGCTCTGGACAAAATATGGATGCCAATTCAGGAATCATGTTCCAGTGTTATGGGGGCAGTGAGGTAGTTAAAACAATGGATCCCACTCCACACATCACATCAAACTGTCAACATCCGCCCTTGCCAATTTAGCAACTATTAGGAATTGCAGTGTGGAAAGACCATCATCTGAAAGTTCATCAGCTGAATGTTTAGACAAAAAAAAAGTTGAACCAAGTTGGTGAATCAGGACCAGATGCCCGAGCGTTCTCGCTTCCTGCGGACGATGGCGGCCACGTCCTGTTTGAGCGAGGAGACACTTTGCTCCAGCTGCTCCGAGAAGTCCTTGAGCAGGCGGCTCTGCTCGTCCACAAACAGTCTGAGCCCCAGCAGGTCCGACTCCTCCTGCAGAACATACAGGCGCACCTACATTACACACATATACATACACATACACATACATACAGACATGCACAGAGCATACAAACCACACATACAAAATATCCCACCTCTAAGATGAGTGTCGTGTGACTAAACACCAACACTGCAGATTAGGCTCCAGGGTTTGACGTTAACATGACGAGCCACCACACAAATGTAAGTTTGGTTTCTCGCTGCAACCCTGATGTACAATTATGTGACTAATTCACATAACTAAGAGCATTTCTTTGACCTACAAAAAGTTATTCCTGTCTGGTTTATTAATGTTGTTTTTCTAAAAGGGGCAAACACAGACCGTCTGGTTTACAGTTTTGCTTGCTGTGGAGAGAACATTTGTTTCTACACAGCTGGTGGTAAAATACACTCTACTCTATTCTTGTAAAGTGACCCATTTGTAAAATAATCTAATATCCCCTGAAAGAGAGTTGATCAAATTCTCTGATCTTCCCTGTGTGGCAAACACCTCTCTGTGTGGAACCTCTCTGTGTGGCAAACACCTCTCTGTGTGGCACCTCTCTGTGTGGCAAACACCTCTCAAAACTACATGATACTCCAAAAGACTCCAGACCCGGAATCAAGCAGCCAACTGAGGCCACTGGCCATTTTTCTGTAATCTCACTAAGACTTTTCATGAATGTGTGTGTGTGTGTGTGTGTGTGTGTGTGTGTGTGTGTGTGTGTGTGTGTGTGTGTGTGTGTGTGTGTGTGTGTGTGTGTGTGTGTGTGTGTGTGTGTGCATGCGCGTGTGTGTGTGTGTGAGTGTGTGTGTGTGTGTGTGTGTGTGTGTGTGTGTGTGTGTGTGACTGTGTGTGTGCGCGTGTGTGTGTGCGCGTGCACGTGCATGTGTGTGTGTGTGTGTCTGAGAGAGGGATATCATTAGATTCTCTGGTAATTATCCACTCACAAGGGATTTTGATAAACAAGGTCTTATTGTACTCATGCTAACGCAGACAGAGGGCTACCTACACTGGGCCTGTGTCTGCGCAGACGCTGCAGCTGCCCCCTGACCGAGGTCATGCTGTGGTAGAACACCTTCAGAGCACGGGCAAACTCTGCGTCACAGCTGGGACGCACCGGCCGGCCACGCCCACACTCGCCACCTGACACATACAGACAGGAAGAGGAGAGAGAGAGAGAGAGAGGGCAGAGGCAAACCACAACACAGTTAAGTAGCACATAGCAATCCTGCAGTCATTTACTAAATAAATCACAGAGGGAGTAAGTCAAACCTATAAGATGTGTGTGTGTGTGTGTGTGTGTGTGTGTGTGTGTGTGTGTGTGTGTGTGTGTGTGTGTGTGTGTGTGTGTGTGTGTGTGTGTGTGTGTGTGTGTGTGTGTGTGTGTGTTACCATTCCTGGCTGTGTTGAGTTGTTCTCTCAGAGTGTGGTTCTCCTTCCTCAGTGAGGCATTAGCATTCTTCAGTTCCTCCAAGTCCTGTTGAAGGGCTCTCACTGAACAGCTGAGCTCTGCAGGGTCCACAGGCTGCAACAGACACACACACACACACACACACACACACACACACACACACACACACACACACATGTGACAAGTTGAAAGTAATACATTACTAGACTGTTACAAGTTTAAAATCAGTAAATTCATGCTCTGGAATATGATTATATAATTCTGTAATTCAGTAAGATTTAAAAGATCAAGATGATCATAGTCAACTGATAAGATGTATAATTCTGTGCTAGTAGTTAAAAGCTAAAAGTAAAGAAACTCATAATTTGTCAAAAGACACTAAAGGGTTAAAATGCTTAAAAATGCTTAAAAGTAATTCATTGTGCATTTCATTGGTTATTGCTGCAAGTGAAGTTATCTGTGATCTACAACGTGAGTCATGACCTGAATCAACTGCTCTTGAGATCGCTTGCTCATGTCTACCTTGTGCAGTAGGGGGAGCGCATGCGCTGTTTTCTTCACTCTAGTAAAAGACGCCAGTGGAGAAACACAGTCTTGTGCAAGAGTCATCTTATTTCCCTGTTTCACAGGTATGTGTTGGAGTAAGCTCATGAAAATAGTCGCATAGTCAATGTGCATTATGTTGTTGTCACAGGAGAGTAACTTGCATGCGTTTTTGTGATGCTTATGTTGAGTTTTAGCTGTTTGTAGAGGAATGAGGAAGCGCTCCGGTTTTTGCCTCGTTTAGTCACGTTGGGAAAAGCACACTGCTAATTCAAAATGGCGCACGTTATCGTCTAGCTCAGTCATGTTTGTTTGTTGTTTAAAAGCGTTTATAAAACGAATTATATTTGATAAAAGAGTGATATCTAGAGAATTAATAGTTTTATTTTGAACAGTAATTTAATTGAAACAGAATCATTTTCTCAAGGTGAAACAATTGTAAACATGATATTTGCATTAAGAATGAAACATGTTTAAATAATTGTATGTATGGTTTTGATGGATATTGAGCTGTATGAATATTTGACACTGAATTTATTTGTTGTATTGAAAAATGCAATGGTTATTATTTTATCACTCTAGTAAAAGACGCCAGTGGAGAAACACAGTCTTGTGCAAGAGTCATCTTATTTCCCTGTTTCACAGGGGTAACATTTTGGAGGCACCGCTGGGATTGCTCTTCAGATGTCCGGTTGCCCACAACCTGGCGGTCGAATTCTGAGGCAGCTCATCCCCCCACAAAACAACCCAGGCAGGCTGCAGCGAGGAAGGTGTTGCTGTCCAAGGAGAGCTGGAAGCTGGTGGTTCACACGTTACCTGAGACCAGTCAGAGATCATCAGGAACCGTAAAAGCCACCCAGTTCAGAGTCAACTCCTGCACAGTAAAGGCTTCCCCTGTCCTGTCGATATGACGCCATTAGAAAAGCTACAGGAAGAGGTAATAGGAGCATTACAGGCACTGACAAGAGACAATTTGCTTGAAGTTTGTGACTCTCTCAACATATCGGGCACGCAAAGAGCAGATGTCGAGGAAAAGTCCCGCATATCACTATTGATTCATGTGATGAGCCACATTGAAAGAGAAGAAACGCAACAGTTAGAAGATGATGGCATGGCAGAATTGTTGCTACTGAAAGACATGATAACTGAATTGACCAAAACTAATCGAACAGGAGGAACGGAGGAAAGAGAGGAAAGTGCCGGGACACAGAGAGGAAAAGAGGAACAAAGAACTGATGATGTGAGAATTGAGCAGTTCACCTCTGCTAATGCTACTGTTCGTCAGTCTCAGCATCAGTCCCCACCTACCGTTAACCCACAAGTCAGCATGCCACCCCCAGTCAGCGCTCAGTCGCAGCAGCCAAGTACATGTTGGCGCAAAGATTTCAAAATCTCAGGGCAAATAGGCGAACCAGGCCAGAAAGAGAAATTATCATTTTCCAGCCTTGCTCATCAGATTGAGAACGGACTCAACAGGAGTTATCCAGAGATTGAAATAGTAGATGCCGTAATCAGAGCTATTTCTCCAGGGTCGCAGTTACGTAGCTATTTAGAAGGAAAACCCCACCTGATTCTCCCCACACTCCGACGCATCTTACGCTCCCACTTCCAAGAAAAAAGCGCCACCGAGCTTTACAAGCAGCTAGCTTCGGAAGTGCAAAATAGCAAAGAAACTCCCCAGAGTTTCCTCATGCGAGTTTTAGATTTGAGGCAGAAAGTACTTTTTGCGTCTCAAGAGTCAGAGTCAGGGCTTAAGTATGACCCAGCCTTAGTCCAGAGCATGTGCTTACAAACATTGCTTACAGGCCTACATAATGATAGTATCAGAATAGACATGCAACCTCTCCTACAAGACACTGAGACCTCCGATGAGCTTTTGCTAGAGAGATTAAACGTTGCATGTGCTAATGAGACAGAAAGGAGAAACAAAAAGAAATTATGCCACACCCCACAGTCAGCCACAAGTGTTAGTGTGGTACAATCAGAAGATAGGCCACCTGCTAAGTGCCCTGTGAAGGAAGCCAAGACAGTGGTTTCTCCCGAGTTGTTAACGGGCATCCAAGAGCTTAAGATAGATGTAGCTTCTTTAAAAGGTCTCAGTGCAGAAATAGCTCAGATTAAAGAAACTCTACAGCAGACACGGTTTCAGCCACAGCCCTGTGCCCCACCTTCATTTAGGCCAGACCGAGACACTCCGCCCCCCATGCCACCGCAGCAGTATTACAGTAGCAGACCTGATCAAGACCTTCAGCCCCCTGTGTCATCACGACAGTACTACAACAGCTACAGTCAGCCTCAAGCACCTCGGTATGGGCCAAATCACTACCCCAACCGCGCAGTCCGTGTTCCACGAAGATGCTTCGCCTGTCAGCAGACAGGAATGGAGGAACGCTGCACACACTGCTACAGATGTGGCAGTGGAGAACACTTTCAAGCAGGATGCAGAACGAGAGGAGACAGACCATTCAGAGAGGCTCCTTTAAACAGGGAGTGGTTACCACCACGGGACGGGTGTTAACCGTAGCGAGCAACGAGTCCCCGAAATGTGCAAACTGTGGCCGTGCAAACTCACCTGACAAATTTAAACAATGCTCATCCTGTAAAAAGACACTCTATTGTTCCAAAACATGTCAAAAACAAAATTGGCCTGAGCATAAGAAAAAATGCACCCACCTGTCAACGAGCCCCAGTGAAAAGTCCCCCTGTAAAGCAGAGAATACGAACACTCCGCCCCCTTTAGCTCTGATTAGCCACCCCCACAAAGTCACCTCACTAGTCGGCAGGCAGTGTCTTGTCGAATGTTACCTGAATGGCCACCAACTGCAAGCTCTCTGGGACACGGGTTCCCAGGTCTCAATAATCGATGAAAGATGGAGAGAAGAACACTTGCCAACCACAAGGCTGAGAGATGTGTCGGAGATCCTTGACTCACCTGGTGATCTGACATTGACTGCAGCAAACGGGACTGAAATGCCATACATGGGATGGATTGAAACAACGTTCCGACTAGCCTCTGAAACCAGCCAAGAAGAAGAGATGATCATTCCAGTACTGGTAATGAAAGGCTCACACCTGTCTCATCCCATCATAGGCTTTAATGTTATTGAGCACATCCTGACAAAAACTGAAAAGATTAAACAATATGGCACCGTAAAAAAGGCATTCCCAAGTCTCAAAAGAAATAAGGTGAGAGCTTTTATACAGGCTGTTAGTGCAGAACAAGAAGATGAATATTCAGTTAAAACAGAAAAAAAGGAGGTTGCAGTTTCTAAACACAGTTGCGTACAGGTTAACTGTCGTGTAGCTGCACAGCCCTTTAAAGAGGATGTGACTATGTTATTCCAGCCAGACCTGAATCCGCAGTGGCCAGATGATCTCGAGTGGTTTGACACACTAGTCAGTGTTAAGAAAGGTGTATCGCCAGTCATCACACTTGATATTTCTAATCCAACTGACCACGACATTATTTTGCCAGGGCGCACTTTAATTGGCACAGTACAAACCATTGTGACAGTCTTGCCCGACCAGATTTTTGAGAAAGCTACAACACCAGCCACAGTGAGTCACACCAGCATGGCACCCACAAGTAATGCTAGTGAAAAGTGGGATCCACCTGTAGATTTGAGTCACCTTAGTGAGGATCAGAGACAGGTCGCCAAACAAATGCTCAGAGAAGAGTGCTATTCTTTCTCTACGTCAGACAGTGATATTGGCTGTATTGAAAAGTTACATATGACCATTTCCCTCAAAGATACCGACCCAGTCAAGCGCACATACATATCAGTCCCCGGCCCACTGTATCAGGAAATGAAGAGCTATCTCCACGATCTAATAGCACAGGGTTGGGTTAGGAAGTCAAACTCCTCATACTCCTCACCTGTAGTGTGCGTGAGAAAAAAAGATGGCACCCTTCGGTTGTGCATAGATTATAGGGGCCTAAATAGCAAAACCCATCCTGACCGTCAGCCTATCCCTCGTGTCCAGGACATTATGGACGGCCTTGGTGGTAAATCCTGGTTCTCCCTCCTAGACCAGGGTAAAGCTTACCACCAGGGATTCATGTCAGAAGAAAGCAGACCTCTCACAGCTTTTGTCACCCCATGGGGCCTTTATGAGTGGATTCGCATCCCGTTTGGCCTCATGAACGCCCCTGCGGCATTCCAACGCTGCATGGAGGAATGCCTGGAAGGAGTTCGGGATAACATCTGCATTCCTTATCTCGACGACACACTGGTTTTCAGTCGGACTTTTGAAAACCATGTGAATGATGTGCGGACAGTGCTACAGCGCCTCAGGGAGTACGGCATCAAACTCAAGCCAAGCAAGTGTGATATATTTAAGCCAGAGGTCCGCTATCTCGGTCGAATAGTGTCAGCAGAGGGCAGTAGAGTTGATCCAGCCGACTTTGAAGCTGTTAGGGCATTGAAAGACATCAGACCTCAGACTGTGGGCCAACTCAGGCAAATGATGGGTCTACTCACCTACTATAGGCGGTACATCAGTGACTTTTCGCGTAAAACCCATGGTTTATATGAGCTTCTAAAAGCAGACTCAGCCGAAGCCCCTGATAACAACAAAAGGACAAAAACAAGGTTAAAGAAAATGAGTCGTTGCCATGTTGTGCCCTCAAGCAAGTCGATCATATGGACAGATCAGCACCAACAGGCGCTTGAACAGCTGATTGACTGTCTGCTCCATCCACCAGTGTTAGGCTTCCCTGACTTTAGTCAGCCATTCGAAGTACACACTGATGCGTCACACCAAGGCTTGGGAGCCGTACTCTATCAAAATCAAGATGGCAAGCTTAGAGTCATTGCCTACGGCTCTCGCACGTTAACGGCTGCTGAAAAGAACTATCATCTCCATGCAGGCAAGCTAGAATTCCTGGCTTTAAAATGGGCAGTCACGGAAAAGTTCCGTGATTATCTCTATTATGCTCCAACTTTCATTGTGTATAGCGATAACAACCCACTTACTTACATTCTGTCGACTGCAAAACTAAATGCGACCACCTCCAGGTGGGTTGCGGAGTTAGCAGATTTCCATTTTACCATCAAATATAGACCAGGAAAAGAGAACAGTGATGCCGACGCCTTATCGAGAATGCCGCTAGATGTCGAGTCGTTTAGGAAAGAGTGCTCTGAGGAGCTGCCGCCTAACACCATCGCTGCCACCGTTCAGGCTATAGAGCAACAGACAAACTCCCCTGTGTCTTGGTCATTCGCCGCTGTATCCATGTCAGTCTCAGCTGAAAACGAGCGAGCTACCGCATCAATTAGCCCGATACCGAAAGAACAGCTGAAAGACGCGCAAAAGTCTGATCCGGTGATCTGTCCTGTGTTAGAAAGTAAACTGTCAGGCTCCAGGCCGCACGTCAAAGAGCTGAGAGCGTTGAGTGCAAAAACAAAATGCCTGTTCAGAGAATGGGACAAATTAATAATAGACAATGACGGCATTCTGTACAGGGCTACTGCCGCCCGAAAGCAACTAGTCTTGCCGGAAAAATACCAGAATGCTGTATTAGAAGAGCTGCACAATAACATGGGCCACCAAGGTGCTGATCGTACAGTATCTCTAGTGCGCGACCGGTTCTTCTGGCCATATATGCAGTCAGACATAGAGCACTATGTGACCAAAGTTTGCACTTGTCTAAAACAAAAAAAGCCGTGCCACGACACGAGAGCGCCCATGACAAGTATTGTGGCAACACAACCATTTGAGTTGGTATGCATTGATTTCCTCCACCTCGACCGTTGCAAAGGCGGATATGAATATATTCTCGTCATTGTTGATCATTTCACGCGTTTTGTTCAAGCATACGCTACCACCTCAAAGTCCGGAAAAACTGCAGCAAATCTCATATTCAATGACTTTGCCCTAAAGTTTGGCTTCCCCAACCGCATCCACCATGACCAAGGGGGGGAATTTGAGAACCAGTTGTTCAGTCAGTTACAGAAACTCAGCGGAGTGGCTGGGTCTAGGACAACACCCTATCACCCTATGGGGAACGGTCAAGTCGAACGAATGAACAGAACTATTTTACAAATGCTTAAGACACTAACTGAGACACAGAAATCAAATTGGAAGGAGTCCCTGAATAAGTTGGTGTATGCCTACAACTGTACACGGTGTGAAACGACAGGCTACTCGCCATTCTATCTCCTGTATGGAAGATCGCCCAGGCTTCCAATTGATCTTCTGTTTGGACTGCACACAGAGTCAGGCTCCAGTGACCAACGAGAGTATGTGGAGAAATGGAAACAAGGCATGAAGGAAGCGTATGCCATTGCCAACCAAAGCGCTAACAGAGTTGCGGAAAGGAGTAAAAAGCATTATGACACAAAAGTAAGGAGTTCAGTGCTGCAACCCGGCGACCGTGTCTTGATAAAAAACCTGACGCCCAGAGGAGGGCCAGGTAAACTCAGGAACTATTGGGAAGACACAGTTCACACAGTGGTGAAACAAATGGGGTCTGAGCTGCCAATCTATGAAGTGAGACCAGAAAAGGGGAAGGGACGCTTTAGGGTCCTGCACAGAAACCTGCTTATGCCCTGTGACCACTTGCCCTTTGAGACACCACCAAATCTGGCTAAAACAGACAAAGAAAAAAAGAAAAGGACACACCAGCCTCAGCCTCAAACTCAGGAATCCGACGAGGAGAGTGAAGAAGAGTATGGACTTCACTATGAGCCGCCCCGACCCCCAACTACAGTGCCAGCAGAAATGAATGAGACACATGGCGATTCAGAGATGGCGCATGACCACAGGCACCCACCCGCAGAACAGAGAGTTGAAACGCCAGTTCCTGTTGCACCACCACCAGCACAGCTTCATCGAGATGATCAGCTGGAGGAGTTCAATGCTGAGGATCTGCCAGGTGAGGAAGGAGAGCACTCACCACATTCCTCCCCCGCATCAAGTGCTGCTGCCGAACCTGAGAATCCACCTCACCAGACACCACGCCGGGAGAGACGCCCGCCAAGGCGCATGACCTATGATCAGCTTGGCATCCCCTCCTGCTACAGTGTCCAGCCAGCACCCCAGATGTTACCAGTCTACCCTACGCCAGGACTGGTTCCATGGCTGCCACCTATACAGCCATACTACTTCCAGCCACCCTTCATGTATGGACTCCAGGAAACGTAAGTTTGTAGATTAGACATATTGACTGAAACCATGGACAATGCATAGACTGTTCATACAGACTTTTGCCATGGATTTATCGACTTTCTACTCTCATGGGCAATGCGAACAGTTTAAAGATTATTGCCATGATGACAGATGCTTGCATCAACACACGCACACACATGCCAGATGACATTATTGCCATGTTGAGAAGCTACTCGTGAACTGTTTGTGCAATGGTCGGTCACCAAACGTGGACTGGGGTCCTGTGAATAAGGACTGTTGTAACTGTAAGACATCAAACTGTGACCCTTGACCTTTGCTTGAGTTCAGACTCGCGGAAGATCTTGTGCGTCAAGTGCAAGAGACTAAAAACAAGAGGAAGAAAAACAATTGTTTTATTGGTTGAATGTCGAGAGTCGACATTTTCTTGTAAGGGAGAGTGTGACAAGTTGAAAGTAATACATTACTAGACTGTTACAAGTTTAAAATCAGTAAATTCATGCTCTGGAATATGATTATATAATTCTGTAATTCAGTAAGATTTAAAAGATCAAGATGATCATAGTCAACTGATAAGATGTATAATTCTGTGCTAGTAGTTAAAAGCTAAAAGTAAAGAAACTCATAATTTGTCAAAAGACACTAAAGGGTTAAAATGCTTAAAAGTAATTCATTGTGCATTTCATTGGTTATTGCTGCAAGTGAAGTTATCTGTGATCTACAACGTGAGTCATGACCTGAATCAACTGCTCTTGAGATCGCTTGCTCATGTCTACCTTGTGCAGTAGGGGGAGCGCATGCGCTGTTTTCTTCACTCTAGTAAAAGACGCCAGTGGAGAAACACAGTCTTGTGCAAGAGTCATCTTATTTCCCTGTTTCACAGGTATGTGTTGGAGTAAGCTCATGAAAATAGTCGCATAGTCAATGTGCATTATGTTGTTGTCACAGGAGAGTAACTTGCATGCGTTTTTGTGATGCTTATGTTGAGTTTTAGCTGTTTGTAGAGGAATGAGGAAGCGCTCCGGTTTTTGCCTCGTTTAGTCACGTTGGGAAAAGCACACTGCTAATTCAAAATGGCGCACGTTATCGTCTAGCTCAGTCATGTTTGTTTGTTGTTTAAAAGCGTTTATAAAACGAATTATATTTGATAAAAGAGTGATATCTAGAGAATTAATAGTTTTATTTTGAACAGTAATTTAATTGAAACAGAATCATTTTCTCAAGGTGAAACAATTGTAAACATGATATTTGCATTAAGAATGAAACATGTTTAAATAATTGTATGTATGGTTTTGATGGATATTGAGCTGTATGAATATTTGACACTGAATTTATTTGTTGTATTGAAAAATGCAATGGTTATTATTTTATCACTCTAGTAAAAGACGCCAGTGGAGAAACACAGTCTTGTGCAAGAGTCATCTTATTTCCCTGTTTCACAGGGGTAACACACACACACACACACACACACACACACACACACACACACACACACACACATACACACACACACACACCCACACACTTCAGGTGTAGAGATAAGCTAATGATAACATATTGCACAACCTATAAAAGCCTGCTCTGATCAGGAATACAGATTTCAGATGGAACTCACTGCTACACTGTCTGTGGGTGCTGCCTCGTCAATGATGAAGATGCCCTCTGTAGTCATCCTCACTCCCTCCAGGGACAACGTCAGGTCAGTGCAGCCCTCTGTGAGAGGACAACAACACTTAGCAAGCAGCAGATACAAAGTCACAGTTTTCAGCTACAGGTGTGTTCACATATTTGGGTTGTTTATTTATTTTTATTTTATCACATGTTGCTGGCTGGATGCTTTCCTTCCCCATGTCCCTCTCTTGACCCAGAATACAGTAAGAAGCATTATATTTAAGCAATATCACATGAGAGGGAGTGCTGTTGTTGGCTAATGATGGCTGTGATTCGGTCGTAGAAGATAATCACAGCAGTGCCCATATTAGCCAACAACAGCACGACCTCGAGTGTGATATTGCTTTTATACAACAGTTCTATTAAACAAAGCTGATTAAAAAAATGACAAAAAGCTGAGAAAATATATGATTTCTCTATTTATTCCGCCGCCAACAAAAATAGTCCCCTCAGCTTTGTGCTTTGCCGAAAATGTAGCCTAATTAGCCTAATTAACTGCAGGCTGTCTACTTTACTACTGTCTACTCTACAGCTGTGAAGCGTTTTGTTGATTAGAGCAGCTGTGAAGCGGAGTGATCTACACACAGTGAAGCGCCAGTGCGTTATCGTGAAATATCGGCACTGGTAGGATCCCTCTTGTCCAATCAAATTGCTCGGCCGGAACTACCTGTTGTATAATATATATATAGCTCATAGGATTTCACTTCCTCTCTTTTTCCAATCATCTAATCATCCATCCATCCATCCATCCTTCCTTCCTTCCTCACCTTGCAGGCCCCAGAGTTCCAGGACCACAGCGCTGCTCTGGAGGTAGTCTAGCAGATGCTGCGAGGTGTGGAGTGAGGCGAAGTGAAACCTGTGGTCCAGCAGAGGGTTGACATTGTGCCATAAGGCAGGAGTGTAGAGGGGCTGGCTGCAGTCAAATAACCTGAAACTGAGAGGAGGACAGAGGAAATAAGAACAACAAGAAAGTATCTTCATGAACCTTTCAATCTGTGACATACATCGTCCTCTCACTGTACTTTAAACCCCTTTCAGTGTCCCCTTGTCCATTTGTCTCACCCAAGTTGGACCCCTCTGTTGCGGGCCTCTTTGATCCAGCAGAGACCACAACACTGCTCCAGGACCAGCTGGAAGTCCATTCGTCGACCCAGTAACTCTGATGGGTCGATCAGAATGTCGTCCTCCCCCATTGGACTGCAGAGTGACAAGAAAACAAATTTGTTGATTTATCTCCGTGTGTTCAGTAACATCATTGACAGCGTGTTTGTGTGTGTGTGTGTGTGTGTGTGTGACATACAGTCCAGTGGAGGTGCAGGGGACCAGCTGTGCCTGCAGAATGGCCTCCTCTGTGCCCTCTGACCCCAGCACCTAGAGACAGGAATTGTCAACCAATCAAGCCAATCAGCACATTCACTCGCCATCAGAGAATCAGCAACATACACAATCAGCTGATCTGTACACACCTGTTTGTGTACATACTGTATGTGTCTGTATGTGTGTAATCCTGTATGTGTGTGTGTGTGTGTGTGTACTGTACCTCCAGTTGTTCTTCCAGAGCGATGCGGAAGGCCAGGGACTGCAGCCAGAGGTGAGCGCTGCCGAGGAGCACCGGCTCCAGTGGATCCCAGAATGGGTCTTTGTCTCTGGGCAAAGCTGCTCTAGATAGTCCCTCTCCACTCTAAGAGAAGGAACCAAGGAGGGATCAAGCAGAAATGCCAAAGCGGATGCTTTCAAATAAATAAACCTATGAATGATACCAATACAGTATAGTTGTCCAATAGGCTAGCTAGCTTGCTGGTATTCATTACTAAGTTGTTGATCTTATACTTTCAGTCAGTCAGTCTAGAATCCCTCAAGCTGCTC
Organism: Poromitra crassiceps; assembly: GCF_964638095.1. NCBI lineage: Eukaryota > Metazoa > Chordata > Actinopteri > Beryciformes > Melamphaidae > Poromitra > Poromitra crassiceps. The sequence continues at coordinate 13,398,697 of NC_139633.1, forward strand.
TTAGGCCTGTATGTGGTACCATAGAGATGCCTTCAACATCGAACACCAAGCATTGTGAGATCCAGCGTCCTCATGGCCTCAAAGCCTTAAAAAACAACATTGGAAAAAAGTCATCTGCTATCAAGAGGTTCTGTTAACACATATTTTGCTTGTTTCCTTTGTACATTTCTACCATTCTACTGATTTGTAAAGTGTTTTTATTATCTTCTAACTAAACTTAAGCAACTTTTCTTCCACTGAATTACATTGTCTGCGCTCCGTTCAGCATGATGCTGCTGGTAGACTTCTTCCATCAGGAACTTGCGGTTCACAAACTTGGCCTTGGTCCACATCCATACCTGGAGAGAGAGTGTGACAGTGACATCTTTTAGATGGAGAGTGTTGCGAGGCCCAGAACTGGAGTTGGCCCCCCCTTGATCAAAGGGGAGCCTGAGTACCCTCTAGAAAAAACATTTCAGACACAAACTCAAACCTGTTATAATGGCATGAAAATGCATACATTTGTATCCACAGATTAATCTGTAAGAAGTAGTAGTATAGAGACAGAGGGAGAGAGAGAGAGAGAGAGAGAGAGAGACCGACAGAGAGAGAGACCTGCTTGCTCTCCAGAGAGGTGACTCTGACGACAATCGCTTTCTCCAGCTCATGGCCTTTCGAATCCGACATCGCCAGGTTCTTGATCTCCAGCTTGAACTCCACCCCCTAAAGACACGACAAGACAATAGGCTGTGAGTGTTTATTAATGGACACACGTCACAATGAGGTTATTATTAGCCTTTTTCACCTCAGCCATTTTGTGTCTAAAAGGCAGGAAGTAACACAGGTGCAAGCAAAACATTAACGGGGTCCCTGGGCACTGGAACACCTAAATAGATTGGAAGTTGGAAACCCTCATTAATGTTTGCTTTCACCTGTGCTACTTCCTGCCTTTTTGACACAAAATGGCTGCTGGTGAAAAAGGCCCATTATGCGAGTATATACAGCATGTGTCTGTGTGTTACCTTGTTCAGCTCCTGGCTCATCTGGTTGGCCTCAGCCACCATGGGCATGAGTTTGACGTAGTCGTAGAAGACAGCCAGCAGACTGGGGTCAGCACTGGACTCACCTAAACACAGACATGCACATGACATGACATCCACCCTCCTCCCTCTCACCGAGCCTGCCTCTCACCCAGCCTGGCTCTCACCCAGCCTGGCTCTCACCCAGCCTGGCTCTCACCCTCCTCCCTCTCACCCAGCCTGGCTCTCACCCTCCTCCCTCTCACCCAGCCTGGCTCTCACCCTCCTCCCTCTCACCCAGCCTGGCCCTCACCCTCCTCCCTCTCACCCAGCCTGGCTCTCACCCTCCTCCCTCTCACCCAGCCTGGCTCTCACCCTCCTCCCTCTCACCCAGCCTGGCTCTCACCCTCCTCCCTCTCACCCAGCCTGGCTCTCACCCTCCTCCCTCTCACCCAGCCTGGCTCTCACCCTCCTCCTTCTCACCCAGCCTGGCTCTCACCCTCCTCCCTCTCACCCAGCCTGGTTCTCACCCAGGTGGATGCCCTCGACCGCAGCCAGTTCAGATTGGAAGTAGTCGTAGTCGTAGCGACTCCAGTCATCCCCGCCCCTCTCAGAGGGATAACCAATGAACAGGTAGGTACAGTTTGAGCCGAGAATGAGCCGGTCCTATAGGGGGCAAAGAGAGAGAGAGAAATGCTGTGTGTGTGTGTGTGTGTGTGTGTGTGTGTTTGTGTGTGTGTGTGTGAATATATAGTGTTCAAATTATTCTGCCACCTCCCGACTGAAAAACTCCTATCTATTCCCTCTTGATTTAGTATTGACCTTGACCTGTCTGACCTTTGTATATTTACACTACGACCTCTTTTTAACCTCTTTTTATATCTATGTATTTATTATTTGTTTCTTCGTTGGTATGTTGTTCCTTGATCTGTCATTTTGTTGTAATAGTGAGGCGCCATGTGTTTGCTTGTGATACGCATGTAAACCTGAAAAACCCATGAATAAATCAGAAAAAAAGAAAAAAGAAAGAAAAGGGAAAAAGCAGCGAATAGAGGCCCACCAGGTGTTGCAGCTCAGTTGTCTGGGAGATGAGGTTGCCGTTGATAATGACCTTTGACCCTGCCAGCGGGGCCAGTGAGACCCGCCGCTGTTCATTCCTGAACACAGCATGACGCTGCTGGATCCTGACACACACACACACACGCACACACAGACAGACGCACGCACACGCGCGCGCGCGCACGCACGCACGCACACACACACACACACACACACACACACACACACACACACACCCCCCACACACACACACACACACACAGTTACAGGATGTCCCAGCATGCATTGGGCAAACACACTGGACAGGTTGTCAGTCCATCACAGGGTGAACACAGACCATCACTTACAATCCCCCAGAGAAGATCCTATAGATGAGATCTACACTTCCAATGTTTTAAGGTAGGTCCAATTCAGAAAACAACAACAAATAAAAAATACATTTTAATTGGACCTCTATTTACATTGTATTGATTCACTAGCGGAGCAAACTTGGTTCATCATGGGTCATTGTTAATGAGACAGTGTAAATGGATTGTAGTGAACACTCAGAGAAGCAGAGTGAAACTCTTCTGTAGAGGAGCTTTGAACATTGTGATTTGCAGTGTAGCTGGCAGCACTGTGGCAGCACTGTGTTTGTGATGTTCAAATACGTACCCGAGGCCCTTGATGGAGATGGATCTGGGCGAGGAGTCAGACAGCCCAATGTCCCAGTCACCTGGGAGAAGACAAAAACCCACAGGACTCCAGAACAAACATCTCCCTAACACAGCCGGCCTATCTATCAAAGGGATAAGTGCCTCGCCTAGGTATGTTGGTATAGGGAAAACAACAACCTGCTTCCTCTGATTATAATGTTTTTAAGAATAGTAGATCTGGGTCTGTTAGAATATTGCTGATCTGAACCTGGTTTTTTCTCACTTCTAGCTCACTTGATGACCCACTCCCCTGCCCTTCTCCGGTCCACATCGTTCCCTCTGAAAGTGAACGAGGGATAGAGAGACAGAGGTGACAGTGTGTGAGAGAGAGAGATGAGGGAAGACTCACCCTCCTGGATGAAAAGCTTGACCACCCCGGACAGCTGAGCATCCTCGTTGATGTTCAGGATGTAGGGGTGCAGCTGCATCATCCTCCTCTCCTGACAGAGAGAGATATTAACAAGAGATATCTGTGTGTGTGTGTGTGTGTGTGTGTGTGTGTGTGTGTGTGTGTGTGTGTGTGTGTGTGTGTGTGCGCGCATGTGTGTGTGTGTGTGTGTGTGTGTGTGTGTGTGTGTGCATGTGTGTGTGTGTGTGTGTGTGTGTCTGTGAGTGAGAGCGAGAGAGAGAACATGAGACTACAGAGAATTAAGAAATGGAAAAAAAACACATTTCCACTGACAGCGTACAGTATGTTGGCTTTATTTATACAGCAATCTTTCCATCTGGTTGTATATTCGATATTTGTGTTGATGTGTGCGCGCATCCACCAATATCTATAATGTGTGGGAGCTCTTGAGTGTGTGTGTGTGTGTGTGTGTGTGTGTGTGTGTGTGTGTGTATACCTGTGTTATGCTAGCATACTGTTGCTCCCAGTCCTTCAGCGCCTCCTGCAGGTGATGTTCCCACAGAGTCTGGATGGCTCTGATCTGGAGCTCATTATGGGCCAGCAGCTGACGAAGCTCCTCTGGGCATGCACGCACGCACACACACACACACACACACACGCACACGCACACGCACACGCACACGCACACTCACACGCACATGCACACGCACACACACACATCCGAGGGTCAGATATGGGTCCTCTAGCTGCCTGCTGAATCACAGAAGAGCTCTTTCTATTGCAGTCTCTGGTGTGTTTCCCCAGCAGCAGCAGCAGCAGCAGCAGCAGCAGCAGCAGCAGCAGCAGCAGCAGCAGACTCACTTGTCTCGTCATCGGCTCTGCGGCCCTCCTGACCCAGCCGGCTCAGCCTCTGCAGCAGCCTGGCGTTCTCAGCCTTCAGCTCTTTGACCAACCGCTCCGTGGGACTCTCGTTCACCACGGCCCGGTTCACAATACGCTTTGCCCTGTAGGGGGCGAGGCGGTTGGGGTCAGGAGGCGAGAAGAAGCCGGGGGAAGATGGCCGACAATTGGAGAAGAGCCAGGAAGTAGCATAGTGGGTTCAGTTTGCTTTAGAGTTGATAGTAAATGATCCGTGGTACCTTTCAGCATAGCGCAGGGTTGACAGAGACTCCTCATAGCAGATATCAGCAGGACTCACTGTGGCAATCTGGCAAAGTAACCCACGTCAGAAAAACAACAACAACATCTCACTGATCTGTGTATACTGTGTGTTTGTGCAATTATGGATAGAAAGCATAAAAAATAAGGGAAATTCCTCATCTGTTAGCTACCATAACCGTGCGGCTGTTGCCCCCCAGTGCAGACTGCAGCAACTTGGTGAGAACTGAGTCTCTGTAGGGAATGTGGATGACCTTCTTCCCCACTGCCACATCAGCAAGGGAACTGCAGGGAGAGGAGAGGAGATGAGAGAAGAGGAGAGAGGAGGAGAGGAGAGGAGAGGAGGGGAGAGGAGAGGAGAAGAGAGAGGAGAGAGGAGGAGAGGAGAGGAAGAGGAGAGGAGAGGAGATGAGAGGAGAGGAGGGGAGAGGAGGGGGAGAGGAGAGGAGAGGAGAGAGGAGAGAGGAGGAGAGGAGAGAGGAAGAGGAGAGGAGAGGAGAGGAGAATCTGATGATCATGTTGTGTTTAAACTAAACTATAAACTAAACGGCACCAGGCCAACCTGATGACGTTGCCCAGGGTGGTGAGGCTCAGGTTGATGGCTGTGCCCTCTTTGAGGCGGTCAGCCTCTAAGCCTGAGGCACGCTGGCGCTCACTACCGGCCAGGTCCACCAGGTTAATGTTGGACTGCTTAGTGATGCTCTCTTTAGAGAAGATCTGACAGGAAGGAACGGTAAAGACAACAACACATCATTAGAGAAAAGCCTAGAGATCTGACAACTCTAAGACCTACAGAGACAGAGACACACGTAGATTAAAAAAACACAGGATAATAAGATGTAAATATCCCTTGTGCAAGCACTTACTAGAGTCTTTTGATGGTATCTGCAACACTGAAGTGGCTAATGATGGAATTTGACACAGAGGGGCGAGGGTTAAAAGAGTCATTGGAGTCATCAGGTGGTAACCCCCTTCACCGGCGTTTCGACGACAAAACCTGGCGTCCCAGGTGTGCCCTCCTCTGCTTTCAACCCTCCCCTCTGTGTCGTCTCCCACAGTTTATCAGCAGCACCGGGCAACAGCTTCCATGCCAACTCCAACTCCTCCATGACAGTGGTATTGATGCACTGCAAACTTTGGTTTACATCCCGTTGCTGTGCTTCACTCGACTGATTTGACCTTGCCTTCGCAGATGTATGACACATGTAGAAATGTAAGCCCATGTTAGGATATGCGCTGGACTTCACCACCACAGACTGTATGTATGGGTTGTAGTAGCTGCTGCGGTAGTGAGCCAATCACAGGTAGCATTAAATAAAATCGAAGAATGCTTGTGCTGATTGGCTGCGAGCAAAACCATACCAATAGTATTTTATTTTTCTAGATCAGTGTACAAAAAGAATCAAATGCAGGTGCAGGTATCGTTTGACTTAAAGGTATCGAGCATAGAAGTCATCTTCTTCACCCTCTTTCCAACTGTGGTTGACGGATATGACCTCTGTTACATGGATGGAGAGACTGAGATTTATGAGGACCAATTCACTCACAAAGTTTTTGGCCATTTGGGACCCGTTTCTGGCCTGCCTAGATGAGCTTGGGGGAGGCGGGTGACTCGCCTGGCTGGTTCATGATCCCCTTGTGTGGGACCCCAGGCATAATGTCTTTCACGAGCACATAAGCACCTTATGCGGCTGGTAATCATGTAATATTGAATGTTGATCTTATGTATGTTTTTGTTTTCTTTTTTGTCTTGTTTTTTTTTTCTTTTCCTGTGTCTCAGCGTGTTTGTTTGCCCTCTAGTTGTTCTAAAAAATTTAAAATAAAATATTGAAGAAAAAAAAAGTATCGAGCATAGGTATGGAGTACCGATACCCAGCCCTACTGTATGTGTGTGCTCATCACATGACTCTGCAGGGCCTGTGTATTGTCACATGACTCTGCAGGGCCTGTGTATTGTCACATGACTTTGGAGGGCCTGTGTATTGTCACATGACTTTGTCAGGGCCTGTGTATTGTCACATGACTTTGTCAGGGCCTGTGTATTGTCACATGACTTTGTCAGGGCCTGTGTATTGTCACATGACTTTGTCAGGGCCTGTGTATTGTCACATGACTCTGCAGGGTCTGTGTATTGTCACATGACTTTGGAGGGCCTGTGTATTGTCACATGACTTTGGAGGGCCTGTGTATTGTCACATGACTTTGTCAGGGCCTGTGTATTGTCACATGACTCTGCAGGGTCTGTGTATTGTCACATGACTCTGCAGGGCCTGTGTATTGTCACATGACTTTGGAGGGCCTGTGTATTGTCACATGACTCTGCAGGGCCTGTGTATTGTCACATGACTCTGCAGGGCCTGTGTATTGTCACATGACTCTGCAGGGCCTGTGTATTGTCACATGACTCTGCAGGGCCTGTGTATTGTCACATGACTCTGCAGGGCCTGTGTATTGTCACATGACTGCAGGGCCTGTGTATTGTCACATGACTTTGGAGGGCCTGTGTATTGTCACATGACTCTGCAGGGCCTGTGTATTGTCACATGACTTTGGAGGGCCTGTGTATTGTCACATGACTCTGCAGGGTCTGTGTATTGTCACATGACTCTGCAGGGTCTGTGTATTGTCACATGACTTTGTCAGGGCCTGTGTATTGTCACATGACTTTGGAGGGCCTGTGTATTGTCACATGACTTTGGAGGGCCTGTGTATTGTCACATGACTTTGTCAGGGCCTGTGTATTGTCACATGACTTTGTCAGGGCCTGTGTATTGTCACATGACTTTGGAGGGCCTGTGTATTGTCACATGACTCTGCAGGGCCTGTGTATTGTCACATGACTTTGGAGGGTCTGTGTATTGTCACATGACTTTGTCAGGGCCTGTGTATTGTCACATGACTCTGCAGGGTCTGTGTATTGTCACATGACTCTGCAGGGTCTGTGTATTGTCACATGACTTTGTCAGGGCCTGTGTATTGTCACATGACTTTGGAGGGCCTGTGTATTGTCACATGACTTTGGAGGGCCTGTGTATTGTCACATGACTCTGCAGGGCCTGTGTATTGTCACATGACTTTGTCAGGGCCTGTGTATTGTCACATGACTCTGCAGGGCCTGTGTATTGTCACATGACTCTGCAGGGCCTGTGTATTGTCACATGACTTTGGAGGGCCTGTGTATTGTCACATGACTCTGCAGGGCCTGTGTATTGTCACATGACTCTGCAGGGCCTGTGTATTGTCACATGACTTTGGAGGGCCTGTGTATTGTCACATGACTCTGCAGGGCCTGTGTATTGTCACATGACTTTGTCAGGGCTTGTGTATTGTGTAAATGTAGAGAAAGGGAAGCAGAGCAGCTCACCTGTTTGAGCTGCAGGATAATGAGCATGTGTGAACGACTGCTGTTGGCGTTCATGTGAGTGGCTGCGGTGGTTCGAGCCCGGGTGCCCTGTTCCATCAACTGCTCCACCTACAGGAGACATTTGGAATATTGTCTCTAAAGTGACACAGTAATAGAGTACACTAACAACACAGCATCAGCATGTGTGCATGTGAGATTTTAGGGGAAGATTTTACGTGTGATTGGGTGGAATCGTTCAGGAAGTGTAAAGAGCGCCCCTGTGGGTCACCTAACAGAGCCGGATTTTTTAATTACCGTAGGTAACTAGGGTGCTGATTAACTGGGCAAAAATGGCTAATTAGTGGTCATGAGTCAACACAGGTTCAGCACTATGGAGAGCTCCATTGGTTAGCTACTGATGAAGCGCACCTGAGTGGAGGACACAGCTGAGTGGAGTTTGAATGAGCCAGAGAAGTGGACTATGAAAGCCCTCTGGTGAGAGAGAGGAGAGGCTGCATGCCAACTCTGTGAGCGAGGCCTGAATAAATGGGTATCAAAATCAGAACTATAATACGCCCTTTTCACACCAACCGTTTTGAGGTGGTAAAGACGGAAGTAAAGCAGGTGTAACCATGGATGTATTAAAAGAACTGGATAGGGGACAAGCCACGCCCACCCATGAATTCGGACGGAGGCTGCTCACTGGCGCATGAAGCCATCATGGGGGGGGGGGGGGTTCTTCCTGGTTTTACTTCCTGACCATGCGGCCCAAGGCGAAGTGCGCATGTGTGCCATGACGTATTCCATGTCTCCCACCCCTCCCACCCATGGATGTATTAAAAGAAGAAAATACACCCGTATACGGCTCTTAGTGGCTTCTGAAGAAAAAATGTCCCATAAAAAAATATTTGATCATTAAAAGAGTCGTTTTACACTTTGAGTGACACCCGGAAAAAATCCCCCTGGGTTTAACAGCTACCGGGGTCCCCATGCAAGTGGATGATAATTTTCCTTTATGGGCTGCATGGCGTCACGTGACTTGCAATACAGAGCTTCGCCACCATGTTCAAAAGGCTTCACAGCCCAGTGCTATTCCTGGGGGCTTGGGTGTAACCAATAACATGAATGGGGGCCCTGGCACTGGAACACCTAAATGGAATGGAACCATTATTATTATTATGGTATTGTTACACCTACTTTACTTCCTGCTTTACCACCTCAAAACGGTTGCTGTGAAATGGGTCTAATTGCAAAGTCTGTGTATGTGTGTGTGTGTGTGTGTGTGAGAGAGAGAGAGAGAGAGAGAGAGAGAGAGAGAGAGAGAGAGAGAGAGAGAGAGTGAGTGAGTGAGTGAATGAGCTAACAATGGCTGCGCAGCCCAATATACTGCACGGATATTCTGCTACTCTGTGAGAATATCTGAAATATCCCTAAAAAGCCCTTCTCCCTCTGTCCTTCGCTCATATTTTATTTTCCTTTTCCTAGCATGTCTCTCTCTGATCCTTCTATGTTCACAGGAGAGTATTGTCAGTGCACTATTATGGCTCTCATTCTTGCATTCCTTACCATTGGTTGTTTGGTGATCAGGGAATTTAAAGTTACTGTGGCCCCCGAAATGCAAGACACTGTGGATAAGACACTCATGCAGGTGGCTGCATCCGTCTCTACCTGTGGTGCATTGTCACATGGGACAGTGCGGAGACCCTCCACATAAAACCCCCGCTGCTGCTCCTCTCTCACTCTCAACCCCCCTGGAGTGCGAGACCCCCGAGACAGCAGGTCAATCAGCTGGACAGAGAGGAGCGAGAGAGAAAAGATGATGGAGAGAGAGAGGTTATCCACCAAAACAATGAACATATAAGCAGAAGTCATAGGAAAAATAGGCTTTATGCAAATCCAAAGTTTCAACAATAGCCAAACAAAAACGAGTCAAAATTGCATACATGATAGTGAAATTACCTCACCCTATTTTTTTTACCTGCTCATTATAGATTTCCAGCATACTGAAAAAGACCTGTGTAGGAAAAAAAAATATATATTTATCAGCTAACACCATAAACCCCTACGACAGATAAGGTGTGATAATCACGCAAAACGGCCACCAACCCACCCGCCCCCACACACACACACCCCTACACGCATGCACGCCCCCACACACACACACACACACACACACACACACACACACACACACACACACACACACACACACACAAGAGATGCATGATATATCGGCAATCATATCGTATCGGCCAATGTTAATGACTTTTGAGGTACTGGGACTTTACTTGAGCATTTCCATTTTGTGAGACTTTATACTTATACTCCACTACATGTCAGTTGGAAATATTGTACTTTTTCCTCTGATGGCTGGAGTTGCTGTTACTCTGCAGAATACGCTTTTACATGCAAAACATACCAGAACTTGCACTGCCCCCCACCTGGCACTGGCTGGTGTCCTGGTTCTCCCTCATAGCTTGGAACAGTCGGTCACACAGTGTCGGAACCAGGCCTTTATTGGGCCCATAGCCCACCATGGAGTAACTCTTCCCTGAGCCTGTCTGCCCATAGGCCAACAGGGTGGCATTGTAACCCTGCAGACACAATTCGGCAAGATTCAATATCAGAACAGAACAGAACAGAAAGCAGAACTTCACCTGTGCAAAAACATCCAAATGGGCCATTTCAGAAAACAATGAACCAAATCTGCTGAGGTGCAAAACTGAGCTCTTGGATCTCATTTGAATGATGAGATGAAAATGTAAAATATAGGATCACTAATGTTATTGTTTATTATTGTTTATTGTTTAACTATATATATTGTGTAACTAATGTTACCTCACCTGCAATGCATTCTCTAGGATTCCTTCTCCCAGGTCCTGGAACACGCTACCCTGCAGAAGAGAGTAAGGTGTCAGGTGTAAGTAGGCAACAACTTTTGTGAACCTTGTGACCTGGTCATATTAAAATTCATATTCTAGATCTGCTCAGTCTAGACAAGGGACAGACATTTTTCCAGTCTAGATGCTGTATCTTTACGTTCGACACGCCCTATTTCCTCTATCATCTTCAACATGTTCTATTTGTTGCATTGGATATTGGTTTCATTAGTTGTGTTTGTTTCCCCAGGAAGCCTTGGACCTCACCTGGTCGGCGTAGCGTCCCCCCGGCTCTTCAGGCAGGTAGAGGCCGTTGCGGTTGCGAGTGAAGCCACTGTGGGACCAGTAGGCATAGTCGAAGCAGAAGGAGCGGCGGTTCTGGGCGTTGCGTGGGTCCTGGATGGTGATGGAGCTCGACGCCATGGAGACGATACAGCGGCTGCCTGCATCCCTCTCTCTCTGGATGGAGGGAGAGGAGAAGGGTTTAGGAGGATGGTTCTCAACAAGGGGAGAGAGGGGAGGATGGAGGAAGAGATGATCATAGCCACAGTTTGGATTGAAAGAAAAATTGGAAAGTGAGAGATGGATGCTGAATTCTTCCTCAGCAGCGGCCCGCATCGCTTCTTTCTTGATGGAAGCAGAGAGAGGAAGTTCAGGAAAGATGTTTCTACTGTCAGAGGCAATAAACAATACCTAACTGCATCCCTCTCTTGATCAATGGAGAAGATGGAAGAGGGAGGATGGAGGGGTGGATGGGCAAGATTCTAAAATTGGAATTTAGAGAATCTATGATCATATGGTCCCCGGACCCCCATCTGAGAACCACTGCTCTAGAGAAGGGGAAGAGGAGTGAAAAGAAGGGGAGGGGGATGGAGGGACAGCTGTCAATAACCATAGTGCACAAAGAAGGTAAAATAAGGGTTGGTTTCCAATTTTGAAAACGTGAACAATCAGCCTACCAGTTTTTTGTTCCCAATGTAGACTAGAGAAATTAGTAGAATCCATACCCCCACACTGTCAATTTGGGACCATGTAGCCTAAGAGCTGTCTTCTCTGATATATCAAAACATAACTTCTGCAACTTCTTTGAAATATGAGGGCGGTAAGAATATGCTCAGTAATCCACAATCAAACATGTCATCAGGAATGCAACAAGGCAGGACATCATTGGGGGAAAAGTGTAAAACAGGAAATGGATGACAGCTCAGAAAAGTGACAAAATGGATAAGTAGTACTGACCTTGTTGAATGGGCGCACTCTGACAGCCACTTTCACACAGTCCTTGGCGTGCATGTCTGCTACTTTTGCCCTCATGGTGTAGCAGGCAAATAGCAGCACATAAGACTGACTGAGTGATGTGCTCTACTGGGGAAGCAAACTGTGTCGAGTTACTGTGACATGGATACGATCAGGGGCAATATATGATTCCTGGAAATAGATCAATTTAGCTCAATAAGTAGCAATGATCATCAAGACTGGCAAATATATGTATGCTAGTTAATGCTAGTGCTGGTTAATTATTATGGGGGAAAAAAGCGTTTATAAACAATTTAATATTCAGTGCCTGAAGCACACCAAGAAGCGTAAGTGAAATTGGAGAAGGGGTTTCACTTTCACTCGAGTCTCCGCTTATGAATTATACAGTAGGCTCACAGCCCCGGGAAACAGGAGCTGCACAACAGTCAATGTGATACAGAAAGGCTTTTTTTTTTTTTACTATAATTGTGTGGACATTTAATTGACATTGCCTTAGCCCAGTGCTTCCCAAACTGGGCTATGCATATGATACTCCTAGGGGTATGTGGAGGTACTCCAGCAGGTACTCGAAAGGGGAAAATGGAAACAGTAAGAATAAATCATAAAAATAAATCTGCTCAGGAGGCACTAATTGCAACTCTTTGACTCCATTTCTTATTTTGTAATGTTATATTCGTCAAAAGGTGGGTTATCATTCATTCATTGCATCATATGCTATAGTTTTCTCTTGCAGTTTTCTAAGCAAAATGTTGGGAGTCGGCTAAAGGGGGTACTTGGATTCAGAAATCAGGCAAAGGGGGTACTGAAACCAAAAAAGTTTGCCGTAGCCAAAGCTTAGCCCTTGGTTAAGTGTTAGCCCAACACTTAACCTGCCCTGTAACCCTTAAAAGGCCTCTGTTCAAAATGGGAATTTACCAGTGATGTTTTAAGAAACTTAAGGACATCTGATATTCAGACCGGACTCATTGTTTATGAGGGGTGATTAGATGCCTGTGCTCATTTCAGTGGAATGACTGGTCCAGTCACTCCCACCGAACACCATCATCCATCCTAACAAGCACATGCACCTGAAGAAGAAAGTTAATTGACAAAATCAGTCCAGTCCACACCAGTTTTACAGAAATATTCAAGCTTTACCATATTTATCAAAGAGCAGTCATCAAAAAAGAAAAAGAAAAGACATCCTACATACATTCATCTGAAAAAATAGTGTCTGCTGGCGGTTTGCCATGACTTTAATAAAACAAGACTATTAACATGTTCCAATCGCTGTGCAAGTCAGTTTTCCTTTCATCCTATACAACCAACCAATGACATAGAAAAACAGTCCAAATCTGTTGGCAATAATGTACAACTCCGCAACTTTCACAGAAAATCCCAACTATCAACTCAATTTTAAGACTATGACATATTAGGCAGAACTGATTAGATGGTAAATTGCATTCAAAACACTTCAAACATTAAAATGATCATTCTTTATTTATTTATTAACTGTATTTGGAACATAGCACAACTATTTACAAATGAGCAGAAACGTAGCATCTCCACCGGGTTGGTTGCTCCTCCTCTTCTTAAATAGAAAAAACAGCAGGCCTCAAAACGTATTAAAAAGATTAAAATTATAAACTTTTATTTTTTCCTGTTTCAGTGTGGGAGCTTCTAAAAACACTAGAGGAGCACCCCCATGGATTGCTTTCACTTGTGCCATTCTGCAGCCAGAGAATTAAAAGTGATTGCGGGGAGGGTTTTGTAAAACAGCAAACACAAAATTAGCCAAGATGGGAGATGTGACATCAAGTGAAACCAATCTGTACCAGTGGGACGCGTCAATGTAAAAAAAGAAAAAAACATTGCTCTCCCTTTAGGGACTTGTGTCATGTTCGTCTCGCTTGGTAGTCTCTCCCTCCACAGTCCCTTCCCCAAACATTGAGTGAGGTGCTGAGAAAACTCCCAGGCAGCAGAACATGTCGATCAGCTTGTCGTACAAGTGTCAGAGACATTCCAAAGCCACCTACCAAAGCAGAAGTTTTCACTGATTTGATCCGCAGGGGTTTGAAAGCTCGATGCTGCTAATAAGTACCTTTCCTAAAAATGCCAAGATGGCGGCCGTGCCTTCTTCTGTTTTTCCGTGTCCATCCGACCAGAGGGGCGCTGTGGAGCGCTATGATGGCTGGGCGCAACAGCACAAAACACAGAATGATTGGTATATTAAAGTATTTATCAGCAGCATCGGGATTTCAAACCCCGGTGGATCTAATCAATGCTTGGGAGTTTTCTCAGCGCCTCGTTAAGTTTGGCGAAGGGACTGTGGAGGGAGAGTCTAGCAAGCGAGATGAACACGACAAGTACCTAAAGGGGCTACCTCTCTCTTCAGTGTGTTTTGTCACAACTTCCCAAAAGCATTTTCAGGCCAAAAAGGAGTACAGTTCACAAAAGATGACATGGAGGCCCAAGCTGATAAAGGTGACATGGAGGCCCAGAGGATTCAGTTCAGAACTTCAGGTGGTGTGTCTAATTAAAACCCTGTTTCCCTCCTTACAGTTTCCTCCTCTGGGTGACGGGCTTTGGGAAAAGGGTGTCCATTATACGCTTGCGTCGGAGGTTCATGTGCCGGGCTGGAGCCTTGCCTTCCTCGATCCTCTTCTGAGCGGGTGGGATGGGCAACACTGGGCTGGGCAAAGGGGAGATCAACTCAACCTCCACGACGCCAGGAGGCCCCAACGCAGCTTTGGGCCTGGAGGAAGACAAATTCAACAGTTTCATCACTCTCATCATGGGACCAAAGTTTATTAAAAAAAAAGATATATATGCTCTTGTGATGTAGGGTTTCTGACCCAAGAGTAAAAAATACAGAACCAAATGCAACAAGAGTTGAGGCACAGAGAAAAACAAGGTGAACAAGAGATGATCATTGGACTGGATAAACACAGGTAGATCTTCAATCTGAACATATTGATGGTTACCAATGGTTATTAAAAGTGGTTTAGAACCATGTCAAGAACTGAGATGAGCACTGAAGTTTTGATTTGTGATGTACAATATATTCATGAGCTGAAGATAAAAATGTGTTTTGTGTATATAAACGACATGAGATCAGTCTTGTAGAATTCTAGTTGAATCCATGTGCCTGATGCAGATATCCTTACAGATTATAGTTAAGCCAAAGCCAAAATGTATCTTCTATGGAAATATCCCAATCTCCACACCATTAGAAAATAAATAAACCACAGGGAGATTATCTGCCTCTTTTGGGTCATTGGTAAAAAATAAATACAAATAAAATAAGAAAAAGTGTCTTACTTTGCCGTTCGTTTGCTAGTTTTTCTGGTTTTAGAACCGACTGCTGCCTTCTCAACCACCACATTATCTTCGGAAGAAATTTCGTCCTGGAAAAAAGAAGTAGAAAAAAACAGTGCTTTTGAAAGTGTTGTTACACGACAAACTGTTAGCGATGCAAGTCCGCGGAAGGTCATTTAATCCATGCTTTATGGTCCTGTAACAAAGCCAGAGTATTTTGGGCCAGGGTTTATGATCATCTCTGAGATTTCAGAGATTATTTGTCTTAGGTGATGGATCAGTCTTGACGGAAGGAGACAAATCTATTAAAAATTGGGTTCAAACTAGTATCAAGATAGGCAGACAGATTCTTCTCCGAGGATGGAAGAAAGAGTGGGTACCCTCAGTCCAAGAGTGGGCTGCTGAATTGGCAGCTCTTTTAGGACTATAAAAGGTCAGTCTTGTGCCAAGTAACCGTAAACAGTAGAGAGAATATCAGATTCATGTGTAATGCTGTGCACCAAACCCCTGGGATATTATAGGTTTGAACAAAGACCTGACTTAAAGCCCCCCTCCAGCTAGTTTGTCTCACTCTGTGAGAGCATGTGATTCAATGTAGCTAGACTTATGTCAGGACCACTAAAGGTTCTTCCTCTTGTGCTGGGAAAGTACCTACCCTGAAGCAGGAGCTAAAAAGGTTCCTCTAAAAATGGGCATTCTAAGAACTACTATGGTTCCTAGTTCCTGCGGTGCGAACACAACAAAAAGGGGAGAGTTCCGACAACTGTTCCTAGATAGATAGATATTTTATTCAAGTGTCATGCACACAGGGTGCCCAGCCTTAGAACTGTGAAAAGGTTCCTGCGGTCTGAGAGGACCTACAGAATGAACATCTTAGAACCTTTGCCTCACCATGGCATGGAGCAGCAGAAGCATTTACCTGAGAAGCAGGCACTGCGGTGGCAGGGGGCTTTCTTCTGCTGCGACTGACAGCAGGCAAAGACACTTCAATCTGCACGGGGGGTTCTGCTTTATCTGCTGACACATAAATAGACACAGAGTTAATGTCACATCCATTAGATATCAATGAATGAATAAATGAATGAGTGGATGAATGACACAGCTGACCTCTTTTTCTCCTCCGTGAGGGGGAATAGATGAATGAATGCTCAACAGGGCTAGCCTCATCGTTTTCAGGGTTGACCGGTTCCACCGATGACTTTGTCCTCCTCTTACCGCCTCTCACCAGCTTTGTGACAACTCCTCCTGTCATTGTAAAGCAAAAATAGTTTTCACTCCATTTGCACATTTTTTTTGTTAGCATAGCAAACATATCACAGAGGACAACTGGTAGGCATGGGGTAGACTGTTAGCATAGCACACATATCACAGAGCACAACTGGTAGGCATGGGGTAGACTGTTAGCATAGCACACATATCACAGAGCACAACTGGTAGGCATGGGGTAGACTGTTAGCATAGCACACATATCACAGAGCACAACTGGTAGGCATGGGGTAGACTGTTAGCGTAGCAAACATGTGGTAGACTGTTAGAGAATATCTTAATTGGCGTTGCCAATTATCAACCCACTTTGCATCATTATAATCTGGGTGATATAAGCAGATGGGCAGTGTTTACCTTCTCTATACGAGGGATCTGTGTTGGTAAACAAAGGGCAGCTTATAATATGGGACCCTATGGAGGCAGCCTTGAGTGTCTCGCACTAGCAGCTGTGCTTTTTTACAAAATTCACTTCATTTTAAAAATTGCGACAGTTCAACATAACTTTAACATGACATACATCATCAGACCCTTGAGCTACTTCTGCTCTCACTCAGAATGTCAACATATAAGGTGTATAACGTTTGTTTGGCACAACTCATTCTAGTTAACTGCTGCAGTTCTGGGTGGCATATCCGGGTGTCGTGATGTCACGCTGGTCATGAGGCGAAACATGATTAACGTTTGACTGAAATCAGTTTGTAGACAGAGCTCTGCCACCCACGCAATATAGTTGTGCTTGCTGTAAAAAAAAAACACCAGCTAATGCATTGAATCTGTGAAAGAAGGTGTAAATTAATATTCTGGTATATTCCTGTTAGGTTTGTAATTTGTGAACTCCCCTGATATTCCACAACTTTCCTAGAGCATTTATAAAAGTTATTTGGCTTTTCCCCTGTCTGGAGTACACCTTTCAAAATTCCATGACATTCCAGAATTTCCATCAACAGTAGGAAGCCATAATCATTTTTTTTCTAGAATTTACACTGTCGCACATCTACAGTAATACATACCATCCATCTCCTCCTCATCCTGGAGCCTCTTGATGAGGGCATCGGCAACGGGTGTTTCTGAATCGACATCCAACGGCGTGTCCAATAAGGGAAGGTCCTCCTCTGGGTGTTGCCACAGTTTGCTTCTGGTTGGTCGACGGGAGTTGATGATGGGAGGATTGTCGCTATTAAAGCTTGTTTCAGGGAGATCTTGATTTGCGGTCACTTGTTCAGTGGTTGCCTCTCCTCTCCTCTCCAGTGCACTCTGAGGAAGCGATATAGGAACCAATTTCACCTGTGGGCGTTGAATGATTATGAATGATGGGTTATGAATTGATGGATCAGGTTTATCAAATTTAACAAACAATTTGGAATAGTTTTGTGCACTAGAAGAATGGATGACGGATCATAGATTAGTCCACCAAATTGAAATATTCATTGAATAAATGTGGGATGTCTCAGAGGACAGTAACATTCTTACTTTGTGTATTACTGAGAAGCTTTAAGCTGACTGATCAATGATGATGAACAATGGTGATGACAATTTTTTCACTTTTTTGCATCCTTACCTGTGGGTAAAGGTTAAGGGTCATATGCCTGGACTACATCCTTACCTGTGGGTAAAGGTTAAGGGTCATATGCCTTGACTACATCCTTACCTGTGGGTAAAGGTTAAGGGTCATATGCCTGGACTGTCGAGTGACCCTGGCAGGGCTGGAAGTTTGCCGTTTGTTGTTCTTCTCATCCTCCAGCAGGGCAGGTTGGCTCTCAGTGGCTTCCGTCTTAGTTTTCTTGGACTTGCTTTTCACAGAAGGAGCAACGGCCTCATCCAGTTCTTTCTCCTCCATCAAGGTGTCCATTTCATTATGAGTCAAAATCCTGCGGCTGGCCCTGGTTGGAGTGTTTCCCTGTGTGGCTCTGCGTTTGGCTGAGGTGGGGGTCTTCGAGCTGGCCGGTGCAGCATTGTTGTCGTTTTTGGCTTCATTCTCTGGTTCCTCCTTCCCTTCCTCTACAATCTCCGGGTCTGCTGGCGCCTCGGCAGCACTAGATCGGGTCTTGCGGCTGCTCCTGCTTGCTTCATTTTGAGCAGGCTCAGGCTCGGCTAGACTGGGCGAGGCAGAGACGTGAGAAATAGTCTCGGTATCCTCTTCCGGCGGTCCTCTGGTGTCTTTGGGTGGTCTGCCTCTTCTCTTACGACTGGGCGAGGCAGAGACGTGAGAAATAGTCTCGGTCTCCTCTTCCGGCGGTCCTCTGGTGTCTTTGGGTGGTCTGCCTCTTCTCTTACGACTGGGCGAGGCAGAGACGTGAGGGATAGTCTCGGTCTCCTCTTCCGGCGGTCCCCCGATGTCTTTGGGTGGTCTTCCTCTTCTTGATGCACGACTGGGCGAGGCAGAGACGTGAGGGATAGTCTCGGTCTCCTCTTCCGGCGGTCCCTTGGTGTCTTTGGGCGGTCTGCCTCTTCTCGATGCACGACTGGGCGAGGCAGAGACCTGAGAAATACTCTCTGTCTCCTCTACCGGCTGCTCCTCTGACACCTCGGTTTCCTCCAGGGGAGAAGAGATAACGGTAACCGCCTTTCTCCCCCTCGTGGTTCTCCGTGTCGGGGTGGAGGGTGCTTTCTTTCTCCTCTGAGAGGTGGTGGTGGCTTCCAATACAGGCTGTGGCTCAGGTTGTCTGTCTGAGCTCAGCCGTTTCTCTTCATCCTCGCTTCCGTTCTTCTCCTCCTCCTGGGGCTCCTTAATCTCTTCCCTGTTCTCTACCACCTCCTCCATCTGCTCTGTAATCTCTTCCCCGTTATCCTCCTCCCACTGCTCCTGAACCTCTTCCCTGTTCTCCTCCTGCTGCGCCTGAACCTCTTCCATCTCCTCCTCCTCCCACTGCTCCTGAACCTCTTCCCTCTTCTCCTCCTCCTGCTGCTGTTCCTGAACCTCTTCCCTGTTCTCCTCCTCCTCCTGCTGCTGCTGCTGAACCTCTTCCCTGTTCTCCTCCTCCTCCTGCTGCTGCTGCTGCTGAACCTCTTCCCTGTTCTCCTCCTCTTCCCTCTCCTCCTGCTGTTCCTGAACCTCTTCCCTCTCCTCCTCCTCCTCCTGCTGCTCCTGAACCTCTTCCCCGTTCTCCTCCATTTCAGCTAAGGCTTTGTGGTGTTGCTGCTGCTCTATTACAGAATCAGCCGCCATCTCTGTATTGTGGTCCATCTGGCTCGGTTCAGGTGTGTTGGTCTCAACAGGCCCATTCTCTTCTGGAGCAAAAATGACATCATTGACACAGACACTTGTCTCGGGCTCTTTCTGGTCCTCAACTCGTGTTGGTTTATCCTCTTCTTGGCCCATCTCCTCCACTGCAGCATCTTTCATTGCCCCAGTGTCTTTGCTAGACTGCTCCTTCTCATCCAGGGCTGCTGAGAGCTCTTCTACTGGAGTTGAGCCAGAGTCTGAAATGATTTCAGGTTCTTCAATATCGCCACTCTGATCTTCAGCATCTACCTGTTCTTCAGCCTCTCCTGTCCTCTGGTCTTCATCTGAAAGGCCAGTTTGGTGTATTATAGGCTCTAGGCCCTCTGAGCCCTCGGACAACACAGGTTGAATATTTTCCTCTTCTGTCTCAGTCCATCCATCTACCTCTATTCCTTCCAAGGTGTCCAGCTCTGTTGCCTGGTCAACCCCAGAAGCATCTCCAGACAAAGGAATGTCCTGGTCATTTGTGCTCAAAAGAATGACCTCTGGTTGGGCCACAAGTTCATCACAAGCCTCCACTATGAAAGGCGAGGTGGAGGACTGCAGAGCATTCTCCATAGACAGTGTGTCCACATCTTTATCCCCATCCTCCTCCACCTCTAGCATCAGAGAGAAGCTTTCCTGAGATTCAGAGCTGGGGCCCTCCAGTTCGCTGGTTTGCCCAAGCTCCGTAAGACCCAGCTGAGTGCCATCAACCAGGCCATGCTGTCCTTCCACAAGCTCCAGGGGCACCAGGAGAGTGGTGGAGGGTTTGAGCTCTGTGTAGGATGTTCCATCATCCTCCTTGTTGTGTGCCACCACGTCTCCATCCGACCCAAGTCTCACCATAACCACCTCTCCATCCATCTCGTCTTCTACCACCTGTAAAGGGGAAAACATATAGGGAGTAAGTTTTTTCCCCCACCCCCAGATATGAAAACCTTCCCATAAAAAAGTTGAGTTTGGAAGAAAATAGACTTTCGACATTAGCTAAACTGAAAATTAACTCAACACAGCACTGTCAAATTGTGCCAAGCAGCACAACAGAAACGAAGCAACGATATAATCATTTAAAAATATCGGATAGGTTTCAAATGCAGCGCCAAGCTGTGATTGGTTACCTCCAGCCCTGTCTCAGGTGTGATGATTGAGAGCTCAGCAGCCTCCTGTTCCGATAAGCTCGGCAAAAAGTGGGATTGTCTTTGTTCTAGGAAGAGGGGCGGCAGCCTTCCATTACCCTGTACCTCCTCAATGATCTCCACCTCACTGCCAGAGTCCTCCCCCTCATCTTCTTCTTCTTCGTCGTCTTCCTCATCGTCTTCCTCATCCTCCTCTTCCGGATCATCAGACTCCTCTTCTTCCTCTTCCTCGTCATCAGAGACCGCGCTAGAAAGTTCTTCACTGTCAGGCACACTCACCACAGCTGGAAGGACAAACAAGAGTCTCCAGTCAGATAGTGCATGTCTGCCTGTGTAGGAGATCATGTGTATGTGTTAATTGCATGCTTATCCACGTGTGTGTGTGTGTGTGTGTGTGTGTGTAATCTGCAGGTATATAGTGCCTCACAGTGGGAGTCGGTGCCGCTGGGCTCTGAGGATGTGATGGAAGTAACAGATTTTTGGCTGGTTAACACCAGAGGGCCTTCAGCATCTGCCTGCTCCTCCTCTTGGACCTCACAGGCCGGCTCACTGAGACAGAGAAAAGCAGCTGCCTGCTCGTCCTCTTGGATCTCACAGGCTGGCTCACTGATACAGAGAAGAGCAGCTGCCTGCTCGTCCTCTTGGACCTCACAGGGTGGCTCACTGAGACAGAGAAGAGCAGCTGCCTGCTCGTCCTCTTGGACCTCACAGGGTGGCTCACTGAGACAGAGAAGAGCAGCTGCCTGCTCCTCGTCTTGGATCTCACAGGCCGGCTCACTGAGACAGAGAAGAGCAGATGCCTGCTCCTCGTCTTGGATCTCACAGGCCGGCTCACTGAGACAGAGAAAAGCAGCTGCCTGCTCGTCCTCCTCTTGGACCTCACAGGCCGGCTCACTGATACAGAGAAGAGCAGCAGCCTGCTCCTCGTCTTGGATCTCACAGGCTGGCTCACTGATACAGAGAAGAGCAGCAGCCTGCTCCTCGTCTTGGATCTCACAGGCTGGCTCACTGAGACAGAGAAGAGCAGCAGCCTGCTCCTCGCCTTGGATCTCACAGACTGGCTCACTGAGACAGAGAAGAGCAGATGCCTGCTCCTCGTCTTGGACCTCACAGGCTGGCTCACTGATACAGAGAAGAGCAGATGCCTGCTCGTCCTCTTGGATCTCACAGGCCGGCTCACTGATACAGAGAAGAGCAGCAGCCTGCTCCTTCTCTTGGACATCACAGGCCGGCTCACTGAGACAGAGAAGAGCATAATGATAGATTTTTTTTAAACAAAGTTATGAATTACTGTAAACAAAATCAAACTTCAATAAATATTCAGCTAAAAAGTTCGTAAAAGGGAAAACTTGCACTTCTGGCTCCATTAAGGCTTACTCAGGCAGATAAATTGCATAAGATGATTTAACACCAATATTAAAAAAATACCATTGTTCAGAAAAAGTAAGAATATTATAGGCTTTACAGTGAAATGTACAGTAGGGGACTAGGAGGAAAGTTGGGTGATGGTTTTCATTATAATCTTTGGCCTAACAAACCCCTGCCAAGTCTGTCCTTACCCCTAAACGAGCTTTCCACTTTCAACTCTATGATAATTAACTTCTTAATTTGACCATTTGAAACTCTGATGCGTGCTCTTCCTGTCAAGCGAGACTGGCCATAGACCAACCAGAGAAATAACACTTTTTATAGAAAGAGAAAAGGATGTGTACTTGTTGAAGAAGTTCAAGGTGCTTGACGCCTCGTGGATCCCGGAGCGGGCGAGAGGAGGAGACAGATCATCACCAAATAGATGTTGATCAATAAACGCAGTCAGATCTGGAGGCGGGGAAGGATTGAATAAATAAATAAAAACACCATGAATTATACTTTTTCCACACATTAGTAACCAAGTCATCAATATGATGTTTCCCAATAATCAATAAAGAATATCTCCAATATAAATAAATCCATTAACATCAACACAGATCAGGAAGCTGAAATTCACAAGCCACTTTAACATTGCACCAACCAACATGCTTTTTTGAATAATAAGAATGTAAAGCAAATCAGTCAACATTTAAATGATGGCTGGCTAACCCTCAAAAAAGCAATACTGAGTTACCAGTCGCATCCAAAATCTACCACTATCCGAGGATTTTTTTTATTTACCAGCGGATTAGGAATGCACAATTTTGAGGTGAGTTCGTCACCTGTTTGCTCCGTCTGTTCAGGTTCGTTTGTGGGTTCAATGGCTTCAGATGGTTCCAGGTGTTCGGTGAGCTCTGGGGTTTCAGTGGCCTGTGATTGGTCGTCCTTCTGCCCCACAGATTCACCTGGTTGGTCCTGAGATTCCACCTCAGGTTCCGACGCCATGACCTCAGCAATGTCCTGGTTATGGTCTAGGAGCAAATAAACAAGGATGGGTCAAGGAGCATTTCAAAACGGTCCGTTTGGATATTGAGAAAATTAGAGCACCAGTGCCATTATCTGATATGAACATTGGAAATGTATGTGAGCAGTTGACCGCTTGAAGGCAGAAAGTAGTATTTAGAAAGTGCAAAGCTATTTTTACTACATGTATTGATTACTGACAATACATATTGCCAGAGAATGTTATGGTAATAAATATACTTTCATAAGACATCTTCCTGGATTCCTGGCTTCAATTCATTTGGTTTATATCAGCTGTTATATATACATTTAGCGGATGAGGAGTGGTTAAAATTCCATTCCCTAACAATTACATTGCTGACAAGGTCTTGAGTACTTGAGGCTATCTATCGCTGGCTGAGTAGAACTATTTGAAAATCGCTCTTATTTGGTTGCATTTCATGTTGTTAAGTGTCTAACGCTGGGTGCTTCTCTTTGGGCCGTGGAACAGACTTTCACATGTTAAGTGTCTAACGCTGGTGGTTCTCTTTGGACAGTAACACTGGTACTTCTCTTTGGGCAGTGGAAGAGACTTTCACATGTTAAGTGTCTAACGCTGGTGCTTCTCTTTGGACAGTAACACTGGTACTTCTCTTTGGGCCGTGGAACAGACTTTCTGAATCACAGAGTGTAGAGCAGAGGCGTTCATTAGCCTTACACATAACCATGTAACTCATACTGTCACTTTATCAACTACAAATGAAGCAGAAGAACGGCACCAAAATTGGAATTTATCTATTTACCTGAGAATTTAATTAGCACTGTACTATTTATGTGATGTAATTCCCACCCTGATACCACCTCTGCCGTAATAGTGGGTCACATAGAAACTAATAATATCTCCCCCCGATTTAATTACCTTCATTGTGATTAGATTCCTCTAGTTCTCCCAGGTCAAGGGTCAGACCATCTTGTTTATTACTTGACTCCCCTTCATCTTCCTTTTCAGGCTCGAGCCTCTCTTCCTCCTGAGCAGCATCTTGATCGAGACCAATCTCGAGGACTTCTTCAGTTGTTTTCTCATCGTCTTCCTCCCGCCCTTCACTCTGTCTATCCTCTGATGTCAGAAGAGGGCTCTGCTCATTGGCTGTCTGTTGCTCTGGTTCTTCCTGTTCAGCGGGAGCTTTAATTCTCACTACCACTACCTCATCATCCTCATCATTGATTGGATGCACCTCCTCCCTTTCCAGTTCTCCTGAGAGAGGTGCATCATAGAACTCCAGGGTGGTGTCCGTTGAGTGGACGGAGGCCTGGCTACTTTCTAAGCCCAGGCTAAGTCGCGCTGGCATCGAAACTGGCAATGACAACCCTGATGATCTGCTTTCTGCAGGGACATCGTGGATGGAGGACGACTCGCTCTCAGAGCCCCTCGGCTGTGGTGAGGGGACGCCACCTTCTGGAGGCATGAACTTTACACGAGGTTGTTCCTCCAGCTCGTCCTCGTCTCCGTTTTCCTCTTCCTCGGGAGGCAGTGAGGTCCAGGTCTGACGAGTAGCCTTGGGCAGCGGGGAGCCTCTGGTCAGCAAGCTGATCTCACTGTCTGATGCCATCTAAAGAGAAAACAACAGAGATGGGAAGCCACAACTCAGTCTCAAAAACAGCAGAGATGGACAAAGCCATCACCTCAGACAAAGGAGGAGGCGGTTTCTCCATTTAGTTTAAGATCCTTTCTACTCTTAAAGTCCCTGGAAACCAGAAATATTTTATTATTATTTAGCATTTTGAGTTCATCACATCACAGGAACCTATGTTAATAAGCCACCAGCCAAATTTGAATGATGATGAACGTCGCAAAGTATATAAATTTAGGTTTGACAGTCATGACAAAAGTCATGAGAATCAATTACCGTAAATTCCGGACTATAAGCCGCGGCTTTTTTCCCGTTTTTTGGCCTTTTTTGCCCCCTGCGGCTTATATAACGGTGCGGCTTATCTATGGATTTTTCCAGCAAACGGCCACTCGGGAACCTCCAAAATCTATGGATGTTGGTATGAGGCAGAACGAGAGCAAGACAGACATTATGAGAGCGAGACCCTGATTGGATGATGTTGCAAAAAATGTGCCTCGCGACCTGATTGGAGCACTGTGCCACTACTCTCTCTCAGCCACTACGGTAAAACACCCTCCCTCCTCCCTCGCTCCGGGGGGAAAAAGGCAGCGATTGAGCCTGAAAGACAGTCTGAATGAAATTGAATGTAACATTCCCAATTCTATGTATTACATTCTAAAAAACTAACAGCAACATTTTGGAAGGCTAAGCCACACAACTAGCTCGTTGTAATCTAACATCATGCTTCAAAAGATGGAGAACTGGCTGTGTTACGACGATGGCGGCGATTGAGCCTGAAAGCCATGTCTGAGACAGTAGCGAGACAGGAACAACAACAGCAGCAGCAGCAAAGGATCATGCACAAACCCGAGACGAAAGGGACTGTCCGTCAGGGCGCGGACGACTATGTCAGCAACTCCCTCCCGACTACCAGGAGAAAATTACAAACTTCGGCGAATTCACACAAAGAAAGATCAAGGAATATTCCATCGGACCGGAGCAGATCATAAATATGGATGAAGTGCCTTTGACGTTCGACCTGCCTCTCACTAGGACTGTTAACAAGAAAGGTGAATCGTCCATCACGTTGAGAACCACAGGTCACGAGAGAACGAATTTCACTTGTGTTCTTGGCTGCACAGCATCTGGAGTAAAGCTCCCGCCGATGGTGATTTTTAAGCATCTCACAATGTGTGATTTTGTCTGGGGATTAGTGACCTGACTTTTGTTTTGTTGAAATGTTAATAAATGGGAGCTTCCCCAAACAGCCATCTCTTTCCCGACAATCCCCTCTGTGCACGAAGCCTTACATATGGTAATTAAACATCAAAACACCCGCGGCTTATAGACCGGTGCGGCTTATATATGTAAAAAACAGTCAACTTTGCAGGTGCGGCTTATACACCGGTGCGCCTTATAGTCCGGAATTTACGGTAGATTTTAGAGTGTATTTTCTCCCGCGGACTGTGTGGGCGTGTCCCGTCTGCAGCAGGTCTCCTCTCTCTCTCTCTCTCGGAGCAGACCGAGGAGACCTCTCTCTCCGTTAACGGAGAGAGAGAGAGAGAGAAGGAGAGAGAGAGAGAGAAGGAAAGAGAGATGGAGTGTGTGTGTGTTCGCGTGTTGCTCGACGCATAGCACAGACAGAGAGGGTTTACAGAGAGGAAGAGATCTCTGCGCTGCGAGTGCACAGCGCTACTGTGTGTGTCAGTGTGTGTGTGTGCGCGTGCGTGCATGCGTGTGCGTGATTCGATTAAATCTTATGACGTGATAAGATCATGCATTTTAGCACCGCGCGCACTGCTCTCTTCAATGAGGAAATGGAAATCCAGACCTTGTAGAAAAGTGTCGATTTTTGGGGTTAGGGTGAAAGTAATGTCAACTTACTTTCTGAGGCACACAATTACTCACATAAGACCCTAAATTTAATAGTTAGAAGGTTTTTGTGGATTTTGGTTTCCAGGGACTTTAAGATAAATGAGAATGGCCAAATGCCTTGCTGGTGTTACCTGAAATAAAACAGTGCCCTGATTTTTTAACGTAGTCAAATCATTTCTAACTTTGAGGCAAACATTGAGCAAAACCTATATAAAATAATAACTACCCAGCAAGAGGTAAATGTAATGATATACACCATACAAAATTAGCAGAGCAAGGGGGTGGTGTTGATGGCATACTAGTGCAACCAACTAGTGTAGGGTCTTACCCCGTTGCTCCATGGGATGGCGGCCTTCTCTGGTTCAGGTGATTGCTCCTCTTCGATGAAGGTGATGCGGCTCTCTTTGCTGCGGAGTGGGGGCGTGATGGAGCGTCCCGGGGAAGCAGAGGGCGTGGCCACGGGCGTGGGCCTCAGGCTGCTGCGCAGGATGGACTGGGGAGTGAAGGCTGAGAACACAGGGCCAGAGGCAGCCAAGGCCCGGGCGCGCTGGGAGGAGAAACACAAAAATTACTAAATGCCTTAAGACTAACCCGTCATGTACACAAGCAAGAAGAAAAACATGGGACAAACACCGATACAGATTTGACTACTTTGGAAATGACAAGCAGCACAAATTGAAGGACAAAACACACGCAAAGCAAATGACTCCACATATGTGTCTTACTCACCTTGACCACTTGTGGTGTTTGCAGCAGACTGAGTTCCGGAGCCTTGCTGATGCTCTTGGGAGGAGCCCAGGAGCTGGGATGTCTGGGGGGTGTGCGGAGGAGTGGCCGAGGGGTCTGACAGGAGGGGTGGACCACCAAGTCTATCAGCCTGGACCACAGGAGCAGAAGGGAGGAGTAATGCAATGCAACCACGATAACACGATTGTCGCAATAACTATATGGGGTCATAAAACCTCACACAAGCATTATGTGTCTGTCCTCATCTTAAGCTTTCTGGAGCAACTTTAAATTGTACACCTTAAATGTCATCAAAGATCAGACTGTCTAGCTTTGGGAGAGAATTGCCCATGTTCAAAAATATTAAACTGCCCAATGGCAGAAGAACAGCAAGTTCTTGTATTTCCCTTTACATTCAAAAGTATGGTATTGGGTATGGTATGTCTCACTCAGGCTAATAATGGATCTCTTATGTGTGCGAGTACCTCGACTTTCGTTTGGCGGTCATGGTGATGGGGGTTCCCAGGAAGGGATCAGGCATGGCTAGGGAAGACGGCTTGGGGCTGGGAGTTCGCATATCTGCTGCCCTGGGACTGGTAGGAACGGGTTGAAAATGTTAGAATAGGAAAGGGCATAGGGCAGTCCTCGAATATTCAGATATTCGAATATTGGTTCATAATGCTGACATTCAAATTCGAAAATTAATATTCGATATTCTGTTTTTTTTCCCCTAGAATGAACCTAACCCAAACTAATAATCACTCCTCATGTCCCACAGGCCGATTCATTCATGGATATATAAGGAATTAATCCATTGACTATAAGGCATTATAAGGATTACTATGTACCGTAGCTTTAATATAAACAATCAATCAATCAATCACGATCCAGTAGGTGGCAGTAATGCAACACTTAAGTCACTATCTAGTAGTGCAATTAGTAATTAGTCTGCAATTATTTTCATTTCAAAAATGTATTTAACGAAAAAAGACTCATATGTATTCCAGTGAATCACTTTATTACATTTTTGGTGTCTTTCTTTTTCCCCCCCATCATGACGACATCACAGCAGACATTTGAATATTCGTGGAAAACCTCAATAGAATATTCAAATTTAAAGAACTCGATTCGAGGACAGCCCTATAGGGCAGGTAGAGAAAGAATATAGAACAGAATAGCATACAATACTACAGGACAGAAAGGTTCAGAGTGCTTGCACTTGTAGGGCTGGCAAGGGCAAACAGGTTAGCACATTTTTCGTCAGTGCCTCCACAATGACAACAAGTGAATCCTACATGCATGAGTGATATGTCAGAGAGCCATTCTGGTGTGGTGTGCTCACCTCTTGACCGGGGTGGTCTGTGGTGAGGCTCCCTTGCCCAACCACACCTCCTCTATCTTGGTCAAGACGTTGTTGATGAAGCCCGCCCGGGACATCACCTTCTCACCCGTGGAGCGCTTGGCGATGGCCGACAGCGGCTGGGGACGAGACACTGGACCACAGGGTGTGGAAAGACGTCGAGTCATTTTTTTCAGCCAGCTGTTTAGACTAAATATGACTACATTCTTTTAGTGATACCAATAAAATGGTGGGAGCAGCGACACTAGTGTGCAGACTTTATTTTGGTCATTTTCAGTTGAACTTCCGTCCTGCACCTAGTCTTTTATCGTTTGGAGGTGCGTGCCTTTTTATCTTGTTAGACTAAATATGATGACACTTATTTTTCTAATTCCCATGGGTAATTAGCTATAATGGACTGGAAGAGGAAGAACAATTAATAAGCACTGGTTTTATGTAGAATATAATCATTATATTCTACATAAAATAATTTCTTGTGTATGGAAACACACATTCAAATTTCAATAGCTCCTACCCCATTTGAACTGGAGGGTGCATTAGAAAACATTTTCTCAAACATTGCAAATGTGGTTGTAAATTGTTGTTCCTCTTCCAGTGAATCATAGAAGCAGAATAGGAGTTTCTAGCACAACTCCACCTACTTCCAAGGTGCATGGAGAAGGTGCAAGTCAGGTCAGGGACCGTGATGAAGGCCACAAGCCAAATTGCATTGGTCTAATTAAAAGTTTAATTTAAGTTTTACTTCATGCTACAAGTGTTGCTGGAGTTTTTGCCCTCTTCTGGCAAATCAGAAATATATTCATTATACTGTGGTTTTACTCGTCTGCTTTAGAGGTTACTGGAAATGGAATAGCAAATATCCAATAAAAAGCTAACTTGACTCTGGTCACGTACAACTCACAGCTAAATGGAATAAGTTCACACCTCTTTGGGGAATGTAGGAACACTAACCAAAGCAGAAGTAGACACGAAAGGTAAATCACAACACTTCATCACAAAACAACTCCTAGATTCTAGGAGTTGTTTCTAGGACCTTCTATGACCTTTCTAGGACCTAGAAAGACTGAATATCACAGATTGATGATCTACTGTATGTCAGAGGATAGAATTGCCATTTAATATGCGCCCATTTCCCTTGTCACTTCAGCACCACTCCCTACCTACCTTCTCTGTGGACGGTGGAGGAGTGCTGGTAAGGCTTGGCTCTCTCCATAGCCAGTTTCCTCTGGACTCTGGGTAAAACCTTGCCATACTGGTCCATGATAGAGTTCCTGGTGTTAAACCGCTCCTTTAACTTTGGGTCCCGCTCATTCTGGAGAGGAAGGAGGAAAAGAACTTCATTATACATCACATGTGAAAAGACGTCTTCAGAGCTCCATGTCTAATTGGGAAGGAAGGAGAATAGGCAGGCGCATGTATGGCTGTCAATGGAACTGGTTCCCTTCTATTTATTGATGATGTGACTGCTGACAACAGCAGCAGGATGAATTCTGAAGTGTTTTGGGCAATATTATCTGCTCATATTAAGCCAAATGTCTCCAAACTCATTGGACGGTGCTTCACAGTGCAGATGGACAATGACCCAAAGCATACTGCGAAAGCAACCAAAGAGCTTTTTAAGGCAAAGAAGTGGAAAGTTCCGCAATGGCCAAGTCAATCACGTGACCTGAATTGACCAATTGACCATGCATTTCACTTGCTGAAGACAAAACTGAAGGGAAAGCGCCCCAAGAACAAGCAGGAACTGAAGAGCGTTGCAGCGGAGGCCTGGCAGAGCGTCTGGTGATGTCTACGGGCTCCAGACTTGAGGCTGTCATTGACTGCAAAGGATTTGTTCACCTGATTCGGATGAAGATTGTGTCCAATGTCCAAATATATATGGACATAACAGTATATATTGTGACTATGGCCTTGATGAACTCAAAGAAATATGTGCACTAAAAATGAAAATGTTCTGCCAATGTGGCATGTTGAAATATCACTTTGAGCGAGGTTGTGTGTAGGAGAGAGTATCAGTGTTCACATGTCCTCCAATACCTAATGGCGTAAAACAGATGTTTGGTGCGTTTGCCTCTGTGAACTGTGTTACGCACCGCCAGGTTCATTTTGAGGCTGTGGTTGAGCCGTAGGGCAGGTATGTAATTGGCCTCCTGCAGGTAGTGAACTATCAACAGCTCTCTGTTGTGGAGGCCCCCGGTTCCCTGAAGAAACTTCTGCAAAGATTCCTGCAAAGGCATGGAAAGGTATTTTTTAAACACAGAATGCCTCATCCAGAAAGACTTACAATAACTGACCAACAAACGGCAGAATAAATTATATACCATCAGCATCATCACGAGTCATGGTTTCACATGTCAGATAATTTTTTTCCAAAGGTGGTTTCTATCATCTTAGATAGTTCTTATCACGCTAATGTATGTTCAAGTGCTAATTTTTCGGATCAGTTTGTTTTTAAGTAGTTATTTGATGATATAAAAAGGGCTGATTGACACCTGTGACAGCCAGTCTCAAGCAGTCACTGGCAGCTCTGCTCATGTCAGCTTTGCATACGTGTTCGGGAATAGCAACAGTTGTGTAATGTTAGGACCCTTGTATGGATGGTTAGGACGGTCGAGCTACTTTTACTACAATTTCTGCTACAATTTGTGTGGTGTGATGGGACCACAATAAAAATAAAAATAATTAGAACTTAAAAGTGACATATTTACAGAGCTCGAGCATTGACTGTAGAAATACGCTACTACGGAAAGCTAGAACCAGCAGCTACGTAAAAAGTTCAGAGGGGGGCGGGAACCACTCCGGTCCCATCCCCCGGTCACTACTGTGCAGACTTGCTCCAAAATGGCACAGAATCTGGGGTGTTTTGTCATCACTATAGCATACCGGTAGGAGGTGGAGACATGTCGTCCATATTTTCTATATTAGTGCACTTGGCTACTTTTTAGAAAGTGCTTTAAAATCTGGAATCTCAAGGTACATTTTAAACAAAAGCGATTCATCTGTCAACGATTCGATTCCACGTCCGCATCGCGATGCGTCGTATGAACGATTCATTTTGACAGCCCTGAGTCAGCGTGTCCTACCTGTTCGGTGAGGCTGAGGGGCAGCTTGAGCAGCTCCTTGACGAGGCCCAGCTCCTGGCAGCTCTCATACACGAAGCCCAGCAGCTCCTCCATGTTGAGGCGGCTGGAGTGCTGCCGAAGTAAGGACAACGCCTCTACCAGACACCTGCGAGACAGGCAACATTGGTTAACTGACTACTATGAAGTTGGCTAAGCCATGATTTGTGGAAGTAAACATGGCACGTGATACCCATCATGCTTGTTCAAAAAAAATAATAATAACAACATTCAGCACATCAGCAGTCCCTAGAACTGAAAGCACACTAGTTATAAACAAGTGTGGGCGACAACACGTGCACAGAAGTGCCCTCTTCGTCCCTACCTGTTGTGGAGCAGTACAGAGAGGCAGAGTTTGGCCTGGGGGGTGGAGGAGAGCGGGGGCCTACCTGTTGTGGAGCAGTACAGAGAGGCAGAGTTTGGCCTGGGGGGTGGAGGAGAGCGGGAGCCTACCTGTTGTGGAGCAGTACAGAGAGGCAGAGTTTGGCCTGGGGGGTGGGGAGGAGAGCGGGGGCCTACCTGTTGTGGAGCAGTACAGAGAGGCAGAGTTTGGCCTGGGGGGTGGAGGAGAGCGGGGGCCTACCTGTTGTGGAGCAGTACAGAGAGGCAGAGTTTGGCCTGGGGGGTGGAGGAGAGCGGGGGCCTACCTGTTGTGGAGCATACAGAGAGGCAGAGTTTGGCCTGGGGGGTGGAGGAGAGCGGGGGCCTACCTGTTGTGGAGCAGTACAGAGAGGCAGAGTTTGGCCTGGGGGGTGGGGAGGAGAGCGGGGGCCTACCTGTTGTGGAGCAGTACAGAGAGGCAGAGTTTGGCCTGGGGGGTGGAGGAGAGCGGGGGCCTACCTGTTGTGGAGCAGTACAGAGAGGCAGAGTTTGGCCTGGGGGGTGGAGGAGAGCGGGGGCCTACCTGTTGTGGAGCATACAGAGAGGCAGAGTTTGGCCTGGGGGGTGGAGGAGAGCGGGGGCCTACCTGTTGTGGAGCAGTACAGAGAGGCAGAGTTTGGCCTGGGGGGTGGGGAGGAGAGCGGGGGCCTACCTGTTGTGGAGCAGTACAGAGAGGCAGAGTTTGGCCTGGGGGGTGGGGAGGAGAGCGGGGGCCTACCTGTTGTGGAGCAGTACAGAGAGGCAGAGTTTGGCCTGGGGGGTGGAGGAGAGCGGGGGCTTTGTGACGTGGAAGTAACGAAGAGCCACCATGTGCTGACCCTGGCACATCAGCGCCTGCAGGACGCGCTCATGCTGCCACGCAAAGTGGCACTGAGAGGTAGCCGGGTGCAGGAGCAGCTCTAGGGAGCTCTGATCAGGGCAAAAGGGGAAACACAATTGTTAGCAGGTCGGTAACACGCAAGACGCTACAGCAGGAATCATAGGTGAGGGGTCAAAAGTTACATTATGAAAATTGAAAGAATCTTCACAAGGAGGAGGAAATGCTATAGTTATACAAGTTATAGTATGAATATTCTATTATTGATTCCTTTTCCATTCATATGATAGTGTGAGTGTGTACCTGGTGGTCGTGATGGTCCAGGAGCCAGAGGCCCTGTACCAGCTTGACAAGTCCATCAGGGATGGCGAAGGCTGGGGGGAAAGACTCCACTGATGCCCCTCCCTTACTGGGGAAGGAGTACAAGACATCCAGTAACAGGTAGATCACCTGGGGACAGCAGGTCAAGGCTCATACACACAGTATGCACAGTTTAGCGTCGTCACACTCAAAACTAATTCATATATTTGATAGTGAAATGTTTGATCAAATTGTGTTTTCTCTGGTTGTGTAGGTTCAAGTATATTTCCTAACACCATCTAACAAAAAAACATTTAAACCTGGATGGATCACTGTGGTGCATGTACAGTGTAAATGGCATCAAAGGACACATTAAATGGGTGTTATTACTTCAAGGATACAATTGCATGTTTGGCGGATTCATCAATATTCTCCAGTAGATAAATGTCCAGCAAGGCCTGTGGATCAAAGATAGCTTATATTATTAAAAAAAAAAAGATTTAGTTTGGATAAATTAAACGAGAAAGAAAATAAGTCAAATGCTTACATGTAATGTAGGGGGCGGGTACTGTCCTGTCCCGCCTTCATCTCTTTTCCACAAGTTGACCAAGCGCTCACCACACTCGCCAACCAAGCCGTCAATCATCAGGCAGTCTGCGCACCATTTACCCCTGAGGAGCAAACGGGAGTGTCAGCTGGTTAGATCAACTTCATGTCATTTAAAGTGTAAAACTACATCCATCAAATTCAAAGATGTGCTTGACAAACTGCTAATGACTCGTCTGTGGTCCTTGGAGGTCACAAAACTTGACCAGGTCTAATCTAAAGTGGACAAAACTCTCAGTAGTACAGTGTACAAAAGGTGAGCACCAACGTCCAGAATGAGACATTTTGTTACAACTTAAAACATCCTGAATGTTGCATCAGCAACTTTGTAACAGTCGCTTACAAAATAATAATCCTGACAACCCCCGATATTATCACCAGAGAAATGTTTTCTGATCTGTCTCTTCAGTTAAATGAAAGATAGAATTTGACAGCACAATGGTACAGCGCAAATGTTAGCAGGTCATGAAAGGTGTGGCTTCATGATACAGGCGACACATTGATCATCCTTATTGATTGAAAGGAAGAGCTCCTCACTTAGCCAGCCTGGTGAGCTCCTTCCTCTGGATGCTGTAGTAGTTGCTGACGACTGAGTGGCGGTAGAAAGGCCGGGAGATCTGTAGAGCATCCTCGTCTGGTGGCGAAGGCAATTGCACCCCACGGAGAGATATAAAACAGTTATGTTATCCATCATATAATCATGGCATATTATGTGTAGTACACTCATTTGAATAAAGACACAAATAATACACTCTAATGCTTTGGAGTATTAATGTAGCACCCCTCCACAGCAAGTCATTTTAAAATGTACAGCATTACCTGAACCCTCAGGCAGCAGGCCGGTACGGCAGAACCAGAGGACCACCTGAGTGTACTGAGAAATCAGACTGGAAACCATGCTCTTGTTCATCAGCCCCACCAGACCTACACAAAACAAAACATGTCCACATCCTGTCAGTAACTAAATGGTTCAAAAACAACTTCGCAGCAGGTCGTTATCACAGATTATTTTATTGACAGAACAGAACACAACACAATGCAAGGAAGGATGTCATCGAGACATCAAAAATCACACCAAGGTGTTGATGCAGTGCAGGTTTGCGCAGCTCGCACCCTCCTCCCCCCTCTCTCTGGCACTGTGTGTCATGCGTACATGTTTCACAGGCTTTGTAGGTTTGCCGACCTGCAAAGCCGGTGAAACACGCACGCATGCACCGTTCTCTTGTCCCCCCCTCTCCTTGGGACACTGGCAACAGTGTTTGATCTTAGTTTAGTACTCTCTGTGTGTGTGTGTGTGTGTGTGTGTGTGTGTGTGTGTGTGTGTACCTTTTTGGGTGAGTTCCTGGGCCTCATTGAGAAGACAATGGAAGATGGTGCTGAGGTTACCGAGCAGTCTCTGGCTGTGTTGGAGCAGCTGCATGGTCTGGGGGTCTGTGAAGTTGGAGGAGCTGTCGAACAGCGGTGCACCTGAGGAAAACACACACACACACACACACACACACACACACACACACACACACACACACACACACACACACACACACACACACACACACACACACACACGTTAACATAATAGTATAGACAAGAAATTGGCAATTTCTTGCAGGAAAATTACACTCTGTAGAGATGAAGTTACCCAAACATCACATCATTATATACAGTAACTTAGTTATCTTTGGTCAGAAGACAATATGATTTGATCAATAACTTCTTAAAAGGTTTTGATAAATAAATCATTATGAACATACAGATGCCATCCAGTTCCTCCTTGGTGTGGACTACTTTGTTCCAAGCCCACTCCAGGATGTAGCGCAGGTTCAGCGCTGAGCCTGGTTGCTCTACAGAAAACACACACACACACACACAGGTTGTCTATGGCATTGGTTCCCAAACTGTGGTCCGCCAGAGCATTGCCAAAATATGTATATATATAGAGAGAGAGAGTAGAGTTTTTGAGAGCATGACTCCTCACCCTCTGCAGTCCACTGTTTGATACAGCCAGTGAGCAGTCCCAAGGAGCTGGTCTCCACCGCTGTGGACAAGATGGCATCCAGCTGTTCCTCCTGAAAGTCAACATCAAGTCATAATATGAATACATTTAACCCTACATTGAATAGTCAAATAATCCATAATCAAACACACACTGATCCCATTTCATTGAAAAAAAATGATTGAAAACTCAAAATGACACTTTTTGACAATGTACAAAAGTTCCACATAATGTAATGAAGAAAATATAATCGTGCAATAAAACAAAGTATTGCGCTTTTGTGTAATGTAAAAATGTAACAAAAAGAAGAATCAAATAGGCATTTATTTTTGAATGAATTCAACTGTAGTCAGTAATCCAACCACACTAATATGCCACTTTGTGTTGGGTGCCACATTGTGGGTGTATGGCTTTGTACCTGAGATATCGTGGAGAGCTGGGTGTCAGCCAAGCATGAAGACTGTGTGACTCTGTGTGACTGTGTGTGTGTGTGTGTGTGTGTGTGTGTGTGTGTGTGTACCTGGGAGAGACTGGAGGGCTGGGTGTCGGCCAGGCGAGATGAGAGCAGGCCGGACATGAGGCAGCGAGAGTAGCTGGTGGAGATGACGTCACTGGAACAGGGAGCAGCTTTCTTCAAGAAGCTTAGGGTCTGTTTAAAAAAAATCAAATCAACTCTGAATATTCAAATCCAATTTTTGATTGATTGATTTTATTCTGGATAAAGAACATCATCCTCCAAGGGATATACATGTAAAAGTGTCAACACTTATTTACAACATGGTCCCTGCCTGGTCTTATAAAAACAGGACAAACAATAACACATAGCATCATATAAACAGAACAGAACAGTCCAGGATAAAAAGAACAGGAGATATGAACCAACATAAATTCAAAATAATTTCAACATATTACTCAAGCTTACTCAGCAAAACCTCTTTCAGAAGGTTTTCAAAACCATTGAGAGAATTTGCACACTTAATTTCATTAGGGATCTTGTTCCACCCCCCCCCCCCCCCTCCGTATAGATGAATGTACTTCTCCCAACTCTGCTTTTCAGATTGGGTAGCCTCAAGCCCGCTATGCTAGCCGTTGTGTTCAGGCTATGAGTGTCCTGAACAGACTGAAAGTACTTTTGAGAGAGAGACTGTATGAAAGGAGAATGAAACCGGACTAGAGAAACTCACCTCCTTCTGATACCCAGAGCAGGTTAAGTGCACAATTCCAGAGTTGAGCAAACAGGTAGCATCTGTAACACGAAGGTAAATTATAACATGACCATTTAGCGTTTGTTTATCAGTCTATTAACCTTGCCAGTACAGTTCGATTGCAGGCAATGCAAAGCATGTACCTATAAATAAATTACAGGAAAAAATATGTAGATTACACTGTACGTTTATGCGTGACATGCATCTGAATAAATGGTAAATGCCTGGCCTGCATTTATATATCGCTTTTATCCAAAGCGCTTTTACAATCAGTAGGTACATTCACCCATTCACACACCGATGGCGGCCGGCTGCCATGCAGGGTACTGGCACACCATCAGGAGCAATTTGGGGTTCAGTGTCTTGCCCAAAGACACTTCGACATGCAGACTGGAGGAGCCGGGAATCGAACCACCGAGCTCTTTTATCCAAAGCGATTAGTGGACGACCCGCTCTACCTCCTGAGCTACAGCCGCCCCATATATACTTGATGTACAAAGCAATAGAGTGCATGTGAATTTTGGCACGCGTGCACACACACACACACACACTTACCAAAGTTGTATGTGGTGGGGTTGAAGAACTGTTCTGGTGGGGGGCAGGTGAAGGGAAGGCCCCTGCTAAGGCTGCGATCATGCACCAGCACATCCAGCAGGGGGCGTGGAGACACCATCTCTACCACTGGGTCCAGAGACCACACTGCCAGGTAGGGACAACTATGCAGAGACTCCCCCGTTCTGACACACACACACACACGTGCACACAAACAAGAGCGTTAAGACACACAGAGTTAAGGAAAAACAGTGTCACAATAAATCTGTGGTTCCGTGAGGTCACAATAGGGCTGCACGATATGAGGAAAAGCTGCGATGTGCGATAACACTGTTCAATATTGCGATGACGACATGACCTGCGATAAATAAAAAAAATTGCTATAAACAAAAATATGAATGGGTAGGGGTGCTCCGATCCGGCTAAGCCACGATCCGATCCCGATTCCTGGGGTCACGATCCGATTCCAGAATCTATTCTCGATTCCAACGATTCTCGATTCCAGAATCTAGAATCGATTCTCAATTATGTAGTTTTATATTGCAATAACACACAAAGGTAAATCTAAGACAAGAAATGACAAATGTATTAATGCTGAACTTCAAATTCAACTTCTGAAGTATTACAGTGAGGGCCTAAATTCATTTTGCAATATGAGTGTGTTAATTTAAGCATACGTATCAGTAAGTGGCACGGGATTCTCAAAGCCTGTGTTGAGGGTCATACGAACAAAAATACACTCTTGAAGCTAAAAAAAAATCCAAAACCAACATGTTAATTATTTACATTTCTACTTCAATGTAGAACAGTCATTTCTTACACATGAGATTACTTTTAGCCTTTTAGTCATAACGATTATTGAAAGATATTCCATATTCCAGACTGAAATGTTATAACAGAAGTGGAGTATTGGCCAGAATGACATGAACATTTGGACACTTATTCAGCCGGTATCTTGCATGTTGCGTTCAGGTGCACTGTAAAAAAAAAAGACAGTTATTTTGCGATAACACGTGACTTTTGCGATGTGTTCATCGCGCATTTTCATATCGCGATGACGATGAAAATATGATTAATCGTGCAGCCCTAGGTCACAGTGACCTTGAACTTTGACCATCAAAATCTAATCAGCTCATCCTTGAGTCCAAGTCAACGTTTGAGGCAAATTTGATGAAATTCCATCAAGCCGTTGCTCAGATATCGTGTTAACGAACATCGTAAGTACGTACGTACAGACGGACAACCCGAATCCATAATGCCTCCGGCATCAAAATGTTCATTATGATGTGATGATTACAATGTGGGATATCCATTAGAAATGTATGGGTGGGTGTAAAAAATGAAATCCCAATAAAACCATTGAGTGCTTATGAATAAGGCTCTACTGTACCTTAAGGAGTCTGGCATTTGTGCATGGTACCAACGATTGATGTCAAAAACCCCAATGTAGGTGGAAGGGGTTCCTTGACCGTAGGCCTTCACCTGCCAGCTGAAGATAGACACACTGGTGTCTGGAGATGCCACTGAGGATGCAAGGAGGGAGAGCGGAGGAGAGAGACAAGAGGAAGGAGTTTAAGACAGAAAACTAACTCCCCACCACCACCGGCATTACAAACGCACGCAAAATGTTGGCAAAGAAGGAACTACACATTAATTCTGCCCTATCTTCAACTTAATGTGACATGTTTGTTAGCGTTTGTTCCCGTTTGGCTGTCGTTTATGGTTGCCTGCTGTGTCGCTGCGCTGCTGTTGACTGATATTCGAGCCACTACACAGCATCATCGCCACAGCCGAGTGCACGTGTAACGTTACCAGAGTTTCTCTTTATTTTTGTTTACCCCCCTAGAAGCCGACGCTTCAAAGTCCTACACGTGGTATTCGGGACAGCCCTAGTTGCATCAGTTTCTTTTTCGTTTAACAAGTTACAAAAACAATAGAACATTTCAATATGATATTTCGAATTTGGATGGACACGAATTTCTAATACTTAGATGCTTAATATTATGTACATAAGACCCTAGATTACATAGTTAGGTTATTGTGGATTTGGGTTTCCAGAGGCTTTAAAGAATCCAATCCCCTTAGTTTGACAAAACGTGCCGTGTCACAGTGCAGAGCATCGAAATATCAACACCGTTTTCTTGCCAGTTTGGTACTAACTGGTCTACATGAATGACCTCTCACACAAACTATCATCTCCCAAAGGGCTGACTTGAGGGGAAGGTGGCTCACGTTCGTTCATGCTGTCGTCCCTGTCGGGATGGGGGCGGAACTTCTCGATGGTCTGGCAGCTCAGCAGGCGTGTGTTGGTGGCATGGGCCCGGAGGGGGAAGGCTGCCGCTCCACTCAGCTCCTGACTGTAGCGCTCCTCACAGTACTCCAGACCCTGAGGGACAGAAAGAGGGTGGACAGAGGACATAGAGGGAGAAAGCAGAGGAAAGAAAAGGATTGAAGATAGGAATAAAGAAAAAGACAGGGCAAGTTCAAATCTGATTTAAATATCTGTGAAACAGCTCAGTAATTCAGGAAGAAAAGCCCACAGACTTTGTCTCCTTGATATAAAAAAATAAATCAAAAATCCATACAGCAATTATTTATATTGTGATATTTTTTCCATGATACTGTATCAATTTTCCATCCCTAGTATCGATAAAAAAAAAAAATTACATTTAAAATGTGCTTCAATTTCCCTCAAATCTACGACCTCCGCTCCTGTAGCTGTTTCTCCCCACACACTTTACTGTGGCCGCCCGCCGAGATATATTAGCAGCCGTGATAGACAGTAGGCTAAATTTGGCGACCCATTTTAGCTTTTTTATTTTTGTATCCGTCCGGGAGAACGACACCATCCGCTATCAATTAGTCTCCCCTGGCTCGCTCTACCCCTCCTTGCCGACACACAGAGCGAGAGAGGGAGACAGATATGCTATGTTACATTGACAACAAGCTTCCTCCGCCCGCGGTTCAGAAATAACCTAGAAATAGGGTATAATAGAGTACCGTATTGTATTCTTTCAAATATTTTCAATAAATACAGTCAGTCATTCTGTGGGAAAAACTGTCAAGTGAAACTGTAATGCAAATAATACTGTTCTAATCAATTGGAATACGTATGTACATATTAGACTACGCAGATGGTACACAGCAAGTAACTATGTAGAGTATTGCAATGTATCGCAATATGTACTGTATCGCAAACATCATATCGTGAGGTCCTTGCCAATACCCAGCCCTAATTCAAATATATAAAATGTAAAAAAAAATATATAAAATTGCCAGTCCCGTGCCAGACTGAAGGTTTGGAGAAACAGCTTTCCACTGTTAAAAGCCTACAGACCTCATAGAGGATCTTCCCAGAAGCCAGACACTTCCTTTCGCTGAAGGCCAGCTGGAGAAGGTGGAGGCTGACCACATCGTCATCGCTGGAAGTAAGGAACAAGGAGAAAGTAGCACTTTAGAAAAACTATTCTCATAGTCGTTCTCCTTTTCACAACTGATTTTTGAACGTTGTCTCAACGTGTCTGTAGTGACAACCTGCGTACTTAAATCAAGGATATTTTGTAAACGAAATTATACTGAATTTTCCCACACTTTTTTTCTATTTACCAAGGGGACAGGGTTAATTAAGCATATTTGAGACTTACAGGTCCTGAGCAGACTGCACAGCCCAGAGGTAGCAGCAGTTCCTGGGGTCGTTTTCTGGCTCCTGGAAGGTGAAGGCATACACAGGCACCCTGCCACCCTCTAACTGGGAGTGGTACCTATACACACACACGAACGCATGCACGCACACACACACACACACACGGAGAACAAGAAACACACAACAGTCATAAGTGTTTGGGGGGGGGGGGGGGGGACTAGAGATGTATACAAAAACTGTAATCTGAACCCAGTGACACATGACATCCCCTTTACCGCACATCATTCCTAATCTAACAAAATGCAGAAAGCAAAAGAGAAAGACTGACTCCTTCTTCAGCGACTTCATGTTCCACAGCTGCAGGTATCCATCAGAGAAGCCCACTGCCAGCTGGTTGGTCCTGGGGATGTACTGCAGAGCGGTGGCCCCGACTCCGGTGGGCGCATTCAGCTGGAGACACAGGTGTCTGGCCTGCCTGTTGCTCGCCTCTCGAAGCCTGGGGATCTCTGCTGGAGATTTGGTCACCACCTCCAGGTCTGGGAAGAGGAAAAAGATCGAGAGAGGTAGATTTAGAGCGAGAGAGAGAAGATGAGCACAATGTCTGCTCCACCACTCACTCAGCCTCTGATCTCTGCCAGAGACTTAGTAACCACCTCCAGGTCTGGGCGAGAAGATGGCGTTAGAGACAGAAAATAAAGAAAGACACTAAACGTCCCTGCGTGTTCGTCGCCACCTCAAGGTATGAAAGAGAGACAGAGGGTTACAAACATGGTAGTCTCGCTCCCTTCCGGGAGAGGAGTCAGCATTCTGGAATTGCGATGGGCGGCGCTTAGCGGCAGTGCCCTTGGAAAATAGTTTCCAACAATCCAACTTGCCATTTTCAGCGTGTAGCAACGAGCTAGCATGTAGGTTTCTGCCGTTAGCTTGCTAGCTAGTTAGCGTTGTTGTTTTCACTGCGGCAGCAGGGGAGTATTTACAGCGACACACAGGGAGGAGAGAGCGGAAGCCGCTCTGATTGACATGGTCGGAGCCAATGACAGAGCTTCTTAAGCGGGAAGCGGAAATCCGGCAACGTCTGAATGGGAGAGCAGCTGTAGAGCAGGGGAGGGCTTATGCCAGCAGCCTGTTTCCGTGCAGCCAGACTCCTCTCACGGAAGGGAAGGGAGGCTGGCCAGCGAGACTACAAACATGGCAACCTCTAACTCTGTGAGAAAAGACCGTTCAGAGAGAAAGAGACGGTGAAAGAGGAAGAAACACACACACACACACACACACATGCAAACGCAAATACACTAATCCCAGCACACACGCTCCTCACCTGAAGCCTCTAGTTCACTCTGGCTGCAGGAGAGGTCGTCCAGACAGAGGTCCACCAGCAGAACATGGCCAGAATCTGTTACTATGGCGGTGATGCCAAAGAACCAGCGCAAGCTCTGGTGGAGGTGCTGGGTGGAAGCGCTTGCTCCGCCATAACTCACCAATGGCTCAATGGCTGCAATCTGTATGACAAACAGGGTATAATGAAAATAAATAACCGAGAGACAAGCACTGGCTAGGTTTTGATTCCATGTTTCACATAACGCTGTTTGGGTTCAAATTCTGTACTAATTCTGTATGATAGCGATATATCGGCTACTACATATTTGAGAGAAACAAATGAAAATATATATTTTGATGGATCAATGGTCGTAGGCGTTTGACAACATTTGAATTCAAACTAGCACGTGCTAGCCTGCTTATTTGACTCATTCTGGTCCAACACTGATGCATGGCCAACTCACCCTGCCTGGTATAGCCACAGCTTTGACCACCCGCGAGAGGCCCAAGTCATAGAGACACAGCAGGCTTCCCTCCTGCCCTGCATTCTCCAAGCCGACCAGCAACCCCAACCTAGTCAAATTAAATAACAGTTAGTTTATCTATAGTTAGTGATATGTATGGACTTGCTGTTGAGACATTTGCACTCCATTGTTATCAATTATATTTTGAGCATCTTTACAGTGGAAAAATGGGGAGATACAGTCACGAAATGTTCCGATAGCTCAGTCCCCGAATGCTCATAACATCTAACTGCACAGGTTTGGAAATGGTTGCAGTTCCTCACAACCAGGACCAAGCAGACACAAACAGATAGATGGAGAGATGGCCATGCAAGCAAATACACTGTGAAAGGAGGAGAGCCCTGACCTCTTGAGCCAGCCGAAGTCGCGGGAAGCGAGGACACTGGGCGGGTGCTCCCCTCCGCCACTGAAGCAGTAGGCAGACAGCCGTTCCCCC
This sequence comes from Poromitra crassiceps, assembly GCF_964638095.1. NCBI lineage: Eukaryota > Metazoa > Chordata > Actinopteri > Beryciformes > Melamphaidae > Poromitra > Poromitra crassiceps. The sequence goes on from NC_139633.1 coordinate 13,442,155, forward strand.
GTCGCTGCATGGACCACCTCCAACTGGGGCCCGCACGCCAGCCAGGCCAGCCCACTGCGGCCTACACACACACACACACGCACACACAAGTGCTGGTTACATAAGGCTCTTTCACACACAGATCGCGCAAAAATTGCCGTTTAGGAGTCCCGCAAAGCCCGCACCCTCGCCACAGAAATTGCTTTCACACAGAGCCAAGCAGCACAGCCACATTCCCGTGCTGCAGTGTACTTTCAGGTGAAATCCCCCGCTCCCGGATTGAAAGGCGAGCGGAGGGATTTCCAGCTCCTCCTAGCCCAAATGAATATTTTCATAGGTTAGTGTAGCCTAGGCTACTGTATGAACGAATTAATTCAACAACAAGACTTCCCTCCTTCTCCTAGTCCGCTGAGCAGGGAGGATAGGTGCACTCGCATGGTGGGCGGCAGATCGATATGGTGTCCTACTAAAATTGGAACGATACACGACCGCACGGCAGTCTTCTCTGTATCGTTCCAATTGAGTAGGCCAGTGGTTCTCAAATGGGGGTCCGCGGACCCCCAGGGGTCCGTGGCACTTTGCCAGGGGGTCCGCGAAAAGTTTTCAAGTACCGGTTAAAAAAAAAAAAAGTTTTTTTTTTTTTTTGTAATTAAAAAATAAAATGCTACATGTTACTTATTCCTTCTCAAACTACTTCCTACATGGTGCTAGTCTATCAAAATATCTTGGCTGTCATTGATTGTGTTGCATAGTGGTTTTCTGTACTGTTGACAAATTGTGATATTGTAAGTCACTTTGGACAAAACAAAAGTGTCTGCTAAATGACGTAATGTAATTAAAAATATATATATATATTTTTTTTTTGCAAAATCTTCATAGTTCAACGAAAATAGTTTATGCTTTAAATCTAAAATGGTTCATGGATTACATTCTAATAACAAACCTATCAAATTAAAAGTCAAGCACGTTACCGTGGAAACAATTAAGCTTAGCCCAAAATCACAAATCAGAATGAGGGGGTCCCCAGTATATTTTCTATCTTGTAAGGGGTCCTTGGCTGAAAAACATTTGAGAACCTCTGGAGTAGGCTATACTAAAATTGGAACGATACACGACCGCCCGCATATCAAACAGCTGCAGTCTGCATAACGTTCGTCAGGGGAATAGTATAGGCTATAAATGCACATGACTACTTAACGTTAGTAGTTTTTGTAAGGGAATGCACAGAGCTGATTTCGAGAGGGAATATCCTCAGACCAACTCGCCACAGACAGCTATAGCCCTCTGAAGCTTATTATTATATCCGTTAATTTGACCTACTAATGTCAACATCGTTTGAGCATAAAGCCTAACCGCACGGAGCATTCCTCCTGGCGTCCCTGCAGTCATGATTGTATAGGCTACTTTTTTTACTTTCACTCGTGCACTTTCTTGATACATGAGGTGATTTCCCCTGTAATTTTTTTATGAATGAGCTGACCATTCGCACCTTTTCCGGCTTGCTGCGACGACGCTTTCAAATGGAGGCGGGTTGCCAGGTAACCCGGCGCTGTTACTACCTACCGTCGCGGGACAAAAGGCGTAAAACAATTATCCACCAAAGCGCGTTCACGACTTTCACATCGGAGGCGCGAATCCGATTTTCCGTGCATTTTTCGGCTTTCAAGGCCGGTGTGAAAGAGCCTAGAGTTGCCCAACTTCTGCGTTGTTTTCAAAGAGCCTTGGTTTTGGCATCATACAGACCTTTCTCATTTCAACAACTACAAAATGCTAGAGTGAAGCTTTCCTTGACTGTTGACGAGGAGGGGCTTTGCTCCCCGAATGTCTAATTTTACCCATCAGTTGGGAAACCGAATAATATTCACTGAGAAATGACAACAATATAATCCCAGATTTGCAGCAGCAGCACGATCAAATCACAGAAGTTAGGGGCTGTTCACATTATAGCATTTTTTTTTGCATGGAAAACACTGCCTGGAGTGCTTCTTGTGAGGAGAAATCAAAGGCGGATCATGTTAGCTCAGTAAACAGCTGGTTAGCTCTTCTAGCAAACAAAACAGTGTTGTGGAATAAACAAAGGCTTACCAGATATTTCAAATACCGGTACATGTCCGTACTGCCTTTATGATCGCTGTTTAGGGCTGTCAAAATTGCCCCAAAATCATATTGGAATATTCCCTCTAAGCAAAACATATTCGTTCTAATACATTCAAATACTTTTTTTTTTGGCGTGCGTGCGTGGCAAAGCAAACCAATACAACCAGAGAGCTTATATAACTACTTGGTATATTTACCGGTATTTGAACATAAGCTTTTTCCCCCCAACATAAACATTGTTTCCCCCCCATATTTATTCAGTCAGTACTAATACAGTAGTAGCCTACTAGTAGTAAGTAGCCTTGTAATCTTTTTAAATAACCAAGAAAACAATGTAAGTTTTTATGTTGCCCTCTTGGCCATTTTTTTTTTTACCTGGTTAAATGTAAAAAAATAATAAAAAATAAAAATACAATACATAATAATAATACACTTGAATATACATTTTCATATTCTAATATATATTTGAATATATAATATTCTTTGACAGCCCTATAGCTGTTACAGTACGTTAAATTTACATATTACAACGTCCTATTTCTCCACCGCACTCTCACTTTCTCCATATTTGTTGTTGCTATGGGAAAGGGCCAGTGTCTCTGTCATCGTGATTGGTCGGCTGGAAAAAGCGGTCACTCACTCTGTGCTTTTTTTCTTTTTCTCAACTTTTGAAAGTGCTCCACTCGGATGAAGGGGGAAAAAAAAATCAGCTTTCAGGAGCAGCCGCCTCGCGTACGCTTTCCGCTGATTTGGGGTGAGAAAAGAGCGCTGGGAGTTGGGGAAGAAAAATGCTATACTGCATGTTAACAGCCCCTTAGGCAACCTTTGAACCAGCACTGGGGCCAGAAATATTCACCATAGAAACCCTCCCATTAGGAATTCTGCACCTGATTCTTCTCAGCAGAAGGAATGTCTTCAGCCTTGCAGTGAGTCAACATGGGCTTACCGACAGTGAACTTCCCATGCAGCACGGAGTCCAGGGTGATCTCATCCTCTCCCAGAGCATCTATGGTCACTCCGGCGAAAGGCAGCAGGCTGCTGGTGACCTGGGCGGTCAGGTCACGCATCCTTCACTGCACACACAGCAGGCAAGTGTAGTTAGCCAAAACAGCACTGATGATGTCACAATGCCTATGTCATCAGCGACATCATTATTGACCAAAATCATCTTATGACATCACTGATGATCATAGGCACTGATGTCATAGGCATTGTGACATCATCAGTGATGCCATCAGTGATGCGAAGTTGAGCAATTGTCCACTGTGCATGCCAATAGAGCAGGCGATTGTGCGCTGCGCATGCCAATAGAGCAGGCGAGGCCGCGCAACGGGTGAGGCTAGGGTTTAGCACAAGGGAACATAACTCCGTAAAATCAAGGTCCAGAGTCATGATTTGTTCACATTTTGTGAGTGTTTCAATAGTCACTACTGGAAACAAATGTGCCTCTCTGAAATTTAAATTTTGATTAATGAGTTTCCCTAAGAATCATGGCTATATAGCTATAGTCATGATATGTGGCAAACGTGTAGATATTCCCCCCCCCACAATTTAATATTATTGTGTATATCGTCTTTCAGTGGAATCATATCGAAGATCTTTTAATCTGCTGTCTGAATTGATGACAAATTTTACTTAAAAACTCTCATAAAATGAGGTATGGTAGGAATATTATTTGAATTTGAATTCTGTTTTGTTTGACATCACACCTAACATTATCATTTGGTTCAATGAGATGAACATTAATTTGATTAAACATGATTTTGCATATATGAAACATATCGTGATTAGGGGTGGGAATCGCTGAGTAGCTCACGATACGATATCGTCACGATACTTGGCCCTCGATAACGATATTATCACGATACAGCGATAATCGATATATTGGAAGACGATACATCACGATACCTGTGTAACTGAAGAGAAAAAAATACCCCTAAAAGGCAAGAAGCAGGTATTATGTATTTATTAGCAGAATTGACATGAACTCTCTCAGAGTTCACTCACTCACTCATACCATTTTCGATACCACGGAGGAAAAGTTACACATTAAGTCTTTTTATTATTATTATTAAAACAAGAAAACCTATATAACCTACCTATATAATTTCTAAAAGTAGATATTAATGATCAAACATTTCCATTCATGTAGCCTACAGTATTTATGTTTTTGTTTCAACTACAAACATAAATAAACGTCAACTTGAAACTATGTTTGAACTACCACACACAGCATAATATTTTAGCCTGTTTATAAAAATAAAAAAAATCTTCTTTTTTAATAAACATATCGATACTTGGTGCCAGTGTATCGATAACGTATCGCAAGTGGAAATATCGCGATACCGTGAGTATCGATATTTTGTCCCACCCCTAATCGTGATATAGATAGAATATTGATTTCAACCATATCCCCTACCAGCCCTAGTGTGTTTTAACGAACGATTGGCAGCTTCACCGTACCGGCCGTGTGTACTTGAGACTTTCATCATCATCATCATCATCATCATCATCATTTGAGAATTATTTATCTCCCATGATGATTAAATATCTTATACCACTGATATAATGTAGTGTAGCGAAACAGGAACGGAGAGACAAGTCGTTTCTCATGTTAGATCCAACTGCACAAAAGAGCTCTTATAGCTCTGTGGCAACTCCAGTTGTCAGCAGTTTGTGGTTCGCTTCAACATGACAGCTGCAGCACGTTTGTCTGCTAGCATAAAAAGGTACACAGAAATGTTCCCTGGGTCATATTGTTCAATTTAAGGCTTCTTTCTTGGTTTCCATTTCCATTTTTCCACTTAGCCATATCATCCAGAAACAATTTTCATTCCATAGAATTTTATCTGTACGTCTCTTTATGAACTTTTTTTTTTAAATATTACACCTTATGATAAGCACTTTTTTAAATATATACAGCCAACTTGCTAATAATACTGGTAAATATGGTAATATGATAGTTGAACTGCAATTGAATAGATTTCATACACATGCCATGCAGAAAATAACAGACTAGAATAGCTTCCAAGCCTGGCTTTTCTGTGCCTTCATATTGTGTGTGTGTGTGTGTGTGTGTGTGTGTGTGTGTGTGTGTGTGTGTGTGTGTGTGTGTTTTTACATGTTTTAATTAATTTCCTGAACATGATGTACAACAAAATTGGTATAATATTGTTATCACTCTGGTATTGTTTTTGTAATTATTATCATTATTACTTTATCTCACAGGGACCATGATGGACATAAGTGTTTACACTTTTTCATGTCATCCCTTAGATATTATTATTATTCTTTATCTTATTATTTATCCAAAATGAAATCAATCAATCAATCGACATACTAAATATTACAATTGGGGCAGGGACAGTCTGGCAAGCGAGACTACTATTGGCTGAACTATATGACCAAAATATGACCAATGTTGTTTAGACTTATTTATGTTGTCTGCCTTGTGATTGCACTGGTGTTCCCACAAGATAACACTATCTTAAACAGCATGGTACAGTTTGCATTCAAGGCCAACTCAACGTGTGTAACTTTCCTCTTACAACACTGGACACAATACTGCCCTCCACGACCATAATGGAAAACAACACCAAGGATTCAACTAGCTAACTCCCGCGCAACAAGCCTGGCTGCCTGCCACAGTTGCCACGCCATGACATGCAGACCGATAACCGGCATTTCCCCAAGTCAGTGAACCGATCAATGCATTTCATAACGTTGCAACAATGTCACAGAAGAGACGCAGTTTCTAATGTTACGCAATTAGAGACTTAACGACGTTAACGGTACTTTGCATCTAGGGTCAGATAACGTGAATCTAGCCTCCCTAATTAGCTGGTCTCACGTTAGCTGTCACATGGATGTCAGATTCGTTAACGATGTTCCACACATGCCATACCATTAGCGTTAGCTACATTAACAGCCTGTTAGCTAACGTTATCGACATTCTTTTCAAAACTGTTAAGATTTAAGCACCAACTAGCCGTTTAAAATGTAGCTAGCTAACCAACTAACGCCATAGCGATTTAATGTCCCCAGACGTGGAGCTAGCGTGTTATAATGTAAACACAGTGGCACATGAATACAACAGACGTTGCAATAACTCGTTAAAGTTCAAAATAAAAACGGCTTGCATATACGTTAAATACTCGATGGTGTCTGTTTGCTCAGTTATCAACGTTAGCAAGGTCATGTGGGATTATCATGGCACAAGCTAACGCTAGCCATTTCCTGGAACACAGCTTTTTAGAAGTTATTTGTGTGTGAAAGTTGTCATTTAGGAAAAGACGAATGGTCACTAATGTCTACTTGTAAATTGCATCAATGTATTAGTTTTACACTAACGTTAGAACTTAGCTAGCTAATGTTAGAATGTGTCTCTCGCATAACGTTAGCATTTGAAAAGCAGCTAGCTACCGGTAGCAGATTGGGGTAACGCTAGATACGTCGTTGTGCATTCGCTGATGCCGATCATGGTGGCTAATCGTAGCCACTCGCAGGGTGGTTATCGTTAGTTTTTCCACTACTCACTATTGGGCAGAGAACCAGGAATGTTTGTAGCTAATATTAACATCGTGGTACAATTGCTCGTAGTCACCCATGTGAGTCAAGTCTTGAATGCAAATCTGTGTGTGCGCTCGGCTCAAGTGACTTTTTAGTGAGCGAACGTTAGCTTCAGATTAGCTCGCTACCTGCTATCGCTATCTGGCGTGATGCAATGTGCGGCTAGCTGCTAACGACATTTACGTTACCTGTCTGAATATGTTGGCGGCTGTATCAGAGCAACCAATGTTTTGTTTTCCTTTGCGGATCTTACGATTCCGTCATAATCCGCTCCGCTTCAATGCACAAGTCAAATGTCAACCCGTCTAGACACTTTATTAACGCCGTTCAGGCTAAATGCAGCTTCTCCAATGCAAACGCCATTTCCACTAGGCTTGCTCCTCCATACGCAACTGAGCGACGCACTTTCCAAAGTCCCGCTAACGTCAAGTCGTAATGATGGAACAACGCGAGAAGAGAATACATAACATTTTCTTATTCTTTTACAGTGGATGGCATCCAGCTTATTGGTGCATTACCGCCACCTTCTGCTCCGGAGTGTGGGATAGATAGATGGATGGATGGAACACAGACAGTAACCTCGCGTCACCAGGCTCTTCTACACAGACAGACAGACAGACTGACTGACTGACTGACTGACTGAGTTTATTTATCTCCGGAGGGAAATTCTGGCATTAGAGCAGCAGTTTACGTTAGTAAAAGATCAACTGAATTCTGAAAACAGTTACCACTACCCAAGTAAGAATACACTCTCATAATGTAAATATCACTTTTGGCTGTTGTAAAATCACTGTATAACCACAGCCTCTTGCAGCTTACTGCTTAAAGGGTAACTAAACTTTATAACAATTTGTTTCAGCTTTAAACCAATGTACAGTATATGGCTTCTGAGTGTTGCTGAAGGATTCTGGTCAGAATCTCCACATTTGAGAGTAAACTGTTAGAATTCTACACACTGTATAATTTTCATGCAGCGAGAGTGGGGGTTGAAACCTAGTCTTGCAGTTGGGTCTGCCCATGGCTGATTTTGGTTCCGATGACATCAAGAACGCCTTTCCCACCCAGTCAGTCTAACCCTGTTACCACCCATCCATTGTTTGCTTTTGTTAAGACCATCAGGTATGTATATTCAATAAATATACCAAGTAAAACACTCAAATTTACCAATAAAGCAACTTTTAACCCCCATAGTATTGTTTTTCTTTGGCAGTATGTTATTAGGGCCATTGCTATATCTTTTATGATTACCGTATTTCCTTTTCCATTTTGTTAAAACCATCTGGTACCGTACCACTGTGACTGTAGGTATTGGGGAAAACATTCAAATAAACTGTCAAAGGAAGCAACTTTCTAGCCTCATTTGTGTAATGTTTTTCTTCAGATTTTTTGTAATGCATCATACACATTAAAATGCAGCACTGTCAATCTTAACATACCGGTACTCAAAGTTAAATGAACCCTGTCAATTTTGCTGTGGTAATTTGGCTCAAGTTACCAGTGTATTCAAAACGGTTTAACTTAGATAAAAACAAGCTTGCAAATACGAAAACAAATGCAAACAAGCATTACATTAATGTGCAAAAAAAACAACCTTGGGGGAATTTATGTGATATTTATTGTCAGCAAATAAGCAGTCATGAACTACTCAAGTTTGGCAACAAGATTGTTTATTACCATGATTACTTGAATGCACATTATTCATTGCATTACTATAATGCACAACATTTTATGAGCAGCAGTTTCCAACCTTTTCCCGAGTCAAGGCCCACTTGAAAATCTCAAAAATGTTTGCAGCCCACATCTGACTGTAAACAGTATGGAGGCCAAATAATACGTTATCAGAGCACTTTTTAATGCAATGATAAAAGGAGCTGTCCAGCACCAGACAGATATCAGAAACTAAAAGTGAGGAGTTGTTTGCAATAGGCTAATTCATGAATAATTGACTTCAAATTAAACAACTATCATTCAACAATGATAAAAAAAAATTATGAAGATTGTAACGGTTTGCAAATGATCTTGTGGCCCACTTGCAATACCTTTGCAGCCCACAAATTGGGAATGGCTGATCTAGAGCAAATAGTAAAAAAAATAAAAATAATTAAAGCTTGATTATGAACATTGGTTAACTTACTGTATAAGGCACACATACATGTCTGCATGATCTATGTATCTGGAAATTTTTTGAAGAGCCATTAAAAAAAAATCAGACAAATTAAAAATTAAAAAAGAACAGCCCAGCACACTAAAATGTCCTTTTAAAAGTGTAATATGTCTTCAACCGGAGGCAGAACTTTCCAGAACTCTTCAGCTGCTCAGAGCCCTCTTTGCATTTTCCTACAGCTGTGCAACAGTCTGACACAGCGAACAACTGTTGCCAAAAAACTAATTCTGAAGGAATGGAAGTCCTCTTCTTCACCCTCTTTCCAACTGTGGTTGATGGACATGACCTCTGTTATACGGATGGAGAGATCCGGCTCATGAGGACCAATTCACTTAAAAAGTTTTCAACCATTTGGGAGCCATTTCTAACATACCTCAATGAGGTTAAGGGAGACGGGTGACATGCCTGGCCGGTTTCTCACAGTCCCCTTATGTGAGACTTCAGGCAGAACATCTCTCACAAGCACATAAGCACCTTATGCGGCTGGCAATTATGATGAATATTGAATATTGATAATATGTATGTTTTTCTTTTTCTTTTACTGTGTCTGAGCGTGTTTGTCTTTCTGTACATTGTTCTGAAAAATGTAAAAGAAAATATTGAAAAGAAAAAAAAGTGTAATGTCATCTGGGACAGACAGCGAATCTTCAGAGTGACCAAACATAAATCACCACCCTACAGGAGGACAGTTCACAGCTGAAAATTAACATACATGCGACTCCAGGTTCACAGCGAAGATGTCGGGAGATGCGGAGATGTTGAAGTTGAATGAAACTGGCAGTCTGGGGTTTTAGCATGAGCTATTGAATAGGAATGAGACACATCTTTGTCATCATCTGCTGCTCAATCATCCAGTCAAACTCTTGTCTTTCCCTGAGATGTGACAAAAAGGTGGAAAAACATTCATTAATCATATTCAGTACATGTTATAAAAATGGTGCCCATTATTATGGTCTACATTTCCACCTGGTCTTACCTGTTACTTATACTTCGTCCTTTTAGGTATTTTTCTTCTGCCTTTTTTACAGACACATTGTCCACCCCAGCTATCGCATAGATGATGGCCTGCACAAAAAGACAACATTTGCACTAACCACCGTTAACTATAAAGTGCATTTCAGGAAACCTCTAACACGGGTATGCCAAAATAAAATGCCAGGCAAAAATTAGACAGCCAAAACAAAATCACCCAATAGACGACATGAATATCACATAACAAAAAGGAGGATTCCTTCTTTCAGACCCTTTAGTGACATTAACTGAAATATTTTTCAGTCTGTGACTGCTGATGAAGGCCTCAGCTCACCTCAGGAAGGAGGACGTCCAAGACTAAGGGGACACGTTCCATGAATTTCACGTCAGACAGACAGGGGGCGGTGGAGGGGGCCTTTTCATAGAGTTCGTTCAGGTACTGATAGACTTGGTCCAACTGCTTATCGTCTTCCAGGTATATGTTCACCACCTTTCTCCGTTTTGTGCTCAGGAAGTAGCGCAGCCATCTCGACTGCTGCTGCCCACTGATCACGGCCTGTGAGGAGGCAGAGGGGGACAGAGGTGGAGAGAAACCCACAGGGATTAGTTCTCTCTCCAGGGCATGTTTGCGGAGCATGCATGCTTTTTCCTTGTTCCTCACACTTGCATCTGTAGCACCTATAGAGAGGCAAAGTGAACGTCACTTCCTGCTTCAGCACTGTACCAGAGATTTTCATCCGCGATTTATTTTCCCATAGACATTTCTTAAAATGCTTATAGAAATAGTTTTATTTGGTCAAACCAAATGGTTCAGATATATTTAGAATCGGGAGAGACCATAGAAATTTCACTCAGACCAAAACTAAAAAAAAAACATAGACAAAATATTTTCTTTAAATCCGCAGTTTTTTACATTTTGGTCCGAGTGAAATGTTATGTGGTCTCTCCTGTTTCTAAATATATCTGAACCGTTTGATTTGACCAAGTAAAACAATTTTTATAAGCCTTTTATGAAATGTCTATTGGAAAATAAATAGCGGATGAAAATCTCTGGTACAGTGCTGAAGCAGGAAGTGAAGTTCCACTTTGGCTCTCTATACAACAACCCATAGAACGTAGTGACAAGCAGGCCCCATGTATCTTTGGAGCCAGAGTTTGCTTGATAAATTTAAAGCATGGAGCAGGTGGAGCCAGGGTGAAGCCCACAACTGCAGCAAAAAGCCAAGAACCAAAATTCTTAATTTTATATTTCTACATAGAGGATGAGCCAGGGTCCTGTTGGCATACTGAGGTGAATGGAGTTTCAAAGAATTGGGCAGGATAGTCTCTAACCCTACCAGTATGTGTCTGTCCACCATGCGCTGCTTGACAATGAAGTGCACCAGTTTCTCGTTGGCGCGGTTGTGGGCGGCGTGGGTCCGGTCGGGCAGCAGCCTGGTGTAAGTCCTGCTGACCTCCTCCTGCGCCTCGGTGAAGCTCTCCTCCGCATCGTCAGAGTGCACCTGTATGACCATGTCGCTGTTGGCGATGGTTAGTCTCTCTGAGACTGCCTGAGGGTACTTCCTCCTCACTGGAAAGCCTGGACGAGTTGGAGACCCAGGGGAGAGGTGGTGGTGGTCAGGGTCGGGAAAACGTTTGTAAGCTGAAAAATAACTATGTTTCCAAATGTTATACAACTCAACTTACTCATGTTGTGAGCAAAATATTCAATGAAGGAGCCAGTAAATGAGCCGCATGCTGCAAAGACAATACAAGCATTAATTAATTATTAATATTAATATTGCTCACAATACTGTGGTATTGGCATTTATCAATACACAGGATATGATGTCACTAACCCTTGGAACAGTGAAAGATACGCGCACATCCCAAAAAACAGTCTTTAGCCCTTGGGCCATAATCCAAGGTGTGCATTCATATAGAGAGCCAAAGTCACGCCCACTTCCGGTTTAGGCATACACACCAAGAGATTTCATCCACCATTTATTTTCATTTATTTTATAATGCTGATAAAAAATCTTTTGTACTTGGTCAAAGCAAGCGATTCAGCTATATTTAGAATGAGGAGAGACTATAACATTTCCTTGGACCAATCAAAACTTGAAAAGAGATACAATTTCTTGGTGCAGATGCCTAAACCGGAAGCGGCCGTGACTTTGACTTCCTATAAAAGGGCCAATTTACAGATTGATATTCAACTTACGTTGGAACAGGGTGGGGTGGGGGGGGGGTCAGCCAATTACTCGCGATTGTGTTTCCACTTCCTGTGGCAGTACAGTACTTCTATTGTGTTGGTTCTGTTATCGGCCTAGAATCATCTGCCACTCAATGTGACATTGCAGCCCGTTCTCACTGCGACGGCTTCCAGTGAGTCAGACTAGGTTTGAGCAGGTAAAACAGCCGGCGTTTTGAACAGGAAGTCGTAACACAACTGGGTCAAGTGGGCGGGGCTACATAAGGTGAATACTACCATGCAAATGAGTACAATGGAAATGGTTCATTGAATTACGCCCACAACATCTTACTTCAAACATGATATCCAATACCTGTAAATAGTAAAATGTTCTTGTGCATTTTCGTCTGCACAATCAGTACATGTGATTCCGCTTACCAATCCGGATTCTATAGTCGGTTATCAGCTCCAGAGACCATTCGATGGCAGCCTCATATTTTTCTTTGGCTTTCCCCTACAACACAACCAACATGAGACACAGATGTTTGTAAATTTGCCAATGATGGAGAAAGAATGCACAATATGAAATTCAAATGGATAATTTATTAGTCATTCTTACCACCAACTGACTGGCCTCTTCACAGTCAAAAGGCTTCAAGGTTTTCAGAGCCACGGTGAACCTTCAAGATCATAAACGTTACACATAAGCAATAAATGGTGATGTGCTTCTTAAATGTGAATATTTAACTCTAGGAAACTGAATATATTTTGGGTTGTGGACAATTAAGACATTTGAGGACGTCGTGGGCTTTGGAAAACACTGATCGACATTTTTCACAATTTTCTAACATTTAATTGATTAGCCGAAAATATAATTGACAGATTAATCGTTAATTAATTAATAGTTAATTACAACCCTCCATGTGCAGCACAGGGGCATAAATCAGCCATATATCAACCAAATCGACCATATACAGGCAGTGAGCAGATAGTTAAAAAGGTTCCTACCCTTTCCTCGTGCTCTCAATGGATGGGCCATCAATGAACACAATACTGGCTTTTTTTTGCTTTCGGTTCACACTTTTTACCTGCAGAGAACAACAGTAAGAATCTGAAGCATACTATTAACACATTGAGTGCCACAGCACTTCAGTAAAATTGTCTGGAGCCTGTGCCAGATTCACTTCCATTCAGTTGAAAACTGCTATAGAATTTTTTCTATTATGGCTATATTAACGGGGCTGGACTTTAATGAAACATTGAACACTCCTGCTTCTTCCAAAGAAGAAATTTTGTTTCTAGACAGTTCCATTATGAAATGAAAGCCTCTCAAAAAAATGCACTTTCAAGGGTTTTCTGTCGTTTTTTTTTTACTTTCCAAGATATAGTCCCTTTTATGAATACCTTTTGCACTCTAATTTCGAGCACATTCACTGACTCTGGCTGGTGTTTTCTGATGTGGTGGCGTGTGGTGTGGTTTCTGTGCAGCCTGTGTGCCACACACCCCTCTCCCCCCCCCCCCCCCCCTCTCCACCTCTGAGCTGCGGGCTCCTCCCACACGCACAGAGTTTGTTTTCTCGACTCTGTTTTTGCCCCGGACAGATCCCAGCGCCCATCAAGGAAATGATGCGCGCTGGCAAACGCGACTGAACGAAAAGGCTTGGCCGTTCGGCTTCGGATGCTGGCTTTCTAGGAAATCGTGTGGAGATAGATAGAAGCATAAGAGCTCAGTTGTGAGCGCGGATGCAGCCGAGCCCACTGTCCGCTGTAGACAGATAGTCTAGGGAAAATAAGGTTTGACCTTAAACTAATTGCAACAGAATTTATTTTCACATTTTTATGTTTATATTGATGCCCGAAACACTATATTAAAAATCCCAGAAAATCCCATTAGTGGAAATATGTTAAAATTACATTTTTTCAAAATGGCTGCCATTATTAAAATGTTGGCCATATCTTGACTCCAACTAGACCTAGAATTACAAATTTGGTGTCTATTTCCACATTTTTGGGGGCAAGGAATGCACAGAAATGGTTGTTGAGTCTCTAAGTAGAACAGATTTTTATTTTCTCATGTAAGTATGTAGTCGTAATACAACATGTCATTTCTCACAATGTTAGCTACAACTTCGTATTTGTTAATCATACACATTTTGGGTGATACCCATTACCCTTGAGCATATTGAAGCGCTTGCCATTGAAAAAAAAAAGTTTGTTGTTTCATATTTCCAATTAAAAATGTGTTACGGTAATGAATTTATTCCCTCACAGTGTCTCTAAAAGTGTCTGGAAATACATCAAAAATGAGCACATCTATCTATCTAAGGGAGCTAGGGCTCTGTTTGTTTGTCTGTTTGTCTGTCCGTCCCACTGATGACATCATCTCGAGCAATTGTGATGCCATCAGTGATGTCACTCGAGCAATTGTGATGTCATCAGTGATGTCATAAATCCTTCCTGGCTCACCCTATATAAGTGGAAGCAGTGTGTCTTTTTACACGCAAGCATCCAGTCCCATAAAACACCACCAGCAAGCATCCAGTCTGTCCATAAGACGAAAAAGCAGCTCCTGCTGGTATATCAGTTGTGTGACCCCACAGACCTGCAGCGTAGGACCGAAGAGATACAAACTCCCCAGGTGGCTATTAATCGCTCAGCCTCCCTCTCCATCTAACATCAACTCCACCAGTACCTCATCCACGCTACAACAGTGAGGCAACAGGCAAGTAACTACTACTTTTGTTTGTGAATATACTGATTCCTACTTGTATTGTTGTGAGATGCCTCGCAACAAAAAACGGAATCAGATGATGAAAAAGCTACATGCTGCAAAGAAACCTGAACCTGCTTTGAATCCCTTAGTTTTAGCTATGCAATGTTCTAAGCAGACTGGATGGCATGCAGCAGAAGCAGATGATAGAACGCTCATCCATAAGAGACTTGAGACTTGACTTGGACTTGTGACCAAAGACGTGAGACTTGACTTGGAGTATAGCTAAAAGACTTCAGCCTTGACTTGGGCAGCTATAATTGTTTATTTATGTTTGTTTATTGTTTATTTGCACAAAGAAAATGAATAACAACAGATAGTACCTTAGAAAGTATCTTAATTAGCTATTATTAAGCTATACCTATTAGTAAGCTATTAGCTAACTAGTAAGTGCTTATTAAGCTAGCCTACTTTGAATGGTAACACACAAAGACTGTCATTGGTAACAGACGATAAATGGCGGTCAACTTATCCATAACCTTCGGATATGGAGAATACTTAGCCTACCTGTCCACGCGTCTGCATGTTTGAGCTACAACTTGCGCTGTGCCTTGCCAAAATCAAATTGCCTCCAATGCGAAGCAGCTGCTTATGCGAGCTGCAGGGCTACTAGCTCAGCGAGCTGCAAGGCAGGCGAACTCGCATAGGGTGCAAGATGCCTAGTGGATTATAATTTCAATTTGAATGGTGAAATTAGATCCTACTTGATATCTTTGAGTTTTGCTATGAGTTGTACCATGTTCATGAGAATCACACACCTGTGGCATTCTCAATCCTCCCATAGGACATGGATGAAAGGCCAGGGGTCTCTGATTTCGGATATTGATGTGTCCAACTGCTGCTATGTCACAGCTATCAGAGGTACTGGTTTGGCTCTCTGGTGTAACTCCAGCTATAATGCCCATAACATGGAATGTGTTGTGGCCATCAATGGTTCTGATGTTATGGTCCAATAAAGGCCCAATTATACTCAACGTTAAAGACGGAGACGGAGACGGACAGAGCCTTCTGTCCGTACTCTGCGTTCATTTCGTCCGTTTTCTGTCCGTCATCTGAAAGCTTACGGATACGCATGCAACGGAGGAAAACCACACACACACTCATGCATTTGACTCTCTACTGCCCACTGGTGGATGTATTGCTTAACATGATACCAACGTGAAAGACGCATGGAAGTATGTGGGCAGTGATGATTACACCGTTTGAAACGGACGCCCTTATTTACGGATGAAAATGGAGTATAATTGGGCCTTAAGTGGGCGGGCGGTGTGTGTGCCACGATTGTGATGTCACGATTGTCATGTATCAGTGATGTCATCAGTGATGTCACTTGAGCAATTGTGATGTCATCAGTGATGTCACTTGAGCAATTGTGATGTCATCAGTGATGTCACTCGAGCAATTGTGATGTCATCAGTGATGTCACTCGAGCAATTGTGATGTCATCAGTGATGTCACTTGAGCAATTGTGATGTCATCAGTGATGTCACTCGAGCAATTGTGATGTCATCAGTGATGTAATAAATCCTTACATCATCTCCAGAGTAAAAGTTTATTGTTTATTTATGTTTGTTTATTGTTTATTTGCACAAAGAAAATGAATAACAGATAGTACAAGTATCTTAATAAGCTATTATTAAGCTATACCTATTATAGCTAACTAGTAAGTGCTTAATAAGCTAGCCTACTTTGAATGGTAACAGACAATGACTGTCATTGGTAACAGACAATAAATGGCGGTCAACTTACCCATAACCTTCGGATATGGAGACTTAGCCTACCTGTCCACTCGTCTGCATGTTTGAGCTACAACTTGCGCTGTGCCTTGCCGAAATCAAATTGCCTTTAATGCGAGACTCGTGAATGACATGACTATGAAGTTATGGTTTGCGATGGCTGTCTGAGGGAACGAGATGTGCATGAAAACTCACCCTTTTCCACTAACTATTAGAACATATTAGCCACACTTACATTTTTTATGTTTTGTTTTGTTATGTTACAGTATGTTTGGTAGAGCTTTTCCCTAGCCCCACCCCTTTCCTGACCACACCCCCTCCCACCTCCCACATACACTCCCCCCCGATACACCTGTCCATGCCCCCTACCCACCTCTCAAATCCAGACTCTCTACGACCTTCCTATCCCTAGCAACAGACTCTTTTCCCTAGCCCCACCCCCTCCATTGAGCCGACCCGGATCAGATCCGCTCCAAAATGTAATGGGTTCTTCCTTGGCCCACGCTACACCCTTCCACCAAGTTTCATGAAAATCGGCCCAGTAGTTTTGCCGTAATCCTCCTGCTAACAGACAAGCGGTCAGACAAACAGCACCGAAAACATCACCTCCTTTGTGGAGACAATGCCAATTTTGAGAATGTTCCACTACTGGGATTTTCTGGGATTTTCAGTATGTTAAATTGGAAGGTTTCAAGAGCTGAATACAACACAAATAATTTCTGTTGCAATTTGTTTAAGGTTGGGTCATTTTTTCTCACAGATTCCCTAGACTAAGAGCAATATATACGGCTCTGGCAGAAAGCATGCATCGGTTTCCACTTTCATCACGGCTTTCTCCGCTGTCTCCTGTACAAAGTAAAGGATCTGAGGTGGGTGGAGCAGCTCCTGTGACGATGTTTAAGGTGGCGCCGTGTGATCCCTTGAAGGGATTCATGCTCACTGGCTAGGTACGACCTTAAACAGCAGAATTATGGAATAATATGAATTATGATTTTAGGACGTCCACAGACGTCCTTGGCACTCCTCGTTACTTTTTTTTAGGACGTCCACAGACGTCCTTGGCACTCAATGTGTTAACAATGTTGGGCCCTATTCTTCCACAGGCCTTCGGCGCTAAAACGGGCCTTAAACGCAAAAAAAACGTGCCTTGCGCCTGCCTCGGGAAGATATCAATATGGCTTTACGCTGCCAAATGCGCTTTAGGCCGAATGGGCGTGGCGCAGTCCCAGAATGGGCGAGAATGGGCGTGTCGGCCTTAAATATCGGCCTAATGATATCTTCCCACCTGGCGTAAATTTAGCGCTTAGCGCTTTTGAAAACCAGGCCTATTCAGTGCGCCAGTTGCGCGGCGAGCTCCCCTCTGGCACCCTTCTCTGTGTCACTCTCTCCCTCTCTCCTCAGTCTGACAGGCACAATACGACTGTCTCTCTCTGACTCCCTCGCACAGACAGACACAACACAAGTCCCATAGGAAAAAGCAGTTGTAAGTTCACTGCCTGTGAATGTCCCAGCATGCAAAGGGCTTCTCCATTTCGCTACTAAATAGCAACCAAATGAGCCGAAATAGATATAAAGGTCGATTTAAATAATGTTTAATGGTAACACAACCTGCAATTGTAGAACATTTCAATATTGGACCAAATAAAACATCGAAATGAAAACACCACCCTATGTGAAACCTATATGTCATCCTGGGCCTATATATATCCCTTGTCGATTTAACGTGATTTAGATAAGTGACAGCGTAACGCGCTTCTGTCACGTCCTACTGTGATGTCCGCTCCAATAAATTGGCTCTACTTCACATTTTAGTTTTACAATAAAAACACATTTATGCAATGACTTTACATAATGTAGGCTATATTTATGTGCATATCCTACCATCCTAGCAGGGGAGAGAAAACGATATCTTTCTGGACAAACTTTCACCAATCTATTAATCTCATCATATAGGGATAGGCTATATTTTTCTAGCTGATGCCTTTAGAACATTCTTTTCACTTTGATCTTGCTATAGTGTAGCGTATTTACATGCTTGCAGTATTTAAACTGCAGTTAGATTGGTTTGAGAAGCATAATAATATGGAATAATAGCCTATATATGGAGACAGACAGACTGGATGAAAGGGGGGGGGGGGGGGGGGGCAGAGCACTTGGCTTTTGTCTGGTTTTGCTGGACCACTGGAATTGGAGCTTAAAAGGCAAGCGTGCGATTCGTTTATTGCACTTATCCAATGAGCATGACGGTGCATAATTTTACGCTTAAAAGGCGTGGTTGTAATGCTTTAGGCTGCATGTAGCGCCTACACCAAGATATCAAGTGCGCTGGTCCACGCCCACTGCGCCAGGAGCTCGGCCTAGAAACTACGCCGATGCAAAGATAGGGGCCATAAAGCCTAGTGCTTGCTTGTTCTTTTCTAAAGCTCCTCTGAGCCCAGAGATTAGTGTTTAAATGTCAAAAGAGAGGGATATTAATCTTTATCTGATTCACCAATTTAAGTTTCAAATTCTACAGGTGGCAGTTAAAAAAAATCAAACTATCTCTATTCACTTCACTATCTGAACATTCACTTTGCGATATAAAAATTATGTGACTGACTGACTCAGCTTTTTACCTCATAAACACCATCAAAACCCTATATGTTGTTGACCTCTCATCAAGACAAAAAAGGCAGGAAATGCACATGAATCGGGAAATCTGCAGAATAAATTACAATGTGCTGTCTTGAAAAAAAACACACAAAAAAACATGTAATTTACAATTACCATTGCAGGCCAGAATGGGTAGTTCCTAAATTTGCACCACACAAATCCTCCCTTTGTAATGGATGAGGGCTCTGAAAGAAAGGGGGGAAAACATTTTAAAATAAAAGCTTTAAAATCTGAATGTCAACAGAAATTTAAACAAACGATTTAACGATTCAATTCACACGTCCACATTGCGATGCATCAATTAAACGATTAATTTTTACACCCCTGCTATATATATATATATATATATATATCCGTTATTGCCCTACTAACTGAGTTGGGCATTCGGGGACGGAGCCTGAAACTTGCAGTTAGCAACATGTCTCAGGCAGCAGAACGAGCAAGTGAATGGCTGTGGCTAAGGAGGAAACATGCTAGCTGGGGAGCTCGCTAAGCTAAGATTGATTGTTTGTTGTTGGCCATGATTGACGGTCCGCATCAACAGGGCTGAATCATTGACAGTGGTGGTGTAGTTAGGAATGTCATACTGAACCGACCTGGATAGCTAGGCTTAGATAGTGAGGTAATATGCAGTTGTGCGACTGCGGTGGTAGCATGGAGGGGGGTGTTTCCAGGACGCTGGATTACACCGTTCAGCCTTCTTGAGGTGTCATGGGCCTAACTTAACGAAACATCGGTGAAGGAAGGTGCCCACTTGAAAACCCCAATGACATGCTTCATACTGCTGTTGGCTAGGGTAGGTAACTGGTGATTTGTGTCTTGTTTATTAGTTTGTTAGCCTGTTGGCTTGTTTTATTCTGGATTGGGTTTCTAAATGTGTTTTTCCTCGGATTTTGGCACAAGGGATAGTAACATCTTGTCCTGTGTATTAATTAATAGTCACCAATCTCTAGTCTATTCAGAGGCTATTTGCATTCAGTCACTGCAATCTCTCACTTTTGTCAACCTGCATCAAGAAGCTGGGTAGTTCCTCATCTTCTTCCTCCTCTTCCTCCTGGGGGGAGAAAGAAGCCAGCTGGTCCTCACGCAGACTCAGCTCTATAGATAAGTCTGAAGAGCGCGATGTCTCATCTTGATTTAACCTGTCTGAATACACACATCATACAGAATTAGCCTGTCATACATTCCTCTTTTATACAGTATATACCAAGTAGTATGGAAATGCATGATATTTAGCAATTCAGTTTTTACTCAAAAGTACAGATCATTGACAGTTTGTTCATGGCAAAACATTAAAGCAGCTGGAAAAGGAAACAGTTTGGTAGGCTGGGTATAGGTAGATGGATTTCTGAATTAACCAGAACTCTGCCCATAGAGAAAATCACATATAGAGACACTGCATGAAATAGGTCACGCCCATCACGGGGGAAATCGCTCCGTTCACTGCCATAGACGAGCATCATTTTCCTTGAATTAAACATAGCTAAAAGCTGTTGTGTGGTGGGCTGCGGACACAACAAATGTAAACTAGAACGACCGCAACGCGGACTTATGCCTCCGCCATTAGTTCATTCTGGGGTCCAAATCGCCATTTGAGGCAAATTGGAAGAGATTCCGTCAAGGCGCTCCTGTGATGTTGCGTTACAGAGCTTGGAAATTGACCTTGAACTTTGACCACCAAAATGTAATCAGTTCATCCTTGACTCCAAGTCGATGTTTGAGACAAGTTTGATTAAATTCCGTCAAGGCATTCCTGAGATATCGCGTTAACAAGCTTGAAAATGGCGTTCGAGAGCTCACCTTGACCTTTGACCTTTGACCACCAAAATCTAATCAGATCATCTTTGAGTCTAAGGCGATGTTTGAGGCAAATTTGATGAAATTCCGTCAAGGCATTCGTGAGATATCGCGTTAACAAGCAGGAAAATGGCGTTTGAGAGGTCACAGTGACCTTGACCTTTGACCAGCAAAATCTAATCAGTTCATCCTTGAGTCCAAGTCGATGTTTGAGACAAGTTTGATTAAATTCCGTCAAGGCATTCCTGAGATATCACGTTAACAAGCTTGAAAATGGCGTTCGAGAGGTCACAGTGACCTTGATCTTTGACTTTTGACCACCAAAATCTAATCAGTTCATCCTTGAGTCTAAGTAGATGTTTGAGGCAAATTTGATGAAATTCCGTCAAGGTATTCATGAGATATCGCGTTAACAAGTTGGAAAATGGCATTTGAGAGGTCACAGTGACCTTGACCTTTGACCACCAAAATCTAATCAGTTCATCCTTGAGTCAAAGTCGATGTTTGAGACAAGTTTGATTAAATTCCGTCAAGGCATTCCTGAGATATCGCGTTAACAAGCTTGAAAATGGTGTTAGAGAGGTCACAGTGACCTTGACCTTTGACCACCAAAATCTAATCAGTTCATCCTTGAGTCCAAGTCGATGTTTGAGACAAGTTTGATTAAATTCCGTCAAGGCATTCCTGAGATATCGCGTTAACAAGCTTGAAAATGGCATTCGAGAGGTCACAGTGACCTTGACCTTTGACCACCAAAATCTAATCAGATCATCCTTGAGTGTAAGTCGATGTTTGAGGCAAATTTGATGAAATTCCGTCCAGGCGTTCCTCAGATATCGCGTTAACAAACATCGTATGGGCGGACGGACGGACGTACGTACTGTACGTACGGACGGACAACCCGGATCCATAATGCCTCCGGCCTGGCTATCGCCGGTGGAGGCATAAAAATCGCCAGTTAAAGTTTTTTTGTACTCCTAAGCAAAGCAAGGAAGCCATTGAGAATAGGCGAGAAGAAAAATGTGGATCTAGCTGTCAAGGAAGTAAGTTGGAGTGTTCATCTTCCGTATATAAAATCTTTTGGTGCAACACGCAACCATGCACGCGACATAGGAGAACGCCAGGATTGGAGAGGGGGGGGTTTCTGTTTTCCCCCGTTTTGGGCGTGGTTTCTGAATGATGACGCGCTCCGCAGTGTCTCTATGCCATCAGGGGTAAACAGTCACTATTTGATGATGTTTGGGGTCCTTTCATTTGTTATCTGGAGAGGACAGATGTGGCAGATATGATGGAGGTGCCTGGGTATGTTTGAGTAACCCTTTGCAATACACAAAGTCTTCAAAGTTCTTTTTTTCTTTCTTCATTCCACTCCCTATATCTGTGCAGACAAGATGTAATTAGATGGAACTGAACTCGAGTTAATCTGACCCCCAGCTAAATCGACATTTGTATATTTGTTTTTTGTCATGTTGTTGTGGGGAGGGGAAGGCAGTGGTTTGTGTTTTGGTTGTTGGTATTGTAATTATTGTTTGGTCTATGTTTGAATGTGCTAATTGGGAAATAAATAAATAAATACATTGTTGGAAAAACAAACAAACTTGGAATTGGCTTTGGAAATGTGAGCTGCTACATGTCAATGGCTGCTACACTTAAAAAGGCCACCCAGGCACAGCGCAAACAAGTTGGATATATTTCAAAACAACTGCGGATCCGCTCTGGGTTGTCAGGCTACCTAAAATGTTAAATGTATCAAATATCGTCGTATAATTATAGTATATGAAGCACAAGCTAAGGAAGGATCAACCTTGCTCTGTTGCTTCAGGATTCTGAAGTTCAAATCTTGGTCTACATCGTTGGGGTGGCTGAGTGGTGGCTTCCTGCTGTAAATCCACATCCTTCTTTTGACGTCCCCTCCTGCGCCGGCACTTGGCTGGAGGATCACTGCTTTGACTGCAGGTCTGCGTTTGTGCCTTTGTCGCCCTTCTCCTGCCTCGTCTTGGCTGGACAGCAGGACGCTTCCTAGGTGGGCTTTGGGCCTCACGAGTGCTGCATGCTGAATACGCCTCTGGAATCTGAAACAGAACAGATCTAGTGAAGCATTGCGTAATTTCTATCAGGAAGACTACTCAAACACCGCCCCTCTCTCTAGTTTCATTCAAACGTCTCTCTATCCAATTTCAGCTTACAAACATATTCCCTCGCTTTCAATAATCAATCCGTGCAAGCCATCACTGTTATGGCTGCACAATGAATCGAATCGATATCGCAATATGGCCATGTGCGATATCCAGATCGCAGGAGCAGCTGCAATTTGATCTAGATCAAATGTCTCACAACTTTAATGAAGCATTGTGGTGCTACAGAGATGCCCAGGCCTACAAATCATGTTCTTCAGACATAAGGGAACATGCTTGTTTGGTATAGAGCAGAGGTTTTCAAAGTGTGAGGCGGGGCTCCAAGCGGTTTCAGGGGAGGCTCAGTGAATGGAAGTGAAAAAATATTCCATTAGGTATCAAAAGATCACATAGAATGACTTAAATGCGTGTGACTCCCAGAGTCAGAAACAAATAAATGCCTTCAGACAGACATTTTTATGCATTTAATATAGTCTTAAGTCAAACAGCAATTTCAGGCTATCTTGGATAAATTATTTAGTGTCTATGGGATCAAATAACTTAATCACGATCCGATCGCATAGGCATCTAGGAATTGAGCAAAACTAATCAAGAAAATATGGGGGGGGGGGGGGGGGGGGGGGCTCTGACTCTGTCCAAGGGGAGCCCCACAGTGTCAGACTTTGCAAACCCCCGGTATAGAGCCCAGTAAGAATCACATCATATATATACGTACTGTACACACACACACACACATACATATATGTGTGTGTGTGTGTGTATATATATATATATATATATATACACACACACACACACACACATATATATATATATAGATGTATACTATATATATATACACAAAAATATACATACCGGTACATGTATGCATTCCCATTAAAATGGTATCGCATCTGTCAATATAATCGCAATATGATTTTTTTTTTGTATATTGTGCAGCCCTAATCACTTCACCTTATGTAGAAGAGACAGTCTGGCTTGAGAGACTAACAGGAAGTGTAAACACAATCGGAAGTACTGATTGTGTGTTTACACTTCCTGTGACTCATAAACATAGTCTGACTCATATGTGAGTCAAACTCCTAATCCTAATTCCATTGCATTGCTGACCATTGCGGGAGGCGTGCGTCATCATGGAGCCTACGCCAAACTCTATTTCTGTTTATCAATCAAACTATTCATTGAGCATTCAACCTAGTCTCTCCTGATTTAAATAGCAGTTATGGTATATCATGGTATATCGCGGACATCACAACTGTGCGACTGAAGATCAGTGGGCTTAGAATGCACAAATAATATTTGATCAGTAAAGATATAATTAAACACCTCTAATTGGCATGTAGTATTTTCTAGCTGCTCTTGCTCGGGCCCAGGATGGGACTTTAAGATGGTGAGCTGGCTGTCTGTGGAGGAACCGCGATCTGGTGTGGACAGACAGGCTTCTTGCAGCAGCCGCGTTCGTCCCCTGCCTCTCTTTGGTGTGCTGGCTAAAGGCCTGGCAGTGGATTGGCTGAGAATGGGGAAATCGCCACTTAGCAGAGCATCTGGGGAATCTGGGGCCAGAGATGAAACGATCTCTGAGGCAATTTTCCTCTGCCTTGTTTTCCGAGGTCCACCTGAAACACCAACAGTAGTTAGATCTTTTTTACAGCTTTAGTTGTAATTTTAATGCTATTGTCATTTGGAGTTATGGTAGCCCCATAATGTTCTGCTGTTCTCCATGCCTCTGCGATGCACTCTGAATCAGCGTCACACATCATCCCATAAGAAAATTGGGCGACTCAAGTGGTTAAAAGGCTCCCTTACCTGTCTCCGACGTCCAATCGCAGATCCGAAGATATAATAATCTATATAATAATAGGGAAGCCAATAGTATAGCCGGGGGTGTTAACATGATATTCCTACTTGAAACAACCATTTAAAATCAGTATTTCCAGAGCCTGTGCTGAATCTACAGTAGGGTGTGTTTGATCTTACTATCATGGTGCACCGCTTGCACGCGGCGAGCAAACAACATTGCAATCACACGGATATGGCGGCTCAGTGATGATCAAATCCAGCACACATGGGAAGCAAAACATGTCATGAAATACTCAAACTCCCAATGTTCCTGTCAGCACAGGCTGTGGACAGAGTGACTGCTTTTCACGCAGGAATATCATGTTAACACCCCCGGCTTTACCCTCAGGCTTTTCTAAATTCCGTGTAAATTTCGAAAAAAAGTGAGCGGTGGTGGTCTGTCTAAATGCATTGTATGTACAAGACAAAATGATGCCAGTGCGCATGCGTCTGGACTCTGTTTCCAGGCAACTCGGTGATTCTCGTCAAACTTTGTCTTAAAAAAAAGAACAACGGCTCACTTTTTTCCACAACTAGGCTTCCGATATAATTAGTTTGCCCCACCCGACCCTACCTGTGACTTCAAAGTGCAGAAATAAGGCGAGTTTAATGCCCAACACAGATTGTCTAACGAAAATGCTATGCTCGATGGGAGGGCTCTTCAACTGGCAGCGTTGACACGGAATTTAGAAGAGCCTGAGGGTAACCCCCGGCTATACTACTGGCTTCCATAAGGAGATTATTATATCTTCGGATGAGCGATCGGACGTCAGAGACGATTAGGAGAGGATTTTAACGACTTGAGTCGCCCAATTTCCTTATGGGATGATGTGTGATGTGATGCTGATTCAGAGTGGATCGCAGAGGAACTGAGAACAGCGGAACATTATGGGGATAGAGTTATGGCTATGTAGGCTACGTGCCTACATAGAATCAGAACCCTTAAAGAGTTTTTTTCTGTAGTTACATTTGATCTCACTTTCAAATGCTTGTTAATAAGTACTTAAAAAATTGAGAGGGAGACTTGAACTACCTCTCCTTTTCGGTGTAGTCTTCTTGCTGAGAGTTGTTTCTGTGAATTCATTGGAGACAGCATTCAATGAAGTATCAAGTCCTCTCTCGGGGGATAGTGTTGTTGATGGGTCATCATGGCAGTTTTCCTTCACCGGGGCGCTTCTTTCTCCATCAAGGTGAGAGACAGATTCACAGTTGGACTGCTGCATCTCACTTAATGGGAGAGGAGACGATGTGATCCGAGATCAGGAAATCATGCTTATCCAATCCACCATTGGGCTCTTCAGTACGACACTGTTGTTTTGCCTGCGGATAAGACGGACAAAAACAGTTCCTCTTTAGTACAGACCATTTTGTAGCCTACCCGAGTTAAATGCCAGCGTCTCTGATTTGAAGCGTGTGTTTACGAAGTTTACTGCCGTGAAACGTATCGTGGGGAGTGGCAGAACAGGCCTAGCGAGTTGCATTAGCGTTACATGGCCGGAGACGACTGCTAGGAAGCTAGCGTTAGCTAACTTTGTTATTGCTCCAAGATAACATAGTTGGCAACACAACTCCCACATGACTAGGGAGCTAGCTATGCTAACGACCCTATCACTTTCCAAATAGATATTTGTCTAGTGACTACACATGCACAAAACACTGGAATAAGGCGACAATGTTTAGCTTTTTTTTTAAATGTCCCAATGTACGTCTACGTGCAACTAAAGCGTTGCTGCGAGAAACTTGGTAACCTAAATTGTTGGCTAGCTAGTTAAGTTAGCACTGTTCACGCTAGCAAACAAGTAAAGCTAACTACAAGTACAAGTCATCATCTAGCAGATCCCCAGGGAGTGAAAAGTAGTTAAATCCGTATTTTAAGTTGTTGAACACTGTAGTCAGCACATTACTTTTTTCTTGGAACGAATAACATCCACTGTTATATTTAAATGCTTTCAAAAGCACGGATCCGATTGTAACGTTGTTCCTGTGACCGTCGAAGACTTGAATGTATGTATTACCTTTGCTTGCACATGCGCAGCTCCACCTACACCAACAACAACGTAAACATGAAACGAATCCAGATATACAGCACCGGGGGTATCGCTTTGATATCTCACCGTCTCTGACCAAACACCTCACGACCTCTGGTGCGTCGCAAGTTACGTATTCAATAGTGAATGATGAAGCACGATTTGATAACTAAGTAGTCATAAATCGAAAAAGCGTCGTGTAGTTTGTGTGGGCAACTGTGTGGGTATCTGAATACGGAAGTAGTGAGCGCAGGGATTCCTCTTGCTTCTGCTTGTCGTCTCTGTACAAATAAAACCAAAGCTGGGGGATGTAATGCACAAGCGGACCAGCTAGTGGCAGCACAACCCAAACCGAAGCAATGGAAGAAGAGCGAGAATCAAACCCGCCACCCGTTGGCCCCCGTGTCTCTATCTCTATGGTCGACAGCTCCATCGCACCACCAGCTCACATTTGCTCTTTCAGCTCTTCTCTGAGCTCTTTTCTCTCTTTCTTCTGGCTGCCACTGTTCAAAACTGACTGAGGCTCGAACCCACGACCTCAAAACTGACCGAGGCTCGAACCCACGACCTCAAAACTGACCGAGGCTCGAACCCACGACCTCAAAACTGACTGAGGCTCGAAGCCACGACCTCAAAACTGACTGAGGCTTAGTTGGAGAGTGGTGTTGTGAGGAGAGGAGGGCGAGGTGGAGCTAGGTGAAAAAGATTAGCTGCTGCACCCTAATTACCTCACTAAAAGTTATTAGTAAAACCCAGAACGTCTTGGACTGTTTCATTCACTGACACACACATCCGTTACACTGGTATTGTCGAATACTGTCATCTGTTCATATGTTTGGGTAATGTTCTGGAGTCGGCCGCTAGACAGCGCTGCGGAGATAGCAGGAGAGTGGTTTTGAGGAGAGAACTTCTAACCTGTCATGCTAACCTCGCGTCACCAGGCTCTTCTCTGCACTGTCATGCAGCTGTCAACCTCTCTGTGAGCCACTGAATTATTTGCAAGCAGAGCACTAATGAGGGTTTCCAACTTCAAATCCATTTAGGTGTTCCAGTGCCGCGGCCCTAATTGAGGTTTTGCCTCCACCTGTGTTGCTTCCTGCCTTTTTTAGACACAAAATGGGTGAATTGGGTAGGAAGTGAAACAGGCGAGTAGTCTGACCAGTCGCCTCTGGTTATACAGTACATAGCCTACTGGTCTTATGCCTCTGGTTATACAGTACATAGCTGGTCTTATGCCTCTGGTTATACAGTACATAGCCTACTGGTCTTACCAGAGCCATTCGTTCCAATAATACAAGTGAATTGCATGAAGGGACCGATAACTTGCTTCCCTCGCCATGACTTAAAGTCTTCAACCTCGATTTGCTTCAGAAACCCCATTTTAACCTGCCTGTCAGTCAGCATCTGCACCAAGCATCTATGGCGTCTATGGAGGTAATGGCGGGGAGGGGGGCGGGGTTCGAGCCGAGGGGGATGTTCATATTAATGGAGGGGGGGACTAAAAGGCCATTATTCTTTGCTCATTGTTTGAGCAAAAGTGTGTGTGTGTGTGTGTGTGTGTGTGTGTGTGTGTGTGTGTGTGTGTGTGTGTGTGTGTGTGTGTGTGTGTATATAAGATGCAAATGCCCGGTGGCCTGGCCTGGCCTGGCCTGCAAAAAAATAAAATAAAATAAAATGTTTTTTGTTTTTTTTGTGCCCCCAGTCAGGCCACTCACTGAACAGCAGGCCAGGCGCCGCCTACTGGTTTACTAGTGGTTTTATTACTTTATTCAGGGTTAAAGTGGGTGCATCTCATTGTAAAATTGGACTCGGCCCAAATTGGGCTTCAAACGGCCTAAACGGCCCAAATTGGGCTTCAAACGGCCCAAATTTTTCGGCGCCGCCCTTCGGACGCCGGCACGCGCGTCGGCTTGTATCGGCCTGGCCTGCTTGGTATCTAATGCCCGGCCTGAATTATAATCCCAGTCCGCCCCTGGTGGTGGCGCATTGTGTCAAGTGTACTGGCTCGGGGAACGGTCCGGCCCCCAGTCCCTTAGGTTTCTGACAATGTGGCCCCCTGAACAATTTAGTTGAATAGCCCTGCTGTAATTTATAGATTCATTATGCTATAACGTATTTGTACTGATACGTATGCATATATTAACCCAGTGGCACTCATATTCTGGTTTATTTCAAGAAAAACATGTTGGCTAGTTGAAATTAATTGGCTCGTAACTTTAAAATCTAGCAGCCATATTGGCTGGTGATAAAAAAAAAGTTGAATCTCAAACCCTGCAGGGAGAGCAGGTGGTGACATAGGAGTGAGTGAGAAAAGGAGCAAATATATGATTGTTAAGACTGAATACTGACATCACAACCGTCTAATCCTAATGTTAATTTAAAATTAGATATTCCCCGCCCCCGCCCCCCGACACGCCCCCCGGCCCCCCCAAGTTCAGATGCGTTCCGCTACCTATGGCAGTATTGGATGGACTATGGCTACCTTGGACCCATGCTTTGGTCGCATAGTGAAGACTAGGACCCAAGCAGCACTGCAAGCTCAGCAAGTCAACAGACATATCAATTCCTTGTATGTCTACATACTTGGGCAATAGAGAAGATTCTGATTCTGATTGTGCTGAAATTGACTTTTTCTGTGTGTGAGTAGGCATTATTTTAAATGAGGTTATTTATCTTTTTTAATACACCCCCCCCCCCAAATATATACGTACTGTGTACGTACACTCCACAGCTGAAAGAAAACATCTCACCACAAATAAATTATATTATTTCACTTTATTTTCTTTATGTATAAGTATGATCATTTTGCAAACACAAGAATCATTAAAATATATTATACATCTTTTAGGTAACATTATTTATAACTCATAACATAAAAATGAAACAAAACAAAGAAACAGCTGGCTTCTGTGGATGGAGGGGAGATGGGGGGCAGAGCAGTTGGAGCCACATGGCTGAGTGTCACCACAAGACAAGCTGGATCCAATCCAGTAGGGCCCAGCTCATTTTGTGGTGACATTTAGCCTTGAAATGCAGACTAATATGTTTGTGAGGAGAACTGTGATTAAAGTAAGAACTGATTGTGTTTTTGATGAGATAAGGAGAAAAAAAAGAGGGAACATACAGAATAAGGAACTTAAAGAAAAAACTATCCACGAATCTAGTGTTACGTAATGCACATGTGAAGTGAAAAAGCAAATAATGAAGCTTATACAAATTCTGCTACCAATCTACTCACTGTAACCAAAAGTGATGATGACCATATAATCATAATCAGTACAGTATATAAATGGGAGCTGGGGCTCTGTTTGTTTCTCTCAGTGATGTCATAAATCCCACTGTGACATCAGTGATGTCATAAATCCCACTGATAACATCATCAGTGATGTCATAAATCTGACATCATCCGTGATGCTGGTCTCATTGGCCACACAGCAGCCGAGTTGCGGGCAAGGCCGCGCAGCGGCCGAGCTGCAAATGCGAGCTGCAGGGCCAGCTTGGCGAGCTGCAGGGGCAGTTCAGCGAGCTGCAGGACGGGCAAGGCCGCGCAGCGGGCGAGCCTAGGAATCGAGCGCGCGAGATCCCTAGTACTTTACAAATGAACAATTTTACTAGTGGCTATCATCAATAGACTGAATTAGTCACCTCACATGTCCTGACACACTGTTGTTCCAGTATTATCCACACTCTCTACTGCACGTTTCCCTCTTTTTTATAAGCCAATAGTAATAGTAATTGCATTTTTTCCACTCTCCACTCGAATATGAAACCATGTAGAAAAACTATAAATGTTCTTTGTTAACACATTCCAGCACACTGAGAGACACAGAGAACAGACATCGACTCTGACATTCAAAAGCAATGATTCAAGTTTCTGAACCCTAACAACAACAAAAACTTCACTGTGTGTAACATGTTTGCAGTCTTATTCTTTCAGACAGTGAAGTCAAAACAAACCCACGTGTGGAAGAGAAAAACACATTTTTGCACCAACAAAGGCAAAATGATCTTAAAGAGAAAAAACATATTTGATGACATGGTGTTTTATCTAGCGTATTTATACCTCAAACATTTGTAAGCCAAGGCGTAAAGGCTGTTGTAATTTTCTTTTTTCTATATGTTCTTGCATCACGTTAGTAGGTTGTTAAGAGGGATCAAACAAACCTGCATATTACACGTAAAACTATTTGTTGTTAAATGCGCTATAAACGTCACCGAATGAAAAAACAGAGCTGGGCTGCATTGATGAAAGGATCTTTGTCCTAAAATACATTTTGTTCCAATGTCAAGCAAAAGGCAACAAACCTCCGTGTAAAGAAACAGCTGGGGAATTCAAGCTGGTGTTATTTTGCACTGCTGGCCAAACAGCTCAAATCTGAATACATTTCCAGTTTTCACTCCTGAACCACCCTGAGCAGTGAAGTGGCCGTTTACAAGCTAAATATTTGCAAAGGAGAGTCAGGACTTCTTACTGGCTCTCAAAGCAAAGCTATAATGTTGAACTGGCTAAATAGCACGCACCGTGGCTAAACTCCAGTTGCCTTTAAGGGTGTTTATATTCTGGCTAAGCACAGATCCCACACAGTAAACACCCGCTACAACTACGACAAGGAGGGGACAGTTTTCTCAGTCACTGGTCAAACACAGGGCAAGTTGACTGCTGAAGAATACATTTGGACTTGTGGTGGCACTGGTTTGTGTGAGATCGATTACATTGTAACTTCTTGACACGTACTGCAGATCAATTGGATAGATTTTTTTGGGCCCCATGACATGTCTCACTTCAATTCCTATTGGCAGGGTATCCTATTGTCTGTATGCAGAGACACAGCTTGTGAACAGGCAATGCAGGTAATTGCTTGGGGCCCCAGGCCAATTAATTTTTGCCTAGGGCCCCAACAGACTCTAGAATCACCATTGTCTGTATGACCTGA
Organism: Poromitra crassiceps; assembly: GCF_964638095.1. Lineage (NCBI taxonomy): Eukaryota > Metazoa > Chordata > Actinopteri > Beryciformes > Melamphaidae > Poromitra > Poromitra crassiceps. The sequence goes on from NC_139633.1 coordinate 13,473,999, forward strand.
CGATGTAACCTACTGGGGAGCCAGGGTCACACACACACACACAAAACTGAACAGCTGACCAGTGCAGTCAGTCATACATTTAACAGTGAAGTGCTTTAGTTGTTGAGAGAGAGGAGGTGATACGCTGACAAGCTGCACACTTCTGACGGGCTGTGATGACTCCGTCTGCTGTATCCTCTTTCTACACCAGGACCTCCAGAGAAGAGCAGGTGATTAGCAGGTTTCAATCAATGAACTAGTAAAACTCCTCTCAATTACTCGACAGCTACACATTTTCTTTTGGCTGACTGGAGGACAAGATGGCAAAGATCCCAGGCAAGATTAACCAAAGAGTGACTGAACTTAGATCTGTTAACCTAGGTTAGCACATATTACAAAGTATGAATGCATTTGACTGAGCCCCAACCCCTGGTTGAGACTATTTATTTATTTTGCCTAGAGAAGTTAAAGTAGGCCTACATCCCACATCAGAATAGGGATGCCACAGCATTTAGAAAATCATCATTAGAATTTTGCGAGTGAGAACATAGCCTACTGTAGTTATGCTGTCGAGGGCTCGCCCAGGAGATCTTTGTGAAAATAACACTAAAAATGTTCATTTCTGTTTTCCCATTCGCCATTTTCCGTAACACATGCTCATACCCTCATTTTCATTCGTTCTGCTTGTCAGGGAAGCCAGTCTATGGATCTCCATGTTTCCCAGGATGTGTCAGAATCCTGTTAGACCCTGTTTTCCACCATGGTGTCCTTTATCAATACCCCTGATCAGCTTCATCAATACCCCTGATCAGCTTCATTTGGCTTGTTTAACTTGTAAAAGTACTGCTAAATGCTCTGCTTCAAGCTTCAAGTTTTAAAATCACAACAAATATATAGATACAAGATAGTCAGCAGTGTTGTTTGTGCGTGCGTACACATATACATACATGCACGCATATATACATATATACATACATACATACATAATGTACATATATGTACATGTATATACACACACACACACACACACACATACGTGCATATTGGACTGTTTTTGGTTTGGTTATAAAACACAAGTGATACAGTGATGCTAGACCAGTGGTTCTTAAACGTGGAGTGCGGGGACCACCTGGGGTCCTAGTGGGGGTTCCAGGGGGTCCGCAGCAAACTGATGAAATTGTTAAACATCGCCGTTATTTCATTTATAAGACGTTAACACAATTAGAGAATGTAGAAGAGTACCGGTAACTGTTTTGATCGTAGTTTCACGGTTATCTCTCTTCCTACAATAATGATGATCGAGGAATTCTGGACAAAATCATATCGAACAAAAAAATATTCTCAGATTTGGGTCCAAGAGACAAAATCTCACGTAAAGTGGATCCGTAGCCCTAATGTGGACTAAATTAGGGGTCCATGATATGAAAAAACGCTGACAATCACTGTGCTAAACTATAGTGTTCAACATAGTCCTATAGTAGAGTGAAAGAGACTGTGTCGGTTGACTTGACTCGCACCAGACATAAATCACTCTATCTGTGGAAAGCACAGCCCATTTTCATTCTGTCACATCCCTGAACTCAAAACAGCCCCCCCGCCCCACCCCCCAAAAAGGCAGCGACAATAATTTGAGTTGCGTGTTGGCCAGTGTAAGAAGTCTCTTCTCTCTCTTCTCTTCACTTGGGCTCTCAATCTTTCCAACTCCCTTAGTGCAGAATGCAGTAGTTTTCAAAAATATATAAAGACTGTCTTCGCAATCACCGATCCATTTTTCAGTTCTTAGTTCTTCAGTGTGGATTTAACCTGAATGGGTTCCTTTACAAACAGCTCTTTCGTGTGATGCTGGTTGTTTCAGCAGCTGAACAGAGACAAACTGAGAAGGACCTCAGCACCACGTCCCTCCTCTCTCCTTAGTGCGCCTGCTTCAAAATCCTCTTGTAGAAAAGTCTGCTTTCTTTCACCTTCTATCATTTCTCCCCCATTCCAGACAAACTTGTGCTCCTCCACCCCTCCTATCTCTTCTCAGCATACGGGCTGTTTCCGCCCTTTTTTGGATGAAAGCCAGTCTTCCCCCAAACAGTGTCGTCATCGTCCTCCTCATCCACTCCCTTGTACCCCCCTCGCATCTCAACGTAGGGCCCGTTTCTGTTCCTCCTGTAGGAAGGCCTGCTTCTCCATCAGTTTGCGGAACAGTCCGTGCCGATTGCCCAGCAGCTCCGTGTGCCGGCCACACTCCGCTACGCGCCGCTGGTCCAGCACGGCCACAGAGTTCGCATTCTGGATGGTGGAGAGGCGGTGGGCGATGATCACAACTGTCCTGCCTTTGGATGGGCAGGGGGGAGGGCAGGACATAATCTCAATTAGGAATGAACAGTAATCATACAATTAAAATAAGAAATGCATAAATAAGAAATGGTGCCAGGGGCAGCAGCAGTTGCACTGAATGTCTCTGATTTATATATGAAATCTATGTGAGAGAGAGAAAGGAAGAGAGACAGACAGGATGCACAGAGAGAGAGAGAGAGAGAGAGTGAGAGAGAGAGAGAGAGAGATACCTTCCATCAGACGCTCCAAGGCCTCCTGGACCAGGAACTCATTCTCTGCATCCAACGCACTGAGGAGAGAGAAGGTGGTTAGGTTTGTATTCAGCAGCCCAACCCTCAGTGTGGCTAACAAGCACCAAATCATCACATCATCAGTGTCCGGCACACCTGTCAGACAAATTCTCAGCCATTGAGGATAGACTGGTCGAGTTTCCCCATTGAGACGCTAGATGACACAAAACGTGACAAGTGGTTTGTCAGACTAGGCCAGTGCTTCTCAACCTTTTTGAGCCGCGACCCCAAAAATACTTTAGGCTGCGACTCCCCCCCTTTCCCTAATGCATTAATTAATTAATTAATTTCCATAATGCATTAACCCATTGATACCTGATGCAGCATTTGTGTGTGTATCCCTTTAAGACCGCCTTAAAGGGATACGCACACAAATGAGGGATATACATGCAAATGCTGCATCAGGTATCAATGCATTAAATCATTGGTATGGGAGATTTAATCATCAATGGAGAAAAATAATTTCCTTTGTTCTTTTGTGACAATCATCACGCGACCCCCCAAAAATAATCACAAAAATGTGTGAATATATCTTCCTTTGATATAAATACAAAGGACCGCTAGATCGGATTGTTGAAGCACGCATTTTAAAACTCGCTATTTGCAAAGATCGGTATGTGTGTCTCTCTCTTCTCCAGACTGTCCCCGCTCTCTGCACTGGGTGTAGCCAGCCTCAGACAGTGTGCCGCAGAGCTGACCGTCACCGGGGGATCACTCTGGAGGTCCCCGTTGCCAATAGCGATGCGATTGGAGGTCGGCCCTGAATGACACCGCGCATGCGCAGGCACGAAATCCACCGGGCTCTCCCATTCGCTCTGCACTCTGCACCTATCAAAATGTGGCATGGCCCGGATGCTAAAGTCTGTCAGAGCTGAGACCTATGTTTTTGGGGTGTTTACTAACTCTTTAATAACCAATCGTTGTGTCGGTGTCTCTCACCTGGTAGCCTCATCCAAAAGCAGGATCTTAGGGTTCTGAGGAGAGGGAACAAATGTTGTGATCATTACACGGTCATTCAGATTCAGCATAATAATGAAAAGCTGAGGCTAGACAGTACAGTCCCGGGTTCTAATTATCAAGTCAAAGACATTTTTGTGGTTCAGTCGATCAGAATGAGAGCTCTCATTGTTTGTCCACAAATGTGTGAACCTCCAAGTCAGGACTGGAAGGTTGATAACAAATTCAAGCTAAATTCATTTTGGGAATCTACAATTGTCATTTAATGCATCCAGAATACTGGACGACAAGTCACGTGCAAATGATGGGTCTAACCCGGGTCATGCTTTCTCCAGGTGTGGAACAACATGCTGCTGTATTACCTTCAGTAGAGCTCTAGCAATGGCTATCCTCTGTTTCTGACCACCTAGGAGACAAAAACACAAGTTAACATGCAGACAGTTGGACAGCAGAGATGAAAACAGAAAGGGAGATACAGAAGAGAACGTTTTGGTGGGATTTGATCTCTTAGGCCAACAGAGGACTACTTAACCACAGGACCATCTGAGGAAGCCATTTTGGTCTTTTTCACTGTAATATGTCACATGATGCCCCGGCACAGAGAAAATGCTTCATACGCTAGATGTTGTACACTGTCCAAAACACATGGGTGAAAACATGCAACTGAGCCAGCCATGTTTAGTTAAAGGGACAGCCCACCCAAAAATCCAAAATACATATTTTTCCTCTCACCTGTAGTGCTATTTATCCATCTATATCGTTTTAGGATAGTTGCCTGAGTTTTGTAGATATCGGCCGCAGAGATGTCTGCCTTCTCTTCAATACAATGGAACTGGATGGCACTTGGCTTGTGGTGCTCGCAGCACACACAAAAAAAACATTTGAAAAACTCAACAGCATTGTCTCTTTCCAGAAATCATGACCCGGTTACTCAAAAATAATGCACAGACTTTGTTGTGAGCAGTTTCATGTAGGAACTATTTTCTTTTGCAGTCTCATGTAGGAACTAGCTAGCAGCTAGCGCGTGTAGTTCAGTCAAAAGAAAATAATTGATTATCTTGAGTAACCGGGTCATGATTTCAGGAAGGTGACATTGCTGTTGAGTTTATCAAATGTATTTCTTTGGCACTTTGAGCACCACAAGCCGAGTGCCATCCAGTTCCATTGTATTGGAGAGAAGCCAGAAACTCTGCGGCCGATATCTCCAAAACTCAGGCAAATAACACAAAACGATGTAGATGGATAAATAGCACTGCAGGTGAGAGGGAAAATATTTATTTTGGATCTTAGGGTGAGCTGTCCCTTTAATGGAGAGCTGACTTTTGGAGATGCAAGCACTGGTGTGGAAGTTGGCATCATCTGATCATGCCTCACCTGACAGCAGCACTCCTTTCTCCCCCACCACGGTGTCAAAGCCTTTGGGAAAACCCTGTATGAAATCATAGGCGTTGGCCACTCTGGCTGCACTGTAGATGTCCTCTGTGGTCACAGTGTCTGGGTCCACTGCGCCGTACGCTATGTTGTCTCTGATTGAACAGGAGAACAACACTGGCTCCTGGTGGAGGGTTGGGGGCGGGACAGGGAGGACGAGAAAGAATGAGATACTGTAACTGTGGTTCTCTGCCTGCTAGCAGAATACCAGTGCAGTGTATCGGGATTGCGCAGCATCGCAAGTCTGGCTATTAATCTACACAGGCCACAGGGTTTTCATAGTCCACTTCACTGGCTGATTGCAACTCCGCTTATCTGTGTGCTCCTCCACTCTGGAGCTCTCCATGGTGCTGAACCTGTATTGACTATAGTTTTGGCGACTAATAATTAACCATTTTTGCCTATTTAATCAGTCCTAATTACCTGATTCAAAAATCCAGCTCTGTTAGGTCACCTGCAGGGGGTGCTCGTCACACTTCCTGAACGATTCAGCGCGATCACACGTAAAATGACATAGCTGTGGCCGAACAGTTCTGCTCACTCACACACAGACACTTTGCATTTTTATTGTAGGATTTATATAGGTTTACAATATTAATTAATATACTTGAGTGCTTGCTTTGTCTGACCACCAAATTAAAAAGCAAATTCAAAGCACAAAAGCGTCATCCAAAAAAGGGAGGAAAAAAGTTATTTCCTTGCTAGTTGCTATACTTCATTCTTGCTCCTTCTGTGAACGGTTGTAACTACTGTAAAATCTAAAAAGCATAAATGCTCTTTTAATCCTGAACATTAACAAGTTAACAAAGCATGCATTTTCTACCTGACTGACAGTTCCAATGTGACTCCTAAGCCAATAAGGATTTAGGTCCCTGACGTCCCACCCATCAATACTGATGACACCTGGAGAGGAGAGGAGAGAAGAGTTATTTTCTGAGCTGAACCACTGTTTGAGAGGTTGTCAGCAGCACTGGATTCTTTCAGAAGATGTTGGAGGTGTCTAGCGAGTGAACAATAGTTGATCTAAATCGATAAAGGAGGACAGAGAGCACGCTTCCTCTCACCAGCATCGGGGTCGTAGAGCCTGAGCAGCAACGAGACCAGAGTTGATTTTCCTGAACCGCTGGCTCCCACCACGGCCATGACAGAACCAGCTGGCACCAGCAGACTGAGGTTCTGGAAGATAGGAGCCTCCTTACGGGTCGGGTAGGAGAATGAGATGTCGCAGAACTCCAGCCGGCCCTTCAACTGGTCTGGAGAAAGGACTAGGCCCTCTAAGGAGGAGCAGAGGGAGAGGGACCATATAGTTACACAAATGGGAGGTTGAGACTATGTTCAGTCCAGTTCAGTTATGTTATGTTTATAGGCCCTTATCACAAGCATGTCTCAAAGTCACAGTCATATACTACATCATATATCTACATACAACAACATAGGTTACATACATCATATGCATACTAGACATTTTACTAGATTACATTACAATACAACACAAACACAACATACATATTTGGACTGTGGGAGGAAACCCACGCAAACACAGGGAAAACATTCAAAATCCACACAGAGAAGACCGGGGCGGAGATTCAAACCCATGACCATCTTGATGGTCTTGCATCTTGACCATCCGCCCCTCCAAATATTTACAAATCTGTGTAAATAATTGTGTATGTTCAATAAGTTAATGTCGTCTGGCCACCATTATATTTCCAAGAAGTTAACGATAAGTTTACAGGAAAGGATTGGGTGCACAAATATGTAGTGAGGCAATGCTTCTTTCGAGTGGTGTGTGTGTGTGTGTGTGTGTGTTCTGAGAATTTACCATTTAGAGGGAACTCAGGCTTTCTGTCCAGTAACTCCCACAGTCTGGCTCCTGCTCCAAAACCCTTCATCAGCTCAGAGTAGAATGAACTCATACCTAGTGCATCAAACAGAATGAACTCATACCTAGTGCATCAAACAGAATGAACTCATACCTAGTGCATTAAAGAGAATGAACTCATACCTAGTGCATTAAACAGAATGAACTCATACCTAGTGCATCAAACAGAATGAACTCATACCTAGTGCATTAAAGAGAATGAACTCATACCTAGTGCATTAAACAGAATGAACTCATACCTAGTGCATTAAACAGAATTAACTCATACCTAGTGCATTAAACAGAATTAACTCATACCTAGTGCATCAAACATTTTTGCATGTCTGTTGTTGTTTTGTTTGCCTGCACTACTGCCTGCTGTAAACCAATTTGCCCTTTCGGGACACTAATAAAGAACTTGAACTTGAACTTGAACAGAATTAACTCATACCTAGTGCATCAAACAGAATTAACTCATACCTAGTGCATTAAACAGAATGAACTCATAGCTAGTGCATCAAACAGAATGAACTCATACCCAGTGCATCAAACAAAACGAATCAGGAAATTCCTATGAAAAGAAAGTGTGTGTCTTTGGGTGCATGTACCTGCGATGCTGATGCCCACCCAGAAGGCGTACATAAGGAACGATGAGAGCTCTCCCACAGTCATGTGTTGGCTAGCCATCAGAAGGCCTCCTTTATACAGCACTGACAGGATCATGAAGTTACCACTGAGACCGGTCTGGAACACGCGCGCACACACACACACACACACACACACACACACACACACACACACACACACACACACACACGCACACAAACACAGTGTTACTACTACCACTGAAGGTGCGTTACAATAGCCTGGTAGTTCGCTCCGAAGTGGACTGCACACAGGGTATTCAACCATGTTAAGTAAGGGTGTATTCACACCTATCTCGTTTGGAGCAGTTGTTCTGAAACAGAGATTGTTTTCCCCCTTGGTGCGATTCGTTTGGGGGAGTGTGAACACAGCAATCGCACTCGGATGCGGGACAAAACAAGCGGACCGAGATCGCCAAGAAAGGGTGGTCTCGGTCCGCTTTAAACGAACTCTGGTGTGGTTCGTTTGTGGTGAGAACGTGATCCGACCTCATCCGCCACAACTGCAGGAAACAGTGCGCATTTTTGGATAAACCAGCTGCTGTAGTCAGCTGCGCTGTGCGTAATGGCCTGAAGAACAAGCATTTTTATTGTTTAAAAACAACATCTTCATTCAGATCCTGTTTTGGCAACTTGTGACTTGCATGGATAAACTTTGGGGGGTTTTTGCATCATCACATCAGCAGTGTGAACTCAATCAACTTACCTCTGGTCTCCATTCAATAAATGAAAACAAGTCATGGTAATCAGAGCCAGCCTTCTTTGTGATAAGATTGTCTGGTTCAATCAGACAATCAGACTGATTGCATGTCTTCCTCGAAATGTCCGTAGGCTATTATTAAATTATTTATTAATATTTTATTCCAGGACAGGTGTTATATATAGCCTATGTGTAGGCTAATCCTCGAAGTTGCGAGGGTCTTTGATCTTCTATCTCCAAATTCCCGATAAATACATAGGCTACATAGCCTACATAAATAAATAAATAACTTTCTCCCTCTCTCTCTCCCGATCCCTCCCTCTTTCTTTCTCTCTCTCTCTCTCTCTCCTAGCACGGGGCACCCCCGACGTAGCCTACAATGTAGGTCTAACAAAACGCATTCTTATAATCATATAGGAAAATCTCTGGGAATTATTTTTTCCATCCCGAGAGTCTATTAGGCTACCGGAGTGTCTCCTTGCCAATCCAGGAGGCTTGGCAATACTATTTGGACCGCTGGATTTGTGGCTGTGTGAACACAAACGAACCAAGGCACAAATGCAACAATTGTATCAATTAAGTCCCTGAATCGGAACAAAGCAAACGACCTACAGGTGTGAATACACCCTAAGATTCCAAACTGTAGGGAGCTCAGTTCAAAGGGAACTAAACTGTGTGGGGAAGAACTCAACAACTTCTGGTCAGTCATTGTACCTGGCTGGACTACCAAAAACAAATAATGGCACTTACAAAGAAATTTACATGCCTGTAAGTATTGTCGTTGTAACTAACGTTATCATTATTTAAGTGTCGTTGTACACTATTTAAATGGAAACAACAACAACAACCCTAACCCTCAAATAATCTATAAATAAAATACTCTAGGCCTAGGGGAATGAGCTATTGTTGACTTTATAACTACTAGCAAGCTAAGCTAACGTTGGTTTGGCTAGCATAGCCGTATAACTTCAATATTACAACACACTTTAGCTGTCACTTGTCAATGTTAGACAGTTTCAGGCGGTTTCTTTTACATTACCAGGCTAACAAATGGAGGAAGGGATCATGTCTGTGTTGGCGACGTTGCAGAATGTACCAAATGGAGGAATTTTATTCGAAGGAACTTCCCTTAACCGAGTCCAACATTCCCTGAACAGGGAGCAGGGAGTAGCGAGTTTATGTACACTGTGGCTTGAGATTACTGCCACTCCCCTCATTTTTGTTGTCTCCATCGTCAACCGCTTGTCATTTATCATTCTCTCCAATACAATGGAACTGGATGGCACTCTGCTTGTGGTGGTTGAAGCACCCAAAAAATACATTTGAAAAACTCAACAGCAATGTCTCTTTCCAGAAATCATGACCTAGTTATTCAAGACAATCCACAAACCTTGTTGTGAGCAGTCTCATGGAGGAGCTATTTTCTTTTGACCGAACTAACTTTGTTATTCTACCCTAAAGTGTTAATTTTCCTGCTGCATATATTTAATATTTTTGGTATATTTTGATATCATCATCATGTTACTTTGCACTTCCTAATACATGCAGTAATTCATATATTGTACTTGTTGTCATACATGTTGTAATTGTCCGTTCGGTCAGTCAGTTGTCAGTTTGTCAGTCCCCCCCCTCATTTGCTTGTAAACAGTATCATTTACTGTATTTTCTCTGCTGCATCCTAATACTTTGAGGGGTATATGTAACAACATGACTGTAATGTAACAAGATGACTGATAAAGGTTGACCTCCTCTTAAACTGTGATGTTGTGACAACCTTAAAGCAATGTGAGGAAAGCAGAAGTCTGTGTGTAATAGCTCATGTGTCAACTGGAGATTTGGGACAGAAACTCACTCTGTTACAACCTGGCCACAAACGTCAAAACTGATTCTCCCACACACGCACGCACACGCGCACACACACACACCACACACTCGGGCTGTGAATCTTCACTGGCCTCACAAATTCGATTTGATTACGATTAATCTGTCAACGATTCGATTCCACGATGCATCTCGATACAGCTCAAAGTATCGCAGCTCAAAATATCACATCCTCAATTTTCTATATTATTACTGCACACATGGCTACTTTTTCATCAATTAATACAAGCAGTCAGATAAATATCAACTCCCTTTTTGACTTAGAATAGAAAGTGCTTTAAAGTCTGAATGTCAACATCAATTTAAACATAAACGATTCAGCGATTATCTGTCAACGATCCGATTCGATGCATCGCGACACGTCCGCATCGCGATGCATCGATTAATTTTGACACCCCTACACCACACGCACGCACGCACACACACACACACACACACACACACACACACACACACATACACACACACATACACACACTCTCTCACTCACTCACTCACTCACTTACCACTCCAAAGAAGCCAGCTTTTAGCACAGCCTCCTTCCTGGCCAGGCTGAGGACTTGGTCCGTCTTCTGTGTGTATGTGCTGACTTCTGACAGTTCTTTACCAAAAGCCCTGACTGTACGCATGTTGCTGATACGCTCTTCTGCCAACTTGGACAAGAACACACACCAAAACAATTTCATTAGTCCTTTATCTTAAACATTTTGAATGTTAAATAAATTTGAATATTAGCGTCGGAAACCTCTAAGGTAGGCTACTAGACATGGCTGATGCTCATTTTAAGATCATGGGAGGAAAATGGTAAACCAACTCATTGGAAAACAACGTTCAAACCTTGTAACTGACAAGGGCCTTACTTACAACTAATACGTGCTTCTTGCTTTCTTTCATAGAGCAGAACTAAAGCCCTCTAAAGACACCAACTTGTATGGAAAGTTGGCTTTCTGACCCAACTATTTTACAATCATAATTCCGTCACAGCTTCCTTGTTTGTTTGTTTTTTTGCTGTTGGCGAGTATTGTGTCCTCTGTTCAAACCTCCTAATAATCTTTGATAGTAACCCCACACACTTCATGAACAGAGCTTCTTGAACCTCTCAGCTGGCTCTTGAACCTGTGTCTATATGCGTACGGTACCTGTGTGGCTTGTGCTAGTGCATCCTGCGTGCGTCTGGAGATGGAGCGCAGGTATCTGCCGTAGACTACAGCAAGGCCGGCCACAGGAGGCACCACCATCAACACAAAGCCTGCTAGACTGGGAGAGACGTAGAACTAGAGGAAGAGAGAGAGAGGAAGAAAGAGCAGAGTTGATGGAAAAGGATCGGAGGAGAGATGGGTGGACAAGCAGAGAGAGCGAGAGAGAGATAAGGGAAGGAAAGAGGAGAGTCAATAAAGAATAATGGTTTACATCAAATTAGGGTTTAATGATCTAGTTTGCTGTTACCTGACTTACCTGATTTGCCACTCTGTGCAGTAATTATTTCCATCGATCATTCATTCACTTCCTTTACCATTCATTGTACCAGGAAATGATTTGACTTCCTTGTAAGGAAAGCTAATTGCCTGTTGTGTTACGTCTTGCTGCACTCAGAATTCCCCGTGTTATTTACAGACCATATTTGTGTGCCTCCAACAGCACCTTTGGCCAGGGGAGTGGTCACTTCCTTGTAGTAAGAGGAAGTATTTTAAACAAGCCTGTTTCTCCATAGTCTAGGAACAGTAATGTGCCGGGACAACTGTGCTTTACACATGGCAACAGTACACAACAATGGGATGATGACGTAGACAACAGAATTGCAACAAAATTCACAACTACTTCCTTATACTCAACAAAATACATGCACGCACGCACGCACGCACACACACGCACACACAGACACACACACACACACACACACACACACACACACACACACACACACACACAAATAAGGATTTCATCTGTTTGCAAAAGGCATAGTTATCAGAGAAAGCTGACCAAACAGCATAATTTTTCGAGGAAGTGGTAGTTACAAAGTGGCCAATAGGACATTGAGGATTCAAAATACTTGGTTACGGTAGTTTAATTGTATTGTATTGCTGTCCAGGCTAACTCTGGCTCACTTACAGTTTTACTGTTGATTGGTGTGCATTGTCCCTGTGAAATAAACTAATAAATGAAATTTCAAAGGATTTCACTGACAGCAGCAGAATAATATTGCAACATTCTCTCAAAGTCATAAAATGTATCGTTACGTGTCTCGAGCCTTCACCCAAACCTATCCTGAGCCAATCACAGCGGAGCAATCTGAAGGATGCTCTCACCATCATGCTGACAAACCTATCCTGAGCCAATCACAGCGGAGCAAATTTGAAGGATGCTCTCACCATCATGCTGACAAACCTATCCTGAGCCAATCACAGCGGAGCAATCTGAAGGATGCTCTCACCATCATGCTGACACCAGCGGCTGCCTGGGCCACAGCTCTCAGGCCGTCCGACAGGTTGTCTGTAATTGAGCGGCCGACCAACGCCGTGTCAGCGGAGAGGCGGTTGATGAGCTCGCCGGTCCGAGTCTGGTCGAAAAACGCCACTTCCTGTCTGAGGATGGAGGAGAAGAGGGAGGCGCGAAGATTCCGAACAATCTGCTGGCCTGGAGGGAAGAAGAAGAGAGAAGTTAGAGAGAGGAAGATGGAGACGAGCGCGGCTGAATTTTGCTTCCTAGTTTGAGACTTTCCTGGGGGGGAGAGAAAAAAAAACAGACAATGAAATGGAAGAGAGGTGCATGCTGGTTCCTCACAGTCTGCTAGCCTGTTTAGAGACACCAGTGAGCATCTCTCTCCACTCCGGTCTCACCTGAGCACTGCATGAGGTAAACCCTGGCGGCGTTGGCCGCCCCGCCACATAGGAACACTCCCGCCAGCATGATACACAGTGACGTCAGGGAGGCCGCCATGGTCTCTGCGTCGGTTCCGGTGGTGTAGATGGTGTCAATCACCTGGCCCAGGAAGAACGGCGCCGACATGGTCACCGCACTGGAGACGGCTAGGAAGCCTACCGCGGCTGGAGAAGCACAGAATGAGACGATCAAAGTGAAGACCAACCGTAAAAAGCACACAAGGGCTGCGATTTATAAAAGCTATTTTAGTTAAAATGGGGAAAAGGTGTTGCAGCAAAAATGCAGTTCCATCATGCTGCAGAAAGACTTCCCTTTTCAAATATAAAGCATTAAGAGTATTATAGCAGAGCTCTCTCCATAAGGACAGCAAAATGGGCTGAGAGGATCAGAGCAGCCGTTGCCAGGGAATTGAGATATTTTGAATTAACCTAAATTACCCTGGCAAGTCCAAAACCGGATGGGTTTGTCTGTCCTGTTTTGAAAACCTGCTAGCTGTTAGGTTTTAGGGCAGTAAATGATAAACCAGCAGCAATGTCAACAAATGATCCAGTACAATAATGTGGCGTGATGTGACTGGCAGGTGGACATCTACAGGTAATGTTAGACAGTCAGGACAGGTAGTCAGCAGTGAGGCTGCGAGACAGGTAGACAGACAGGTGCTCTGGGTACACACTGGGATGCTGTAGTGGAGGAATAGGGGGTACTGACTGCCCAGGGCCCCCCATAAAGGTGTTGACTAAAATGCTTTTTATGATATGAACCTCAAGGGTATATTTCTTAGAAAAACTGTTTGGATGAAAAACAATGTTTAGATTAGATCTACAAAACTGCAAACAAATAAAACTCAAAAATATGATACAGCAACTGACTGTTGTAGTATCTTACAAAACCAGGAATAACAGTTGGCTAACAAAACTGTCCCCCATTAGATTATGAGCAGGCGACAACTACAGGTGAAAGTATGGTTGTGTCTGCCCTTTAACAATATTAGGGTAGTTCTTAAAAACTAGGAGCCATGTGACCGTTAACTGACAGAGCTGGCCCGGCCGTGGCATAGGCGAATGCTAGGGGAGCTGTCCATCCATAGGGGCGCACCAAATGAGGGAAGAAAAACAAAAAACAAAACATGTCAAATAACAGTGCGCAGGACGGGAGACTCGGAACTCATAGCAAGGATACATTGCTGTCTCTGTCTCTGCTCCACTCTGCTGCCGGCCTGTGTGTCATGGATGTATGAGTAGCTGCAGGTATGTCTGGCAGAGCTGGTCTTTGGCCGAGTGGTCACTGGTCAGCGCGGTTGTCCATGGTCTGGGAGACTGGGGTTCAAGACCTCCTGTGGGAACCCTCCTTTGTAAAATAGTTTACTTAAGAACACTTATTTTAACACTTTCATATCCTAATGGTGGAACTTGCTGCGATGCAAGGAAGGGGCACCGGCTAAAATCATACCTAGGGCACCAAATGAACCTGTGGAGGTGAGTTTGAGTTGTGGACTAGACAGATTTTGAGCATAGATCATAATGGTGGTGTTGGGCAGAAAGTGGACGGGGTCCCAGAAGAGGAAAGGGGGTCCCACACACAGTCACCTGCTACTATAGGTGACTGTGGGTGGGACCCCCTTTCCTATATAGGACCTATAGCTACGACCCTGCCTGGGTCAGCCATGATGGGACAGACACACACAGCTTACCTGCCAGTCCCCATCTCTCAGGGTAAGCAAGCTGCAGAATGCGTTTAACGTCTTCAAAGGGAAGGGTGGTCGGCGTCTGATCTCTCTCAGTCTTTATCGATGTTGTCGGTGTAGCTGTGGATTCGGTCGAAGAGCTGGAAAAGGCAACAGGTGTGTGCGTAACAGTCCGTGGCAGTCTCGTGGAGAGGTGAGAGCGTAAACAGCCTGGATAAAGTATTCCAAATGAGCTAAGGGTACGGGGCAGTACCGATACGAAGGCCCGGTGGGAAGTAGGGGTCGGCGGGGCTGAAAATGTGCCCCCGACCGCCTCTCTCTTGTTTCGCAGGGCAGCCGTGTGTGTGTGGCGAGTCTCCAGCCATAACAGTCTATGATCACAGGAGTGTGTGAGCTTGAGTTTCGAAAAATGCACCCCGCCTGTGCAGCCTATCATGCGGGTTAACAGCCGCATCGTCCCCGTTAACTTACTACGTACTGAGCAGTCAAGCGAGTACAGACAATATATTTGTCAAGTAAACCGATACTTAGGTTAACGTTAACGAAGCATCTCCTCTGTGCTGAATGTCAAAAGCATGGATGAGAAAGTCCACTTGGAAAAAACATGTTTTGTCAATAACGTTACTCCAGCCAGTCGTGTCAACACACCGCATCCAAAGCCGAGAGGCACAGCTGATTGCCGCTACGTTGTCGGGTTTTGACCGTTATTGTCCATTTTATCTGCGCCTGACAGCCGCCTTCACCCAGCAGCATATCTGTCTTATCGCCAGACACTGTAGCTAACCTAACTGATAGCTACAACACCCTGCCTGTCACAATCATCTGTCGCGCGATAGTTAACCGCTAAGCTAGTTGTCAAGCGTGGAAACACACATTCACAGGCTACCTAAAACCACTCGCAGATATGTATCAAACTCCCCGTGCGAGAGGGAAATAAATCACTCAGTAAGAAAAGGTGACCCTGGTTTGATTTTAGTTGAACGATATCCTCGGGTGAATTCAATGGCTGTCTATTTGCAAACTTTCCCAGGCATGACTAACAGAACCCTGATGATCATCGATGCTCAGCAAGCGTTTCAGGAAGAAATTCCAAGGTTTCACCCATAGACGGTATAATAAATAAACACCACACCACGACTTCCCCAATTAAAAGTGTAAAACGTAAAAAACGAAAGAGATTGAATATTACCGGGTAATTGTTTTAATCTAGTTTAAATATTTTTGCACGTTGTCTCACACTTCAAGAAGGTAACATTAAACATGAACACTAACATTAAAACAAATACATTTAAAATGTAAAATAATTCTATTCAATATGCAATGCGTTTTATTTGGGATATTGGATCGGCGCAGTCGGATCGGGGTACTAGATGCTCCATGCTCGATTATGTCTGCCTGGCTAGGAGGGCAAAAGGTTAAAGTTGAAAGTTCGCCTGGATCTGACAACAGAGGACACGTGCGGAATTGAAAAGTAGTAAGTTCATATTTATTTGCTAACGTTAATGAGATTTACGCCTAAACAGCTAAAATGCGTTTCAGCCCAGATCTGAATGTTTGTTTGCGTTAGCGTTACTGGGCTTGTTAGCAAACGTGAAACAGCTCTCATAGTTCGTTAGCAAGACCAGGCTAGTTGGCGTTAGCTGTACAGCATGTCAGCATCACATGTTCCACCTTAATTCTGGATCATGTCAGAAGCAGTCTAATTTGCAGCCTCAACGCGAAACTCACAACCTTCATTCTTCATTGACATTGGGGAGAATGAAGAATGAAGGCTGAGTCTCGCGTTGAAGCTATCTAATTTGTAACGTTACACAGATGCGTGAAATCTATCATATTTAGGTACATCTGACTTACAGTAATTATGTTGCTAATGGTTATTGTGGTGGATCTAAGAGTTTCAATTTTGTAGGACCAATGATTATGAATCTCTCTCTTCTCTTCTCTTTCTCTCTCAGTCCACCACCAGCAGCGATGGCTGCCATCTACTCAGGTATCCATCTGAAGCTGAAGAGTCCCCAGACTCCATGGGAGGACAAGCTGAAGCTGGCACGCTTCGCCTGGATCTCCTCCCAGTGCCTGCTGCCCAACAAGGAACAGGTAACACCAGCATGTCCAGTCCAGCTGTGTGAAAAATGATGTGTCTTCATAGGATGATGATGATGATGATGATGATGCTTTTCTTCTCTTGGATGAGAGTGTATGTGCTGATGCTGACAGTCATGTCTCTGTTAACTTGGGAGTAGGGTTGGGTACTGGTTCTGGTACCTGGAATTCGGTTCCGTTACTGCTTACTGGTACCCAACGATTCCTTTTTTGTTGTTGTACTTTACCCTCTCCGTAATTACAAACATGTAATTTGCCCATAAATGGCCAATTAATTGATAAAGGACTTTGATGTGAGTCGGCTCTTAGAAATGCATGATCTGTGGACAGAAGGCTAGCAGAAAAGCAGCATTAGCATCTCTAACATCATGACATCTGCCTATTTGTGGATGTATGTGTAGGTGCTGCTGGACTGGTCGGCTCACGCTCTGACAGGGTGGTACAGTCAGAAGGTCGAGTTCTCTCAGAAGGTTCTAGAAGGCCTGTGGTGTTACCTTGACGACCTGCTGCACAGCCGGAAGCTCCACGCCCTCCTCAGCCAGGGCAAGACCGTCAGCCTCAGGCTCAATATGGCACAGGTACAGTGACTACAACAATACGATGAAAACACCAGCACAAGCCTAGAAAAAGTGTGGTGTTTGTGATGCAGTTCTTTTCTTCTTTCTTTATCCTGTGACTAAAGCGGGTTTGTGATCATCAGTCATCAATTGGTTATGCCTGGCACTGCACTGGTTTAATAGAGAGCCGCAGTAACGAGTCCGGAAATCATCGATGCTAACAGCCCTGGTTCTTCACAGTTTTCGCCTATGGGAGTTTTGAATGGGTTTTTGGCGCGATGCTTCTAATAATCTCTCTGAGCAATGCTGGCTTAATCAAACGCGAACCAGTGTTTAGTAATATCATCTTCACACACGAGGACCACTTTTATGAGTTTTGAAGCTTTTACATGCCGTTAAACGGGCGGCTAGCTAGCAAACGGCTAAATGAGACTACACTGCTGAGTCGATGTGGATATATACGTCAATAACGTCACCACTTCAAACGACGAACACGGAAATTCTCTTTCCCTCACCTGGTCCAGCCCCGTTCAGCCCGGGGTAATCAGTGCACACATCCAACAACAGTCCAGGTTGAGTGCTGACGTGACGTGAAGCCTATGCGACAGTGTGTAGTTCTGGATTAGCTTAGCTCGAGCTTTTTACTTCTAGGGCTCGCATTTACGCTACAAAACTCATGAAAGTGGTCCTCATGTGTGAAGATTATCCCGCTGAACCTTGGTTCGCGTTTGATTAAACTTGCGTTGCCCACAGACATTATTTGAAGCATCACGCCAAAAACCCATTCAAAAATCCCATAGACAGCAACAGTGAAGAACCAGGAAGTTCGGGACTTACGCATTCAGCCTACAAAAATACGTCATCCCTGCGGCTCTCTATACCCTGAACATTAGAAGAAAACCAAACATTAGTGAATGAGGGAAAGATGACATTTGGGAAACCGTTTTTGATTGAATGAAAACTCTTGTGAACAGTATCATGTATGGATGTGTCGCTGACATCTTGTCTTCTCTGTGTCTCTTTAGCTACTCCTCGACCGTCTCCAGGAGTGTGTGTGTGTCGGCGCCGGACGATCGGTGTCTGCGACCACCCTACTGAGTGTGTGTCAGGGAATCCTCTCTTCTCCTGCCCTCTCATCTATCTTCACCACCAAGTACGAGCTCATGGTCAGTCTGTTGGCCAAGCTCTGCTCTCTGGCCTGCCGTGAGCTACAGCAGCCATCGCTCACGGGACCCCTTCATGTTCACACGCCACCTGAACTGATGACAGAGTTTGTTGCATCTCATGATAAGCCAATGACAGAGTCTCTACAAACTAGTGATCCGGGTAAAGCACAATCTGAGCCTATCACCAGTCCCCCAGATCAGCCAATGACAGACACCAATAAATCCCAATCCCAGCCAAAGCAAAACCTCCGTTCAGGTCATTTGTTTGAGGTGCTGCTTCAGGCGTTGTCATGTTACTTGTCAGTTCAACGGCAACAAGCCAACCCCAACAGAGTATTTACTGTGGTAACCAACCAGCTGATACAGCCCATAATACTACTCAGGCACCTGCTGACCTCTGGGGAACCCGCACTGTCTCACACACGCCTGCGTCTCCGTCAGCAGCTGAGCAGAGACGTCCGCATCAAGATAGACTCCATCCTCCAGTTAGCTCTCTTCCCCCGCGAGCACCTGACCTCCTACGAGGAGGAACTCCTCCCGTCCAAGGAGGATTCTGGGAAACGTGGTCCTGGAGGCGCAAAAGGCTTGTTGCGGCCAGTCAGTACCATACTTAGCAAACTGAGTGCTGAGGGCTACTGTGAGCCTTCCCTGCACTATGCTGTGAAGTCAAACGCCTTGACTCAGCTGTTTAAGTTCTTTTTGGAAAACTATGGAAAAAGTGGGGGAGGACGAGATGAGGAAGAGCAGAGGATGCTGTCTTTCCATTTTCTCACCAGATTGGTCCCTGCGTTGGACATTAGCCTGGATGGACTGCCTCCCTCAGCGGACCAGCCAGCCGCTTCATCGGCTGGGCAGAACTGCTCCCCAGCCTCCCTCTGTTCCCCAGACAGCTGGAGCCTGGCTCTGCTGGCGCTGGAGGCCCTGCTAAGCCAGGCTCTGTCAGCTGATATCTATAATGTAGCAGCAGACCGGATCAGACATGGAGAGGTCCAGTTCAGCTTTTACAGAGCACTGAGCCAAATGCTCTTCAACCAGGCGCAGCCGAGGTAACGTATACACTCTCCTCCTTTTTCTGTTTGGTTCTTTTGTTTTCTAGGAAATTCAAGGATAAGGATAAGAACCAACTCATCAACTCCTTGATGTATTTTTTACAGAATAAATAAAGCTATAGAATCACATTTTAATGTTTCTTAGCCTGTGGCTGTAAAATTAAATAAAGTTTCCTGTTCTGTCCTCCAGCATCCCAGCGTGGTACCGCTGTTTGAAGGTCCTGTTGGGTCTCAACCATCTGATTCTTGAACCAGACCTGGACCAGCTGTTATGTTCAGCCTGGGTTAACGCAGAGTGCATGGAAACACGGGTCCAAAGAGCCAGACAGGTCTGGATTCATTCAATCAATCCTAACTTGTATTGCATATTTTGTACAGCAAATGATATAAATAAAACAACAATACTGTAAATATGGGCCTCCAAATTCAAATACTTATTTATGTCAAAGGCCACAAGAATAAAATAAATAAGAGTTTGGTTTTGACTAAAAACAAATCTATATTTCCCCAACAGCTAATGGTGTGTAGTCTGCTCCAGACCTACACTAAGCTCCGTCAGCTGCCTCGCTTCTTATCTGAGCTCCTGTCCATCGTCTGTCAACCTTCCCTGGATGACCTCCGACCTCCTCTGCTGTCTGAGGGGATCTCCGCCTCCCTGAGGACCTGTCTTCTGGACACCCCTCTCTCCCAGGGCCTAGAAATCTGCTCCTTGGTGTTTGGGAGCATCTGGAAGTACATACTGCCTGACCTGGTGAAGGAGAAAAGGGAGGACGAGGAGATGGAGATGGATGAGGGAGGAGATGATACAGGAGAAAGTCGAGAGAGAAAAATGGACCAAGAGAGAGGAGATGCATCTCTGAAGCTCTTCTCGCTCAGCCAGCTCCTTCACGCCGTGTTGTTTAGTCTGAAGACTCTAGACAACGCCTCTCCTCTCCCCTTAGTCAGACAGACTCACAGCATGATGGAGGAGATGCGACTGCTTGTCGAGGATCTACTTCAGCTGGTGTCATTAGAGAAGAAGGTTTCAAATGTCGGGGCAGAAACCGATATAGGTTTAGTCAAAAAGAACTCAAGGAAAAGCAAGAAGAACTTGGACAACAAAGAGTCAAAGGAGGTCTCAAACTCTGAGCCGGGGGTCCTGTGGAAACAAAAGACCCAGGAAGCAACTCTACTTCTCAGGTACACCTGGGTGGAAGTAGACACCCTCTTTCGTATCCACTGTGGCAAATACAAATCTGCAGAATCAGCCCAAACCCCAGCTCCAAGTGAGATTCAAGAAGACCACGCCCATGCCAGTGCTCCCGTCCTATCCCACATCGAGGCTCTTCTCTCTGGTGAGATGTCTCCAGTCACTCGCTCTCTCAGCCCTATGAGCAGGTTGCTGCTCAAACTCCTCACCATGCAGCAGATGAAGAAAGCTCTGTTAGACACGCCACTGCTCGCCCGGCCCGGCACTGCAGCACTGCTGAGCAGGGCGGCCCACTTCATTTTAGCTAGAGAGGAGCCCGAGGTCAGTCCGGAGAGAGAACAGGTATGGGATGGGCAGATAGGAAGTGTGAATGCCAGCTCCTACCTTGTAGCACACTGGTATCTTGTCACATCCAATTTGCCATTGATTGTTCCCTACCTGACCGAGGAAGACATGGACTGCGTAGCGGATGTCCTTGTCAGTTCGCTGTTTAGCAGACCGACAGGTGGAAGCAAAGAGCAGCTGCCTGGTTGCTTGTCTGTCTCTCTCATATCCTCACAGCTCCTCCAAAGCCCCGTTCTTGTCGAGTTGCCCCCACTGTACTCTGCCACGGTTCGGTCACTCACACAACGGTTTATTGGAGTTCTCATGGCAACCGATGCACCCCAGGTGTGTCCAATGCTGCTGAAGTTTCAGGAAGCGGTTCAGCCAGACAAAGGAACTGCAGTGAACCAATCGGAGAGAGATGCCAATCCAATAGTGGAGGAGATACTGAGAGCCTCTACGAGCGGTGAGGTTCCCGTATTGCTGACAGACACACAGACAAAGGAACTGTTGAACTTACTCCAAATCGCGACAAAACTGAACCCAGATGGCATGAGCTCTGAGGATCTCTCCTGCCTCTTCCTCCTCCTCTTCTTCATGCTCACCTCCACCTCCATCCAGCCAGACAGGGTGGCTAGCGGCCCTCCTAGCCCAGCTGATGACGCTCTGTTCCTGGGGAAGCTGCTCAGACTTCTGGCCTGCCTCCTGGAGGGTAGGAGCTTCCCAAGTGTTTTGAAGCTCATCCACGGCAGCAGTCTGCTACAGGCGGCTGTGTCTTCCCTCCTCTTGCACAGCAACAGTGGGAGATTTCGCTCCACGAGCAGCCCTGATTGGTTGGATTTAGTCAAAGCAGCGCAGGGCTTCATCAAATCCCTGGTCCAGCTGATTATAGTCCGAAACAGCAGTGTTCGGCTCAACCTGGAACAATTTGCCTCCTATCTTACCAGTAATGACATGGCAAGCAGGCAAATGGTGGCCATTACATCTCAGACGGCCCCTGATCTAGCTGGCAAACCAAAGTCAGGAGCAGCCATTTTGTCCGTTCATTTTCTGCTGGCATCACTGACCTCTTTCTCCCAGGCGATGACCTCTAACCTGGGGAAGAGTAAACCGATGGATCAGACTTTGACCCAGACGCTTGCCAGAGCCACCGCAGCACTGGGACCAGCCATCGAGATCATCCTGAAGCCCCAGACTGCCAGTCAGCCAGCCAGCGTCCTCGGTCAAGCCTTCTTAGTAGAAGTTGTCACCGTCATGCTCCACTGTGAGATGTCCTCTCTGTCAGTGGAGGGCGAGAACAAGCAGAGTGACACCCAGCCCACCCTGGATCACATGACCCTCTACCGAGGCTTCTGCCAGCAGATCCTCAAAGAGATGAGCTCCGCCCCCAGACCCATGGACTTCCTGGTCTCCACGCTCCACTTCCTGTCCGCTTTCTATCGAGCGATTGTGAGGACAGGAGGAGAGGTGGGGAAGGAAGGAGAGGAGAAGAAGAGAGGGAAGGAGGTGGACGAGCTGTACATTCAGATACTGCATAATGTGAACAGACTGCTGGCAGGTACATACAATGCACCTAAACTATGTAGACCCCATCTACATATTATACACACGAAATTAGCATATGAGTAGTAGTTGATACTTGATTGATTTTATTTACTTTTTGTTGATTCCACATTTACTCAGCTATGCTGATTTTATGTTAATTACCAATCAATTTTAGTGGTCGGTGAGATTCATTTCAAGGAGCCATGATATTTCACATACTGTAAATAGAAAGTATTGGCAGAAACACATATCTGATCACTATCTGGCCTCAGTGTCAGACCCAATCATCCTACATAATTCAGGCCATAACACACACACAGTATCTGATACACTGCCTTGACGAGACCAGTTTTATAATTTCATGCACTGTTACAATTTAAATTATATTTAATCTAGAAGTGCACTTGGAGAGCGCAGACATCCGCCAAGGACAATAGTCCAAGCTGCTGTGATATGCAAATTTTGTGAGTTGGATCGGATCCGTGCCAAAATGTAATGACTTCTTCCTTGGCCCGTGCTACACCCTTCAACCAAGTTTCATGAAAATCGGCCCAGTACTAGTTTTTGCGTAATCCTGCTAACATCCAGACAGACAGACAGAGGGCAACGAAAACATCACCTCCTTGGGTGGAGGCAATTACTGATTTCCATTTTTCCTTCAGCACCTTGGCTGTCACTGAATGATGTTGCTGAGCTGGAGCCAGCTGTGGAGGAGCTCCTACGCCACCTGGTGGAGAGAAGCACCACAGGACAGTTCAACCTGCTGTTGCTGCTGATCAGAGAAGGACTGGACACTGGCAAGCTGAGGGCTGGAAACTACAGAGTGAGGAGGCTTAGTGCATCATTGTTGCTGCAAACTATGTGCTGTGCAGAGTACTATACAAGGATCCCATGGCTGGAAATCATTTAGATGATCTGGGGTGCCATTTTCTAATGTAACTATTGTTTTTTCTGGTTTTCCTGGGTTCATGATATCGTTGATATTTTAATTAATCCATTGTGGGAGGTTATTGACTGACTTACTTACTTGACTTGATTTAAACTCAAACTGCTACGAGCTGAAACATTAGGCATTACAACCATTTTTCTTCAAATTTGATTTGACTGATTAAATGCGTATAAATACACATCCAGTGCAGGGAGGGCAGTGCAATGATGCAGCAGTAATGGATTCTCACATTTGGACTTGCATCAGAGAGTAATGCATTCAACACATTAAGTGAGATTTGATCACCGCAGATGGTTGTTGACTAAAATTACCATTTAAATCTTTCTTTCTTAAACTATGGAATGTGTGTGTGTGTGTGTGTGTGTGTGTGGGGGGGGCGGGGCGTGTATTCATAAACTTTGCAGTGCATCAGGGAATCTATAAGCTCTTATGGGAGGGAGATTTGCATGCCGGTTGCACCACAGTCCGTTTGCATTTTTCCCAGTCAATCCTATTTTGTGTTTTGCCAAATTATCTGCTTTGTCACTCTTGTCTTTCATTCTTCTGGCTCTGTGAACCCGTGCTGCTTTCCAGGAGGTTCTATCTGCAGTCATCATCAT
Organism: Poromitra crassiceps; assembly: GCF_964638095.1. Lineage (NCBI taxonomy): Eukaryota > Metazoa > Chordata > Actinopteri > Beryciformes > Melamphaidae > Poromitra > Poromitra crassiceps. The sequence goes on from NC_139633.1 coordinate 13,498,112, forward strand.
CAAGCTGCTGCCCTGTTGTCGTTTACCTGATCCCTGCTGCAGAGCACTGTGGCTCATTGCACCGCAAGTCATATCTGCTATGGTGGTGAGAAAACACACACACACACACACACACACACAGTGATACACGACAGTCACGCCAGCAAGCATGTGTTGAAGCAAGAGTACACAAAACACACACAAGCAACAACAAGGCACAAGTGCATGTTAACATGCATAAATTTTTGAGGATTCTGTTTTTAGGATAGTGTTATGCAATCGTTCATTTTGATTACAATTCAGTCATTTTGGATTCAAATGGAAGCAACAGCACAAAACCAGTTGTATTAGACCTCATGCTGACAGTTTTAAGTTCTTCTGAAAATTTCCAAATCCAAACTTCCTGGAGTGGTGACTATTTCAGTGTTTATCTCTTAGTCACCGAGGACCTGGTTTTTGAAAGGGCTAGAAAAAACACACACTGTTGTGGGCTTTGGGTTGGTTCTCTCACATCATGTAGCCTTAGACTACATGGAAACTCTAAACTCAATTCTTAGAGAGTATGAATACATTTGGAGGGTGAGTCTATTTAGCTATAGCATCATGCCATATCTGCACAATTTTAAGAAATGTTTAGGAAGGTTTCAACTTTGTATGCGTCAGGAAGTGTTTACTGGAAATATTTATATATCGTCATCTTTAAAGAGGACATGAAACATTTGATCATATGACTCTAGTTCATTTGCATTTCACCTCAGACAAGACAAGACACTGCTTTCAAGTCTGAAATTGACCTGGATTTGCTAGAAAGAAAGAAAACATTTCCGCTTTTCGCCAACTGGGGCGCTGCTGGATGATGTCACTAGGTTGACTGTGCAGGATAGTATAGATGATGTCACTAGGTTGACTGTGCAGGATAGTATAAGGATTTTGAAGTTTTGATGATTCAAAACAACCACAATCCAAGTCAGAATCACAACAGCATATATGCTGTGACAGTGAGCCTGTTAGAATTCAAAATACTGAGTACCAACACTTAACTTGCTGCTTTAAGGAGCCGATGTGAAGTGTTTCAAAGGAGGGCTGAGTAATTCAGCTGTCTAAAATAGTTATTACTTTTTCCATCATGCAATTATGCAGCATGTCCACTGTTAGATTAATACAGCACAGGCTTAGTGGTACAATATGCAAAACATATCTGCTTTAAATTTAGAATTATATTAATTTCCTGTTGCCCTTTCTCTTAATTATACTTCCTATTTATAGTTTCAGAACTTTCATTAGTTACAGTATATTCAACCGGAAAAGCTGTGGTTTTGCCACCTTCATTTCTTTATTTTTGTTTTTAAATTGGTTTTAAATCCCATTCCAGGTAATAAAAAAGCTTTCTGTAACCTACATCTCTCTGACTTCAACTCATGCATGAAATGACATGTCTGACATTTGTGTGTATCTCTGTGTGTTACAGTTCTTTCTGAGTGTGTATCTCTGTGTGTTCTAGTTCTTTCTGAGTGTGTAATGTGTATCTCTGTGTGTTAAGGTGCGTTCACACCGACCTATTAAAGTTTTTCGCTGGCGTCGAGTTTACATACAAAGTCAATGCAAACGAGCGATTGAGCGTATATTCGCCTGGGAGAAAAATCGCTGGGCGTCCGAGCGGCAGAGACAGAGCGATAGGGAGAAAATACACTCGTCGCCCGAGATGAAATATCCCAACTCGAGCGAAATTACGCTTGCATCAGTCGCTCGCTGTTCAACGCTGATTGGCTGCCGTGTGAGAGCGAGTCAAGGATCACACTGGCTTGGAACAAACCGCTGGTTTATTGTGTGGCAACAAACCGCATTGACAGGCTGACAGCTGACATGAAGTGAAGTCTGTACTACCGGTATGGAGCTCGCATTAGGAGCACGCTGATAGGCTTTAGCTTGTAAACAATGACGGTGGCTCGTAGTGGATAAATATCATGACATTGCGTAACGTTATAACCCCCACATGTCCGTCGATTATTGTGCCTGTTGATGAGCGATTTAAACAGAGCGACAGAGCGATTCCAAAGGGTTGAATCAAGCGACAGAGAGAAAAATAAATATCTTGGTGTGAACACAGCTTTACAGTTCTTTCTGAGTGTGTATCTCTGTGTGTTCTAGTTCTTTCTGAGTGTGTCTCTCTGTGTGTTCTAGTTCTTGGTAAGATCCTCCAGCCAGGACGTCTCTCTGACCCTGCCCTTCACCGTTCCTACGGTAGCGTCCATGACATCGCTGCTGCGCCAGGGAGAAGGCCGGATCTCCAACCCTCATCATGTGACCCTGGTGCTCGGAGCGCTCCAGTTGGTGCCCCTTGACCACCTGACCCCACCCGTCTACCAATCGGCATTCCTGGCTGTTCACGAGGCGCTGTTCGCCATCATCCAGTGTCATCCGCAGGTATGGGTGGGTGGGAAAATGAGTAGGTTAGTGGAGAGGAGAAATAATTAGAACCAGTGAAGTACTAAGGGGCAATCAAGTTTTTTTTGGGATTCATTAGATTTAATCGTTGGTGATCTCTGTGGGGAAATTGGGCCGTTGCAGCAGTAAAAGAGCAATAAAATATGAAAACTGACAATTCAAGCACTCAGACAAACCAAGTAGAAAGACGGTGAGCAAAAAAGTATGGTTAGCTTTGTCTAATATCTCCATGGGGAATGGACGAGACTTTGACCAAATTTGACTCTATTTTAATACGAAAATAAATGCGTCCGTTTTCAAACGGTGTAATCGTCACTGCCCACATACGGAAGTATGTGTCTTTCACGTTGGTATCGTGTTAACCAATACATCCACCAGTGGGCAGTAGAGAGTCAAATGTGTGAGTGTGTGTGTGGGGTCCTGCTGCGTTTCATGCATATCCGTAAGCTTTCAGAGGACGGACAGAAAATGCACGAAATGAACGCAGAGTACAGACAGAAGGCTCTGTCCATCTCCGTCTTTAACGTAAAGTATAATTGGGCCTTAAGTCCCCATCTGCGGCAGCGTGGTGAGATCAGGCAGGACTCTGATCAAAAACGATTGATTGGATTGAGGCAAAGTGCACATTGCATGCGAAGATTATATATGGGAATGATTATATTTAAAAAGAAAATGCATATGGATTCACTTACAAAAGTGTGACTGGAATTCGAAGAAGTGATGCCACTATTCTTCGCCACTATTCTGTTCCCTGTAAAGGGGTAAAATATCTCTATTTTACTTTTTTATTATTTTAATGTAATTCACTTTGTAATCTTTTATTTCTGTATACTCTTTTCGTTTGTCTATTTTATGTAAACCACATTGAATTTGCCCCAGTGTATGAAATGTACTATACATAAAAACATGCCTTGCCTTTACATGTTAGTGATGACAAAAGACAGAGGCAGTGGAGAGGGGGGAGGATGGAGAGGGGGGAGGATGGAGAGAGGGGTTACAGAGAGCGAGGAGGCAGGGAAGCAAAGGAGAGGGGAGTTTTTGGGAAAGTTGAGGAAAGGAGAACAAAAAAGGGGGGATGAAGAAAGAAGAGTGCGATGGGAGGGAAGGTGATACGTGAGGGGAGTGAGCCGGAGAAAGGAGGGGTGAGGGGGCAGAGAGAGAGAGAGAGAGAGAGAGAGAGAGAAAGGGGCGGAGGGGAGAGGGGTAAGGGGGTCTGGCACACAGCGGGCATGGAGTTTTTGGGTAGATGGAAACCATTACCAAGCTCCAACTACAGCTGGTGACATCATCCTCCTCCCTTCTCTCTCTCTGTGTCTCTCTCTCTCTCTCTCCATCCCTCAACCCTCCTGAGGCCTTGGATAGAGAACAGAGAGGAAGGGAGAGGTAGGGACAGTTATCATGAGAAATCCAACTTTTTATTTTTAAACCCAGTGTGCTGCGTTGTAACCTTCTTGCTGGAGGGAAATTATTTGGAATCCAAATTCTCGTTCACCCTTGGTAACCAGACGGTGTGCACGACTGCTTGCCTTTTTACTAGGGCTGTGAATCTTCACTGGCCTCACGATTCGATTCGATTACGATTCATCTGTCAACAATTCGATTCGATATCACGATGCATCTCGATACAGCTCAAAGTATCGCAGCTCCAAGTATCAAATCCAAAATCTTCTATATTATTACTGCACATGGCTACTTTTTCATCAATTAATACAAGCAGTCAGATAAATATCAAGTCGCTTTTTTACTTAGAAAGTGCTTTGAAATCTGAATGTCAACAGAAATGTAAACATAAACAATTCATCTGTCAACGATTCGATTCACACGTCCACATCGCGATGCATCGATTAAACGATTAATTTTGACACCCCTACTCTTTACGCACAAGTATTTATTTGTTATACATATTCATGAGCGATATATACTGTACATGATAGATGTACTTTGCAGGACCTTTTTTTGTATCTGTCAGAAGAAATAAATGATGTTTTCTCAGTTCAACCTTTCATATTTATTTATTTTTAAGGTGAATTCATGAAAGTCTATAAGAGGTGTGAAACGGACAGTTGCACATTGTCAGTGTGAAATAGCATACTTCAAAAGTACCATTCCTCCACATACAGTAGCTGAACTGACAGGCTTTTACAGATTTGAACGAACTGAAACTTTGTGTGTTGGTATTATCAAGTTATAGTCTGGTCAGTTTGGGGCAAAAATGGGGTCAAGGCTGCAAATTATGATTAACATTTGAGCCAATGTTTTTCTGTTTATTTATGGTCCAATAAAGAAAAAAATGCAAGGAGCCCAAAAATTTAGGTAGGCGAAGTGTCTGAAACGGCCACACCCACTTTTTGCACGCGACATTCTGTATCTCAGCTCCTGAAGGTCGTACAGAGTTGACTTTGGGCTCAAAAGATGCGGAAATTACACATTTATATTAGTGTTATGAAGAAACATATGGCCTAAAACCTTAGCAGTTACAGTCCGTTGACAGTGGAGAGACAGCCACGTTAAAGTCGACATTACCAACATGACAATTCAAAAACAAGCCAAATCGATGGCCCCCACCTCCCTTCTGTGTGTCTATGCAATGTGATGGACTATATGTACCATACACACACGCATACGCACACACACATACACACACACACACAGTGTATGACTGCATGTTCTGTGTGTGTCCAGGTAATGTTGAACGCAGCTCCGTCGTTCTTGAACGTCTTCTATCGCCTGGTGGCATCCATCATGCAGGAAGGTCGACAGAGAGGAGACAGTGACACAGGTAATACACACACACACACACACACACACTCATACAGACACTGGGAACTAGGACACTAGGCTCCTGGGAACATCAGACATGGGACCATTTATATAAATATTGCCAGAAATCAATCTGTAGAAATAGCGGATGGTTCCGAGGGCAAGATTTGAATGACATTACAAAGGATTATTAGTGTTGGATTTAACCTGAGAAAATCAGAAATCACAGGATTGAATTCAGTGTCAATAAACTATGTGTCATATATTTATTTAGGTAGAAATTAAATTTTTGATGGCACAAGGGTTTTCTGGTCCAATTGTTTTTGCCGCGAAAACTGCCGCGCTTAATATTGTTTGGCCCGCGACTCCTTATATTTTTCTGTATGCGGCCCACAACCAAAAAAGTTTGGCCACCCCTGATGTAGACGTATCTATAATTTTCAATATGTTCCATTTGTTGTCGATTATCTATAGCTCTTCTTGGCTGCTCTAATGACCCCAATTTCACCTTGGGGTCGTTACAGTTTGTAATGCAGTTACAGCATCTTACCACTATCGTTCTCAGAGTAGGAGCTTTTCTAAACCACAGCAGGTACTGGAACAGTTATAGTCACACGCCTATAACTTTCCCAGTTCAGGGCAATCTCCTCAGCCAAGTGTTTGATACCCAGTGTGGACTGGCTCGTGTTTATCAGTGGACGCATATGCAAATAGACCAATACCAGCTGCTGTATGTAAATGACCTAATGAGGTCATTTTTTTCAATGTGTGTCTGAAGGTCCAGACAGTGACGTGTATCTCCAGTGCTCCAGACTGCTGGAGAGGATGTACTCCCACATCGCTGCCACAGCCGAGAGCTTCACTACGCTGTCGGCCTTCATGGTGTCCCAGTATGTCACAGAGCTGCAGAAGGTACACGCACGCACGCACTCACTCACTCACGCACGCACGCACGCACTCACGCACGCACTCACGCACGCACGCACGCACGCACGCACGCACGCACGCACGCACGCACGCACTCACTCACTCACTCACTCACTCACTCACTGACTACGTTTACATGCACACAATATTCCGGTTTTTGCCCATATTCGGAAAATGACAATATTCCGACTAAATGAATAATCCACTAATATTCCCGTTTACATGCAGCCGTAGCTCGCCCTCCCCGACACGTGAGGGAGGGGGAGAGAGAGAGATGCAGGTAGGCAGAGTTCTTCTGTTGAGAATAAACACAGCAGCGCTATAATACCAGCATTACCATTTCAGGAGCTTGCTGCTGGAAAGTTTGCCGTTGCGATATTTGCACATCCAAGTCTTTCATAAAAAGTAGGCTAGTAGCCTACGTTATTACCTCGCAGGCTCGCAAGCATTTTGGGCTTCAGTGGGCACCACTCTCTTTAAATCTCTCTCTCTCTTTAAATCGATGTTTCTCATCTCCTCCCGATCAGAAATGTGGTATTTTCTTTTCGCATGCCAGAGATGATGGATTATATGATGGATGATGGATTATATATTATACTATTATCTAGTGCTTTCTAGCACACATCAGCTGACTACAAACTGCAGTAAAAACCCTGATTGAGATGCATATTCAGAATGCGCTGTATACATGATCAAAGGTTCCTCCTAAAACCCGAATAATACTGGAATAACCCAGATGTCTTAATCAGAAAATGCTCAATTCGGAAAAAGGCCAAATTCGGAAAATGCAACTAGAATATGCTGTTTACATGACCCTTATCAAGAATCTAATATTGGCATTTTCCGAATAATAGTGGAATATTGTGTGCATGTAAACGTAGTCACTCACTCACTCACTCACTCACATAACATGCGCACACACATTTGATGCCTCCAGTCTCTTTTTATGCCCACATTACACACACAGAGAAAGAGAGAGGCTGACGGTCATAAGCGGAGATGGGGAATATTTCTAAATGTTTGTAAATCTTGATGAACAGGTTCTGGATTACATACCGTAGCCAAATGCATTGAGATTCAGCTTTAGGGTGGATGTTCCCTCAAAGCGGTGAGTCATGTCTGCTTCTTGGATGCGTCTCCTCTCTGCTACCAGACTGTGTTGAAGATGACGCCAGTCCGACTCAGCATTTTCCACCAAAGAGTTGCACAAGGAGAGGAAGACATGGAGAGAGACAGACGGACAGGCAGGCAGATGGATGGATGGATGAATGAATGAACAGACAGACTGACTGACTGAAAAACACATGGATGGACATGGACAGAGACAGACAGGTAGACAGACACGGGCAGGAAGAGAGACAGAGAGGAGCAGCCAAGAAGACAGGTGATTGGAATTAGGAAGGTTATGCAAGTCATCTAATAGCCCTAACATTGGATTTATATTGGGCTTTTAATTGGGCTTTTCAAAGCACTGGAGCTCTCTGAAGGTCAGAGGTCAGACCTGTCTCTGACGGGGCCTGTCTCTGACGGGGCCTGTCTCTGACTGAACTTTCCATGCCGCTCTTATTAGGCCAGTTATTAGTCTGACTCAACAGTGGTAGGCTGTGGGTATAAAGCAACAGTGGTAGGCTGTGGGTATAAAGCAACAGAGGTAGGCTGTGGGTATAAAGCAACAGTGGTAGGCTGTGGGTATAAAGCAACAGAGGTAGGCTGTGGGTATAAAGCAACAGAGGTAGGCTGTGGGTATAAAGCCTACCATTGGTGACGTCCATTTCAGATGGCGCCAATGAGGGGAGGGGGGGCATCCACTTCTGCTTCTGCTACCTGCGGTAACTGCGGTGCTTTGCTTAGTTGAATATGGTTGGATAAAGGGCATCAAAAACAAAAACCCACGTTTATTTGTATTTATTTATTTATTTATTTATTTATTTATTTATTTATTTATTTATTTATTTATTTATTTATTATTTTTCCAAAAATAGTTTGTGAATCTAAAACATCCATAATATGCTGGAAATTGGGCACGTGGTCAGAGGTCTTGAAGCCCTAAATGGTGTTCTAAAGCCCGTACCTGTGAACAGAATATTTGAGTGGCTCCTTTTGCAGGATACACTGAGCACAACGGGTGTTTTTGTTTGCCTATTGTGTCTGCGTGCGTGCGGGCGTGTGTGCACGTGTGTGTGTGTGCGCGCGCGTGCGTGCGTGTGTGCGTGCGTGCGTGTTAGGAGAGCGCGGGCCCTGGCACCTCCGTGAAGGCCAGTGTTGTTAATGGCAGTATGTTCTCCTGTTGGCTGTACACTCTGTTCTGCTGCTCTCACACAGGTGTGTGTGTGTGTGTGTGTGTGTGTGTGTGTGTGTGTGTGTGTGTGTGTGTGTGTGTGTGTGTGTGTGTGTGTGTGTGTGTGTGTGTGTGTGTGTGTGTGTGTGTGTGTGTGTGTGTGTGTGTGTGTGTGTGTGTGTGGCTGTACACTCTGTTCTGCTGCTCACACAGGTGTGTGTGAGTGCGTGCGTGTGCAGATCGTCTTGCTCCGTCATTGTCTGGCAGAGTCCTGACTGCGGTGTGTGGATGAGAACCCTGTACACAGTACAATACAGTATTAGCATGAATGGATGGTACTGGATCAGACCGGATGGATCTGGGTCTGGCAAGCCAGACCAGTAACTTGACTAAACTCTGGGTTTTTAGTTTCTATTATGAGTGTTATCCAAGACCAAGACACTTCCTCTGTGCTTTCTCAGTTTCCAAAATCCTCTCAGCAGTGATGCTGATTCATTCAATTTTCAATTGAGTATATACACTATACAGCAATAATGACAACAACACCATTAGTGAATCATTCATGTAAATTGAACTTCAAAAATAAAGTCAAACCATTCAAATGGATTCATGCTAAAAAATCAAAGTGGAACAGTACACTAATCTCACTAGATATGAATATGTATCGGAGATGGACAATAATAATGATGCATTACTTTATTCATCCCCTTTGGAAAATTCTCTTTTTAGCCGCTCCACACGGAGGTCAGAGGTCGGGTCGCATTTAGCTTCAATCAGATCATCACTGCTGCTGCAGCTGATAGAGAGTCCAGGGGAGAACATGCAAAAACCGCACAAAAAGGCTCTTTTGTCGAGCCCACCTGGGCAAGTAGGCACTGAGGACATGGAGATGGAGACACACCCTCAGCGTCCCAGGCGGGAATCGAACCCAGGACCTCCTTGCTGTGACAGCGATACCACTGTGCCACCGTGCCCCCTCAAATGAATATTTGTATTAATGACAAATGTTTTTTTGTTTGTTTTTTCCCGATTTGTTTTTTATCCCATTTTATCCCCCATTAGTGCTCACTTGATTTCTCAATCATGGTTGCTACTCCATCCTCTGCCGATCTGGGGAGAGCCGAGACTGGCTCCATGCTTCCTCCGAGACATGGGCAGTCAGCCAGCCGCTTCTTTTCACCTGCCAGAGGAAGCTTCACCGGTAGGACATAGCACGTGGGAGGTTCACGCTATTCCAACCAGTTCCCCTCCCTCTGAACAGGCGCCCTTAACGACCAGAGGAGGAACCACTATGTGTTTTTAATGCCTCCAAAAGTCTGGCTAACCCTTGGTTCAGAGAGTCAGCATCAAGCTCACTGACTGAAAACACTTGTTCTGTGGTGTGTCAGCTGACCTGCAATGACATTTGCCATTTGCAGTAACGCATGTCTTGGCTTTTCGGTTCCACCTTGCAAAAATAGTTATGAGCGTCCGTCTTTAGACAGCATTCCAACTTAAACTGACAGGTAAACAGCTGAACCTGAGACTTAAATGAGCCTGAATATTCAACTGTTCTGGCACATAATTTAAGGTTTGATATGGCTGCGACTGGCTGTCCCTCAGGCTGTAGCACAGAGGTGTGCAATTTCTTTTCCAGAGGGCCATACTGTCACATAAAGTAAGCGAAGGGCCACACATTGGACATCATACATGCCAACACACGATTTTCGCGGGATAGTCCCTCCCTCTCTCCTGTTGTTGTGATTCGTCATTTCTCCTGTTAATCTCCCGATATAATAGTGATACAAATCCAATGGCTGTAGCAGATGAGATTTACTAACATAATTCTGCCTTTTTATTGAGTTTTTGGGGGTTGTTTTGTTTTTCTTTGAGGACCTTGGGGGCCAGATTGAGATGGTCCAGCAGACCGGGGCCGGCCCTGGGGCCGCATTTTGCCCATGTGTGCTGTAGCAGGTTGACACCCATAGAGACACTGCGTAATGCGTCATCATTCAGAAACCACGCCCAAGACGGAGGAAAACGGAAACCCCCCCTCCAATCCTGGCGTTCTCCTATGTCACGTGCATGGTTGAGTGTTGCACAAAAAGATCGTATATACGGAAGATGAACACTCCAACTTACTTCTTGACAGCTAGATCCACATTTTTCTTCTCGCCAATTCTCAATGGCTTCCTTGTTTTGCTCAGGAGTACAAAAAAACTTTAACTGGCGATTTTTTACATTTGTTGTCTGCGCAGCCCCACCACACAACAGCTTTTAGCTATGTTTAATTCAAGGAAAATGACGCTGGTGTGTGGAAATGAACGGAGCTTTCCCCCCGTGGTGGGCGTGGCCTATTTCATGCAGTGTCTCTTTTGTGCTGGCACTCTGGCAGTAATGCACTAAGAGTGGAGCGAAGATGCTCATGTGCTAAGTGCTTCCAAGCAATGAGGGAGTGGAGACGACTTCTGTGTGCCTGGCCTAGTTCAGCCTATTGACGGGATGTTACAAAGGGAAACAAATAAGTCATTCTGCTGCCATGTTTTACAATGTCAAAACGATAAGATCGTTGTTTGACCTCAACTTAATGTGCTTTCACACCCGTTTCACACTGGCATCCAGGTAGCGTTCCCGAGCACACTTTTTCGGAACATTTGACGAGTGTGAACGTTGCGTTGCGTTCCCTTCCGCGGCAGGGCACACAACAGGGAACCGTGACAGGATCCACTTGAAAAGGTGGTCTGGGGGAGCGCTTTGGCGTGTGAAAGCCAACCGTTCCGAACCACATAGACAACACACGGGTGAGGATAAACTCGAGGCATAGTTGATGACACAAGTGCACTCGGTTCTGTTTCCGAGCGCGGAGGAAATGTTGTAATGTGAAAGCTGACCAGCGGGGGAGAGGGGAGGGGAGGGGGGGGCAATCGTTCCCGGGTGCGGAACGGAATGGAAGTAATCGTTCCCAGTGAGAAAGCACCCTTAATCTGTCTCGTTCTTTCTCCTTGTCATTTCTCCTCTCGTCTCCTCCGCTTTCTACCTCTCCAGGTAACTCTCCGACCAGACGTCAAGCTGCATCTAACAGAGGGGATCTATCGGATACTGGACCTGTGTAAGGAGCAGGATGTCAAGTTCCTGACTGCTGGACTGCAGACGGGAGTGCGAGAGGTGTTCAACGAACTCTACAGCAGCTACACCCACTACCACAAAACACAGAGACAAGGAGAGGAGAAGTACACAGCTTGAATAGCCGCACCAAGCTTGGCCAGCCTTAAGGTGGCGCTCTCCAGTTTAATGAAACTCTGATCCCTGATGAAATTCCTGCCTAATCGATGGCTATGGTCACATTTAATTAATGAGAAATCAGGCACGGCAGAACAGGTTTTGGACAGCACAGAATGGAAACCTTTTATAGTGTCGGGTTGGGGCGATCATCAACTGTCGGGCACAGCCGATGGTCTCAGACCCACCATCATAACATTGTGATGTTTAGTATCCACCTTATGTCTAGCTGCCATGATGCCTTACGTGAATTATGGGTGCTTCTTCCGGTGTAATCCTCCCCTCCCCCGTTACGTTGCTGACAGAGACACAACGAACATACTGTAGCCCGTAGAACATACTGTAGCCCGTAGAACATACTGTAGCCCGTAGAACATACTGTAGCCCGTAGAACATACTGTAGCCCGTAGCGCGTCATAGCTTGGCAAAAATCTCGTCAATAAATATCCCGAGTTGTTCAAAGAGCAACAGAAATAGCGGATGTGATGTGACATACAGCGTTCAAAACCAAACAAAATGGGTCATTTACACCGGCACCATTTTGCATCTTTAAGTGGATCAAGCTGAATAGTTACAGTTGCGCAAAATTGCTTCTGCTAAATGGTCTGAGGAGGGTGGAGATGAGACCCACAGGCATCATCACTCCGTTAAGAAGCGCTGTCTGCAAACAGGTGGAGAAATACAAACCTGTCTATAAATGGAGCACATTAGTTACACCTGGCCTGTACCATACTCTCAGATAACTACAGCCAATACTAGCTACCTGTAACCATTATCAGAAGGGAGAGGACCTTTACAGTCCGATAGTGGTTAGACACTGACAATATAATGCAGATGATGAGGTTGAAGGCGTTTCCTCCCCCTAGCCACCAACAGTCGCTGCAACCATAGTGATCATGATATGAAAAGTGTTGCGCTTATGCGATGATAATTTGAATTAAACTGATTTAATTAAGATATAATTTGGTTAAACTGCTGAAACATTATATGGATATTTTTCAAAACTAATGTGTAAATTGTATCTTTTCTATGTTTCTGTTTTGTTTTTTTGTTTTGTTTTTGTCCATGACTATGATTTACCACAGATTTGGATTTAAATACAGTGTCATTCTCAAGGCTGTTTATTGTGTTTTGGTTTATTTGTGTTTTGATTTGCTGTAGTGTTTCTCACGGAAGAAGGTTGAGTACATCGAGCCTTGCGTTTCAGATCAGTTTCCATCGATTACAGTGCCTGCTGTAGAAATCCTACTCTGGCGTTTGTGTTTGGTAAACACTGGAGGGAGAAGGTTCTATTCCCATTTTGTACGAGATATTTTAAAAACTTCTAGACACAAATAAATAATAGTAAAAGTGTTAGCAGTGTTAGCATATTTGTGTGTGTCTATGTACGTATATATATATACCGGTATATATATATATATATATATATATATATATATACTATATATATACACACACGATCGAGAGAGATATATATATATATATATATATATACATATATTTATATATATATATATGGTGTATATATATATGATATATATATATACTGTATATATATATACACACATCGAGATATATATATATACATATATTTATATATATATATATACATTATATATATATATATATATATATATATATATATGGAAAATTATTGAATTGGATTTGTAGAACTCAAGGGAGACATAAGGAGTTTCTAGGTGTTATTAAACTCGATAGGAAATTGGCAGGAAAGGTGTGTAGCTATTGCTACAGTATTTCAATTCAATTTCAATTCAAACTTTATTTCAGACACAAGCGCAGGTCCATATAAAACAATACAAGACATAAAATACATAAAGATGCATTATAAAAGCAAAGATAACACTAAAATAAATACAAGGCATCATAAAACAGAGGCTCTTTCTCCAATGTCGCCACAAAGGAGAATATTTCCATCATAGCACTTATTTAAACGTATTGATTTTTTTAAGTCATCACAATTTTGTGGATGTTTTCTGCTTGAAATAGATGATGTTACTGCAGCAGCGCAGTCAACATTTGCTGCTCCTGTCCTCCTGCCAACCTCAATACCTTCTGGCATGGACATGCAGCGAGCGAGCCAAGGGGTCGTGGTTGAGAAAGGAACACAAAGCCTCGCCTTGAGTCGAAGTAGAGCCACCGTAATCGAGTATTCCTCCAATGAGACTAAAAGCTTTACTGCTATTTAGGCTACTAATGAAGGTATAAAAACCCTCGTCTGTAATTGGAGTGTAACGCCGCCACCCTGGTTGAAACTCTGTCACCCCAGTGGTAGCTTGCTGTATATGTTGATTATTAATTGAACTGATGGTTTAATTTTTTACTTTGAATACTGTAGAATTTACAGTGTCGATCAACTGAGCTGCTGATAGAAGTGCTGGCAGTGAGTGACCGCTGAGCATTGTGACGCTGTAAACTGATTCTTTAGATTGACATTTTATTATATTCATTTGTCCAATTACTTGAGGTTGCTTGAATCGAATTGAATTTCCAAATACCACCGGCCCTGGTGGTGTGGCAATCAAAGTTCTATTCTATTCTATTCTTGTAACTTTATGGAAGATAGCATTGCGTTTGAGTTACAATGGGGACATCAAAACAAGAAGCCAGTTTTCCCTGTACAATAATCTAAATAATACTTAACAAATACATACTGATTTGGGGCTTTCAAGTATTAAAAAGTAGGAGTACACATTGTATATTGTATTTCAGTGCATGGACACTAACAGCTGACAGTTATATTAACAGGTGGGGGGTCCAGTTCGGCTTCATCTGATTGTTTCCTTTTAGAGTTGGCTGTCTTGAACCTATCACCTTTATAGAATAGAAAATCTGTTTTCTTCAAGCTAACTTGTAGCTGTCAGATAAATGTAGCAGAGTAAACCTAGTAAGGTTGTTAAAATTGCCAGAAAGATCACAGCCAAGCAGCAGACCGTCTGACTGTGTTGTCTACTCACCATTTCTGGAGGTCTGGGTGAATTATAGACGGCCCAAATTACCTTCTTCAGGGGGAATTTGAGACGGCGTTCAGGATGTCCAGGGCAAAGGGCAATAGGTACAAAAACTTTCTTTTTTAAACCGGGTGCCATTACTCTGCTAAGTTTGGACAACATCTGTTTCTCTGTCTGCCTGTTACTCTCGCTCTTCCCCCCTCATTTCAGATTGCCTATGCCTTCCCTCCATCCATGTTGTAACAGTACTGTAGGCTACAGTACTGTTACAGTCTGTAGGTAACATAAATACATAACATACAGTGTCTCTTCAGACTGCGTAGCAGGGGCAGCGATGAATAAGCACTGTGTGTGTGAGACGAGTGTGTGTGGCATGTATGTGTGTAAGTAATACTTTGGGGACATACTGTGGAGGTGCAGCATAGAGTACGTATTGACAGTGATTTTCACTTGGACTGCGGGGCGGTTTGCTCTCCGTTCAGAAGCACTCGGCGTTGAGATGGAAAATGTCAGAGGAAATGTCAAGGCAGATTGGAGCATGTCTAATAATATGAACCTTTAGTTTAGCCAAAGGTGCTGCAGTCCAGATCGATTCTGCAGAGAGTTAGGAATAATAATAGGAGTGGGAAAAGTCTATTTTAAAACTTTGTGAGGTGCACCTGATTTACAGCATCTCATGAAATATTTAAAGAGACTCAAAAGAGGACCCGTCACATCTAACTCTCTTTATGCTTTGTCTTATTTGTATCCAACATTTACTGGATTATTGAAACTTTCACACATTTTGGACCAGTGGTTCTCCACGTGGAGTCTGGGGACCACCTCGAGAGGGTTGCTCCAGTGGCTCCTTGGCATATTGATGTATTGTTAAAATTCATCGTTCTTTAACATGAAGTTAAACACAATTATAGATGTAGAAGAATAACTGTTTTGATCATAGTTTCACTGTTCTGATCAATTTTTTTTTTTTTTTTAGATTTGGGTCCAAGGTCCATGGCCCTCATGTGTACTAAATTAGGGGTCCATCATCCATCATATGAAAACGCTAGAGAATCACTTCGACCACCGTGCAGTCTCACAAATGAATTCTGCCAGAAGAGTCTTAACTTTCTTTTATACACTATTGTTTGAATACACCATTTAATGTAGAACAGTTTTCACAGTTCACTGAAATCCCCACCATAACGTCCCACACAGTCGTTTCTCTCTAACTGGAAGCAAACGCCTGTTTGAAGCTGATTAATCACGACCACACCCAGAGTGAATCAGAGAACCGCTCCATCCTGCTCTGCAATCCATCCTCCTGCTGGCACATCCAGGAAATCTTGTCTTACTGATGGGACATGCATGTCAGTTACCCCTGAGTGGGCCACCGTGCCCGGCATCAACCATAGCCGTCAACCTGCCTACAACAATAACATTGGCACTGGCTTTCAGTGAAGGTGCTTAGTGACATGATGATGTGGTAAAAAAAAACATTGTTTCAGAGGCTTTTCCAGCTCACCATTGAATATTTCTGAGGTAAATTCTAGTGTGCTACGTCGAGTCTAAACTAACATGGACACACAGTGTCAATTTAAATCATCATCCTGGCATCCAGATTCATTCAAATGTAACGGCATCACAAACGGACCCATAATAACTTGTTTTGAGTCCCTGCCCAAGTGCTGCAGAGACTGAAGGCTTGAGGAGTGATTATTACGAACTGAGCCTCGTCCCACTCTGCTCCACCTGCCTGGAGTCAGCTCATAAGCCCCCCAACTAACGAGGCAAGTGGTGCCTTCAAGTGTCTCGGGTAATTACAGATCAGGATCACCAATCCCTGACACACACACACGGTGCCTTCAAGTGTCTCGGGTAATTACAGATCAGGATCACCAATCCCTGACACACACACACACACACACACACTAGTCTATTCTGTTCTATTCTAATTATACTCCGTTATATTTAGTTCATTTCACTTCATGTGATTCTGCTCTATTCTGTTCATAGGGATGCATGACAGACTCATGACTAGACTGACTGTGTGGTTGTTGGTAGAACTAGTTTCTCTTGGGACGGACAGTGGAGCGCCTGAGGCTGCTAACCACCACAGCACAGAGACACTCGCTGTCTGGCGTGGCTAGGAGTCCGGGGTGAATGAGTGTGTGTGGGTGGGTGGGGGGAGGTGTGTGTGGGGGGGGGTGTCTATGACAGTACACCGGATGTCGTGAACTGCTATTCTCAGTTTTACACCAAGCACTAGATTTCCAGGGTATATACGTACTTATTGATGTCCTTGTATGATGATCATACCAAAATATGAATCCTGAAAAGAATCTCTTCGGTATTTGGGTTTCCCACCACACAACCCATTATGCTAAACACAATGGGGCTGCTGAGAACACACAAAATAGACACTCCTTCCTGAAAGCCCTGAAAGAGATCACTAATTACAAGCCGGCAGCTCCATCAATGGATGACCCCCACCTAGCCAACAGGCTGAATACAAACAACACAACCCCAACCCCTGTGACACATCTCAACACTATACCACTATAATAATACACAATAACACTATAAACACTATAATATCAGACCCCCCTCACCCCCTCCTCCACCTCTCATCCCTCCCCCTGGCCTGTCTCCCCTCCCCACTCTGCCTGCACCCCACTCTGCCTGCAGTCCCCCCCCCCCCCCCCCCCCGTCACCTCTCCTCACACAGGAGATTGGTGGAGGTGAACAAGCTTTTAAACAGAAAAAATAAGAAAACTGGCTGGATCTGACTCCATATCACCCTCTGCCCTGAAGCACTGTGCTGACCAGCTGGCCCCAGTGTTCGTTGACATTTTCAACACCTCACTGGAGACCTGCCACGTAGCCTACCAGCCTGCTTCAAGACATCAACCATAACCCCCCTCCCCAATAAGACAAGACCCTCAGCACTTAAAGACTACGCCCTGACGTCTGTGGTCATGAAGTCCTTTGAGCGCCTTGTCCTGTCCTACCTTCAATCCATCACAGACCCTCTCCTGGACCCCCTACAGTTCACCTACAGAGCCAACAGGCCTGTAGATGATACCATAAAAACATGGCCCCCCACTACATCCTCGCACACCTGGACAATGCAAGCAGGGCCGTAGCCAGGGATTTCGGGCCCCATGAAAGGATATCACATCGGGCCCACCGATGCCCACGGAACATTTTGGCCATTTGAAGCCCAATTTAGAGGAATATCTCATTTTAAATCAGAGAGTTCCCCAAACTTTTGAGTAGCCAGTCAGATTGAAAAAGTAGCCGGATCATGTTCGCGGCGTTTGTTCCAGTGGTCCTTTTCCCAATTAATAAACAAACCTCAAATATGTATCGATGAGTGTGACAATCTCCCTGCAGGGCTTGACATTTGCTTTTTTGGCCACCTGCCAGTATGGCTGCTAGAAGTTATGCAGCAAGGGAATAGCTCGCACAGCTCCAGGTCTTAAGCAGCTCAATCGGTGCAGGTTGCAGGGAGATCACAGTAACAGAGGTAGGCAACAGCACTCGAATTAGAGTAAATCTTGAGTTTTTTTATTAAGGGCTAAACAGACTTAGGCCATCATCAGTGTACATGCTAGAAGTTACCAGCCAATTAGAATTTCCACTAGCCAAAATGTTTTTCTTGAAATAAACCAGAATATGAGTGTGTTAATTTAAGCATAAGTATCAGTAAGTGGCCCGGGATTCTCAAAGCCTGTGTTGAGGGTCACATGAATAGAAATGCACTCTTGAAGCTAAATAAATCCAAAACCAACAAGTTAATTATTTACATTTTTTACTTCAATGTAGAACAGTCATTTCTTACACATGAGATTACTTTTAGCCTTTTAGTCATAAAGATTATTGAAAGATATTCCATATTCCAGACTGAAATGTTATAACAGAAGTGGAGTATTGGCCAGAATAACATGAACATTTGGACACTTATTCAGCGGGTATCTTGTATGTTGCGTTCAGGTGCACTGTAAAAAAAAAAAAAAAAAATGGGGGCCCTTGTCAGTCAAGGGCCCTTGGAATCGTCCACACTTTCCCCCGCCTGGCTACGGACCTGAATGCAAGAAAGACTGTCTGTTGCACGTTGCCATCACACGATCACTGCACTTTTAATTTGAATTGGGAAGCAGGAAACTTGGTAGCTACTCGGTGCTGGTGTATAATGAGGCAAAACAACACCATGGCTTGCTAATGACAGTAGCCACCACTCCACATGCAGCAAACGCTCACCAACCGTTAATAGTTAGTTACTTAGTGGAAGAAGCAAAAATTTTGACCATATTCACCACCAGCTCATACAGTACTTCAGTTGATCAACTGCACAAACACACCCCAAGGCAAAGATAATCACTGATGGCGTGGGAGTCTAGTGTGCATGGTCTCACAGACAGCAGAACTCAAGACACCATCTTCTGAGAAGGCCTGGTTTACTGGGAGATCTACTGGGGTGGGAAAGACTGCCACAGGGAAGGAAGGAAGCATGGATGGAGGGAATGAAGGATACATAGATGGATGAGGCAAGGAGAGAATGAAGGAGAGAAGGGAGGAAGTATACATGGGTGGATGAGGGAAGAAAGGAGGGATAAATGCATGGTGAGGGAAGGAAGGAGAGATAAGTCAGTGGATGACGAGGGAAATGATGGAGGGAAGGAAGGAAATTAAGAAGGATAAATTGGTGGATGAAGGAATGCTAAATGGATGGAGGGAGCGAATAAGGATGGAGTGGAGGTATGGATGGACAGAGAACAAGGAAGGAAGGGGACGGAAAATAAATTAAAGGAATGAAACTAACGCTTTCCCAAGCAGTTCAAGCTGTTTTTTCTATAGCAGCCCGAAGTGAATCACAGAAAAATAAACCTGTCATGTTTTATTTTGTAGCTACTATAAAGTGTGTTTGGGGGCTTCAGCTCCCCTAGCGTCGGCAGAGAGCAAAGCCTTTACAGAAAGCGACAGACAGTACACAGAGTACAGCCATGTTGCATGATACAGTCCATGGATACTGATCATCTCCGGGAGACAAATGTTAAAATATCGCAACAACCCGTTTCCTCTGCCAGGCTATAATAAATTACGGAGTGTCCCCACCCCCTCCGTCGGGCCTAGCACGGCACGGCACGGCTCTCGACTCGGCTCGACTCGCTGGCCCTCCTCCGTGGCTTCCTGAGCCGGTGTTTGATTGGATTAGAGTCGGCTAGCCTTTCCCCTCTAACCCCGGTGATGTTGGCTGGCTGCTTCCTGCCTTCCTCCTGACCGACCGACCGACCGACGAAGCCTTCCCAAGCCGCACGGCGAAGCGTCCTGCGCGGATACAGCCGACCGGGACGAGCCGCTAGCCAAAAGCGACAAAACCCGCACAGTAACGTGGTATAGGCAGGCAGACAGAAACGAAAAAGACAGCGAAACAGGACAGCGATGCGGAGGAAATCGAGGATAATGTTGTGTTTTGCGGTGCTGTGGGTGCTGGGAATAGCCTACTACTTCTACTCGGGGACAACGTTGAGTCGAAAGGTAGGATTTTCTCCCCTCGACTGTCTGTGCTGGACGCACTATCCGTTTCACTCATCAGAAGGAATCCCACACACACACACGTAGTTCTGTGGCATCCAGCCTGGACAAAGCAAAGATGGTGTAATTTGTCGAGGCATGTGATAAAATAGGGCCTGCTATTATCAGTGTGCAGGCATTGATTTGGTGGAGATGAGTGTGGACAAGGGCAGCAGGGTGCCACAGACCTCCCGCTGTGACTGCTGATCAGCGGGACTGTGGAGCACGGCCAGCCGCACTGGGGCAGCAGGCAGTCCCGGTGACCAGACCACTTGATCACGATCAAGCATTTGGCTTCCACTGGAAGCCAAATGCAGCATTTTAGAGGGGAACCCATGTAGTGATTATTATTACCCTGCTGCTGCTGGCTTGGCTGGCGGGGCCACCGGGGGGGTTTTTACCGTAGAGCACGTCACCACTAGCTGCTGTAACGTGGAGACATGGGCAAGCAGGAAGTATGCTGACTAAACCGGTTTAAAGCTCAGTCGGAGAGATGCTCTGGGTTGCTTAAAACTAGGGGTTTATTGTTGTTTTCTGGACGCACAACTCAGATAACCCCCCCCCCCTCCCTAGATTGTTTCCAGCCTTTGAGCTCATTCTCCTTTACTTGTGTCCTGTGGCTGGTTCACAGCAGTGATTGTCAACCTTTTCATCTCAAGGACCCAAATGAATAAAAACTGATAAACTTCTTCTTCTTCTTCTTCTTCTTCTTCTTCTTCTTCTTCTTCTGTGGTGTTTTATGGCAGTTGGCATCCTTTATGTTGCATTACCGCCTCCTTCTGGATTTATCCATCCACTGTTTCCCTACATTCTGTAAAACCCTCTCATAATGAATAACTACAATCAATGGCCAGCTATAAGGGCCTAATAGGGCAGGCGAGGCCACGCAGCGGCCGAGCTGCGGGCGAGGCCGCACAGGGTTTCAGGGCCAATACCCTAGTTCTTCTACATCCTCTAATGGTGTTAGTCTTGTAAATTAAATACTACACTGACTGAAGGTTAACTATTCATCAATTTGTTGGGGACCCTCTGGAACCCCTTGAAGGACGCCCAGTGGTTGCCGGACCCCACATTGAGAACCACTGGTTACAGCAAATGCAAGCTAATAGGCCTGTAAACTGCCACTCTAGGCCCCTTATCCATGTTAAAAGCCACTGTGATATGCTAGCACTGTTCAGCTTGAATTGCTATGGTATGTTGGATTCCATTCATAATGGACCAGGCCCATGCATGCAGTGTGTGTGTGTGTGTGTGTGTGTGTGTGTGTGTGTGTGTGTGTGTGTGTGTGTATGTGTGTGTGTGTGCTGCCAATCTACAAGTTAGATGTCATTACAGGCGAACACAGGCAGAGGAAGACGTATTCACATTGAGCACATCAACTGTGTGTTTGAGTGAGAGGAGAGGGGGGGGGGGCAAGACATTGAGCACAAGGCACATCCAGCTTGTTGTGTGTGTGTGTGTGTGTGTGTGCGCGCGCGCACACTGTGTGTGCGTGTGTGTGTTTCCACTCGTGTTAATGCAGCCCATCCTGCTGTGTCCATGTATGAACTGCTCTGTGTGGGCAAGTGTGTGCACAGTGCACTGCCTGTATTACCCCTCCAGATCCGGTTGTGTGTGAACGTGTGTGTGTGTGTGTGTGTGTGTGTGTGTGTGTGTGTGTGTGTGTGAATGCCCTGTGTGTATTCCACCTGTCTCTTGTCTTGTCCTATCTGTCTCTCTTCTCTGTTTGCTTTGCTCCAGTCAACCAGAGCAGCCCTCTTACTTTTCCATTAGGCTGATAGCTGTGTGTGTGTGTGTGTGTGTGTGTGTGTGTGTGTGTGTGTGTGTGTGTGTGTGTGTGTGTGTGTGTGTGTGTGTGTGTGTGTGTGTGTGTGCGTTGGGTGGGTGCGTGCGCATGTGTGTGTGTGTGTGTGCGTTGGGTGTGTGCGTGCGCATGTGTGTGTGTGTGGTGGGGAAGGGGTCAAAGGGACACTCTGTGATGTGCACTCAAACACAGTCACTTTCTCTAGCGTTGGTGTGCGGCTCAGCGTTGATGTGGAGCCTGGCCCCAGGCTGGTGTCGCTACACAGTGTCTGATTTAATCCCTTTAAACGAGGGAGCCGGGAAGCTAAAGTGCATTTAATCCTCAGTGAAACATTGTAACTGCAATTTTGGTGCATTTCATGTTTTTACCTGAGCTGAAGGCGTACACACAGTCCCATGTAATAGGTAGAGCCCATTTTGTGACCCCGGGGCCCATGGAAGCCATTCAAAAGCCATTGTGAAATTTCAGGGACACAATCTCCTTTACATCCCACTACAGGCAGCAGGGGTGTCCAAATTAAATACAGCCCGGGGGCCAGAAGCGGCCCGCCAGAGGGTCCCATCCCGGTCCGCAGAATGACTTTGCAAAGTGTGAAAACCAGACTAGAATTTCTACTTCGATACCGATACCCAGGGAAATATCGATACTCGATACCATTTTCGATACAACGGGAGGGGAGGGGGAGGGGGGGGGGGGGGGGGGGGGGGGGGGTGAATGACGACACATAAAGAAGCATAAAAATAAAGTGAGACAGATGGACGGACAGACGCACACTTCTCCATCATCTAGGCCTGATCCAACTTTGAATTTAGACAGCAGATTAGCCCTGCTCTAACCATCAGCCTATCAGAACACGTTTAGCTTGTTGAAGCAACAGATACCCACCAATGATAGGGAGGGGAAAATCACTGATTTTCCACTTAAAGAAAGCACTGATGGTATCGAAACTGTTGCAAATGAGCATTGTATCCGTTTCAAATTTTTAGTATTGATACTTATCGAAACTATCGATACCTGTTGCAAATGAGTATTGTATCCATTTCAAATGTTCAGTATTGATACTTTTCGATACTATCGATACTTTTGACAACCCTAGTCTCAGATCTAGCAGCTGTTTGCCGGCCAGGGTGATCAGGACGGGAGTCACGCCAATCACTGGAGCTCATTCAAATGCCCACTTTGGAATCAGGAAGTGAGGAACAGTGCCTCTGCCAGAGGAGTGAGTTGAACGGGCCTCCTCCAGCTCTGTTACACGCACGCTCACGACACCGTGGCTCTG